>NC_074698.1:16835237-18035237 GCF_029448725.1 Salvelinus fontinalis
GTTCCTCACCTGGCTTACTGTAAAACATAAACTGCAGTGTTCCTCACCTGGCTTGCTGTAAAAAGAAAAACAAAAGATTGATTACTATACTTCTATATTTCCATCAACAGTGTCTTGTGGATTTGGCCACAGGTTCTCATCCACATCACAATGGATGTTTTCATTAGCCAAACATCTTGGGAAGAATCTTCGGGCATGGCAAATCCAGGCCTGACACGGGTCTGCCGTGATGTCAATGCATGTGTCATCCATGGCCTGGAGAAGGGCGGCTTGTTCGTGAGGGCGCCTATTATATACTCTTCCACCTCCATGTGGAGAAAAATTCCTCAATCGGGTTAAGGAAAGGAGAGTATGGGGGTAAGTACAGGGTGGTAAATTGTGGATGGGCCTGAAACCATGCTTGCACCATTTTAGCATGGTTGAACCTGACATTATCCCAAGCAATGACATAGGTCATGCCATCAGCTCTACAGACCTGATTTAGCTCATCAAGGAAGGTTACATTCGAACAGCGAATGATGTGGCTGCCTGCAACTCAATACATACAGTATATAGAGTAGAGAGCTTTAGATGCTGTTTGACCAAACATTAGAACGGGCAAGATGCGTAATCTGCGCAACTTTGACCGTGGTTGTCACGTCCTGACCATAGAGAGTCCTTATATTCTATGGTGGAGTAGGTCAGGGCGTGGTCCATGGCTGGATCCGCAGGATGAGCGGGTTCTTCGGCCCGCACCAGAGCCGCCACCAAAGATGGGGGATCCGCGAGCTGAGCGGGTTCTTCGTCCCGCACCAGAGCCGCCCCCGATGCTGGCGGATCTGCGGGATGAACGGGTTCTTCGTCCCGCACCAGAGCCGCCCCCGATGCTGGCGGATCTGCGGGATGAGCGGGTTCTTCGTCCCGCACCAGAGCCGCCTCCAATACTGGCGGATCCGCGGGATGAGAGGGTTCATCGTCCTGCAACAGAGCCGCCACCGACACTTAACAACCCCCCAACTCTCCCTTTTTGGTTTCAGGTTTTGCGGCCGGAGTCCGCACCTCTGACCATAGAGAGTCCTTATTTTCCATGGTGGAGTAGGTCAGGGCGTGACTGGGGGTTTAGTCTAGTTTATTATTTCTATGTGGGGTTCTAGTTTTGTTTTTCTATGTTGGTGATTTTGTATGATTCCCAATTAGAGGCAGCTGATAATCGTTGTCTCTAATTGGGGATCATATTTAGGTAGCCTTTTTTCCACTTGTGAGTTGTGGGATATTGTTTTGAGTTAGTGCATGTAGCACCTCTGTAGTCACTCTGTAGTCACCTCTGTAGTCACACCTCTGTAGTCACGTCCTGACCATAGAGAGTCCTTATTTTCCATGGTGGAGTAGGTCAGGGCGTGACTGGGGGTTTAGTCTAGTTTATTATTTCTATGTGGGGTTCTAGTTTTGTTTTTCTATGTTGGTGATTTTGTATGATTCCCAATTAGAGGCAGCTGATAATCGTTGTCTCTAATTGGGGATCATATTTAGGTAGCCTTTTTTCCACTTGTGAGTTGTGGGATATTGTTTTGAGTTAGTGCATGTAGCACCTCTGTAGTCACGGTTCGTTGTTCATTTGTTTGTTTCTTGTTTTGTTTTATAGTTTCACTTTATTAAATTATGTGGAACTGTAATCACGCTGCGCCTTGGTCCTTCTCTACAAACGATCGTGACAGTGGTATGATTGTTGATGCCACACATGGTGATTCCAGAATCTCAGAAACAGCTGCCTTCCTGGGATTTTTACGCACTACAGTCTCTAGAGTTTACAGAGAATGGTGCGACAAACAAAACACATTCAGTGAGCGGCAGTTCTGTGGGCAAAAACACCTTGTTAATGAGAGAGGTCAGAGGAGAATGTCCAGACTCATTCAAGCTAACAGAAAGGACACAAATGCTCAAATAACAGCTGTTTAAAACAGTGGTGTGCAGAAGGGCATCTCTTAACGTACAACACCGTAAATAATTCAGGCTGTTGTGGAGGCAAAAGGGGGTCCTACCCAGTACTAGATAGGTGTAACTAATAAAGTGGCCGGTGAGTGTACAGTAATGTCAAATCTGAAAACATGGTCTGGAAAAGTGGTACAAGGGGCCATAGAAACAGTGTCTGATAAAGAATGATGATGAAATATTACATCTATAGATAATGTAGTTCAATTGGTTCATGTTCCACGGTAATTGGTGTCAGTGGATCTCATTATCCTGAAACTTTCATGATCTAAACATGGAATATTGTTCGTCAGTTTCCGTAAAATTATGCATTAAGAGTAACGCAACAGTTACTGATCATTTTGAGCAGTTGTATCAATTGATAGTTCGATCATTGTACTGAAATGAATAGACAGTCATCTCAGATGTAATGTGTGAATTGCATTTTGAAATGGTAATACTTTGATGTTATGTTGTGTCATTTTGAACAGATGATTTTAGTTCAATTAACAAATGATCTTAGCTTTATGTGTATTGTATCCAAGCAATTGGAAAAAGTGTTAGAGTTTTGAAAAATTTGCATTTGATCATTGGTTGTGAGTTTTGTGTCTAGAGTTTTGAAAAATGACATCAAGGTTTCCCGAAATTAGTGCCAAAGTGATTGTAAAAAATTGTAGTGTTGATTATGTCAGTGTTAATCATATGGGCATATACTATAACAGGAGAAACTGCCCCACATACTTGAGTATAGTAAATAGAAGGATTACATTCTTAAGTAAACTGCACTTGATTGATGACACTGTTCAGTCAAAGCCTTAGAGGGCCCTGTCTTTAAGACAGAATAGTTATAGATCTCCACAGAGAGAACATGGAACAGAGAGTCCAAAGGGCGTGTGAGCCTTCACAAAAGCACCTCTTAATGACATCCAAATGTTTGTGATTAGAACAGCTTAGCACTCTCTCTCTAGTTGGAGGATGACTAAATGATTTAATGCCCAAACTGTTCCTGTGTTCCCACGAACTGCGTGAAGTTTACAGACCCAACTTTTCCCCCTCAAAAACTATCCTTAAATACTTGCAGTCCCATAAATACTTCCAGTCCCCACAAACAACAGTAGGAAATAACCCCCAGGGGATTTTACAGTGTAGGAGGCTATGGCTGGCTGCCTTTGCAAGGGCCTCAATGTCTGACAAAACCCAGTCAACCTCAAATGACAATGACCTGAACTGATAACAGATAAGGGACAGACAGGCATGGGTCCAGCAGTCTGGTTTCCTGGGTCCTGGCATACGTTGGAAGACTGTCACAAAACATGATGAAGATCCTGCATAAGTAGTGTAAATCAAGGGTTGAGATGTTCTGAAATACATGCAGTGGTGCAGACGGCCTTACAGTACATCCAGCACACACAGAGACAGATTGATAGGATACTTGGTTCTGCTGCTGTGGTACAGGATGCTCTGCACTGTGCTTGTCTGCTGGTGGCAGCATTCAACTCTTTTCCTCTCTGTCTAGGGGAGTTGTTGAGTCACTCTGTCTGTAAGTCAATAGTAATGTGAGCGTCCACAGGCACCTTACCTTATCACCACAGGAAAAGAGAGGAAGTATGTATTAAACACATTATGTAATGAAGTTTCAAGGATTTGCCTAAAGAGTTTCTATATTACAGAGAAATGCAGTACTAAAGCACCTTTTTTTAAAGTTATCTCGCCATTATCTTGGAGAGGCTTATCTGCATCGCTGCCAGAAAGTCAATAAAAGCAGTGGTGAGGGATCCCTTGATGTTTTCTGGAGGTGAGTGGGGACAAGTAGCTCTTCCTTTTCCAGTTATGCAGCTGTGGTGGACAGCCTGCCTGGTCACTGCTCTGGTCTGGCCCCGCCTCCACCGCTGAACAGCACGTTCTCCAGACCTGGCACTGCGCCTACCCAAACACCCCTGTGCCTGCCACCGACCCAACAACCCTTCCGCTTGACCCCTACGTCACACACAGCCACAGCTGCATCCGCACAACCAGGGAGAGAGCTGTGTGTGAGGGATGAAGGTGGAGTGAGGAGGGTGACAAGAGCACCTCTGCTCTAAATAGACACAAAGAGGATCTTTAAGGACTCATGACTTGGGCAGATACAGCCAATGTGCCTTCTTAAATGTTGCCTTGTTTCTGTCCAGGCACCCTCCCCCTTCTCCTGAGATGGAGGGAGAACAGAACAGCGAGGAGTTGGACTGAGTTTATACTGTATCTACAGCTGAGAGGTCAGCTTTCCTCTGGGACAATGTGAGGATATGACTGTTTGATGACAAGATACGATAAGCGACTCCGAGGGGGAGCAGGGGTGACGGGTGCAAGGCAACAAGTACACTTTCTTTTATTTATTTTTGCCACAGCCCTGTCTTACCCTTTCATTTTTAGCTGATGCTACATTTCTGAGAATTTTACTAATGTGTCAGTGTCCTTGACTGACTGTGTGACTCTTTTTAACTAGAAAGTGTGTCTCTTAGCTTGGGTTCCAGAGCTGGGACTGTGTTGTAAACATGATGAACGGTCAGTCAAACTCACAATGGCTTGTTTTCTTCTACTGTAAACTGAAAATAAACTTTGTTTAGAAGCTTTTAAAGACTCTCCTTGGCCCTCCAATGTATTTGGAGGGACCTTCATGGGTCACTGTAGATATCATGCTCTAGAAATTCAGGGAAGAGCTTGTACAACCATACTGTCGTTAGTTATATCACTGTAAAAATCTGTATTTATTTGAAAAAGCCTTATTTCCAGGTGATTCAGAGGAAATAAACGGCTCATCAGTGGTCAGGGAGGGCACATGTTTTCCCAGGGCAGAGTTAGTGATGAGCAAACACACATCCTTCTGTCAGCATCACGTCAAGGCCTCTATCTGTCGTACCAAACAATGGACTCAGGATTCCTGCTCTGTTCCGCAAAGGATCAGGTAGAAATTTAGATAACCATATCTCAGTATTTAGACATACAAGCTAAGTCAAGGATATAATTTGTTGAAACAGTGCAGTGTCAATAGCTATTCAAGAATAGTTGTTTCTATGTAACAGAGCAAACAGTCAGTTGACAGAAGGATTCTGATTGTTCAGTGGCCTTTGATGTTTTAAACTTTGATTAGGCACATTTATGTTCTTCTTAGGTACACAGGAGATCTTTAAATGGTTACATTGCAGAATGTAAATGACACTGACACACTCTGCGCTGCGGTATCTGATGCAAAATCTGTGAGGGAGGGAGCGAGAGAGAGAGACTACTACACTAACACTGACATTTCAGAGTCCACCATTGAGTAGTGGTTTTAGGAGGAATGGGTAAGCTAAAACTGCCACCATATCTACTCTGTGTCAGACTCAAGAGGTTCTAACAGTTAGACCACTCCCAACACCCACACCAATCTGAAGACTGAAGAAAGGATATAGAACTATGAGAATGGAATGGATTAGTCAGGATTGGCAAACGATGACTTCCTGTAAAGAACGAATTGACATAGAATTACCATTCCTCCATATCTCAATAACCCTCTTAGACATTCTCCAATACAGAGCTCTGAAAACTATCATCTCCCAGTTTTCTAGGGATCTTTTGTAATGCCAGGTTGTGCTCTTCGACTACCATACCCACAAAGATGTTAACATAGGTGAGACAGGGCAGCAGGAAAAGGAGGAGTGGGTTGAGCTGGCTCTTGGGTGATGACTGTGAGTTTCATGGCTATGGGCTGCAGGGTGGTTAGTTACAGGGTGAAACAGTTTCAATCTAAGTTGCTGGCCACTCTTAGAAAGTGAGAACCTAAATGTGATTCACCAGGCTTTATTTGCTATAGTGCTCCCACTTCCACTGCCATCACCATCCATTCTGACTACATGTAGCACATGATGATGTGTGAAACTTATAGCTCAGTCTGAAGTCTCCCCACTTGTGCCAGTGAGCAGCTAGCTTTTTGTGTGGCGCCGACTGGTAAGAAGCTTCAGGAGGGCAGTCACTTGTGCTAGCAAGACAGAGGTCTCCTAGTTTGCGCCTGGTATGGGCCGAATCGGGAGGAAGTGGTACTCGCTAAGCAAACAACGTGATGTCCTTTATATATGCATGAATAAAACCTAGGAAGTCGCAAAACTGAAGGTTTGCTTTATATATGAAACAAGTTCCTCATAAATGAATGTGGTACATTTTTGGGCAATCGCACACATTCACACATTCATATTAACTTATTTGACAAAAAGAAAGCTTAGAAAAAGTCACTAACATAGACAACACTTTTACGAGAAGCATGGGCCTACTTGAGTTCATAGAAGTGTGATATTTATTTCCTGAGGGGTGAAAACAGCTGCAAGCAAATGTGTCACTCTAGGTGCAGAAATGGCCTTGTGTTCTCACTCAAGGTTTAGCTGCATGCCTTCAGCCTAACTCCAGCCCGGCTATCTAGTTGTGGTGCAACGTGTCACATATTGTAATTAGGGGGTCTCTGAAAACAGTGCAAACAGCTCATGAACTCATGGGTAAAAACAGACACACTCACCTCAGACCGTAAAAGCCTGAGTGATGCTATTTACATCTCCTCCAAAGACTCCACATTGGAATTCTCTCACAAAACACAGATATATAATTATAGCCTAAATGTAACACTGTAAGATTTATTGTTGTGATAAAGTCATAAAATAACTTAGATTTAAAAGTCATAAGTAATCTTTAAAATAATATTGAAAACTTTTGAAATTGGATTGGATGCAATTAATCATCATAGTAAATGTAATATGAGCCTCATATAATGTTGTAACTGTTAACCCCAGTCAGTCCAGTCTACATGGGCAAGCTTTAGCACCTTCTCTTACCTCATGGTCGTTCCCCAAATTACCTCGAAGAGACAGGCCTTTATTAGAACCTGAAATAACCTGTCTGTAAAGAGAGTGGTGGTCTGCATTTGACCCCACCTTAAAGCACCTCTCTAAGTAATATCACATTGATTTGAAATATCAGGTTTCCTAAAAATGTAATTTCACATGATCAATCACAGTTGTTATCGGATCCGTGTAACAGTCAAAGGGCAGGACGTAAAACTGCTGCTGTCTGCAGGAAAAGGCCCTGCATCTGAAGAAGCCCCAACAAGATGGGCCAAACACAATCCGGCACAGATGATGAAAAGGAAATGCAACCAATCAGAGAAATAACAGGAAATTCAGACTTCATAACAATAGTATGTCAACCCTCCAGCTAACATTAGCAGGTCAGGAGAGATACAGTACATATCTGACCTCAATGTCATATTATCTGCTTATTGTGGATGTACTTTTTAATAGCAGTAGGGGCTTCATAGAGGGGTTTCGTCTTCCAGAGAGATTCCCATTCACTTTTCATAACTGCAGGGCTCCTCTGAGTTTATCTAAAATAACCCCTTCAATGATTAGTTAACATACAGGGTTATTAAAGGGTTCAGGTGATTGGTCTGGCCTGTCATCATGGGCAAATGGTGAGCACTGGCTTGAATACAATGCATACAGTATGAAGGCATTAATTGAGGTGCTGTGGGGGAGGAGCCAATATCGAACCATACTGACACTGACACTTTCTACGTTTCTCGTGTCCAGGTTTAAACATCACAATCTTAATGAACCAATTCCATAATCACATGGCTCGCTGCATAGGAGATTAACTACATAGTCCTATATCAACATAATCCCTATAGAGTAGATCTGCCTTGTTAACAAGTCAACTAGATAATTTAGAGCAATCCAAAAAAATGAGGGATTCTAAATGCTAACTGGCTGCAAAGTGTTGCAGTTGCACTTCTCTCGAATCCTTAATAGGAGAAACTACTACGTCCCTTAGGGATATTACAACAACAAACACAATTCTTTCCCGTCGGACATCATTACACACACAATAGAACAGCAGAATATGTACTGCCACATGCAATAGAACAGCAGAATATGTACTGCCACACGCAATAGAACAGCAGAATATGTACTGCCACATGCAATAGAACAGCAGAATATGTACTGCCACACGCAATAGAACAGCAGAATATCTACTGCCACACACAATAGAACAGCAGAATATCTACTGCCACACACAATAGAACAGCAGAATATGTACTGCCACACGCAATAGAACAGCAGAATATGTACTGCCACATGCAATAGAACAGCAGAATATGTACTGCCACATGTAATAGAACAGCAGAATATGTACTGCCACACGCAATAGAACAGCAGAATATGTACTGCCACACGCAATAGAACAGCAGAATATGTACTGCCACACCAAATAGAACAGCAGAATATGTACTGCCACACGCAATAGAACAGCAGAATATGTACTGCCACACGCAATAGAACAGCAGAATATGTACTGCCACACGCAATAGAACAGCAGAATATGTACTGCCACACGCAATAGAACAGCAGAATATGTACTGCCACACGCAATAGAACAGCAGAATATGTACTGCCACACACAATAGAACAGCAGAATATGTACTGCCACACTCAATAGAACAGCAGAATATGCACTGCCACACACAATAGAACAGCAGAATATGTACTGCCACACACAATAGAACAGCAGAATATGTACTGCCACACACAATAGAACAGCAGAATATGTACTGCCACACGCAATAGAACAGCAGAATATGTACTGCAATTATATTTTCCACACTGCCAGATGCTTCTCTGCTCTGTTTTCATCAACAAAACAAAAACAATAGCAAAGGTACTAGGTGGCGAACGGTGGTTGCTGATTTAATCTTTAAAGGGCAACTGCTCCTAAAAACAACTTATCATTTAGAAAACAGCCTATGTGGCATCAATATGAGTCAGAAACATTTATTCTACTGTTAAAGTGTGTCATAAGATAATTTTGGTTGTAGTCAGTCTCGTCCAAAACAGAGTTTTGTGACACTTGTGGTTGTGACTGCATCACAACAAAAATGTATGTTGGGTCTGTTTTAATCTTGCCCACTTGCCCACAGCTGGCAGCACATAAGTAATCATCAATTCGGAGTGCAGCTGCACACAACCCAATTGTAATGCCTGTGATAAATTTGTGTTGGCTTTGGATATACTGTACGTCTGGGACTGGTTAGGGACCATTGGTAAATTACACAATGTACATGAGACAATATGTTAACATTCCAATGGCTCCAAATTTCAATTACTTAAAAACCTCAACCCAACTATAAATTGTAGAAATTCATATACAATATTGAAAGCATTTAATGAGAAAACTTAAAGCTGTGCAACATGAAAATATTGTCTCATATACATTCATAAATTATCGACGATCTCAAATTAGCCCCAGAGAAAGGCTGTCCAAAGTCAATCCAATTTTGCCACAGTCGCACACCAGCCGGCTGAAGCTAATTGACAAAGTAATTTGGCTTATTCTTCCCACATCAAACCACACTCCAAAAACCAACTCCCGTTTGAATTCAGTCATGACCACTTGAATTTCTTAGTGAACCAAATCTAAAACGAGGCAAAATCAGAACGTGCAGTCTCCCTTTAAGGTCAGTGTGCTGAATAGGTTTGGTTGCAAACTGATAAATGTCTCAGAGTCAGGCAATTTTTTTGTCTTCATTTGAAGTACTGCACTCAGCTCTATGCTGACTACAGTAGCTGCTGCCCTGTACCTTGTACATGTTGTACAGTATGTGAAGGTTTTATCTATTGTACTTCAAGGGCACCTCGAGCATTTCATAAACCCCAGAGTCTTATACCGGCCAAAGACAGCCACAGGACACATGGTGGATCAGAGCAGAGGTTTATGGGAAACCAGAACTGCTCTACAATACTCCAGGTCATCTGCAGCCCTGCACATGGTCCAGCCAGTGCACCTTATAAAGCCCTGGCTGCTGCTGCCTAGTGTAAATATTTCACCTCTCATCGAAATGCTCTCCCTTTTTTTACTGGCACAAAGAGCGGCTAGGCCTCTAAAACAACAAGGCTTTGTCCTCTGTCACTGGCCTGCTTCTCATTTCTCCAGATCAGCCCTTTCATTTCACAGGTGTGCCCCCACTGCACGGTTTAAGCCCTTATTTGTCACTGTGTCATTGTCCGTGCTCACTGCACCAGGGAATGACATCCGTTTGTGACTCAGTGGCCATCAATTGTGTTTGTCTGGGGCAGGAGGGTGAAGGGGACTGGAAGGGGGGTTGTATGTCATTAAAGTTCCTGCTGTGTGAGTCATAGCAGGAACTTTAATGACATACACCCCCCCCCCCTCCCCCCTCCTGCCCAGGTTGAAGCAGCCTGTGCCTTACTTGTTTCAGTATGTGTTTCCTTCCAGTGACTGCAAAATATTGAGAAGCCCGGCAGAGCGACTAATAACAAAACACAGGCCACCCTCCAACCATCTTTCCCTTGTTTCCTGAGGAAATGCCCAGGGTCGCAGCTTGCCTTTGCTTTTTTCCAGACTATTTGTAAACTGGATTCATGTTTGAGAGGGAGCATGGGCTTGTATCGCAGCAGAGGAGGAATGAGCAGAGGTTCTGCAGTGACATGAAACATAAAAGATTTTCTTCAGGGCATCCAACTCTCACAGCTCCTTACACACGATCATGCAATGGCCTGCAGTCACCGTTCAAGAGTTGCAATCGAGCATCTCTCCCACTCCTTCCCCTCTCATCACCTAGATTCATTCCCAGTTGCTTATCCAACGCCCAGCTCTGAGAGACAGGTTACAATGAGTTACACTCATTGCCTTCAACTACCAAGACATCGGTATCTCAACTTTAGAAGCCCTATATTAATGAAATGTTGATTCAGTCAAGGAATAGCCTACATTTTTATTTGATTACAACATTGATTCATACTGTAGAACCTTATCTGCACCAACCACAACCAAGTAAATAATTCAGGATCAAGACAAAAGTTATGACACGCTTTGTAAAAGTCATTAACAAATATTTTCTACGAAAGACCCATGGACATGGCCAATAGCAAAGCTGGTTAACTTCTTATGGCTGCAGGGGCAGTATTGAGTAGCTTGGATGAAAGGTGCCCAGAGTAAACGGCCTGCACCTCAGTCCCAGTAACTAATATATGCATATTATTAGTATTGGATAGAAAACACTCTGAAGTTTCTAAAACTGTTTGAATTATGTCTGTGAGTTTAACAGAACTCATATGGCAGGCAAAAACCTGAGAAAAAATCCAAACAGGAAGTGAAAATTCTGAGGCTGGTCGAGTTTCAACCAAGATCCCATTGAAATCACAGTGAGATATGAATGAGTATTCACTTCCTACGGCTTCCACTAGATGTCAACAGTCTGTAGAACTTTGTCTGATGACTCTACTGTGAAGGGGGGCCGAAGGAGACAGGAATGAGTCACCACTGCCATGAGGTGAACATTCTTTGACCACGCGCGCTCACATGAGAGGCAGCTCTGTTCCATCGCTCATCTGAAGTCAATGTAATTCTCCGGTTGGAACGTTATTCAAGATTTATTTTAACAACATTCTAAAGATTGATCAACACATCGTTTGACATGTTTCTACTGACTGTTCCGAAACTTTTGGACATTTCGTCAGGTTTTAGTGAACGCGCTTCGTGACTTTGGAATTGTTTACCAAACCCGCTAACCAAAGTAGCTAATTGGACATAAATAACGGACATTATCGAACAAATCAAGCATTTATTGTGGACTTGGGATTCCTGGGAGTGCATTCTGATGAAGATCATCAAAGGTAAGGGAATATTTATCATGTAATTTCTAGTTTCTGTTGACTCCAACATGGCGGCTAATTTGACTATTGTTCTGAGCTCCGTCTCAGATTATTGCATGGTTTGCTTTTTCCGTAAAGTTTTTTTGAAATCTGACACAGCGGTTGCATTAACTTCTTTGATATAGGGGGCAGCATTTTCACTTTTGGATGAATTGCGTGCCCATAGTGAACTGCCTCCTACTCTGTCCCAGATGCTAATATATGCATATTATTATTACTATTGGATATAAAACACTCTGAAATTTATAAAACTGTTTGAATGATGTATGTGTCACGTTCCTGACCTGTTTTCTGTTGTTTTGTATGTGTTTAGTTGGTCAGGGCGTGAGTTGGGGTGGGCATTCTATGTGTTGTGTTTCTATGTTGGGTTTAATGTGTTGCCTGATATGGTTCTCAATTAGAGGCAGGTGTTTGACGTTTCCTCTGATTGAGAACCATATTAAGGTAGGCTGGTTTCACTGTTTGTTTGTGGGTGATTGTCTTCCGTGTCTGTGTATGTTGCACCACACGAGACTGTTTCGTTGTCGTTCGTGTATGTAGTCTGTTCCTGTTCGTGCGTTCTTCGTGTATTTGTAAGTTCTCATGTTTAGGTCAGTCTACGTCGTTTATTTGTTTTGTAATTTTCAAAGTGTTTTTCGTGTTTGTCTTCGTCGTTAAATAAATCATTATGGATTCAACATACGCTGCATTTTGGTCCGACCCTTACTCCTCCTCCTCATCTGAGGAGGAGGAATTAGACAACCGTTACAGTCTGTGAGTATAACAGAACTCACATGGCAGGCAAAAACCTGAGAAAAAATCCAAACAGCAAGTGAGAATTCTGAGACTGGTCAATGTTCAACTCATCGCCTATTCAATTCCCTGTAAGATATGGATCTGTTTGCACTTCCTACGCCTTCCACTAGATGTCAACAGTCTGTAGAACGTGGAATGAAGTCCCTAGTGTGATGTGGGGCCGGGTGGGAGGTGTTTCAGTCATTGGTCTGGCAGAATGCCAGTTCCTGGTCATGCGCTTTCCTCATGATATCGCCTTGCGTTCCATAACTTCTACAGACATGAAGGAATGCTCCGGTTGGAACGTTATTGGATATATATGATAACAACATACTGAAGATTGATTCTCTACTTAGTTTGACCAGTTTATTCAACCTGTTATATAACTTTTTGAAGTTTTCGTCCGAGTTTGCCTGCATCTGCGCAAACGTTTGGACATGTGCACTAAACATGCTAGCAAAAGTAACTACTTAGACATAAGTAATGGACATTATCGAACAAAACAACGATTTATTGTGGAACTAGGATTCCTGGGAGTGCATTCTGATGAAGATGATCAAAGGTAAGGGAATATTTATGATGTAATTTTGTATTTCTGTTGACTCCAACATGGCGGAGAAATGTTGTTATTTTTGTCTCAGATTATTGTATGGTGTGCTTTTTACGTCAAGTTCTTTTTAAATCTGACACAGCTGTTGCATTAAGAACAAGTGTATCTTTAATTCTATGTAAAACATGTATCTTTCATCAAAGTTTATGATGAGTATTTCTGTTATTTGACGTGGCTCCCTGCAATTTCTCCGGATATTTTGGAGGCATTTCTGAACATGGCGCCAATGTAAACCGAGATTTGTGGATATAAATATGCACATTATCGAACAAAACATAAATGTATTGTGTAACATGATGTCCTATGAGTGTCATCTGATGAAGATCATCAAAGGTTAGTGATTCATTTTATCTCTATTTCTGCTTTTTGTGACTACTATCTTTTGCTGGGAAAATGGCTGTGTTTTTCTGTGGCTATGTACTGAGCTAACATAATCGTTTGATGTGCTTTCGCCGTAAATCCTTTTTGAAATCAGACATGTTGGCTAGATTCACAACATGTGTAGCTTTAATTTGGTGTCCTTCATGTGTGATTTCATGAAAGATCGATTTTTATAGTAATATATTTGAATTTGGCGCGCTACATTTTTTCTGGCTTTTGGCCAAGTGGGATGCTACCGCCCCACATATCCCAGAGAAGTTAAGGAGAGGTATATCTATAATTCCATGTGTATAACTTGTATTATCATCTACATTTATGATGAGTTTTTCTGTTGAAACGATGTCGGCTATGCACTATCGGTGGATGTTTTTGGAACTAGTGAATGTAACGCGCCAACGTCAACTCCGATTTTTTTATATAAATATGAACTTCATCAAACAAAACTTACTGTCACACCCTGGCCTTAGTTATCTTTGTTTTCATTATTATTTTAGTTAGGTCAGGGTGTGACATGGGGAATGTATGTGGTTTTTGTAGTGTCTAGGGTGGTTGTAAGGTTTAGGGGGTTTATTAGAGTAGTTGGGTTTATGTGTAGTATAGAAGTCTAGCTGTGTCTATGGTGGAGTGTATGTTTCTAGGTATGTCTATGGTTGCCTGAGTGGGTCTCAATCAGAGACAGATGTCTTTCATTTGTCTCTGATTGGGAGCCATATTTAAGGCAGTCATAGGCATCATGCATTTGTGGGTAATTGTCTATGTTGAACGTAAGTAGTTTGTGTGTGCACTTGCGTTTGTAGCTTCACGGTCGTTTGTTGTTTTGGTTAGTTTGTGTATAGTGTTTGTTTCGTGTTTTTTCCCTCTCTTATAAAATAAAGAGATGCATTTTACATACGCTGCGCCTTGGTCCAATCTCATTCAAGAAGACGACCGTGACACATACATGTATTGTGTAACATGAAGTCCTATGAGTGTCATCTGATGAAGATCATCAAAGGTTAGTGATTAATTTTATCTCTATTTGTGCTTTTTTGTGACTGCTATCTTTCGCTGGAAAAATGGCTGTGCTTATTGTGGTTTGGTGTGACCTAACTTAATCGTTTGTAGTACTTTCGCTGAAAACCATATTTGAAATCGGAAACTTTGGTGGGATTAACAACAAGATTACCTTTAAAATGGTATAAGACACATGTATGTCTGAGGAATTTGAATTATGAGATTTCTGTTTTGAATTTGGCGCCCTGCACTTTCACTGGCTGTTGTCATATCATCCCGTTACTGGGATTGCAGCCATAAGAAGTTAACTATTAAAGCTCATCACTAAGCTAAGGACCCTGGGACAAAACACCTCGCTCTGCAACTGGATCCTGGACTTCCTGACGGGCTGCCCCAAAGGTGGTAAGGGTAGGTACATATACATCAATGATGTTGCTGCTGGTAATTCTCTGATCCACCTCTATGCAGACGACACCATTCTGTATACCTCTGGCCCTTCTTTAGACACTGTGTTAACTAACCTCCAGATGAACTTCAATGCCATACAACTCTCCTTCCATGGCCTCCAACTGTTCTTAAATGCAAGTAAATCTAAATGCATGCTCTTCAACCGATCGCTGCCCGCACCTGCCCGCCCATCCAGCGTCACTACTCTGGACGGTTCTGACTTAGAATATGTGGACAACTACAAATACCTAGGTGTCTGGTTAGACTGTAAACTCTCCTTCCAGACTCACATTAAGCATCTCCAATCCAAAATTAAATCTAGAATCGGCTTCCTATTTCACAACAAAGCATCCTTCACTCATGCTGCCAAACATACCCATCCTACCGATCCTTGACTTCGGCGATGTCATTTACAAAATAGCCTCCAACACTCTACTCATCAAATTGGATGCAGTCTATCAGTGTCATCCGTTTTTGTCACCAAAGCCCCATATACTACCCACCACTGCAACCTGTATGCTCTCGTTGGCTGGCCCTCGCTTCATATTCGTCGCCAAACCCACTGGCTCCAGGTCATCTATAAGTCTTTGCTAGGTAAAGCCTCGCCTTATCTCAGCTCACTGGTCACCATAGCAGCACCCACCCGTAGCACGCGCTCCAGCAGGTGTATTTCATTGGTTACCCCCAAAGCCAATTCCTCCTTTGGCTGCCTTTCCTTCCAGTTCTCTGCTGCCAATGACTGGAACGAATTGCAAAAATCACTGAAGCTGGAGACTCATATCTCCCTCTCTAACTTTAAGCACCAGCTGTCAGAGCAGCTCACAGATCACTGCACCTGTACATAGCCCATCTGTAAATCGCCCATCCAACTACCTCATCCCCATACTGTTATTTATTTTTTTGCGACTTTGCACCACAGCATCTATACTTGTACATTCATCTTCTGCTCATCTATCACTCCAATGTTTAATTGCTAAATTGTAATTATTTCGCCACTATGGCCTATTTATTGCTTACCTCCCTTACCTCATTTGCGCATACTGTATATAGACTTTTCTATTGTGTTATTGACTGTATGTTTGTTTATTCCATGTGTAACTCTGTGTTGTTGTTTGTGTCGCACTGCCTTGCTTTATCTCGGCCAGGTCGCAGTTGTAAATGAGAACTTTTTCTCAACTGGCCTACCTGGTTAACTAAAGGTGAAAAAAAAATATATAATAATGTAAACAAAAGGTAACAACACATCCGCCATGCTGATCCTCAACACGGCTAGACACGAATCCAACACCATCATTAAGGTTGGCGTTGATACAATAGTGGTAGGCCTGATCACCGACATTGACGAGACAGCCTATAGGGAGGAGGTCAGAGACCTGGCCATGTGGTGCCAGGACAACAACCTCTCCCTCAATGTGATCAAGACAAAGGAGCTGATTGTGGACTACAGGAAAAGGAGGACCGAGCACGCCCCCATTCTCATCGACGGAGCTGTAGTGGAGCAGGTTGAGAGCTTCAAGTTCCTTGGTGTCCACATTTCCAACAAACTAACATGGTCCGGGGCCTCCCGGGTGGCGCAGTGGTCTAGGGCACTGCATCGCAGTGCTAACTGCGCCACCAGAGTCTCTGGGTTCGCGCCCAGGCTCTGTCGCAGCCGGCCGCGACCGGGAGGTCCGTGGGGCGACGCACAATTGGCATAGCGTCGTCCGGGGTAGGGAGGGTTTGGCCGGTAGGGATATCCTTGTCTCATCGCGCTCCAGCGACTCCTGTGGCGGGCCGGGCGCAGTGCGCGCTAACCAAGGGGGCCAGGTACACGGTGTTTCCTCCGACACATTGGTGCGGCTGGCTTCCGGGTTGGAGGCGCGCTGTGTTAAGAAGCAGTACGGCTGATTGGGTTGTGCTTCGGAGGACGCATGGCTTTCGACCTTCGTCTCTCCCGAGCCCGTACGGGAGTTGTAGCGATGAGACAAGGTAGTAATTACTAGCGATTGGATACCACGAAAATTGGGGTGAAAAGGGGATAAAAAAAAAAAACAAAAAAAAACTAACATGGTCCAAGCACACCAAGACAGTCGTGAAGAGGGCACGACAAAACCTATTCTCCCTGAAAAGATTTGGCATGGGTCCTCAGATCCTCAAAAGTTTCTACGCTGAACCATCGAGAGCATCCTAACTGGTTGCATCACTGCCTGGTATGGCAACTGCTCGGCCTCCAACCGCAAGGCACTACAGAGGGTAGTGCGTACGGCCCAGTACATCACCGGGGCTAAGCTGCCTGCCATCCAGGACCTCTATACCAGGCGATGTCAGAGGAAAGCCCTAAAAATTGTCAAAGACTCCAGCTACCCTAGTCATAGACTGTTCTCTCTGCTAAGTCTAGGTCCAAGAGGCTTCTAAACAGCTTCTACCCACAAGCCATGGGGCTCCTGAACATCTAATCAAATGGCTACCCAGACCATTTGCATTGCCCCCCCCCCCCTACTTTTACACTGCTGCTATTCTCTGTTATTATCTATGCATAGTCACTTTAATAACTCTACCTACATGAATATATTACCTCAAGTCAACAAGCAAACAGATCACTGACCATCTCGAATCCCACCGTACCTTCTCCGCTGTGCAATCCGGTTTCCGAGCCGGTCACGGGTGCACCCCAGCCACGCTCAAGGTACTAAACGATATCATAACCGCCATCGATAAAAGACATTACTGTGCAGCCGTCTTCATCGACCTGGCCAAGGCTTTCGACTCTGTCAATCACCATATTCTTATCGGCAGACTCAATAGCCTCGGTTTTTCTAATGACTGCCTTGCCTGGTTCACCAACTACTTTGCAGACAGAGTTCAGTGTGTCAAATCGGAGGGCATGTTGTCCGGTCCTCTGGCACTCTCTATGGGGGTACCACAGGGTTCAATTCTCGGGCCGACTCTTTTCTCTGTATACATCAATGATGTTGCTCTTGCTGCGGGCGATTCCCTGATCCACCTCTACGCAGACGTCACCATTCTGTATACTTCCGGCCCTTCCCTGGACACTGTGCTATCTAACCTCCAAACGAGCTTCAATGCCATACAACACTCCTTCCGTGGCCTCCAACTGCTCTTAAATGCTAGTAAAACCAAATGCATGCTTTTCAACCGTTCGCTGCCTGCACCCGCACGCCCGACTAGCATCACCACCCTGGACGGTTCCGACCTAGAATATGTGGACATCTATAAGTACCTAGGTGTCTGGCTAGACTGCAAACTCTCCTTCCAGACTCATATCAAACATCTCCAATCCAAAATCAAATCTAGAGTCGGCTTTCTATTCCGGAACAAAGCCTCCTTCACTCACGCCGCCAAACTTACCCTAGTAAAACTGACTATCCTACCGATCCTCGACTTCGGCGATGTCATCTACAAAATAGCTTCCAATACTCTACTCAGCAAACTGGATGCAGTTTATCACAGTGCCATCCGTTTTGTTACTAAAGCACCTTATACGACCCACCACTGCGACCTGTATGCCCTAGTCGGCTGGCCCTCGCTACATGTTCGTCGTCAGACCCACTGGCTCCAGGTCATCTACAAGGCTATGGTAGGTAAAGTGCCGCCTTATCTCAGTTCACTGGTCACGATGGCTACACCCACCCGTAGCACGCGCTCCAGCAGGTGTATCTCACTGATCATCCCGATAGCCAAAACCTCATTTGGACGCCTTTCCTTCCAGTTCTCTGCTGCCTGCGACTGGAACGAATTGCAAAAATCTCTGAAGTTGGAGACTTATCTCCCTCAACAACTTTAAAAATCTGCTATCCGAGCAGCTAACCGATCGCTGCAGCTGTACATAGTCCATCTGTAAACTACCCACCCAATTTACCTACCTCACCCCCATACTGCTTTTATTTATTTACTTTTCTGCTCTTTTGCACACCAGTATCTCTTCTTGCACATGATCATCTGATGATTTATCACTCCAGTGTTAATCTGCTAAATTGTAATTATTCGATTTATTGCCTACCTCATGCCTTTTGCACACATTGTATATAGATTCTCTTTTTCCTACCATGTTATTGACTTGTTTATTGTTTACTCCATGTGTAACTCTGTGTTGTTGTCTGTTCACACTGCTATGCTTTATCTTGGCCAGGTCGCAGTTGCAAATGAGAACTTGTTCTCAACTAGCCTACCTGGTTAAATAAAGGTTAAATAAAATAAATAAATAAAACAAAATTACCTCGACTAACCGGTGACCCCGCACATTGACTCTGTACCGGTACCCCCTGTATATAGCCTTGTTTACTTTTTTTTGGTATTTATATATATTCTTTTAACTGCATTGTTGGTTAGGGCTTGTAAGTAAGCATTTCACTGTAAGGTGGTGGGGGAATTGAAGGAAATCATATCTGTTGCCTGTTGTATTCGGCACGTGACAAATAACATTTGATTTGATTTATAGAACTGTAAAGGAGGAAGGAAGGGAGGGGGCGAGAGAGAGAGAGAGAGAGTGTGTCTCTGGAGAGCCTATATTCTGTAGGCCAGTGAACTCACTGTGCTGTACAACTCATCAAGTCTGTCTTGGGAAAAACATTATTCTGAAAAGTCTCTATTGAAACAAGGTCATCCATTTACTGGTTTCAAAGCAATCACTAAATTCAACCTTTTCTTTTGTATCCCCACACTCAACTTCAACTTCAAGTGGTAAAGGGCAGCCACGTACATCCTCGTATCTAAAATAGAGAGGCCATCCACGTAGTGTGTTTCTTTTGTCTCTGTCTCATAAGTAGGACCCTGTGTTTTGGGTACGGTTGCAAAATTCTTGTAACTTTTGATAAATTCCCTGGTTTTCACAAAATCCAGGTTGGATGTTTCACAGAATCAGGGAGGAATAAGCAGGAAAACTGTAATCCTCCAACCAGGATTTCTGGAAAACCAGGGAATTTATTGAAAGTTCTAGGAATTTGGCATCCCTAGTTATGGACTGTCATGTCAAGCCTTTTCTATAAATGAGAATTACACAAAAAATGTAAGTGATTATTTGAGGATAGTGCTGGACCATCTGACATAAAAAAATATATATATTTAAATAAAAGGTTAAAATCCAGGTCATGTGACATGACTGTCCAAAACACAGGGCTCTAGTAGACCAGTGTCCCCCAGCACTACTACCATAATGTTCAGAGGGCCTCCAGTCAATCCTATACATTCTGTACCATGTGGCCTATTGTACATGCAGTCCAGAGTAACGTATTCTCACCAGTTCCTGCTGTTGCTATCTTCGGGTCAGAATCCTCCATGATAAAAACACACGTGAGGAAACTGACATTCCTCCAGCTAGCGCTGGTTTGGAGATTTGGAACCATGGACAGCTTGTGAAAACCACTGGCATCCAAACAGGGCTCTGCTTTCCCTCTAGTTAACAGTCCCCCAATAAGCCTTCCAATAAAACTACATTTTAAAACAGTCACCCCATTTAATCTTTTAAACATAATTTAACATGAACACCATGCCAGACCATTTTTCAGGGTTATAAACATGTGATGCACAGGGGAAAGAAAGACAGTGGGGTAAATTACTTGTGGTAATTGGTTTAAATGAACAGAGGATCAGGATATTGTAAACCTTCCAAAGGGATCACACAAAAAGAACATGGAATCCATACGGGTAATCATGTTTATGATAACAGAAACCATGTGTCCAAATAATCAGCCGTCCCACAAAATGATACGTCTCTCAACTCAATTTAGACAGCTCATCAAAATAAACAAAGGGATGAGCCTGAATGGAAAGGCATGTTACTAATTTCCAAAGAACATCAACAAAGAGCATAAGCCAATATGAGCCTGTGCTGTAATTCCTTGTCCCTGTGTGTGGATGAGGTAGGATTTGGGGATTTGAAACCCTTTCCTGGGTTGAAGAGGGGGCTGTTCCAGGGCTACAGTTACAAAGTGCAGGAGACAGGAGTTTGGAAATCATCTACTCCTTGTCTCCTGGATATGTTTTACAGCGGAATACCTCACATAGCTCCACAGCCATACGGTACACAGACAGAGCGCAGACACAGTGGGGTGTTGATGTCCACTTGCTGCCATGTGTTGAGCACTGTCACCATCATGCCCTTCACAGTTACAGTACACACTATCACCACCGGCAACTTGGCCCCACAGCTGTTTCCCATCTTTGATGCCTGTTTCCAACACGCACAGACTTGACGATACATGATCGGAGAGAGACTGCCACGGACCACTACCGCCATGACCCAGATGAGGAAGTAACCGGTCCTGGTTTGTGTAGCCCAAGACAGGGCGGTTAATCGCTGGTGATGGGTAGAGAGAGGGAGGCAGGGATACAGATGTAGCTAGAGACCCATCAAACTCAGGCCCATGTCTGAGTGTTCTGACTGTGTTCTCCAGATTGTGCTGGCTAGATCTACAGTAATGGGTTCTAGAGGGTTATTGTCAACCAATGACAACACAGTCACAAAAGGCAGGACAATTCACTTCCTGTAGTGATGGGGGTTATCACCACCACAGGCAGCATGCACAGTATGCACTCTTCTCTTAATAAAATATGTCAGGTTTCAATTATATTCTAACAATAGTCAAAGTTAGATTCACACGTTTTTAAGAGAAAATATAAGGTCTTTGGGTTGTAAGTCCAATTTAAGCCCTTCGCTACAATGAAAGGCCAAACATTACTCTCTCTTTTATGTGAGATGTAGTGCAGGAAATCAGAGAAGCAGAGACAACAATAGTTTTGGTTTGGGTTAAGCTGAGCATCAGTGGAACATGCACGACAGAACCTCTGTGATGGTCTGGGTAACTCTAACAGCTGCCTGGTTTCCCCCAGAGCGGGCCCGTACCACACTGACAGAGCACACACATAATTAAGGGTTTACGTTCCGCTTTTAGGGAATGCTATGAAACAATATACGGAACATATATTTAACATATAGGCGATGGGGGTGGAAGAAGACAGAAAGCGAGAGGTCTAGTGATAGCTGGGTGCTGGAACCAAACTCATAGATTTGTTTAGTTTCTCACTAAGAAGGGTTTAAATCTAGCCTATTTGCTGGTTTGCATGGATTGAGCTAAGGAAATCCCATCCTTAGAAACATGGTCCAAGAGACAAACTTCTTGTTTATTCTTTGATTTGATTTAGTGCAATGATGGTTTGGTGAATCATGACTTATTAGAGATATTTGGTTTGTTTATTTGCTCATGAAATTACAGATCCCAACATACTTTAGAAGTTACTGTCCAACCGTCCTCACCACAGCGTCATACGGGTTGAGCCAAGTGCATCTTATATGTAAACATCCATACCCTTGATTGAGAGAACTGTGCAGACATACAACCAGAGGAATCTCCATCACCACCATAGTCTCTCACTTGAGGGAATGAGTGGGCTGGTTTCCCTCCACAGTGCTCATTAAACCCTAATAAACACACCAAAAGGCATAGGGGGAATTAAAGAAGGAAAACTTAAGTTGTCTCAAAACATTGTTAGTCACGCTACACTGCACCCGACTTGACTTGAACAGGGCCGTATCAACAATCAAAACGCTTGAAGCAAACCGCATCCAAATCAAAAGAAAGAGCGGAACAAGGGAAGAAAAAGACTCCAGGGCATGGCCGGAGTAGCATTTTGCCATATCAGCCTTTACACTACATGTTTTAATGATTAACCTTCCTCTCGGGAAGCCAGCCATTCCAGTCCGGCTCACTTCTGGCACTGTAGGTTCAACTTTATGGTCTTATTTTTTATGGAGGTAAAAAGGTTATACAATGGATTGGAGAATAGTGATGTTTGTGAGACGACTGGCCTGGGGGTGGTCGTAGTTAGGTACGGCTATTGAATACAGACAATGGGCCTGATAAAAGCTATTTTTAATGTTGACGTGTGCTTCTTAGAATGGCTTTACATTACATATTAGGTCTGGACACTTCCAAAGTCTGTCCTAAATACAAATCAGAGATATTATATTACTTCCCCCAAACCCATAAAAGGCATCATTGAGACACTGTTACAATGACCCATATCCTGTACCTCAGTAGCTAACACACAGGTGATGTGGTCAGAGGGTATGCTCTCCTCTCTACAGGAAGATAGTATGAACCCAGGGCTAGATCTCATTAGTGCTGAAGTTCACCAGAGGAAAAATTAAGACAACTTTATTCATGTGTATTCATTCATTCAATGAATACACATTCACTTTTTTATCATGTACCAGGGGAACACCAAAACGGGAAAGGGTCCCAGGGTCAGATGCTGAATTTTCCCATCGTCTTGATGAAAAGAGTCTTGCCGTTTATCATTTCATTTTGGATTCCGCCCCCCTCCAACACGGCTGCCCCCACAGTGTGGAAGCGAGGGTGGCTCTTCCCAGAATCTGACTCCTGACTAAGACATGGTGGCCTGTTTGGTGCGTATTGGTCATTGAAAAAGTTAGAATAAATCTTGTGAAAGACCTAACTCATTCACATGACTCACCCAGAACGGTTACACCCCCACCCCTTCTCCCCTTCTCCATGGAAATGTTCTTTCTTCCATTCCTCCTTCCAGGATGAACTCATCCCAAACCACGATTCAGTGCGGCTTCTATGAACAAAACAGCCTTTCATAAGACTCTTCATTCAAATCACACTCAGCAACAGCTAATCTGTAAAAATACTTATGTAATAGCATGAGCAAACAATTTTAGGTCATCCACCATGATGCTAGCTAGGGAGCCTGAGAATTGAAAGTGACAAGTAAGTGTAACATTGTCAGTAAAACCCTTTATCCTAAGGCCTGGGGAGGGGCTGGGGACCAAACCAACCTCTAGAATGTAGTGTTTCAGAAGGTTGCTACGTCAGTGAAAAGGGGACCTGGAATGCTTTGTTATATTATGTTGATAGACGAGACACAGCAGCAGGGAAAATGTGTTGACACTGCACTTTTAGGGTGATATCTCTGTGGCAGGGGTTTGTATTCAAAAAGCAATGCACGTCAGCTTCAGAGTGAGGATTTGTAGAGGTTTAGATAAAAGCTGAGGATGTTTGTGTTTATGCACAGACAAAGTTACATTCACATATGCAGAGTGTGTGTATAATCAAACTGTTCCCAAATGGGAGCCTCTTCCTGTTGTTTATTTGTCCCAGACAATCCCCACTGACTGCAACGACAACATCAAACTATACAAAGCGTTTTCCATCTCCTGTTCCACTCAAAAAGAGGAAAAATATACATGGGAAAAGATTAAAACAAGTTCGTTTACCCAGTGAAATAAATGAATGCATTCCAGTGTAATTTCTGTTTTATTGCACCACCCCTCTCTATAAAGTCTGCCTGGCTTACACACAAAGACTAAACTTCAAGAGTGTTTCCTTATAAAAACAAAAAGTCTGGATCACAGCAATTTGACATTCTGCTCTACTTGAGAATTCCAAACACACAAAGCTAGAGACTACAGGCGAGTAGAGACTATGGCCCATACACTTAATACAACAATTGCTGCCCATGTTTGATATATTTGCATTCATTTCCATGTAAGACATGCTAGTTTACATACTAGAAGTCACACACAGGGAATGGACAAGAGAGGGAGGCAGATACAATCTTCCATCTATCCATGTTCAAATTGTGAGAGAATAGTGTAGTGAGTCCTGTTGTGTGGTTTAGAAAAGGACTGCATCACAGGACAGCCTCAGAGTTCTCCAGACAGCCAGCGGCTGGGAGGAGAGTCAGGTGACGTGCCTGACAGAGGTAGACGGACCAGTAATGGAAAGGAAAAGTCCAGCAGTTTCATATGTTCCTCTTACTTCCTCTCATTTGGAACTTGTGCTGAGGTCATTGTTTGAACACTAAGCTGTAGTTAATCACCATCAAA
Source organism: Salvelinus fontinalis (assembly GCF_029448725.1). Classification (NCBI taxonomy): domain Eukaryota; kingdom Metazoa; phylum Chordata; class Actinopteri; order Salmoniformes; family Salmonidae; genus Salvelinus; species Salvelinus fontinalis. Next base: position 16,859,968 of record NC_074698.1, read on the forward strand.
ACCTGGTCTTTCTACACAGAAAGGCAGGCGAGCAACTTGTTGCGCACATTCAGAGACATTTTTATGAACTCTGTCAGTCTCTGTCCTTTAGTCTCTACACTGTAGTCTCTGTGAGAGGTTTGTGATGGACAGACACAGTGTCCGAAGCCACCCTACACAGTTACAATGCAACAGACAGGAGGAGTGGAAATCCCATGACCTCACTTCACCCAGTACAACATCGGGTCAACAAGCCGCCCAACTCAACAACTTCCAAATGAAAAAACAGTCACTCCCTGAACCTACTGTACATCTCAAATATGACACCTTGCATATAACTGAGAGAGAAAGAGAGAAGAGAGAAGAACGAGTGCAAACACTTTCTGCTCATGTGGATCTTGTGGCTTGCATCTACACGCAGTACGTTTTGTGATGAATCCTGCCAAAAAGATAGCGTGGAACAAGTAAGGGAGCAAGAGAACAGGGATGGATGAGAAGACATGTCCTTTTGAGTTCAACCAGTCATCCAGATGAAATATTGTTTAACCCCTCACTTTCATCCTCTGTTCTGTTGACCCTGTGAAGTGAAGGGGTCAACGTTGAATCAGAGGATGAGGATATCTAACAAGCTCTTGATTGGATAAACACACTAACGAAACGCTGTTCTAAGCAGTGGGAAGGTGTGAGTGCTTTTCTCATGATCTTTTCAGGGTCCTTCATACAGTATGTATGGCAGGCTCTGTGTTATTTTCAGGGTCCTTCATACAGTATGTAGGGCAGGCTCTGTGTTATTTTCAGGGTCCTTCATACAGTATGTATGGCAGGCTCTGTGTTATTTTCAGGGTCCTTCATACAGTATGTATGGCAGGCTCTGTGTTATTTTCAGGGTCCTTCATACAGTATGTAGGGCAGGCTCTGTGTTATTTTCAGGGTCCTTCATACAGTATGTAGGGCAGGCTCTGTGTTATTTTCAGGGTCCTTCATACAGTATGTATGGCAGGCTCTGTGTTATTTTCAGGGTCCTTCATACAGTATGTTTGGCAGGCTCTGTGTTATTTTCAGGGTCCTTCATACAGTATGTATGGCAGGCTCTGTGTTATTTTCAGGGTCCTTCATACAGTATGTTTGGCAGGCTCTGTGTTATTTTCAGGGTCCTTCATACAGTATGTATGGCAGGCTCTGTGTTATTTTCAGGGTCCTTCATACAGTATGTATGGCAGGCTCTGTGTTATTTTCAGGGTCCTTCATACAGTATGTATGGCAGGCTCTGTGTTATTTTCAGGGTCCTTCAAACAGTATGTATGACAGGCTCTGTGTTATTTTGACTGAGGTGAGAATATTATTCTGAGGTGAGAATGTTGCTCATCAACTGGATTAGCGCTGAAATGCTGCAGCCAAAGGAAGTTGTCATAGTCTCAGGATGCAATGCCACACTGAGGTGTGATTGACTTTCTCACATCCCACAATGGACAAAATAGTAATGCATATCTTTTCAGAAGAGAAATGATCCTGTATCATTATGAAACAAGCAGAATTGTCAGACTGATCAACAGGGTCCCTCTTTTTTAGGGGGTTTCTGGCTCATCAATCAAGACATGACAGCCATACTGGCAACGTGCCTTCCCTAAAGGGACAACAACACACAGAGCACACAAACAACAGATAGATTAAAAGCTTATCTTTACTCCCATTGACTTCCACATTACAATACCAACGTCACAGAAATATATAATCCAAATCCAAAGCACTTCAAACATGTACTATACTCCCTAGGGGCGATGGGCGACTAAATAAAGAGTACAGACACAAGACCTGAAGGAGAATTTTTTATTTTTTTATTTATTTTACCGTTATTTTACCAGGTAAGTTGACTGAGAACACGTTCTCATTTGCAGCAACGACCTGGGGAATAGTTACAGGGGAGAGGAGGGGGATGAATGAGCCAATTGTAAACTGGGGATTATTAGGTGACCATGATGGTTTGAGGGCCAGATTGGGAATTTAGCCAGGACACCGGGGTTAACACCCCTACTCTTACGATAAGTGCCATGGGATCTTTAGTGACCTCAGAGAGTCAGGACACCCGTTTAATAATGGGGGGGCTGACTAGATTCCTACTGTGGGAAGCAGCTGGGCTGAGTGGGGTGTCATTCTGTCTACTCTTTGTGTGTTAATGAGGGTGATATGGTGAGATAGTGTCACAGCAGGAGGCTAACTGCCATTCGGCAGGAGAGGATCACCTCCTGAGCAAGCAGCCACTGGGTGGACCTTAGGCCAGGGGACAACTGAGACAGGCAGGACAAGTCAGGGCTTACCACCAGTTCTCTACTGCGGGGCCAACTGGAAATTAATGGGGGCAAGAAAATAAATAGTTTAACTCCAGAGAAGCAGCTGACGTGAGAAGTATGCCTCCTCAACAGTTAAATAAAACAGCCTTACAGAGAAAGATTGCTTAAATGGATTTAGCCTCTAGAAGCTGATGGAGCATGTCAGAGGAATGGAACCCAATCGACTAAAAACGAGTCTCATATCTCATGCAGTAACAAAAACAATGTATGTGTGTTTGGTAAATGTGATTTGTTTACAACGTATTATGAGTCCTCTTCTAACTGGAAATGAGTAAGGTGGCATTGCATTCCCAAAGGACAGTGTGTTCCACGTCAAGCTGGAATGCACAGTGTCAGTGTCGAATCCGTCTTACTATGACTTCATAGGTGTTTCTCAAGGAAATCCCTCTCCCTTCTAGGCACAATGAGATGGCTTCCTGTTTAGAGAAAGTAGGATCCAGCCACTCAGCCACCCACCATCCCTTTACGTAATTTCCACATACTAATGTAGTAATTTATCATAACTGCACAAAGTGCACATATTGCTATATTTCCATCATCCTCCTCATCCTCAGAAACATGTACGGTTATGAGGAAGGGCTGCATACTCTATACGCATTGAGGTGGGGGACTGAAAGAGAGCGTTGTCCAAATCATGAAAAAAGATCCATGGCCCATGTTTTCATTCAGAGTGTGAGTAAAGATAAGAAGTAAACCAATAAAACTGACAGTCTTTAAAAATTAAGTACCATATCATTGTAGTAAGTGCAGCCTGGTCTCATATACTAGATGTAACATAGTAAATGTAAATCCGGGCCCTCAAAATATTCTGAACAAAAAAATAAACGCACATGTAACAATTTCAATGATTTTACTGACATTTAGTTCATATAAGGAAATCAGTTAATTGAAATAAATAAATTAGGCCCTAATCTATGGATTTCACATGACTGGGCATGGGCACAGCCATGGGTGAGCCTGGGAGGGCATAGGCCCAACTACTTGGGAGCCAGGCCCACCCACCGGGGAGGCAGGCCCACCCAATCATTATGAGTTTTTCCCCACAAAAGGGCTTTATTACAGACAGAAATACTCCTCAGTTTCATCAGCTGTCTGGGTGGCTGGTCTCAGATGATCCCGCAGGTGAAGAAGCCGGATTGGGGGGTCCTGGGCTGGCATGGTTACACGTGGTCTGCAGTTGCGAGGCCAGTTGGACGTTCTGCCAAATTCTCTAAAACAGCATTGGAGGAGGCTTATGGTAGGGAAATTAACATTCTCTGGCAACAGCTCAAGTGGACATTCCGCATGCCAATTGCACACTGCCTCAAAACTTGAGACATCTGTGGCATTGTATTGTGTGACAAAACTGCACATTTTAGAGTGGCCTCTTATTGTTCCCAGGACAAGGAGCACCTGTGTAATGATCATGCTGTTTAATCAGCTTCTTGATATACCACACCTGTCAGGTGGATGGATTATCTTGGCAATTGAGAAATGCTCACTAACATTTGAGAGAAATAAGCTTTTTGTGCATATGGTACATTTCTGGGATCTTTTATTTCAGCTCATGAAACGTGGGACCAACACTTTACATAGTATGATATGTTACGTTTTGTATGGTTACATGAGACAGAATGTTACTTAAGGCAAAATTAAAGAAGGGAAAGGGAAAGGGAAAGGGGGTACCTAGTCAGTCGTAGAACTGGATGCCTTCTACTGAAATGTGTCTTTCGCATTTAACCCAACCCCTCTTAATCAGTGATTGGTTGAGCATATAACGCGAACGTCTTGCAACCCAAACGTTGCATGTTCAAATCTCATCACGGAAAACTTGTGCATTTTAGTTAATTAGCAACTTTTCAACTACATGCCACTTTTTAGCTACTTTGCAACTACTTAGCATGTTAGCTAACCCTTCCCCTAACCCTTCCCTTAACCCTTTTAGCTAACCCTTCACCTAACCCTAACCTTAACCCTTTTAGTTAACCCTTCCCCTAACCCTAACCCTGAACCTAACCTTAACCCTAACCCCAAGCTAACATTAGCCAGGTAGCTACGGTTAACGTTAGCCTCCTAGCCACCTAGATAAGATTAGCCACAACAAATTGGATTATTGGATTATTATCATACAATTAGCAAATTCGTAACATATTGTACATTTTGAAAATGTATAACATATCATACAAATTGTAATTCGGAACACATAATACGAAATGGATGATAAACATCCACAAATTAATACAATCCACACGAAACGTAACATATCATACTAAATGGAGTGTGATGTATTTATGTACAGAATCATATGAAATGCTCTAAGACCAGGTTGGGAAGTAGTATAGTGATCCATTTTACAACCACAGATTAAAAACATATCAGATGGCATTGACCTAGAAAGAATGCACTTTTAAACCTTACAGCATGCGCAACTGCCTGTAGCCAAAACAGATCATAAATGCCTCACACCGCATCCCTGCAATAATTGTAAATCAGAGAGTAATGCTATTTCATCTCCAAGCCACCTCGGGCAATGTATTTACATACAGTTATTGCGACTTCAGAAGCCAAGTAAAGGAAAGGCAGAGAGGAAGGCTGAGCGTTGGAGGGCAGAGTCCAGCCCAGCCCACTTCAAGTCGAGTCTCGCACCAGTCTATTTTCTCCCATCACAATCTGTCACGTCTGATCATCGGTCAGAGCGTAATGTATTCAAACGCAAGACAACTTCGCTAAATAAGAACACGTTCTCAGGCAAAGCTAAACTTCTAAAAGGTATGTCTTTGTAGTTATATTTGTGTAATAGCCTACTTATATTTGTACTGGGTATTTTTCGTTTTTATAAATATTTGAATGATACTTGTTTGGTATTTATTTATTCAACAGATATTATGGCGTTTTAGACAGTTGATCGAAATTCTATAATTTGATGGCATATAATAACTAGGCTAAAGCAAGGACATGTTTATTTGTCTTATATTTGAGAAATTCAGCAATGTTGTGGAAAATCCAGATATTTAGCCTCACAATTTTGATACAAGCCTTTAGCCCATACTTGTCCACTGACAAGTTGATGACAACAGATTTCACTGTTTTCTTGTTATTTTTCTGAAATAATAAAAACTTGAATAACTAATAATTATTTAAAAAACGTAACTTAATTCATACATTTGCATACCCAATCCATAATAATTTTGAAGTAGTGTTTTATCATATGCTATGTTTCAAACAGATAGGCAACAGTGCCTCAAATACAATTTAATACAATTGTATTTGCACATGCTTCGTAAACAACAGGTGTAGACTAACACTGAAATGCTTACATACTGGTCCTTTTCCAACAATGCAGAGTTAAAGATAAAAAAATGAATTTGAAATAGTGGGACAAGGAATAAATACACAGTGCACAACAAATAACAATAACGAGTAAAAATAAAATGGCTATTCAGGGAGTACCTGTACCTGAGTCGATGCGCAAGGGTACGAGGTAATTGACGTAGCTGTGTATATATAGGTATGGGTAAAGTGACTGGACAACAGGATAGACAACTGACAGTAAATAGGCAGTAGCAGAAGCGTATGTGGTGAGTGGTGTGTGTGTGTGTGTGTGTGTGTGTGTGTGTGTGTGTGTGTGTGTGTGTGTGTGTGTGTGTGTGTGTGTGTGTGTGTGTGTGTGTGTGTGTGTGTGTGTGTGTGTGTGTGTGTGTGTGTGTGTGTGTGTGTGTGTGTGTTGACAGGCAGAATGACAGTTTTGCCCCCCAAAAATAAAACTGAGCTGGAAGATGAAGATAAGTATGCTAAAGATCAATATGAATTAGTGACATAAATGGCCAAGTTTCTCTAGGACAAAACACTAATATTGGGAATTCTGTTATTATGTCTCTTTAATGGCGCCTTAGCTTGGTAATTTCTCATTTGTAAGGCACCTGTGGAGTAATGTCTTTGCTAGTTTCATACTCAAAAACATTCTATTAGAATTTGAACGAAGACAGGTACTGTTAATTACAAGATTAATGAAGAATGTACATCCCCCTCCCTTTTATTTACATGTGTGTGTTACAGATAAATAGGCTATTATACTGTATTTCAATACTGTTATTTTGTTTCCAGGTTTCTTGCTTGTCTGAGCCATCCAGTGGATTGTCCAGGCATTGCACAGTTTTGGATATTGCTATCACATTGAACATTCTTATTACCATCCATTCTAATACTAAATACAAAAAACTGGACTGATCCCCCTCGGCAGGGTACCAGCTCCAGATGTTCCACGAGTACCAGAGCAATGCTGTCATCAGAGAACACTACAACTACACAGGCAAACTGAAGGAGAACAAGTACAAGGATGGACTAAAGGCAGAGGCCATAGCCTTCCTGCTGATCTGCTTGCTCATAGTGCTGGAGAATGCTGTGGTGCTGTTGGCTATCTGGAGGAATAAGAAATTCCATCTGCCCATGTACTATCTGTTAGGCAACCTAACACTCTCAGACCTGCTAGCAGGCTTCACCTACATGGTGAACATTGTGACTTCAGGGGCCAACACGTTAAAGATGACCCCTGTGCTGTGGTTCCTGAGGGAGGGGGGGGTCTTCATAACGCTGGCCGCCTCCGTCATCAGCCTCCTGGCCATCGCCATTGAGCGCCATGTCACCATGGTGAGGATGAAGCCCTACCAGGGGGCCAAGCGAGGCCGGATGTTTGCCCTGATCGGGGCCAGCTGGGTTCTGTCAGTGTTCCTGGGGGTCCTGCCCGTCCTGGGCTGGAACTGTATGGGCCGTCTGGACCAGTGCTCCACCGTCCTGCCGCTCTTTGCCAAAAGCTACATCCTCTTCTTCATCACCGTGTTCACCGCTGTGCTGCTGGCCATCGTGGTGCTTTATGTGCGCATCTTCCACACTGTCAAGTCCAACACAAAGCACCTGGGCTCTGGCCCGCAGCGCAAAGGCCTGGCCCGCAAGTCCCAGAAGTACATGGCCCTGCTGAAGACGGTCACCATCGTACTGGGTGTCTTCATCGTCTGCTGGCTGCCTCTCTTCATCCTCCTCTTGCTGGACTTCTGCTGCCCGGTACAGAGCTGCCAGGTGCTCTTCAAGGCAGACTACTTCCTGGGCATCGCCATGATCAACTCTCTCCTCAATCCCATCATCTATACCCTGACCAGTAAGGACATGAGGAGGGCCATCCTGAGGCTGCTGTGTCGACGCTGCCTCCTCACCAAGGATGGCCAGGTGAAGAAGATAGGGATGTCCTTCCTGGACTGCAGTACCAGTAAGACTGAGGCGCCCTCCCATAGGCTGGAGGGCCTGGAGATCACAGTCTCCTCTGCCAACTTCACCCCTTCCACTATTAAAGCCATCTACCCCAGGATGTCAAAGACATGACTTGTCCATGACGGCCCAATGTGACTCAGCAGTAATAATGGATAATTGTCCAATTACAGTAAGAGCAGAGTTCTGGATACCCCCTTGACTGGACCACTCTTCGGCACCATCTTACAGCTGTGAGACTACTACATGTTACGAATGGGTTGTAAATGGAACTACAAGCAAGGAGGAAGTAATACTCTTCCTCTCACCTCAATGGTAGAGAACGTCAGCGGAACCTACCATTGTGCTATGTTTTGCCTTCCTCCCCTGGTCTGGCATTTTCTTCCTAGACAGATAAGCTGGAGGTTTCCACTTGAAGACTGGTCAGTCTATTGTTAGGAAGTCAAACCTCAGTCACAGTGTTAGAGAAAGAAATACCTTGTTGGTTTTTAGTCTTCGGCGCCAAGCATTTAACGGATTAATATGCTGTTCTCATACTGTGAAAATCCTTTTCTCGTATGCTGAGATACAATATATCTTCCATAATCCAAACTGCAGAAAAGAAAAACCCTCCTGAAGGAATGGATTCATGTTTGTAGCAGCATTTTGAATTCACCATTTACCGGTATTTAAAGAAAACCACTCAACCAGCAGCTGTGAAATTAATGTTATTCATGTTTTTTATTATACAAACATTGAAACACACTCAGTAAATTTTATTTTGAGTCATACACAAAGTATACATTTTAGTCATGCTAAGGCTCATCCTTATATCCTCTCTCCAGAAAATACATAATACAAACATAATGACATGTAATTAAAACATGAAGCATCCACACCCAAAACTGCTGCCAGAACCATGGCATTTTTGTAATCTGATCTCAGGTCAGCTGGAATTCTGGGTAGAGGTCCCCAGACCAACATTAGAGGCTTGGTGGCTTAGACACACAGAGAATTTCACGTTGATGCCTCTTCTGGTTTGCACATCTTTGGAGGTCTCTAAAACACACGTAGCAGCAGACATGATTGTGAGCAATAAAAAGGACAGATTAGGCTTAGTTTTGTGGACTCAAAGTATGGAAATCATATTGAACACAACCTGTTCACAAAAACAATACCCTTCAGAATTTTCCTGAACAAGCTGGAGAATATCCCTCTCATGCAATGAAGTGTTATGTCTATCTTCTGTAAACAGTGGTTAATAGAAATTTGTCAAAGACAAACCACAAATGCTTGGGGTTCCATGTATAAAGTTCCATTGTGACAGCAGAGATGTTTAAAAAGCAAGCAATTCAAAATCTGTTTTCACATTGTATATAAATGTACAAATGAAAATATTTATATTTCTGTCTTATTGTACTATACAGTATATTGTGTAAATAAAATGAACTATAGTTTCTGTATTTTGTTTATTCTGAACTAAACTTAACTTATGAGGCCACTGCCAATGTTTTATGTACATTCAAACAATAAATAAATGTGAACAATATCTACAAAAACAGTATTTTTGGTCATTGTTTTGCAGAATAAACATCCATACAAATAACATTAAATCTAGTTATTTCCTCTCACCAAATCTTTGTGAAGCCAGAGGCCTCATGTGTGAGAATATGAAAGTGCTAGTGTCAATGTGGTGAGTGCGATGTTTCAGATCTTTCACAGGAAACATACCCTCCCATCACCCACCAGTTATAAAAGGCTTTGACCTATATAGTCATCACATACCATATACTTCAACACTGAAAAGTGCATAAACACTGATAAGCAAATGTCAACTTAATTCATTTGAGAACATGGAACAGTCTACAAAATATACATACAGTGGGGAGAACAAGTATTTGATAACCTGAAAAATCGGCAGTGTTTCCTACTTACCAAGCATGTAGAGGTCTGTAATTTTTTATCATAGGTACACTTCAACTGTGAGAGACGGAATCTAAAAAAATCCAGAAAATCACATTGTATGATTTTTAAGTAATTAAATTGTATTTTATTGCATGACATAAGTATTTGATACATCAGAAAAGCAGAACTTAGTATTTGGTACAGAAACCTTTGTTTGCAATTAAAGAGATCATACGTTTCCTGTAGTTCTTGAAGAGGTTTGCACACACTGCAGCAGGGATTTTGGCCCACTCCTCCATACAGACCTTCTCCAGATTCTTCAGGTTTCGGGGCTGTCGCTGGGCAATACGGACTTTCAGCTCCCTCCAAAGATTTTCTATTGGGTTCAGGTCTGGAGACTGGCTAGGCCACTCCAGGACCTTGAGATGCTTCTTACGGAGCCACTCCTTAGTTGCCCTGTCTGTGTGTTTCAGGTCGTTGTCATGCTGGAAGACCCAGCCACGACCCATCTTCAATGCTCTTACTGAGGGAAGGAGGTTGTTGGCCAAGATCTCGTGATACATGGCCCCATCCATCCTCCCCTCAATACGGTGCAGTCATCCTGTCCCCTTTGCAGAAAAGCATCCCCAAAGAATGATGTTTCCACCTCCATGCTTCACAGTTGGGATGGTGTTCTTGGGGTTGTACTCATCCTTCTTCTTCCTCCAAACACTGCGTGTGGAGTTTAGACCAAAAAGCTCTATTTTTTTCTCATCAGACCACGTGACCTTCTCCCATTCCTCCTCTGGATCATCTAGATGGTCATTGGCAAACTTCAGACGGGCCTGGACATGCGCTGGCTTGAGCAGGGGGACCTTGCGTGCGCTGCAGAATTTTTATCCATGACAGCGTAGTGTGTTACTAATGGTTTTCTTTGAGACTGTGGTACCAGCTCTCTTCAGGTCATTGACCAGGTCCTGCCGTGTAGTTCTGGGCTGATCCCTCACCTTCCTCATGATCATTGATGCCCCATGAGGTGAGATCTTGCATGGAGCCCCAGAACGAGGGTGATTGACCGTCATCTTGAACTTCTTCCATTTTCTAATAATTGCGCCAACAGTTGTTGCCTTCTCACCAAGCTGCTTGCCTATTGTCCTGTAGCCCATCCAAGCCTTGTGCAGGTCTACAATTTTACCCCTGATGTCCTTACACAGCTCTCTGGTCTTGGCCATTGTGTAGAGGTTGGAGTCTGTTTGATTGAGCGTGTGGACAGGTGTCTTTTATACAGGTAACGAGTTCAAACAGGTGCAGTTAATACAGGTAATGAGTGGAGAACAGGAGGGCTTCTTAAATAAAAACAAACAGGTCTGTGAGAGCCGGAATTTTTACTGGTTGGTAGGTGATCAAATACTTATGTCATGCAATAAAATGCAAATTAATTACTTAAAAATCATACAATGTGATTTTCTGGATTTTTGTTTTAGTGTACCTATGGTAAGAATTACAGACCTCTACATGCTTTGTAAGTAGGAAAACCTGCAAAATCGGCAGTGTATCAAATACTTGTTCTCCCCACTGTATACACAAAGGTGTACTTTCCCACGATAGAGCAGAGACAGATGCCAAAGAAACAATGTACTGTATATCACAATAAAATGTAAATGTCTGATCGATGCTGAAGTTATTAAAGTAAACACACAAGCACACACGACAAACCCCCCCACTTAACCCACAGTGCACCAAATCCATACCAGAAGCAACCACCCAAGAAGACATGCACTTGTGGTAACACAGAGAGAAGGCAGCAGTCATTGGGGACAATATACTTGATGCCCCATTTCCAGTAATATTATAAACATGAAACCCCCAGCTGACGAGGTTACACGAGTTGAGATCCAAACGAAACCTGTCCCCCGCCCTGTATCAAACCAACTACTCACCACATGCTACACTGGCAGAAACCTACCTAAGCATTGACAATAAAATATGACTCATTTACAAAACGTGTGGGACGTGCAATGAAGAGTAATGGTAAGATTTGCATAAATTGTGTGTGAACAAAAAACTGCCCTTTTCCATTCAAGACTAGAAACAAGTCCTCTCAACCATAAATGGTTGAACTCACTTTGTCAAAATGGACTTAAGCAAAAGTGGGCAAAAGTTTCAGCTGGCCACAAATTTAATAAATAGAGTTGCTCTAAAATTAGATAATCTCCACAATAACTCATGTCAGGGTTTCTGCCCTGCCAATTATTTTATCCCTTGGGCTTTTCAACTCAAAGATGTTCATTAGGAAAATTCAATGGGTAGACAACTAATAACAGCAACACATTATTACTGCAGCAGTTACAATTATATTTTTATTCAACCAAAACCTCAGAAACACTAGTCAATTGTGCAGCCTCCTTGCTTGGAAAGCCCATGGAGGAATAGCATTTGCCATGAATAACAGTTACCATCCCAGAAAATCTCAAAGTTTGCAACAAAAAAAAAGTTTAAAAAAAAAATGTTATTGCTGCAATGCAGTCCAGAATACTGTCTGTTACATAAGCACACCTTCACATTGGACATTTATTGCATTAAAAAGGTGATCAGCACCCAACTTTTCAATACAGTAATTTCAGTACCATATCAGAAAGCAGTGGGTTTGCAATGACATCTATTGACAGAAAATGGTCTTTATAAAAAACCAATGTCTTTGTTGAAAGTATATACAAATAAAAGCTAGGGTTATAGGTTACTACCCAAATAAGTATTCTAGGAAATGTGATGCTTAGGAAAACTGCTTTATTCAATATAACAAAATGTCATGTAAGTCAACACCAACAATAGGAATACAATCTTAGTATAAAACAAATGTATTACAACACACAACACAACAGACAATCCAACTACAGGACAAACAACTACTGGACAGATATGGCAACTTTACTTTGATCTCTTCTACCATTCAGTGCTGACAAAGTTCCACAGCTCATCACTGACTGAACACTGAGACCGCACAGAGGTGTCTATGTTGATTGGCGTGGCCAGGTCAGCTCCATAGTGCACTGCAAGGGATTAAAGTACACTCAAACGTTAGTTAAACGCAACCAAAACCCACATCAACCAGCCATTAAACAAGAGTTCCACATTAGTGACTTGTCAAAGGGTGATGGAAAAATAGTTATGCAGTGACAAATACCTCCTCTCAGGATGTGTGGCTCCGTGTCATATTCCCACTTGATCTTGGTCACCTTGTGGTACAACTGGGCCACGTATCTGCAGAATTAACAATTTGTCAAGTTGCACCATGCTGTTCATGATGTGAGATCAATGCTCACCGACTATCAGGGTTTAGTGTGGTGGGCTCGTGTGGTGTTGGGAGTGATTATTTCAGTATGCTGTTAGTCCTACTCACATGGCTGATGGGATGACCTCTGTAGTGTCATCATCAACCTCCTGCTGCAGGGTCTGCAGCTCCTGCTCTGAGTCACGCAGACTCTCCAGCTCCCTCTGCAGGAACCTGAGGAACAGGTCAAGAAAACCAACACTGGGAGAATCTCAATTGGTGCTGTTCGACTCCACGCTTCCTCAACTCCATCCTCTCCTTGCCTGATTTTGAAAAAGGTCAAAGGGAATTGAGGAGCGGAGGCGAGGTAACAAATGCGCTTGTATTAAATAAGAATCCTTGTCCACTAGTATGTCATCAGGCAAATTACATTTACAGGGGTGGAGTCCCAAAATAAGTTTAACGTGATAAAAAACATTTAGCTAGTAGGTAAAATTTGCATAGACTTTAAAAAATGTGTGCATGCATTTCTCTTTCGAGAAAACAGCTGATTCAAAGGGGTTGTAGCAGATTTTAACACACTTCCACGCTAGTCACTGGGAGGATCCTCTGCATGCTCACTGTATGGCATATAAACTGAAATCTCAAAATACTTTCATCAATGGATGGCAGCCAGGTCAGCCTGCAGCAATGGACAAGTTCAAGGTAGAATGTGACTGCTCCCTATATGTATTATCTGGGCAACACAGCATTCATGTGCACTTTTGAGAGCACCAGTTGCAGTACATGAAGAACTTGTTCTGTGTAGAGACAGAACATGACTGGGTGAAGGATACTGTAGTTCTGAGTCCATGTTCTGGCTCCTTGCTGTAAACTGCTGCAGCTCCTGCTCCAGGCTGTTCAGTTCCCGCTCTGCCTGGCTCTTCTGCCCCTCCATGTCCAGCAGCTTCTGGCTCGCCTCATCCTCACACTGAACTACACCTGAAGACAATGGCGAGCAAGATTTGGCTATATATCTTGACGGAATGGAAAGAAAGTAAGTTATCATATGACAGGATCTACAAGTTGATTATTTTTCCTTACCGTTTAACACCAGTGTGATAGTTTTCTTCGTGTCCAAGTGTCGCTCAAAGAAACACTGCTGTTTTTCTCTCACTTTTCTTAATTCATCGTCAGCTTTGCTGCTTTTCAGTATTTTGACCATCGACTCTCCCGTGTCCATAACGTCCTGAAGCATGGTGACACGTCTTTTCTGTGGAATATTTTTGTAGAAATAGATAATGACTGCCTGTTCTAGAGCAGACTAGCTGGTGCATCAACACCACTAAAATGGTTTGCTGCCTACGTCAACAAAATCCAATGCTATGTCTAACTAACGTTAGCTGCAGAGGCTCTTGCTTGAAAACAGCAGTCAACTTTAATGCCCAGACCCTCTGACGACAGCTACTGTTACTAACATCTTAATTAGATACGTTTAGAAAGGTATACAATAACAAGCATTGACTTACCGTGTTTTGCCGAATGTAAACAGTTCACCGAGTTTTGCTTCACTCGTTTCCGTAATTCAAAGTTGTCCTGCGAAAGCGCGCGCTTACATGAGGTGCCAGAGAAAGTGCCTGACAATTTTTTTCTCCAAAAAACTAAATTACAGGATAAATGTAAAATATTTATTCACATACACAATATAACAATAAGTAGATGCCTACAATTGAAAATATACAATTAATAGAAAGCGCCAAAAATATCCAGCGTTCTGATTGGGTAGATCCACATGGGGGCGCCAATGTCAAGAGATTGCAAAATTTATTTTACCCAATGGAACCTGATGGACCGACGGAGTTGAATTTTCATTAGACGAACGTACAGCAGTTGTTCCCAACCTTTTTCGATTACTGTACCACCAACTGAATTTTGCGCTGCCCAGAGGACCCCCTCGTGTGCATTTTACCAGTAGGCCTATGGTCTATTCTTCTCAGGTACCCCGTGGATAGGCTACGTACCCCTGGTTGAGAACCAATGATTTATAGAATACATACTCTCTTTGATGGAACTGTGGTTGTGTTGTGAGATAGGTAGGTTCACTGTACCTCCAGAGGTTATTTCTGGACAACATTTGTACATTTTAGGGAACCATTTTCTTCTCAAGAACAGAAAATGTCCTACAATTGTATTGCAGTTTGCAAAATACAGTCAAGTAAATCACAATTGTTCCAAGAGTTGTTCAAGTTGATCTGATAGTTTTCAGGAATAAAATACAAAATATACAATTCTAAGCAGGACTCTGAAAAATAGCAGGAATGGCAACTATCAGTGCCAATGCTATTGTAAGCTCATTCAACTTTGATTTATTAGGAACCATACTGTTCTCTGGTCCATTTATATTGTGCAGTTTGTCACTTTACCAACCATTCACCGCAAACCACAAAAATATAAGGGGACATAAATCATAATGATGCCGTTCTCTCCCTCACTCCTTGATCCCTTGCTTCTCAGTCTTCACTTGAGCCTTTCGTTTCTGCCTGCCAAGTTGCCTGAAGTGCAGTCTCTTGGGATTCAGTCCATAGGCCTTCAGTCTCTGTCCGCTGAACTCTCGCCCACCCATTTTCACCCTGAAGGGCCCCTTCCCTGACATGAGGCGGCTTCCTGGGTGCCTGTTTTTCTTCTTTGGCAATTTTGGCCTTTCAGTCCTTGTGTTGGCAGTCTCCTGAGTGATAGCAACTGTTTCCTGCTCCAGTTTCAGCTTCTTGGATTTGGGTACCAGGAACTCCTCTTCCTGGTCTCCTGCCTCTCTCAGTGCCTGGACTACCGTCCCCTCACCAGAGTCCAATGCAGAGCTTTCCTGACTGGTTCCAGCCTCATCATCATCCTCCAGATCCTTGTCATCCTTCTCTGCATTCTTCATCCTGTCTCTTCTCTTCTTACCCACTTTGGTCTTGCCCTCTGCTTTGTCCTCCCTGCAAGGAAATATGAGCACAAATTGGTCAATAATGATAATTCAGTTCAGATTTCTTAGAGAACATATTCTGCATATGGTAGAATACTCACTCAGCATAGAAAGAGTTCAAGACTTCTATCTTTTTCTTCACATTTTGTCCTTTGATTTTGTAGTTCTGCAAATCACTCATCTCTTCCTTGTCAGACCTGAAAAAGAGATAGAAGAAAAAAATAGAAAAGGAAAAATCTGGAAGGCCATTTTCCCCATAGGTAGCTGATTAGTAAATGCCTACTGTTTTGAGAACAGGTTCAGTACCTGAACATGCAGGTCTTCTTTAGCGAGGCCCAGCGGTTCAGCTCTTTCTCATCTGCTCCCAGGATCTGAGGGGGGAAGAACAAGTTACTTTCTGTAATAGTAACATATTCATACAGCCACTTTAAACAAAGACGCTAAATCCACAGAAATGACTTTAAACCTAATTTGTGCAGATAAGGCTCCAAACAAGTTGATAACTCAGTGCATACAAGCATTTCCCTTTCTATCATTCTCTCCTCATCCTCGTCTGCTCAGAGAGAAGATTGACTTAAGTCATGCCCTGGTCAGAGCCGTCCCCGGAGGGTGGCAATACCAGGTCAGTCACATCTCAGCTCATCAGTGCAGTACTCAGGGTCTGTACAGTGCAACACTATAGCACAACCCAGGGTTCGGGGTCAATTATATTTAAATTCCAAACAACTAAAAAAGTTAACCAAACTCAATTTTTTTCTAATTGAAAAGGATGGGAAAAAGTTTGAATTTTAGTGTACTTCCTGAATTGACTTGAACCCAACCCTGAGACAACCTAGTAGGAACTAGAGCTCCCAGTCTCACCTCATCAGTGGACAGGCCAAAGTCATTGGCAAGGACCTGCCTGTAGCGAAACCTGCAGGGGATATCGTCTATGATGTCCTCATAGTCCAGCTTATAGTACTCGTCCAGGTACTGCTCAAAGGACTTCTCCTCTGAAACACAAAGGATGGATGCATGAAAGAGCATTCAGTCTCAATATCTATAGTACATCAAACAGAATTGAAAAGGTTATGGAAAATAACCCAAGATTCATGGTGCTGAACCTCCTGAGACTTACGGGGGTCAAACACAGGCTTGTTTTGGGTAATGACCTCAGCAAAATGAGACTTCTTTCTCTTCTTTCCCATCAGTGGGGCATCCACCTTCATCTTCTCCTTTTTCTTCTGCTTCTTGGAGGTGCTTGGCTGACTGGGATCATAGTCTGCATCCATCTGGTCAAGTGAGAGTTCAGATGAGTGAGTCACATACAATCTCAAAGGCCTGACTATCTCCAACATCAACGAGACCTTTATTTCTGACTAGCCTCCACTAAACGTGTTTCTGAAGGTCTGCAGGCAATGCTGAAGTGATGATCATATTAGAGGAACTCACAATAAAATCTGGATCTTCACAGTTTGGCTGGTCGTACTCTTCTCCTTCATGCTCCTCTTCCTCACCACCATATTCCTTGTCTCCACCCTCTCCTGTCCATGTGTCCCAGTTCCAGTGTTCTGCAGGACAGAGAAAGCTACCTTATTACAATGCCACCGATTCTAAAGTATTAAATTCTACTTGAGATAATAAAATCAGCAACGAGTGACTTACCACCCTCTAGCTCTTCAACTTCAAACTGGGGCTTCGCGCCCTCTTCCTCTCCATAATATTCATCACCAAAGAATTTCTGGAAGATTAAAAAAATACAGGGAGAGACAATAAGAGGAGTGTCTTTTTATTTACAATCCGTTTCTCTTCTTGAGGTGTGTGAGTGGTCACCTGCATGAGCTGGTCATGCTGCTGGGGGTCAAAGTCTCCCTCCAGGTCCACCTGACTGAAGGCCAGCTGCTCGTTGCCTGTCAGCTCCTGCAGCCGCCGCAGCTTCTGCATGATCTCATTACGCTTCAGGTTCTTCAGCTGCTTCAGCTGCTCATGCTTCTGCTCCTTCTCCTGCAGGGGCCAGAAGAGTGACAGGTCAGTTCGTTGGGAGAGTGGGAGGGTGAGAGAAATGAGGAAGGGATGGTATGATGTATAAGATTAACTAAAAGAGAGAGTCTACTGACCTTTTTCTTCCTATCCTTCACTTCCTCCCTTTTGAGCTTCCTGCGCTCGTCTTTGGAGCGGACAGAGGTGGCAATGGTACGGGGGTAAGTCTTGATCTGTAAAGAACAATAAGATACTATATGAGACCAAGGTACATACACTACACCATACAAACAGACATGTGCATGTAGAGACAGACGGGTAAGTCCACCTTCTGGGCATCAGGCTCCTCAAAGCGGAAGTTGTAGTGTCTTTCAAAGTCCCCCTGGCGCTCCAAGAACGACTCCCCATCCTCTTCTGAGTCCTCCACGTCATCATTCACCACTTCGTCATAGCTGGGGATCCTGAACACAGCCATGGCAGATTAGTACACAGTCAGAGTGGTGCTGAGCACTGCTCTACGATTACAATTGAAAGCATACATGGACAAAACCCCAAAAAATGAAAAATGTATAGACACATAAAATAACTTATGTAAATAACTGTTACCTGTCCACGTCATCTTTCTCCATGTAGCCTTTATTCAGGACAAAATCCCTAAGGAAACACTCCTCCTCATCCAGCTCTGGGTCGTTCCAATAGTCCCTCAGGTATTTCTGTCTCAACACACAGCACATATTTCAGTCACAGCAGGTCATTACATAGCTCTCTTTCCCTCTATTCCAACAGTCTCTCCATCACTGACCATGTCCTGCACCGCTTCTGGGCCATCCAGCTCTGCCTGGCCTTTCAGCCAGTCCACATAATCCTCTTCCTCTTTATCCTGTTGGGTAGAAAGATAGCAGGTTAGAAAAATAGAATGTTTATCTCTGCGGTGCTTTATACTGTAAGATAAGACAAAGTCAGGTACTGGTTTCCACTGACCTTCTCTTCCTGTGTTTTGGTCCTCTTCAGCAGCTGAAAGTCCTCCTCACTGCCCTCCTCATCACTGTCCTGTATGAACTTACGGAAGCTGGAGGAAGCATGACACATTGTTTATGTTCCAAAGACAGTTATAAAAGTCAGAAAACAAGGGTTTATTTACACAAATAAATAAACTGTTCTTTATGACAAAGGACACAGTGATTATGAGAGAATTTAACCTTTACCTCTCTTTCAATTCTCTCTGCTCCTGGATGTAACTTGGAGATGCAGCTCTCTGTCAAAGAAAGTAAAGGCAAACAAATGACTTCTTGTGACATACCTCCATGTAAATGTGTCATTACATACAATGTATCATAACATGCCTCTCTCCTCTTTGCAGCCTCTTCATCATCACTCTCCTCATCATCATCGTCATATTTACTGGGAATGAGACAAATTGTTATTGTCAAACCATTTGCCCAAAATGAGATATAAAGATATGCACAGTAGGACATCTGCAGCTCACTCACCCTCCCCTTTCCAAGATAACTTTTCGCTCATAGTCTTTCAGATACATTGGCTTCTCTGTGGTTTTCTTTGAAGTTGAAGGCTGGGCATCATCCCCAATGGATGCATCTGATTAAGAATGAAACATTGGGTGGTGAAAGACACCTCTTAAACAAACAAACACAGAATCAAAGTGTCATACTGTAATCAGTTGCAGCAACAAGACACGCAAACTGATGACATACCTTCCACTGTGTAGAACGTTGCATCAGTCTGATAGATCTTAGGATCTTTCTTCTTCAGCAGAGACAATGTTCTGTAGAAGTCCCTTTCAACTTTGGGGTCAAGTTCCTAAGACACACATTAGTCTGCATTGAAATTACAAATATACAGGTCAAGGACAAAAAGGTAGGGCCAAAAACACTGACAAACCATAAACTGAACACCATGGCAGTGTTGGTATTGTGACCTTGAAACTATAGAGCTAGCCAAATTAGATACAGTAATAGTACTTACCACCTCGCTATCACCATCTGACTCTGACTCTGAACCAGACTCACTCTCGTCAGCTTGGTCGCCATATTTGTCTTTCACTGAAATAAATCAATGATATTTGTCTTTCACTGAAATAAATCAATGAAGAACATGACAAGCCATTCAATGTGGTGCAAGCATTCCCGCCAGGAAAACAAGTCAAAACTAAATTGATAGCTAGCTGGACACGCTAGCTACCTAGTTATAACCAAAAATGTAACGATGACTAAGTTAACTTCTGAACGTATAATTAAATAAGTTACAGAATAAGATTAATTTCAAATGGGATCAAAAGTTAGCAAGCTAGTTGAAAAGGATAACTTTAGCTAACATGAGCTAAAGGGCTGGCTTGCTAGCCATCTAGCTAGCTAACAAGCTTGGGAAGTCACACTTACGCCTTTGTAACTCTTCTTTTTGTCTATATTTGTCATATTTCTCTGCAAACTTTGAATTAATCTTGAAATCCGATTTGCCTGACATGATTACTTGTGAACTGGATAATATTTATCGGAAAAATAATTCAGTGAAACCTGTTCATGACATCCACAGCAGCATGTATAGAACTACCACGTGGTTTCCTGAGAGGAGCGTCAGAGTTCCAAACGACGATCAACCAATCATAGGTTTAGAAAATATGTACGTTTTATCAACACATATATTTGTTGCCAATATGAAATTATTTTTTGTATATATAAAAAAATCACAAAATACATATTGATTTGCAAATATTTCTTAGAAATATTCAAATTAAGGGTCCTAGTTTGAGAGCATTGATGGCCTTTGCCTTTTGCGTTAGTAAGAATATTCGTATGATTTATGTTGAGTAATAATCTCCAACCTAGTAGCAATGTGTGTGTCGGATACAATGTTAATCTACTCTGTAGCTATCTAATGTTGTTGTGTTGTCTGTGTGTGTAGTATGGTGTAGTAGCCCATCACAATGTTTTTGGAATGAGACGCAGTAGCACAGCTGGGGGCACTTTAGTACAAATTGTCAATATGTATAGGCCCATATGTGCCATGCTGGTCCATCCCTATGGTTTTTTAAAGATCATAAGGTGACCAGACAGTGAAAGTACAGGAGATAATGTCTACTGGGAGGATAGTTTACACAAGACTTGTGAATGTCTTTTAAAAACAGTAATGGAATTCATTATTCCAATTATCTGACTCAGAAAGAACCAGTTTACTCACCCTGTTTTCAATTGCAATTATCGAGACAACTATTCCTTTTTTATACTTCATCGATATAATGTTCTGTTTTTGTCTAGTTGGACAATTTAGGCCTATGCCCAAATTCTCTCAGTATATTCTGTTTGTCACCTCAACATTCCTGTGGCTCTGACCTCTCTGAATTGGGCTTTACTCAGATTCTTTCAAACAACAACCTCGTATATGGTCTTACATGGCATCAATTATCATTCATGTTCTCTTTGCTCTTTGTACTCAGCTACTCTGAGTCATGTCTTCATCTCCCTGGGCCCTACAATAAAACATCCGTCCCGTTTACATTGCAATTCTTTGCCAATCTATGTAGCTTATCACCACTGTCAAACAAGTCTGTCAAATTATAACACATCCCACCTAAAGCAAATAATAGTGCCTGAGATAAAGAAATTGTTTCTGGAATAGTTAATGACTTTAAGTAGCTTCATTCACCTCGTTCCCTGTGTCATGTATTGAATAGTTGACCAGGTATTGCAGGGCTCTAGGAAGTGAGGCTGCAGTGGGATTCAGAGAGGAGGAAAGTGTTTGTTTGAGGTCGGAGGTGATAGTCAAGGGACAGCAATATAACTGGGTCGTTTCATGAAATGAGTGCCTTTTGTTGTTTTAAGTAGAAATTGTGCACCAATGTTTAATTTTTAAAGCTTGTTATATTTTTTGAAGTGCTCTTTAATATAGACCACATAGACAATTCAATCAATCTGATTTTTTATATAAACGAAGACAAAATTCAGTATTTTGACATGTCCCTCAGTGCACCCTCTGTGACCTTCACCATCATTGTAAAGCCCCAGTTATTTTGCTGCTTTGACAAAGTCATTTCTGAAGATCAATATATATTTAATATGATTAGTGATTCATTTTAAGGTAAAAAAAATGAACTGTCCCTCATTTTAAGGTCAACCCTATTACGTGAACTGAACTCTCGTTTTAATATGGTGAAACTATTACTTAACATCTAATGATCAAATCATTGCATACAAGAAAGTGAGTTGGTTCTACTCTTTTTGGCCATTTTCTGGTGTTTTGTGGTGAAAACTGAATGGTTCGAGCATAATATGTCAACCCTGTTACCCATAGAAAAACAAGCTAGAAATGTTTTAACGATTTCATTTTTTTTCTGAGGCTTGCGTTCAATTGCACCTACCTGTGGCACACAACAAGCTTCCTTTTCCCCTGTCACAAGGGGATGTATGGCTAATTTAAGATTAAATCTTCAACCCTGTTACTTTATTTGGAAGTCAGTGCCACTTACTGTAGTAATTTAGTTTTTGAACCTCTTGAGTTGGGAAAACTAGTTTTTTATTAAGTTGAACATGTGCTCTTTATCGCAGAATGTTAAAATGAAGTGAAATCAAAACATTTTTTAACCAAGTTACACATCTCATAAGGCACCAAATTGGTGTAATTTATGTATCCTGAGCCTACCCCGTGGCTCAGGAGTTTTTCTCACCTGACCTGGTATAAATTGGAGTTAAAAATTAGATGAAGATTGTCTTCATCTGAAGAAAATAGATCAAGATGTGATGAAGAATTTAACTGGAAGCAAAACTACAAATCAAAGCTTTCTGATGTGTAGAAACACACTGTCTCATGTCATCATTAGGCGAGAGGGCTCATCTAAAAATGTAGAGTCATTGATATAGGTAAACAATGGACAAAACATCAACAGGTTTCAGAAGGAAGCAGTGTCCTTCCATGGCCTATTTTCACCCCCCGCCCACTGCTTCCCCTTCTGGGAAAAGTGAATACGTCCAACCTCTACATAGAATATTGTCAGATATCTAATGTACACAAAAAACATAAGGATGGCCTCACCATTTATCTCTTCTGTAATGTTTACTTAAAATGAGAGAGTATGATTAATATGTTTCCATATAGATAGGTTGTATTTCGTATTAACTCCACTGATGATATAAACTGTTTATTACAGCAATCTTTTTGAATACCAGTATAAAGAATACTGCCCATATTGATAGTTTGTTACAGTTTTACACTCTGCTGTACCTCTAATAAACTCCAGCTCCAGTTCAGCTGTACTGAACTCGTGTTGTTATGTTAATGATTAAGGACAACCCGAGGTTCTTTGCTTCAAAAATGCGTCATGCCAACAAAAACAACCAGTCCAGAACACTGTGTTAGGAAATTAAGTCATGTTCCAGGGAGCAGTTATTTGTCTTGATGAATGTCACAAGTAAAGTAATCAAACAAAAGGAGGCTAAATATCCAGTTGAATAAGTGTCCTAGTCACTGACAGCTGGTTAACATTATTCAGCCAGTGATCCAAACCCAGCATTTACTTTATCTTTAAGTGTGTGCAGTATTGTCCTACTGTAACATGATAATCTAGTGTCCAAGGTCAGTTACCACTCATGACAGTCTAATAAGGATGGGGACTCTCCTCATTTTCCTAATTTTCCATCTTTCACAATGGCAGCCAGAGTCACAACCTGAATGGAATGGAGATGTATGTGTGTTTGTATGTTTTTTATGTATTTACTATATATGTAGTAAATGTAAGTACGGACATGACTGTGTGTGTGTGTGTGTGTGTGTGTGTGTGTGTGTGTGTGTGTGTGTGTGTGTGTGTGTGTGTGTGTGTGTGTGTGTGTGTGTGTGTGTGTGTGTGTGTGTGTGTGTGTGTGTGAATGTGTGTTTTCTTAGTATGTTATCATTTATCCACCCTTCACAGCCTTGAACTTTGTCTATATTAGGGAGCCTGCTGCCAGGACACATAGACAGTTTGACCTGAGCGATGTAGCCTCAGACCTCATTTCTTTTTTGGATGCTGTTCCTGTTATTCTTGGACACTGTTTTTTAAGGCTGCCACACAATCTGCAAAATTGTTTTAGTTGGAGATTTGTGCTGTGAAAAGTGTTCTCTTGAAGTGTTCTTGTGCAGTAGCTTTGACATAAACTGGTGTCATTATGACTTTGTAGACCAGAAAGCTTGTGGCAATATGACATGAAGATGAGATATTTCATAATACATATGGAAAGAAAGTACCCATACACACTTCATCCCAGCTTGAACAAAAAGTAGGCCTATGTCCCGTCAATAAATAATCGGATCTGTGCAGAAACAGAGTGCTCCTTTTTCTTTATTTAAGACTAAAACAAGCTCACACTAAAGGTCAGTCGTCTGAGTCCATATAATTAAACACAATAAATCAACATAGTCCGGATATATAAAACAGCTGTGTGATTTGTGCATTTACAATCATACAATTTCATAAATAAATATATCATATCTTCCATGCTTCTGTCAGGAATTACAGAATGTTTGTGTTATTCAACAGGCTGTCATCCTGCTAATGTAATGGCCATTGGTAGTGCCCTTATTATCTAAAAGGTTAAAGAAATGTAATTCTGGAAATATTTCATTCTCAAATTAGTGCTAAAAATCTGATGGAATTATAAAGTATAATAGATCTATGTGAAAGGTGACTATTTTGAAACTATTAAGCATCTCAATATTGATTAATTCTGGAAAACCAAAGGCAGTAAACACAATTAACACAGTCAACTTGTAACATGTATTTGGTGTATGTATGACACATATGTAACACAAAAAGGCTGTCAGACAAAAACTTCAGGCATGCGTGAAGAACCCATCAGAGTGTAATGATTCTAAAATAAATATAAGCATTTATTTATGTACATCAAATGTTTAACGGTGTGCAAATTCTACACTGAGACGTCATGACCAATTTTTTTTAATGAATATTTACAAATACATTATGAACATAATATTTACATATTCATGATCTGCACTGTTGATGTTAGTTAACACTAATTTCTGGATTTATTCCATATGGCTATTGAATTAAACAATATGTTTAGCCCCAACCCCACATAAAAAAAAAAACACAACAGAAACATAAACAAACACTTTCACTGACTCAACAATAATGTCTTTGTTAGGCTTAGGCCATATATAATTACCCAAACTATTTGTCTGTCTAATACCTATAACACTGTGACATCCTCAAGGTCAAACACATTTAATTGTAAACAGTTAGACACATTAATTTCACTCTGATCTCAGAGAAAGAGGTGTCAAACATTGTGGCCTAAAGCCACCTCAGCACTATCATTAGTATTTGAATAAATCATCTGGTTAAAAGGTTATCAGCATGATATATAATGCACTTGGATGGCTTCTACTCCAGTACCTAGAACTGTCAAAATCAGTTTTTACTTGGTCAAATAAATCTCTCTCTCCAGTAAACAATGCTGTGAAAACCATTAAAAGGCAACTTGTGTTTCTGAACCTGAATGAAGACATGATATGCTACACTATTAGAAAAAATGGTTTTAAAATGGTTCAGCTGTCCCCATAGTAGAACCCTTTTTGGTTCCTGGTAGAACGCTTTTGGATTCCATGTATAACCCTCCGTGGAAAGGGTTCTACATGGAACCCAAAAGGGTTCTATCTGGAACCAAAAAGGGTTCTTCAAATGGTTCTGCTATGGGGACAGCCCAATAACCCTTTTAGGTTCTAAATAACACCCTTTTTTCTAAAAGTGTAAGTCTGTGTACTACTGTTGCAAGACACATGAACAATGAACATGGTTTAAGGCTTTCTGTCATAGAAGAATTACACAATTATGTACTGCTTTCACACAGTTGGGCTGAAAGAACGGGAAGCTTGAGAAGGAGTGGATGACAGAAAGTAAGACAAGGGAGAAAATGAGAAAGCTACATCTCAGACAGACTGTCCTAAATCTACTGTCTTGGCTTGCAATTAAACACCATATTAGGGAAATTGAATGTTCCCACAGCAATAGTGTTATCAAGGCACATAGACATACAGTATACTGTAAGTGTCAGTGTGTTTAACCGTCCATTTGGATAGTGCTCCACTAGTGAGGCAATGTGGACGATTGGTATAAAAACTATGATTTGACTTTGTCCCTGTCTGGTGATGATATAGAGGTAAAATTGGCTCATGTATAGAATTCATGACGACATTCACTATCAAAGGGTTTCATTTCAACAAGTGGCTCAGGTGTTAGTTTAAGTCAGATTTTGATATTAAAACAATTCAGGAACAAATAAATTAGTCTAGACATAGTAAAAGATATGATCCGCTCATTATTTCTCAACATTTTTTCAGTCTCGGACATAAGTCAAATAAATACCTACGTTATTTACAATACCTCATTTCTGAATTCTACGTAACAAGAAAGAGAGATTTTTCTCAATTCTAAGTGGTGTTAAATAAAGTTGCTGTCACCTCATATATCAAGGGCACTTCTTCACAAACACCAAACACTCAAATATTACAATTACATTACTGTTCTTTCATAATGTGGTTCAACTTCTGAATAGTCTTGCATTTGTAAGACATTTCACAGTTCAGACAAATCGTCTCTGAGAAAAATACTATGGTGTAGAATGGGCCAATAAAACTCAATCTTGGTGGAGATGAGTTGATGGTCTCTTATGGCTCTGGATTGTGCACAAATGGGCAAGAAAGACACATGAATGAGAAATCTTCCTCCTTTTCTTGCTTTTCTTTCCAGAGATTCCATTTGTCTTTGAGCACACAGTGGTTTGGTCAGCGGTATGACACTTTCTCTGCCTTCTCATGTCTTTGAGGTTGTGAGGTAAAAAAATAAGATTGTCCAGGTAGCTTATATAAAATGTCTCTCTTACTCCTCTGCTTTCTCCTCTTAAAGCGTTTGTGTTGGCAGGGATTGGCAGCACTACGGTCAAGCCTCATCATCAAGACTCACAATCTGTCTCTGAGGGGAAGGAAACAAAGAGAAATACATTAGGTCACTGAACTACAGCTACTGTACAACATACCATAGGCTACATATGCTAATACAAAAACACTAGCATACTCCAAGTGACATTGAGATTGACTGTGTATGACAGATTGGCCTCTTACCGGTGGGTAGGAGTAGCCGTCTGGACTGTGGCTCCTGCATATGTGCACCTGGTCTTCAGTGGTCTTCTGGTAGACTGGGTTTTCAAAATGAATGGTGTTAGTGTTCTTCAGCCTGTAGTTCCTCCACAGCAGCACGGCACCAAAGGCCACCAGACACACAATGGCTGAGAGACACAGAGACATACAGGTCAGAGGGGATTTGTTGATGCTAAATTGGGGTTTTATCATCATTGGTGTGTAATAATCATGCTAACTGTGTGTCTAAGTCAGTGATGTTAAAGCAACTTACCTATAGGCAGCGCGATGTATAAAGCTGCAGGGGTTGAAGGGGCTGTGGGTATAGCAGCAAATTCATGACGGATGTCTGAAGGGAAAAACAAGAACAATTTAGATCAATGATACACCATGTTAAAGTGTGATGTTCCAGGAAAGTTTCATCTTTAAAAATATTAATTGCTGATAACTCCTGCATTTAATGAGTGCACACATTTAAGTCATGCTTACCCTGAGTGGTGACTTGAGGCATTGTGGTAGTCTGGGCCTGGGGGATCCTGGGTCTATCTGGCTGGGGGTTGCGTGGCACAGGCTTGGTAGTGCGGGGAGGCGCAGGCATAACTGTGGTAGCGATGATGGGGGCCTTAGTGGTGGCGCGGGCTGGAGGTGCAGGGGTGGTGTGGGCGGGTGCCGGTGGGGGATTGGTGGAGGGAACAATGGGCTTGACTGGAGTTGCAGGTGTTGGTGCAGCTGATCAATATACAGATAACACTTAGGTTAGATATTATACAGGAAGCAAGGGATCATATATTTCCCCTGTGTTATGCTACATAGAGAGGCTGAGGGTGCTAGCTAGATATATACCTGGTACACATTTCCTCATGTCTTTGGCCAGCAGCATGTTGTCAGGGCATGCACAGGTGTACTTGGGGGAATGTATGCCCACCTGGGGGGCTGCCAGACACATGAACTCACAGCCTCCGTTGGCCACCTTGCACCAGTCCCTGCCTGGAGTGGGGCAGAGGGGAGGAGGGGATTAAGTCTGGGTACTGGTTTGTCTCAATAGAAAGCACAATGTATCCCTGAGGTGCAACCTTCACGCCAAAACCCATTGGTGCCGCTACTCTTGCATAAACAAACTACTGATCTAACTAACTATGGGAAGATTAAAAAGCTGAGAGACCTGATACATACCAGTTGGCTGTTTGAGGTTGTGGTACAACACAATGTCCTCTGGGGATACCAGGTGCTCTGCCACAGGCTTGATGTCCCTGCCTGTCACACGGTTGGCACTCAGAATGGCATTGTTGCTGACATCTGTCCAAAACACTCTTTCCTACACACAGAATACACAGTACTCCATTTAAACATTTCTAATCGCTGCATAAACATATTAAATATATATGGTTATTTTCATACTTATTTTCATAGTGGTTCATTTAAAAGTTAAAGTTGTAATTTTGGCACTCACCTCAAACACAGTGATGCCTAGGGGATGGGCTAGCCTGTGTTCATCTATAATGAGTGTTCTTCGGCCACCACCCTGGACGTCGATACTGGAGAGGGTGTGCAGCTTGGAGTCCACCCAGTACAGCCGCTGGTTCAGCAGGTCTGACCAGGGGATAGGACAAGAGAAACTAGTCAGACCAGAGTGACCATGCAGAAACACACACACAATTATGCATGCGCACCCTCACACACAAAGGTAGGAAGTTATGAAAGTGCTCACCAAGGGTGATTCCATTGGGCCACACAATGTTGTCTGTGACCAGAGCAGCACGGTCTCCTCCGTTCAGACCTCCCTTCTCAATCTTGGCTGGAGTTCCCCAGTCAGTCCAGTACATGAAACTAGGAGGGCAGGAGAACACATTTATTGAAGCATGTCATCATTCAACAGATATCCTGTGTAGGCTCAAAGTTTCAGTCATTATGCTCATTTATGTAACCAGTGTGGGACCTACTTGCTGTGGGGGTCGACCACAATAGCGCGGGGCTTGGCCAGGTCATTCTGGAAGAGAGTCTTGCGGCGACTCCCGTTGGCAGTTGACACAGAGATGCTGCTGCGAATACTGTCGGTCCAGTAGATGTTGCCGTGGACCCAGTCAAAGGCGATGCCCTCCGGAGCTTCAATGTCGCTGTCAATCACAACTTTGTGCTGTGCTGTGTCTGCAGCCAAGTCTATTGAGGTGCTGGATTGTAGGAGAAGGGTGAACAATAGAGAGAAAATATATTTATTATACCATCATCATCATTCTAATCAACATCATCAAGATATCACTGGGAGCAATAGGCATACAACAGGGCTCTATGGATAAAGATAACATGGAAGCTTTGTTCACCTGTAGATCTTCTTCTGGGAGAGGTCAGACCAGTAAATCTCCTTGGCAACCATGTTCATGTCCAGAGCCACTGCATTCTTCAGGCGGGGGATGACACGCGTGTACTCACTCTTGTCCAGTGTCATCTTCCTCACCTCATGGCGATTGGTGAAGAACAGATAGGCTACAGTGCCTGTGTGATCAGACGAGAGAGTATCGTTCCAATAACTGCAATGCATGACCCATGACATTTTTTAAATAAACTTGATCAAAACATGAGCAAAGTAAGCATTCAGTCTTTCTTAGGTCCAATACTTACCGATGGCCTTGCAGGCTTTAGTGGCTGGGTCGACCTGGTAGCCCTCCTCACACTCGCACTTGTAGCTGCCCATATGATTGACACAGATCTGGCTGCAGATGTCTGGGTTGGCACACTCATCGATATCTGTAGGAAGAGGTAAAGGACAGATATGATGTCTGTGTAACTGGCACAGTGTTGGAGAAGGTAAATGGTGGCATAGGGTCAGACGAAGGGGGTGTGACAGTAACAGCACTGAGTCATCATGGCTCCACAGGGAAGTGGTCCAGTCAGGACAGAGACCTTCTCACCCCACTATCACCAGCTTTACACTGCCATACAGGATTGAACTAAGGCAAAGGTATCAATGGGCACATCGCCTGGCACTAGGCCTAAAGGATGTACAGTCTGAAGTCCACATTGAAATGGACATCAGATCCAATATGGCTGCTGATTGAGACAACTTTTTGGGCTCTGTGGACACACATGTAGCTACAGTGGAAAGGAGTTTTACCTTCACAGCGTTTCTTGTCCGTCAGGTAGTAGCCGGTGGGGCATTGGCACTCATAGCCGAACTTCAGGTCATTGCAGATGTGTGAGCAGCCGCCATTGTTGTACAGGCACTCGTTGGAATCTGCCGGGAGGGTTGGAGGAGAGAAAAGTGACAGTTCAACGCACCAGTCCACAACTCCTCCTTTCTTTCAGCAACCACAGCTAGATAGCATTCCCATGGATTCCATCCAACTCATTTTACGTGAGAAGCTAACCATAGGCAAAACAATATTCCCCCTAAGTACATGTTCCATCTTCATACTCACCACACTCTCTGAGAGGCTCATCTGACCAGTCCCTGCAGTCACGCTGCTTATCACACACCTTCTCCATGCTGATGCACTCCCCACTACGGCACTTAAACCTGGTGGGACCCTTGCAATGGCTCACTGTGGAGGAGAGGAGAGTGTGACTATAACACAAAGGAAGTATTACCATTCCAGTAGGGCACAGTAGTAGAAGCAGGGGTAGTAGCTTTATGTGGGGCAAGAGCCTACCATTGACACAGCCTATTTCATCACTCAAGTCTCTGCAGTCGTACTGGCGGTTACATTGGCGGCCGCCGTGGATACAGGTGCCATCACCGCATTGGAACTCATCGGGGCGGCAGGTGAGGCGGCCTATGGAGAGAAGGAGAGATTGAGAGGTCAGTTAAAAATCCATATGCAACTTAAATATTAAAGACAGAAAATATTAAAGCGAATATAGCTAACAGAAGTAATAAAAGGGTAATAAGAGAGAGGGAATGTACTCACTACAGTTGGTCTCGTCAGAGCGATCCAGGCAGTCGAACCCTCCATCACATTTCCAGCTGCTGTGGATACACTCCCCGCTGCCACATTGGAACTCCCGAAGGGAGCAGGACTTGGGGGCACCCTCAGCGGCTCGCGTCCCACAGCTCTGGGGCCACTCGTCGGAGCCATCCGAGCAGTCAGTGTCTCCGTCGCAGGCCCACAGGCGCGGCACACACACAGAGTTGTTGCACTGGAAGGAGGTGGAGCTACAGGTGGTGGCTGGGCAGGAAGCCTCGTCGCTCCCGTCATCACAGTCCAACTCCTCATCACACACAAAGGAGGCCGACACACACTGGCCGTTACTGCAGCGGAATTTGTTATCTGTGCAGTGCTTGGGCGCTGTGGGAGGAACAGAGACGTGTGCGTTAGAGCGGAGCCTCATTTGTCAGGCTTATATCAGTTGGGAAAGAATGGGACTGAGAGGGAAAAGAGAGAGTAGATGAAAGAAGGGGAAATGTTGGGAGGTAAGTTGGGGAGAAGGGTACAATAGAGAGTGGAGAAGACAGGACCACTCACCACAGCTCTCCTCATCAGCTCCATTCTCACAGTCTGCTTTGCCGTCACAGAGCCAGGTACTGGGAACACACTGGTTCAGACGTCCACCACAGCTAAACTCTGTGGTTCTGCATGTTCTGGCCGCTACAGGTGCAACCGAAAAGAGAGAACAATCATCAGTGACTGAAACTGAAAAAGATGTTGAACTAGAAGTGTGGTTCAATCCTCTATTGTATTCCTATTAGCTACGGCGGTATGTGTTACTCACAGCAGGTTCCGGGGAGCTCGTCAGTTCCATCTCCACAATCATCTGTTTCGTCACACACCCATCTCAGCGTAATGCACTTCCCGTTCCCACACAGGAACTGCCTGATCCTGCATACTGTCTCTGCGTCTATAAGGGGAAAACACACGTACCCACACGGTCAGTCCATGACTATTCATTCTGGTGAACAGCAAAATCTCAAAATCAAAATGGGCTTTAAGGAGCATTTAACTGACTAACATTTACGACCCCGGATACATTGTATAATGGGACAATAAATCTCTCATGAATGAAACCAATTGCTGTTCTATTTATTTCTGGGAAGCACACAAACCAGACGCTTTCCTGAGAGGACACTGTATATAGCTGCACATTGATCTGGTACTGGTACTCCTGGCAAAGTACACAAATCAGACGCTTTCCCGAGAGGGGTTGCGTGGCAAGACAAGCCCATGGCAATGCAAAGCCTTAGCAGGATAGGACAACCAGTGGTATTTCTCTGCTTTATCATCTACATACTGTCAGGTCAGTCAAGAACACTACACATTATTTGAACACCTGTATCCTGACATCATAATAAACCACAGGAAAAGGAAAAAGTGTCTGTTTTCTGTAACTCTGTAGATGTTATCTGAGGCAAATACTTGAGCAGACCATAAATCAGAATATATAGAGTTAAATCAAAGGTGCTAGAGCAGGTTGCATATGGTGGGTCTCATTTCCCAGCTTGCAGTCATATGTGACAGCGAGTGGGGCAGGGGATGGCTGTTCAGTGGGCTATGGCAGGGATGCTGGTAACACATCAACAAAGAGGCAGGGGGATGGGTGGGAGAGGCCCATTATGACCCTCTCCCTCTCAACATACATACTGTACGTATACATGTACAGACACATACACATGCAAATTCCAACCTGCCTATAGAGGAGGAATGTGGAGAATCTACAACTCAAACACACATACACATGCACACACACTCACACACTAATGTTTACACGTGCCATTGGTAGTGGAGAATGTAGATTTTTGTCAGTAATTGGGTGGTGGTGACTGAAGACAAATGAAAAGAGATCGTAGACATACAGTACTGGCTGGTGTTATGTTCTCTTTAACATCTTAATTTTCCTCCATGCAGTTCTGAATGCTCTTCATCCATTAAACAAAGACATTCTAGACCTCCTACAGCTCTCCACCCAACCCCCTATCTAAATCACCCTAGTTAGTGAACTGGAAGAACCAATTAAGACACTGTACTGTACATCAGTGCCCCTGGCCGCAGAGATGACTCACAGCAGTGTCCAGATGCCACTGGGAATTCCTTATCCTGCACTTAGGCCTCAAAACACTGGATGGACACCTGTTTCTGATAGGAGCCAGAGGTCTTGACCAGAGGGAGGAGCTTGAATCACACCACTGGTAGCTGATTGGGTCAAGCGGAAGGTTTGCATGATAATAACAGTAGAGACAATAGTGGGCTAGGTCCTCTTTTCACTGACCACTGAGGATGGATTTTCAAAACAGGACAGTTCCTGGGTGAGGTGAATCTTTAGTTTCTGACCAACGGTTTCAGTTGCAGGAACAATAATACCTACTGAATTGCACTACCATGTTATTTCAAGAATGTAAATAAGGGAATTTGGAAAGATTTAACAATTTATGCTCATTTAAGAGAAGGCTCATAGTTTGGCCTACATTTTCTTTACTGAGATATTTTGGTCATAAACTGTGACAGAGCAGTTCTGTTGCTTTTCTTTCCATTCTATTCAACAGATGTCAACAGCAGATCTGGGAAAGTGGATGGAAATGAAATGGGGAAATCTAGTACAGATATGACTCTGTGAACAGACACTATGAACATGAGAAGTCAATGTCCTCAGTCACCATGTCTCCACAGCTAAACAGGTTACTGCTATTCCAGTTCTGGACACAGCTGTCCCCATGTAAAAGTGTACTATGGGCGGCTGTATTGGTGGGACCCTCTTCCATGTGCACTCCCTTTCTTTAAAGGTTTTATCATTAGTGACTTTAATCTTATCTTACCTGGTTGTCTTATCTATAGAGTTCACTCGTGAGTGAACAAGACAAGCCACAAAATAAGAGCAGAACAACACGTGAATGAATACCCACACAACTGAGAGAGAACATAAAAGAATACCCAGATGTGATCACATTTCACACTGCCATCCCTTGCAAAACAGTTTGGGTTCTAGTAACTCACACAATGAACACAATATGACCCTCTAGGGCCAGGTGAGTATATTGACTTAATACCTGCAAACTCTAATTAAAAGCTATCAACGTCTCTCTCTCTTTATCATGTCCACCTGTCCTCATTCTCAGAGAGGAATGATGGTCAGATGCAGGCGAATGCCCTGCCTTCAGTAACATTTGGTTAGGCTTAAAGTTCAGTCCATCAAAGGCTCAGACTGACTAGGTTTACTGATTAACTTTGGGGAGAAATGTAACGTGGCATACTTGTTTGTCTGTCCTCTGATGTGTGGTGTGTTTAACTGATCTTCCGTTCTCTATCAGGACAAGCTGGAGGAGAGGTAACAGCTCTGCCCACTGTTTGATGAGCTGTTGAAGCTGGCTAATAAAGTAAAAATCTCTTAATATGACACTTAGAAGGCATGGACATGGTTCACAGATAACATGATAAAGTGATTTGCACAGGCTTACAGTTAATCAGTACCACTTTCTAAATAGGTGATGGAACAGCTCTTTTTTGAGATGGAGCATGTCATTCTGCAACTACTTTTATTTATCGCTCAGCACTCTCCATTTAGGCCCTCAGAAAATGTCATGGCAAAAACGGTATTCTTTCTGATTATTTGCAAAGAGTTTGAATCAAGTTCCCAGTGTGAGTCTCCCATTCGATGTCACATTCCCGATATATCTGCACGTTACAGATTGCGCAATATGAGGGATGTCCACTCCTCCTGATAAGACAATGGACAATGTGAGAATGAGCACAGACTGTTTCAGACTGCTGATGCTCTGACAACAACACAACTCTGTTGTGTCAATGGATAGGAGTGTGAGAGTCAGTTCCAACACGTTCCTGGCACTTTTTCCCAAACATTTCCATACTGGTCCCAACACTAACACTGGAAGTTATTGCATACAGGGCAGATGGTGTTGAACCAATACATTGGAATGTTGCCTCAAGAGGAATACTTAAAAGTCATGCTTTGTGGAGGTGGGCAAGAGGGATTCCTTTAATTCTCAGGGTGGCCCACCACAATGACGTCATAGGGCCATCAATACATCATGAAAGAGTCAAAAACATGAGTGAACACCAGAGAGTCTAGATTGCAATGTGACTGGTTATTGCATCAATTGAGAACACATTTAGTCTATTGCAGCCTTGCTATGTAGCCTAATTATACAATAACTCACTTGTAATCTGCTGTACACTGTCAGGAAGGTGCTCCTGACCTGAATTTGGAAGATTTTTGCACTTTAAAGCTAGAATGAGCAGTTGAAACAATAAAGCAACACCCCGCCTCTGTTTTGGTAAAAAGCTGAGGGATGGGCCTGAAGAAATGTAACCTCTCTCAAATTCATAGACACAGCCAGACTATGGATGCAAGAACTGACCATCCATGATATCAACATTATAATTTGAACCATGTTTTGAGACTATGCAGGGCTTGTTTACATTTAGTCTATATTGTTTACTAACATTGGAGGGAAAAAAGCTTATATTTTAGGTTCTGATGGTGTACAACAGCTGGACTAAGCTCATTAGGTATGTATAAGTGGCATAGCGGTCTAAGGCACTGCATCTGGGTACTAGAGGCATCACTACAGTCCCTGGTTCGATTCCAGGCTGCATCACAGCTGGCCGTGTTTAGGAGTCCCATAATTGGCTGAGCAGCGTCTGGTTTTGGCCAGGGTAGGCCGTCATTGTAAATAAGAATCTGTTCTTAACTTACTTGTCTAGTTAAATAAAAATATAATCAATGGGTGTATATATAATTAGGTAGATACCCATAAACTTCTAGTCATTGTGCTAATGCTAGTTAGCATTGGCTCGCTAAACTACATCAAACTTTCTTCATACTGGCCAATGGTATCCACGAGTTCATCTGACTCTGACGTTTTACTTCCCAGTAAATAGCCTCATTGGCAAAATCCCGTAGTATCCCTTTAATTTATAAATCCTAAAATGGATGTAGCAATGAAGCTTTAAAATAACAATAGCCTACTAACAAAATAATTGTCTTACACAAAAAAGTATTGCACAATAGCGCAAAAATGTAAACTGCTGCTCTTCTCAGCATGCACTATAATGCAAACATCATTTAGGCTCGACCCGGCTCCTATTCCACAACAAGTTTTCTGAAAGGTCTTGTTGCACATTCTCAAATCTGATTGGCCACGGAATCTCATGGCCAACAACAAATCAGAGGCAGTGAACGTAGTTCATTCAAACAAATGCCGGTAAAAATAGATCATGTAAATGTATCTAAAGGTAAATGCGAGTGCAATGACAAAATAAATACTCGCCTACGCTTTGTGTTCTGATAATAATAAGAAACCATTTTGTTGCACACTATCGCAGCTTCTTCAAGATGCAGCACAAATTTGACCTACATTCTACAAATAACTAGCCCCCTCCCCCGTTGTGATGCGTCAGGCGATGTCCAAGAGTGGGCTATTTAAACATTTCAAATCGATTGATAACTGCCATAATATAGACATAATATTTAACAAGAAGGTAGGCTATGTTTAAAAATATACTTACTTTGCCACTATGCATTAATGGAACAAATAACAAATAAGCCAAATGAATTGGGGAATTATTCCCGAAGTTTACGATACACTAGAGTAGACCTATGTTACAATAAAGATACTTACTTGTTTGGACAACACAGCAAGCCAGGAATACCAACAGCACGCACAGCAGCCGCCCCATAGTCTGCAGCCAAATTGTTAAAATTATTTACACTTTACTCTCACTGTCAATAAGGTACAATGATACAGCTATAACAATGTATATTATATGATTATTCCTTTACCAAGTTAAAACGATTGTTTTATTTTAAAGTCACTGCTTCCAAGCTATTCAGTTCCTCTGCTCTTATGTTCTGGATTCAGATGCGCTTGGGAGGAGAGGTTAGGCAAGGATGCTCCTGACAGTGTAATCATGTTTGGCAACATCAGAGCAATTTCAATGTAGTCTATGAGTGGGCTGGAACGGGAGGAGCCCAAGAAGCATAGGGCGGGGTTTGGAGTGGTGTGATCTCTGGAATACAGAGCCTCACTATCGAAAGGCGTGTCTTCAGACGCTCTATTTTACTACTGTTTAACCCTTTGTGTGTGCGTGTGTGTATGTGTCTTGAGTTCATTCTTAAAGTTCCAGGCACGAACACACACACACACACACACACACACACACACACACACACACACACACACACACACACACACACACACACACACACACACACACACACACACACACACACACACACACACACACACACACACACACACACACATTAGAGGGGGGCCTAGACATACCAATATTTGTCTATAAGCTCGTTCTAACAGGCGCTTCTAAGTATTCAAAAGCAGGATCTCCCTGGTCAAAACAATAGATAAAGATTGTTTGAAGTTTTGGTCAAAACATATTTGCTTGCTTTTCCGTGGAGTTGGTAAAACTGGTAACTATAAAGGTGATTCTTATTAGTGATAGTTTTACTGAGATATGTAGAACCTATCTTGTGACATTTTGATAAAATTTTACATTTTCATGACTCAGCTCAATCCAGACACAAACAGAAAATGACATAGGCTGTTGGGTTTTCTCGGGGTTGTCCCTATGAAATACAACAGAACTGAGTGGGGGGAGAGAAGAAAAATAAATAGGATGTTAGTGAACCAAACAATAAGCACAGAACATGTGATCAGGTCAATCCTGATGGCCTTGAGGACTAATTCTCATCTAGTTTGCACTTGCTCTATCTATTTTTAATATTGATCTATCCAATGTCCATCAGTGTGCAATGACGCACCATCTCTTATACAAAACACAAAAATGCCATAGCCAAACGACTGTGCTTTTCCCTCATGGTCAGAGCAGCAACGCGTGACAACACAAATAATAGCAAAACAAGTAGTCAAACTGCTCTAGTTCTCATGGGTCTGCTGACCCAACCAGTATTATTATGACATCCTGCCATGCCTCTGTCAACCAGTAACTGACTACAGCTCCCTATCTTATTTCGGATCTAATAGAACAAGCTAAAAACTGTAATCTAATAGTGGCTTCACATCAGAGTTGAGGATCTAGCTACACACAGTAGCTGGAAATAAGATGGCAGGAGAAGCCAAGGCTTTGATGATGACAGCAAATTATATAGCTATTACCCTCTCCTTCTGAAGCAATGGTGTTTTATTTAGTAACAGGGAGTGGTAACACAGATGTAATCAAGATTATGTCAGGCAGATTTGGATCATACTGCACCACATCAAGATGAAAGATTAACAATTCAATTTCATGTTACAATACCTTACAAAATAATCATTGCTAATTGGTTTTTACTCCAGGATTGAGATGTATTTCCTTCACATGGATTCTGAGAAAGCTAACATAATATTTGAGACCATTAATAGGAGTTGACAGTCACAGTCCTCTGGTGAGTGGGTCCTCTCAGTGACCGGCCCTTGAATAGCCCGCCATGGGGCATGAAAGCTTCTGAAACTGTGCAAAGGAGAACCACAGAAGTGCCTAATGAGACTGTCACTAATTATGCTGCCCTCACTGTTCCTGCTATTGGAATTCTGATTGAGCAGATACGTTTCATTGCAGGGAAAAGCATTCTTCAGATATCATATATTCAGCTTCCTATAAACACAGTCCTTAAAGAGCAGGAACAAAGCCGTTAATTCAGAGTGGAGGTAAGGTGAGCATACTGTATCACCCCATCCTATTTTCACCTGAAACCAGAAAGTACACCATCCCCACTGCCAACTAACCCATCTCTCCGCCCCCTACAGCATCTCACCATTTGCAATCCCACCCACTGCAGCCTATGTAAACAATGAGGACAACAGTGGTGTAAAGTACTAAAGAAGAAATACTTTAAAGAACTACTTAAATCATTTTTGGGGGTATCTGTACATTACTATTTATGTTTTTGACAACTTTTACTTCACTACATTCCTGAAGAAAGGAATGTACTTATTACTCCATACCTTTTCCTGTACACACAAAATGTATTTGTTACATTTTGAAAGCTTAGCAGGACAGGAAAATGGTCAAATTCACACACGTACTGTATCAAGAGAACATCCCATGATCTGGCGGACATCCCAAACAAAAATCCAAGTTAATGAATAGGACTAAATAAAATCAAACTGTAAATGCACTTTAAATAAAGTTTGATTTGATTTAGTCCTATTCTTTACCTTAGATTTTTGGTTAAGATGGAGACGTGAATCCAACATATCAATTATTAATTTTCAGACAAACTGGAAATAAAGACAGACTAAACCAGTGGCACAGATGGAGCTATCCAAGAAAAATATATTTCTCCTTCAAATTTTGATATTTGAGTGTTGATAACATTGAAAATTCTATATAAGCCTAAATAGCATCAATGATGATATATATCATTTTGTATTTAACTAGGCAAGTCAGTTAAGAACAAATTCTTATTTATAATGACGGCCTACACTAGTCAAACCCAGACAACGCTGGGCCAATTGTGTGCCGCCCTATGGGACTCCCAATCACAGCCGGGTTGTGATACAGCCTGGATTCAAACCAGGGTGTCTGTAGTGATGCCTCTAGCACTGAGATGCAGTGCCTTAGACCACTGTGCCACTCAGGAGAATATGAGTGATAAAGTATGGTCACATTTAATTTGCTCTGTTAAACCTACCCTTTGGAATGATTTTGTTAGCAATGCTGAATAAAAACACAACATGTCAAGTGTTGGTCCCATGTTTCATGAGCTGAAATAAAAGATCCCAGATATTTTCCATACACACAAAAAGCTTATTTCTCTCAAATTTTGTGCACTAATTTGTTTACATCCCTGTTAGTAATCATTTCTCCTTTACCAAGATAATCCATCCACCTGACAGTTGTAACATATCAAGAAGCTGATTGAACAGCATGATCATTACACAGGTCCATGTTGTGCTGGGGACAATAAAAGACACTCTAAAATGGGAAGTTCTGTCACACAACACAATGCCACAGTTCTTCCATGGGCTGCATACTCGCCAGATATGTCACCCATTGAGCATGTTTGGGATGCTCTGGATCAACGTGTATGACAGCATGTTCCAGTTCCCACCAATATCCAGCAACTTAGCATAGCCATTGAAGAGGAGTGGGACAACATTACACAGGCCATAATCAACAGCCTGATCAACTCTATGCGAAGGAGATGCATTAGGCAAATGGTGGTCACACCAGATGCTGACTGGTTTTCTGATCCACGTGCATACTTTTTTAAGGTATCTGTGACCAACAGATGCAGATCTGTATTTCAAGTCATGTGAAGTCCATAGATTAGGGCCAAATGTATTTATTTAAATTGACTGATTTACTTATATGAATGGGTTGTGATATGGGTATATGAATTGTCAATGGGTGACAAGTAAAATATTTGAAATTGTTGCATGTCGCATTTTTATTTCTGTTCAGTGTATTTCATTTTTCAGGTGGAAATCCCTCAACAATCATTCCTATGATAGCACATTGGTAGTAGTCAGTGACAAATAAATTTTTTGTTTGGGATGAAGCAGGGCTGGGCTTGGTTAAAACCCTGGATGGGAGACCAAAGGGTAACTGTAGACGGAAGGGGTTCTGCCCAGCCTGTTCTTTTTTCTTCTGATAGTGGATATAACTTTGAAGATCTGACATTGTTTTAAAGGTATTCTACATATTTTATACACATTTTATCTATGTTGGAATTTGGTTACCATGATAACATAATCCTGTGGTTGAAATTTCACCCTCAAAACAACAGTTGATGACTTTTTTCAAATCCAATGTATTTTCCATGCAGATTCCACATCACAACACGTTGACAAATTACATTGGAAAAACGTTGATTCAACCAGTTTGTGTTGGCTGGGAATGAGAGTCGTTTCTCCCTCACAAGAGAGGAGACATGAGAGTCAGATCAGGTTCCTCCAATTGCAGTAGAGCCTGTTGGCCCAGTGATCCATCCTGACAGACCTGGGAAGCACATGCTGCGTAGACATCGGGTGCCTTGCACTAGATGCATTATAAAGTTAAAATGAGGAAAGCACTAGATTCTTGGCATGTAGCCTACTCTGATGTTTCACATGGAGGCCTTCACCTAGCAAAACATCAGTCTGTAGACTACAGGGCAATCCATCACCAACCTACTGGAAGGACTGTCATTATTTATTTGCCAAGACTTAACTGTCAAACTCCAGAAAACATATGGATCTAATATCTCAATACAAAAGCATGGTTATATTTCTAATGGGAGGGAAGCATATTGCTTTTAGAATTGTTTTACAATGTTCTGGCCTTGGACAATTGGATAAGGCCGAGATAAGCGATACGTTGGGTGGATACTGAATAATATATAGAAAAATGACTACATTGTCCTCAAATGAGAGATTGTGTCCGACACTCAAGGTCACTTCTGTTGGAACCTTGCTATCCATCTTTCTCTCATATGTCACGAGTCTTGGAGATATGACAATGTGAGACAACTTGTGCAGATACATGTTGAAACATAACCCCTGGTTGCAGCCCCTCCGCCTTGCCCTCCACTCAACCCCTCAAGACAGCTCACATCCATGACAGACCCCTTATTCATAACAGACCATCGCCTCTTCCTGCCTGCCTACAGTGCAGTGAGAGGAACTGTTCCATTGGTTACTTGGTTCTTCCACCCCTGTGGGGCGCCAGCTGTAAATCCTGTACACTGATCTGTTCTCCTGGTTTCAACACTCACATTCTTGTCCATCATCCATTATCTCTTCAGATTTCACCTCAACTTCACCACTTCTGACCATCATCCCTCCTAGCAAATAAGCTTTCTTATTGGAATGTATTTTTTATCAATGACAAAGTTAAAAAAACTACAAAATAAACTGCCCATGTTAACATAGAATAAGAAGGCTAGACAGAGGTTGGTCCCAGCGCAGTCAGAATCTCTGCCATCATGGTTAATGCGGTGACGGTAGCTCTTTAGTCACTTAAAATGAGTCGACAAACCATTTGAGGAGAGAACGGACTCCACTGCAGATCCATTCAAAAACATTCTACTGAAAAACGACTTTCCACACACAGAAAAAAAGTATTTGTCCAGGTGTTATGACATGAGCCCATGGCTGGAACAAAGCAGTGAGGGGGAGCGGGAAAACACAGCAGGGTCAGTGAGTGACCTGAGGAAGAAGAAACTGGTGTATATCTGAGATCAGAGGCATGGAAGCCCTGGTAGGATCTCACACACGCCCAGAGTAACACTGTTTGAAATACAACTGTGTGAGTGCTACAAGCCTTTAAAAAGCACTGTGGCCTAAAATACATAATTTATATAATTCAGTTTATCATAGCAAACTAGCATTCATTTAGTAGTCAGCATGTTTACAGTTGAGACTCAAGGAGAAAATCTTCAACCTAAACATCAACAAAACAGCTAAATCTTTAAACCATGGCTTTTCATCCAGAGGCATTCAGTACTGTTATCTGGTCAAGGTGAGAGGGCCATCTAGTGTACATACAAGATAACTACAATTAGTCAAAGATGGCTTAACAGTTCATTCCATTCAGCACATTTAGGATGCAGCAATCAATCATGTGTAGTGCATAAAGTGAATAAAGACAACAGCAGTGAGGAAAGTTTAATTACGAGACGCCTTTATTGTACTTTTTGGAATCCAGTGACACAGACGTGAGACAGAGTCCCGCCCTTCCCTTCTCACTCGTAGCCGGAGGAAGGCCTAAAGGGGAACGTACCGTTATCTCACTTGTATTCTTAAATTAAACAGAGATATAATAGAACGACACACCCAGGTGCATTTCCACAGACCAAACGACATGCATTCAAGGGACTTAGAAACCACAGCGACTCCGGTCACACAGCTCCATCTCAAAGGAAACAAAACGACAAAACAAACTCACTTAAAAAGTCAGCAAACTCTCCCTATGGTCCACGATCAGTCTGCTAATCAAACCCTGTCCACCTTAAATCACTTCCAGGAGAAAACAACAAGGCAAAAAGACATACAGTCCAGCTATTCATACCAGGATTGCCTGCTTAAATATGTAAGTGTTTTTTTTTGTTATCGTTTTTGTTTTTTTAAATTGATGGTGTATTTTAATTATGGAATACATTTGTCTCACTAAAAATCAGCTCATCTAGGTAAAACTAGGCCCCTCTCCACTGGCTTGTCTCCCTGCTATAGAATCTAGGTAAAATATATAAGTTCCAGTCGAGGGTGTCAGTGGGCCGTTGGTCCTCGCAGAACAGGAGTGGTTCAGTTCAGTTCTCCTCACTGCCGCTGGCCGAACCCGCCTGGAACAGAAGGCCAAAGAAAAAACACTTAATCCTTCAACCCAATACAACATAGCTTGTTGATCACCAGCCTAGTCTACTGTAGATGTTTA
This sequence comes from Salvelinus fontinalis, assembly GCF_029448725.1. NCBI lineage: Eukaryota > Metazoa > Chordata > Actinopteri > Salmoniformes > Salmonidae > Salvelinus > Salvelinus fontinalis. The sequence continues at coordinate 16,903,024 of NC_074698.1, forward strand.
AGAATTGTTTTTCTTGTTTTCAGAAAGGTTAAGTGTTAAAGTCAATTCAAATAAAATACTGCTGGTTTGAGTTACACAAGTTAATCAGTGTTGCTAGACAGCCTTCAGTGCAAAGAGCTCAGAAGAGGTCAACTTCAGTCAGGACAGTAGACAGCTTCGAATGGAAGCTTAAATGGACAGTTAAGTAGCGTCTCAATGTATTTGAGCATGTGTCTTACCTCCTCCTGTTCCTCCTCGCTGTCGTCGTCGCTCACTACAGGTTTGGCCCGGGAGCCACGGCCCCTCCGGCGCTGGCCCTTCCCTCTGCCCTCCTTCTCCTTCCTCCCCAGCTTAATCTTCACCTTCACTGAACGAGCTGAAAGAGGGAGAAAGAAAGAAGAAGCATGGACACAAATCCATGAGTATACAATTCTTCAAAAGTTCAACAAATTATTAAATAGTTTAAAGGGGCAATCCCTGATTGCAACATCTATTTTTGGAATTTTAAATGAATGATTTACACCCATTGATTCTTGAAGAATATAAGTTATAAATGCCTCATGTGCTGAGTTAAATTGTCACATTCCACCAGAATCAAAAATATAAACTTGTTTTACTCCTTTGTAAACAATGTAATTGTAAACAAACACTGTACAGCCTCAAAACATGGTTAAAACTATAATTATGCAATCATAGCTCAGTCTATGAATTTGAGAGTGGTTTCAACAGCCCCATCAGTCAGCTATTTACCAGACACTGGGGGGAGGGTGGGACGCATTGTTGTTAGAATGGCAGATTGCCCTTTTAACAGTGGACTATGACACTAAGTGCATATGTAAATACTGTAACACTCACATTCAGACTCAGAGCCTTCGTCCACCTCCTCCTCTTCTTCCTCCTCACTGTCCTCTCCCTCACTCTCCTCCTCCTTCTCCTTTTCAATCTTCTGCCTGACGCTGGTGAAGACTGACTGTAGTACGATGGAGTCCTCATAGATCTGGGGGGTGAGAGACGCCACAGAGAAATATAGAAGATGTCAGCAGCAGGGTAACAGGCTACTGTGACATTTCTTCAGAGTATGAGAGGTTCCATTCAATTCACCATAAAAAGGTTGTGACAAGTCTCCTCGGATCTGTAATACATTGGGCTGAAACAGGCCCTTCATATCCCAGCACCCCCACAACGTTGTCTTATCATGCCCAACAACGGTCTGCCCTCCCCTCACTCCCTCCCTGTTGCCAGACACTCACCAGAGAGCCCTCCAGGTTGAAGGTCTGAGCGTTACTACACAGCAGCATCACATCCTTCTCCAGGTCATTCAGGCTGCGGTACTTATGGCTGCGGATCCTCTCCTGGAGGGAACAGATGAGAGGACATCAGAAAAGTCATCAGACCAGCAAAGCACAACACAGGACAGAGAAGATCAGGACTAGAAAGCTAGATGTCACTTGTCAGTCCCCTAACCTCCCATAAGAACTGTTTTACTGAATGCGATTCCCTAGTCGATTCCTGCGACGTCTAATACTAAAGAAGTCTCGATGTATTGCTCGCCTGAGGTAGATTACCTTATGATAAGCTGTAGACCACACTATCTACCAAGAGAGTTCTCTTCTATATTAGTCGTAGCAATCTATTTACCACCACAAACTGATGCAGCACTAAGACCGCAATCAACCAACTCTATAAGGTCATAAGCAAACAAGAAAACTTAAATGCAGGCAAACTTAAATCAGTTTTACCACATTTTTACCAGCATATCACATGTGCAACCAGAGGAATAAAACAAATTCTAATACCACCTTTACTCCACACACACAGATTCATACAAAGCTCTCCCCCGCCCTCCATTTGGCAAATCTGACCATAATTCTATCCTCCAGATTCCTGCTTACAAGCAAAAACTAAAGCAGGAAGTTCCAGTGACTCACTCAATATGGAAGTGGTCAGATGACGGATGCTACGCTACAGGACTGTTTTTCTAGCACAGAGTGGAATATTTTACGGGATTCATCCAATGGCATTGAGGAGTATACAACCTCATTCATCGGCTTCATGAATAAGTGCATCGACGACGTCGTCCCCACAGTGACCGTACGTACCGATCCCAACCAGAAGCCATGGATTACAGGCAACATCCCCATCGAGCTAAAGGCTAAAGCTGCCGCTTTCAAGGAGCGGGACACTAATCCGGACGCTTATAGGAAATTAAGCAAACCATCAAACAAGCAAAGCATCAATACAGGATTAAGATTGAATCCTACTACACTGACTCAGACGCACATCGGATGTGGCAGGGCTTAAACTATTACGGACTACAAAGGGAAACCCAGATGCGAGCTGCTCAGTGACACAAGCCTACCAGACAAGCTAAATGCCTTTTATGCTTGCTTCGAAGCAAGCAACACTGAAGCATGCACGAGAGCACCAGCTGTTTTGGATGACTGTGTGATAACACTCTCGGTAGCTGATGTGAGTAAGACCTTTAAACAGGTCAACATTCACAAAGCCACAGGGCCAGACGGATTACCAGGATGTGTACTCAAAGCATGCGCGGACCAACTGTCAAGTGTCTTCACTGACATTTTCAATATCTCCCTGACCGAGTCTGTAATACCTACATGTTTCATGCAGACCACCATAGTCCCTGTGCCCAAGGAAGCGAAGGTAACCTAAATGATTACCGCTCCGTAGCACCCACGTCGGTAGCCATGAAGTGCTACCCACCTGAACAAAAAGAACACCTATGTGAGAATGCTGTTCATTGACTACAGCTCAGTGTTCAACACCATAGTGCCCACGAAGCTCATCACTAAGCTAAGGACCCTGGGACTAAACACCTTCCTCTGCAACTGGATCCTGGACTTCCTAACGGGTTGCCGCCAGGTTGTAAGGGTAGGCACAACACATCCGCCACGCTGATCCTCAACACTGGGGCCCCTCAGGGGTGTGTACTTAGTCCCCTCCTATACTCCCTGTTCACCTACGACGCCAGCACCATCATTAAGTTTGCTGACGACACAACAGTGGTAGGCCTGATCACCGACAACGATGAGACAGCCTATAGGGAGGTGGTCAGAGAACTGGCAGTGTGGTGCCAGGACAACAACCTCTCCCTCAACGTGAGCAAGACAAAGGAGCTGATCGTGGACTACAGGAAAAGGTGGGCTGAACAGGCCCTCATTAACATCGACGGGGCTGTAGTGGAGTGGGTCGAGAGTTTCATGTTCCTTGGTGTCCATGTCACCAACTAACTATCATGGTCCAAACACACCAAGACAGTCGTGAAGAGGGCACGACAAAACCTATTCCCCCGTAGGAGACTGAAAAGATTTGGCATGGTTCCCCAGATCCTATAAAAGTTCTACAGCCGCACCATGGAGAGCATCCTGACCGGTTGCATCACCGCCTGGTATGGCAATCTGACCTTAAGGCGCTACAGAGGGTAGTGCATACGGCCCAATACATCAGTGTGCCAAGCTTCCTGCCATACAGGACCTATATAATAGGCAGTGTCAGAGGAAAGCCCATAAAATTGTCAGAGACAACAGTCACCCAAGTCATACTGTTTTCTCTGCTACCACACAGCAAGCGGTACCGGAGCGACAAGTCTAGAACCAAACGGCTCCTTAACAGCTTCTACCCCCAAGTCATAAGAATGCTTAACAATTCATCAAATGGCCACTGGACTATTATATTGACCCCCCCCCCCTTCCCCCCCCTTTGTTTTGTACACTGCTGCTACTCGCTGTTTATTATCTATGCATAGTCACTTCCCCCCTACCTACATGTACAAATTACCTCAACCAACCTGTACCCCCGCACACTGACTCGGTACCGGTACCCCCTGTATATAGCCTCGTTATTGCTATACATTGTTATATATATATATTTTTTTACTTTAGTTTATTTGGTAAATATTTTCTCAACTCTTCTTGAACTGCACTGTTGGTTAAGGGCTTGGAAGTAAGCATTTCACGGTAGGGTCTACACGTGACAAATAAAGTTTGATTTGATTTAGTCTTATAACCGATACATTAATGGGTTAGCGCCATACCTTAATCTTCCTGAAGTCGACAGGCTTGCGGATGAGCTCGTAGTACTCAGGCAGCTCCTTGCGGGATGGCAGCTGGATGAAGACTTCACTCAGCTGGCGCCCATTGCTGCTGTGAAATAGGAGAACAGGGAAACTCCGGGATTAGTCCACCTCAACATGCTCTGCTCTGACCATTACATGACAAAGTAGGTTGTCTATGCGTTTGTTGTCATGTGCTGATCTTCACTGAGTTGTCATCCAGACATAGGAGCCCACCAACTCACCCGTCCTTGTACTTGATGACAGTGTCCACCACTTTCTTCATCTTCTTGGTGAGGGATGGGGGGTTAGGGGACAGTTTTTCAGCCGGAGGGCGCCCGCGTTTCTTGGCCTTCTTGACCTCCTCGTCCTTGTCACGGCTGCGACCACCACCACCACCGCTGGAGCTGGGCGTGGCCGGGCCGGGCATGTCGTCACGGTCTCGCTTGCGCTTCCGGGTCGTCTTCTTGTGACGCACCTCCTCCTCGAGGTCCTCCAGATTACCGTCCTCTATGGCCTGTTGGAGGGGGAACCACACATCAGCATTCTAGGTCATAGACCATAGATCTGTTATAGGACTCAATTATTAGCTCAAATCTTTTTCAACTACAACAGTTGGATAGCTGACCTTGAGCCACTGCTTCTCTGTGAGTGAGTCGCTGTAGTCCACCTCCTTGCGCTGGCGAGAGCCGCGACCAAACATCTTCTCCTCCTCCTCCTCACAGGTGAGCCTCTCCACCTCGGCATCATCCTTTAGGATCCAGGTGGGTAGCTCGTCATCCTCCATCAGACGGGGCTTTCTCTTGGGGTTGCGGGCGTCCTCACGGCGCCGGTCCAGGTCCATACGCTGGAGGGGAGAGGGGAGGTACAGTGTAAGAAAAGAGGAAAAAGAACAGTTGAAGAATAGTAGATTTCCATCGTAAGTCTATACATGGATGTCATTTTATCAGACTTGAGGTCGTGTCAAAGCCTCCAACAGGGCAGTCTTCAGTCTAGAGATTGATAGTGAAGCCTCCAGTTGCCTCAAGCAAGACTCAGACTACATTACTCTAAATCTTGAAGAATTATGGGACTGACCATGAACTGGTCAAACTCCTCCTCGCTCCTGGCAATCATCTGGTTGACGGTCTCATCATCAGGCACCTCGTCCTCCTCCTATAGACAATCAAAAGGGTGAGCACAGGGCTGTTAGTGGTGCCTCAGAGCCACGTCTCTGAACTAGAATTCTTGAATGCTTATCAGTTATGTTAGTATCATATAAAGTGCATTGTAACATGTAGCGCGTGATGTATTGGAGTGAATATCCTACAATAGGTGTGATGCATACGTCTACCAGGAAACCACTGCTCCTACTAACTGTCAAGTATAGATAGTAGCCTTCCTAGTTGGAAGTCTGTTCTATGTTATTGAAAAAGAGCTTAATTAAATAAATAAAAAGTAAACATTTTTAAAGAAAAGGCAGGAAGAGGAGAAGAGGGGAAACCAAACCTAAAAAAAGGAACAGCCCCTAAATCCAGAAGGTAGAGAGGAGAGAAAAAAGTAAAGAAAGGTTAAATGGTAGGGAGGCGTGTGGGTGGTTGGGTAGTGTGGTGGACAGTCATGATCACACCCACCAACGCCCCTCCAGCGCGCCAGCCCCCCGGGGCCCCGACCTCGTCCTGTTCCTCATGCTCCAGGATGGCCTGCAGGAAGGCACGACGCTCATGACTCGACGACTTCTGGTCGAACATGCCGGCCTGGATGACCTTCTGGTCCACGTTCAGCTTGTACTTGGCCGCAGCCAGGATCTTCTCCTCCACACTTTGAACGGTGCAGAGACGCAACACACGCACCTCGTTCCGCTGCCCGATACGGTGGGCTCTGTCCTGGGCCTGCAGGTCCTGTACAGGGGAGGGAGAGAGAAAGAGAGGGGTGAGTGATCAGAGTTAGGGGGAAGGGCAGGACATGGGAGTTGGCTATGTTACCTCACAAAAATCACCTCAATAGCCACTAATCCTAGCTGTTTTCTAAATATACACTGCTCAAAAAAATAAAGGGAACACTTAAACAACACAATGTACCTCCAAGTCAATCACACTTCTGTGAAATCAAACTGTTCACTTACGAAGCAACACTGATTGACAATAAATGTCACATGCTGTTGTGCAAATGGAATAGACAAAAGGTGGAAATTATAGGCAATTAGCAAGACACCCCCAATAAAGGAGTGGTTCTGCAGGTGCTTCCTAAGTGGACAGTTTGATTTCACAGAAGTGTGATTGACTTGGAGTTACATTGTGTTGTTTAAGTGTTCCCTTTATTTTTTTGAGCAGTGTATATCAATAACTCCAGTGAGATTCCTAGATCAGAACACTACAGTAGACAGTAGAGGGTAATGAGCTGAACCTGATGTGGGTTCCAGTCGGAGTCAAAGATGACCACAGTGTCAGCAGACTGAAGGTTGAGGCCCAGCCCGCCGGCCCTGGTGCTGAGCAGGAACACAAAGTACTGAGAGGCGGGGTCATTGAAGGTCTTCAAAAGCATCCCACGATCCTCAGCCTTAGTGGTTCCTATGGAGACAAAGACCAATGGTGTTAGTTACCAGTTTCCACAGGACAACAGCAGGAGGGATATGCAAATAACATGAGCTCAGCTTGTGATCGTACATCAGCCTCCCCACACCACAATGTTGAGCCATTGTGTTCTAGTAAACTGCATACTGTAAGTACAAAACAAATCCTACACATAGTACTGTATTTCTCATAGCACAAAATAGTTCTGGAATTTGTCTTGAATTCATTTTCCCAGCACCAGACTAAATAACGTTCCTATCCCGCCTCTCACCGTCCAGACGCAGGTACTTAAAGTTGCGCCAGCCAAAGTAGTCCTCCATGATGGTCATGGTGGAAGTCATCTGACAGAAGAGCAGGACCTTGTGGTCGGTGACCATCAGCTTGGGCAGGATACGGTCTAGCAGTTCAAACTTCCCAGCGGCGCGGTACAGGTCAGGTCTGGAGGGAGCAGGGGACGAGAACAGAGGGGTGGATGAGGGAACGCGCCACACATAGCAAGATCAACCACAGCACCATGAAGCATCAACATGCAACGTCAGCAGATGCTTACCCAGACACTACGCCTCCAGTGAATCCCAAATGCTCAGAGAAGGACTCCTGTGAACAGAGAGTCACAACTATTCAGTTAAAATGAGAAGCTTTAACCACAATCTTACACTTCAGTCAACATCTCTTCTCAATTCATGGAAGAGTTGAGGTAGGCCCTTGCACTGTACCTCGATCTGCTGGAACATGTAGGGATGGTTACAGATCTTCCTCAGTTGCATGATGGTGTTCATCAGGGTCTTGGTGCCTCCTTTACCCTAAAACACAACATTCCGCACTTAATCATCCTGTAGTACCCATCTAAACAGCCCAGTATAACTGACCCCCAGTCAGTTGTTAGGGGGTGTATGGAGAGCAGTGAGCGGGTTCTCTACTCCTCCTTACCTTCTTGTCTTTCTCAGAGCCGTCGGTGAGCAGCACACCTTTAGCCTGCATGTGTCTGTACAGCACTCTCTGCAGGGCCGACATGTCACACTTGATCACATACTCCACCTGCGGAACACACACACACACACACACACACACACGGAGAGAACAGGTTAAAACATTGCATTGATTGGATAGATGAGTTTAAAGTACTGAAAGAATCAATTGATTGATCTTTATTGTACTTGGAGACTGAAAGCCAAGTGATTGACAGGAGTCAGACCTTCTCAGGCAGCTGGGACTCCACTTCCTTTTTCAGTCTGCGCAGCAGGAAAGGGCGGAGCACTTTGTGCAAACGACGGATAATCAGGATGGTCTCTTCCTCGTTCAGATCCACCTAGGGTCGAGAGAGAGCGGGGTATGAGTCCAGCCATTATGACCCCAATGTCTCCAAAACACCCCTCTCCACAGCCCTGACTAACTCACCTTCTCTCCGGTCATGGCGAAGGGGGCGTTGAACCACTGCTCGAAGGTTGTGCAGGACTTGAAGATGGTCGGCAGCAGGAAGTTGAGCAGGGCCCAAAGCTCCGGCAGCTTGTTCTGCAGCGGAGTGCCGGTCAGCAGCAGACGCCGCGGGGCCAGGTAGTGGGTGTTCAGAACCACAGTCAGCTTACAGTGGTGGTTTTTCATACGGTGGCCCTCGTCCACTATCATGTACTTCCATCGCAGCTGAGAGGGAAAGAGTACAGTGGCGTGAGAAGTTGAAATGGAAGTTTCCATAGGTTTACCTGTCTGACTAGGGCCATTTCTAAGGCGGTGTACTATTTGCACAGGGTGATTTGAAGAGGTGGGTCCCTACCTTAGCCAGCACTTGCTTGTCTTTGATGATGTACTCGTAGGTGGTGAGCAGTACGTTGAACTTGCCGCTGCGCAGGATGGGGAGGAATGCCCGGCGAGCTTGTGGTGAGCCCTGGACAGAGACATAGTAGAACACACATCAACTTTACATCTACAGAACACTATAATCAAAGGATATTCACATGTACATGCGGACCACCTACTACGCAATTGTCAAACTTCACCCTGGAAGAAGCGTTGAAAGGGGCTACTCACTTTGTAAGAGACTTTTACCACAGATGGAGCCCACTTATCAAACTCATACACCCAGTTGGACAGAGTTCTGAAAACAAAGACGGGAGATAAATTGATAAACATACACTTGCTCTGTCCACCTCAAGTCGCACTGACATAACACAAGGTAAAAATATCTATGACCGTGGAAAATACCCATAACAGCCCTTCTGGGCTTGTATCTGTATAATTACAGGAGAAAACCTTGATTGAAACAACAGAAATAGTGAATCAGTTCCGGTCCATAAAGGAGCTGAGTACCAACTAGAGGAAAGGAGAGGCAGAGGGACTCACGAGAGGGGCACGATGATGAGGAAGGGGCCGTTGATGCGCTTGTGCTCCATGAGGTAGGTGATGAGGCCGATGGTCTGGATGGTCTTGCCCAGACCCATCTCATCAGCCAGGATCCCGTTCAGGTTGTTATTGTACAGAGACACTAGCCACTCCAAGCCCTTGATCTTAGAGGAGAGAGGGACACACACCAGTCATTCTACTGTCTCACATGGTCATCAGGTGTGTGTGTCATCTCTTCTTTTTTGACACGTTACTTCTTGTAAGTATTGTGAAAGGTAATGACACACTACAGCATGCATTGTGTATGGGAAATCATGTTACTGTGACGTGGGTAGACTGTGTACCTGGTAAGTTTTGAGCTGCCCGTTGACCAGCAGTGTGGACTGTTTGTCCACCGTCTCAGTGACGGCGTGGGCCACAGCGTAGTAAGACTGCAGGCCTCGGGCGAACGCCGCCTCGGCACTGTTATACTCATCATCCACATCCTGCTTGGCTCCCTCGATGATGTAGCGGACGTCGACCTCGTTCACGTCCTCTGTGTCGGGGTCTGGGATCTTCTTTTTCTCCTCGGTGGGAGCCTGGGAAGGCTGGGGCTCCTCCTCTTCCTCCTGAGGTGAACGGAGCAAGAGGATGGACTCAGATACAGATGCCACACAGCCTGGCTCAAATTGTCTCAGCCAAGGTCAAGTCAAAAGACATGTTATCGAATCAGAATAAAATATTCTTTATGGAAACTAGAACACGGCTTGTCCCATGAACTGGTCAGGATTAAGATTAATCTGAAAAGATCTCCGTTCCAGTAAAGATATTTACAGCACAATATGTTTGATTTACATTAATATAAGCTTCATAGTACACAATGCAGAGAAAGGGTTACATTAGTTTGGGCTTGGCAATGGCTTGGTTTCTGATAGCCCAAGGCAAGAGTGGTACGCCTCTGAACAGACTCCACACGCAAGGTCTCATCCACGGCGGTCTGCTTACATTTATTTAAGGCGACTTGAGGTTTACGATATACATATATTAAAAGGGGAAAGTGGGGGGTAAGGAGAGAGCATTGCGGTCTCTAAGGTACATACCTCCTCTTCCTCTGAGCCACTGTCCTCGCTGTCTGAACGAGGAGCCACTTCATACCTGCAGGAGAAAAGTTAAAATGATTAGTTGTGATGCCTGATGTCATAGTTTTGAGATGACAGTGTTTATGTACTTATGGCTAAGCAACAGTGTGAAAGGCATTTAGAATTGTACAATGTTCATCCTTTCCAAAGGAAAATGGTATTTCACATTCCTCAGGCTCTCATGTCGTCATTATTCCCACAGTCGGGTAAACAAGCGTGTCTCCTAGCAAGCTGTGTTTAACTGACCCAGGGTTCATCTCCAGCCAGGTGTCCAGCTGGCCAGCCCGGGGCGCGTCCAGCCCCGTCAGGATCTTCCCACTGTCTACATGGATCACCTTCACAGGCAGGTCACTCATCTGACTGGTCTCGTCCAGAGGCTGAGAGTAGAAGAGGGAGTGAGTGAGAAATTGACTGGAAACTGTGTGATATATTACCTGTCAATATGATCATTTCATGGTAAATTAAACAAGTATTCCTGTGGCCTTGTGAAAAACAGGGAGCCTGGAAACAATGCTACTTTTCAGTTTCTTATCAACACATCACGAGGCAAATGGCCTATTAGTTAAAATGTTGAATGATGGGGCTTACATTCATAAATTATATTGTCCTTCATGAACTGATGGCAGAGAAGATGACTTTGTAAAAATGCTTGGTGGGAAATTGTCTGGATTTTATCGTACCAAATCTTTCACTGGGATCTGAAACTCACCTCTCCGTCAGGTCCCAGGGCAGGAGGCTGGCCCTCCCCACTCTCTGGCTTCTAGAGAACATGAACATCAGTTTCTCATATTGCAATGATAGGCTCAACAACGGAAACACGGGGGGCTGCATATCGCAGTAAAACACAAGGTAACACAATACAACAAATGGAACTTCAGAAAGATGCACTTTCAACATTTGTCCTTGGCCTCATTCTTCACCTTCTTTTTCTTCTTCTTTTTCTTCTTCTTCTTGTCCTTGAGGGCCTGATCAGCCTTGTGAGCTCTGACCAGATCGGTGAGGTTGGCCACGTACTCGTCTGTCTGCTGCAGCAGGTAGGCCAGACGCTTGTCTTTCTTCTGGTCAATGAGCTTACGGTAACCCTCCTCATCTTCAGCCTAGGGAAGGACACACACATTGACGAAAGATGTTAGAAACATTGGGTGTGAGAGTAGATCTATGGATATTTAATAGTGAGTGTGTAAACGGGCACGCAGCTGTGTAGTCACCATCAGCCTCCTCATTCTCTCCTTCTCAATGCGCTCGTTCTCCTTCTTCTGCTCGCGCTCAGTGTTGGCGTGGTAGGTGGCCACAGCTTTGGTGGCCTTCTGGAGCTTGGCTGTGATGGAGCGGTGGTACTCCTTGAAGTCTTTAGCATGCTGCAGGATGCTGTTAAGGTATTCCTGTACAAAAACCTCTGAATATTAGTGTCTATACAATACAACGCAAAGCACTGGAGGTCTGACAGGAATGTGAGGATCACCTGACATCTAGGTTGGGAACTTTAGCCCCGACCCCTCTGTGTACCTGGCGTTTCTGTCCCGACCCCTCTGTGTACCTGGCGTTTCTGTCCCGACCCCTCTGTGTACCTGGCGTTTCTGTCCCGACCCCTCTGTGTACCTGGCGTTTCTGTCCCGACCCCTCTGTGTACCTGGCGTTTCTGTCCCGACCCCTCTGTGTACCTGGCGTTTCTGTCCCGACCCCTCTGTGTACCTGGCGTTTCTGTCCCGACCCCTCTGTGTACCTGGCGTTTCTGTCCCGACCCCTCTGTGTACCTGGCGTTTCTGTCCCGACCCCTCTGTGTACCTGGCGTTTCTGTCCCGACCCCTCTGTGTACCTGGCGTTTCTGTCCCGACCCCTCTGTGTACCTGGCGTTTCTGTCCCGACCCCTCTGTGTACCTGGCGTTTCTGTCCCGACCCCTCTGTGTACCTGGCGTTTCTGTCCCGACCCCTCTGTGTACCTGGCGTTTCTGTCCCGACCCCTCTGTGTACCTGCCGTTTCTGTCCCGACCCCTCTGTGTACCTGGCGTTTCTGTCCCGACCCCTCTGTGTACCTGGCGTTTCTGTCCCGACCCCTCTGTGTACCTGGCGTTTCTGTCCCGACCCCTCTGTGTACCTGGTGTTTCTGTCCCTACCCCTCTCTGTACCTGGTGTTTCTGTCCCGACCCCTCTGTGTACCTGGTGTTTCTGGCGTCGTTTACGCTCCTGTTCAATCTTCTGTTGCTTCTCCAGTTTCTCTGTGATGCGGGCCTCGCGGAGGGACTGGCGCTTGCTGCGCTTGTAGGCCTTAGCGTTGAGGGCTGTCTCCAGGGCCGTGTCACGACGCATACACACCACTACCTCCTGACGCAGCTGTCTCTGGAAATTGAGCAGCCTCAGGGCCTTGAGCTCGATGTTGGCTTTGGTGCGCAGGTCTCCGGCCAGAGACCCTGGTAGATGCTCCAGCTCCTGGATACGGTGGGTGATACGAGCCTGCAGCCTGTACTCTCTCTCCTGGAGGATCTCCACTGGGTCCAGACCACGGGGCTTCTGGATGGGCGTGATGCGGTTCTGTTTCTGGTGTAGCACCATGGGTGGGGGCTGGGGGGGCTGCCCAGGGGACTGGGTCTGGGGGGGCATGACCGGGGAGGCAGCAGGGGGCACGGAGGGGGGAGCAGGGGAGGGTCTGCCAGTGGGCTGAGGGGGAATCAGCTTCTGGGGGGCACTGGATGGAGCAGCAGCATTCACCATGGGCCCTAGAACATATGGCATTGAAAGAGTTATTAGTTCTACCATTGATTATACAGTGTTTTGGTGCAATTATTATCTGTTTAATATGTGTGTATTCCTTGTTTAATTTTTATTTAACTAGGCAAGTCAGTTTACAATGATGGCCTACCCTTGTGATAGGTCTGGTGAAATTATCAGCACAGGAAAAAGAAGAACATGGACTAAAAACACTATAGACTAGTGCCCTCTCACACACAGGTGAATCACTGCCCAGGTGTCAAGAGGAGGCTCACCTTCGGGCCATTGTTTAGGGGGTCCATTGGTGGGCTGTCCCTGCATACCAGGGGGAACACCTGAGGGTCCTGGAGGAGGCAGGTTCGGGCCTACCATTCCTGCAAGATGACATTAGAAATGATCAGACACTGCCTGGGCATTCATGCCTACGGAAGTCTAGTTAACGTAGAAAATGGTACCTGAACTGAGAACATGTGTTCAAGTTTCACCACCAGGGGTCCCCGTTCAGCATTCAAATTATATATTTTCTTTGTGTGAGACAGACAGCATTTGTGTGTCATTCATAGGGTTGCAAAACTCATTGACAGGCTGTGTAGCATAACTTTGTACACCCCCCCCCCCTCACCATGAGGTCTGTTGTAGTTTGCTGGTGGCTGTCCAGGCCCCGCCCCAGGCCCAGAGGAAGGGTGCATGTTGGGCATCCCTGGCTGCTGCTGCATCCCTGGCATGGGCCTCTTGCCCTGCACGGCCATTTGCAGGTGGTCTGGCAGGGGCTGGCTGCGAGCCAGCATCTTGTAGGCCATGATCTGGGCCCTGAGCTGGTGCAGCTGGTTTTGGTTGAAGGGGGTGGGTCCGCCTGGCCCAGAACCACCACTTGGACCTGGGACCCCAACGCGGTTCTGCTGGCCCATGGCCTGGGGGTCACCGCCCTCCATGGGGACACCTGGGCCAGAGGGCATCATGGGGCCGGGGGGAGGGCCGTTGGCTGGCACAGGGCTGGGAGAGTGCTCAGAACCCCCCAGTGGAGAGGGGTAGCCTGGGGAGGAGAGACAACAGAACAGGTGAGAAAAGTAATCTTCCCTGGGAATGGTAGGGTATGACTGTCCCTTTAACTGAGAACAGTGGGAAACTGATTTGAATGACTAAAATAATGGCTAGATACATTGAAAATGGTGGCGAAATGGATGCCAACAGACCAGGAGAAATGTTAACCAAATCCAGACTGGTATTTTGATTATGAGCTGGACTGGCGATACAAACACTTTGCAAATCAGTCTCTAACAGACATGCACACATTACAGCTGAGCCTCACGCTTTGTACATATTACCTCAATTACCTCAACACCCCCGTACATTGACTCTGTACCAACTGTATATAGCCCTGCTATTGCTATTTACTGCTGCTCTTTATTATTTGTTAATCTTATCTCTTACTTTTTTTAAAGGTATTTTCTTAAAACTGCATTGTTAGTTAAGGGCTTGTAAGTAAGCATTTCACTTTAAGGTCTACCTACACCTGTTGTATTCGGCGCACGTGACAAATACAATTTGATTTATATTTGTCACCAGTCAATACAGGATAGAAGAGTCAACAGAAAAACACCCTCTCCTGTGTTACAGTATTTCAACAGCCCCTCTGTCCCTCTCTCCTTGGTGACTGAGTAGTTTTGTAGCAGACAGCTGCCACCGGCATTGTCTGAAAGGGGAAGCTTCATGCCCCGCCCCTCCACTGAGCGTCTGCTGCTCACGCTACTCAACAAAACGACAGAAGTGAAAGAGGAGAAACTAACTGGTTGAGGTCACAGTACAAGTGCACACGCGTCTACACGAGTTAGCATTCTCTTCTCAGGTAATCAGCTTTAAAAACAATTGTGCTTAACTCTAAAATCATACGCACCATATTTAGATCATATGGAAAGCTAATAAGTTAACCTTTTGTGTAAAGCTCCTTCAATAACGGAGTCAATGTTTCCTCTATCCTCTATGCAATCTAATCAGTACCCCATGGTATGGTACCTTGGGAATGTTGGTCCATGGGGCTAGGAGGGGGTCCCATCCCAATATGGCCTCCACCTGGTCTCATGCCCATGCTCTTCATCGGTCCATAGCGAGGGTCATCAGACATGCCCTTCTCATGCATGCCTTCCATAGGCTGGGAGGAGACAACACACATTAATACATTGACATAAGATTGTCCTACTTAGATAGCACATACATTTCTTATGTACAGTGAAGGAAGAATAGATGAATGCTAATCTAGTATAAAAAAAAAGTTGTATGTATAAAATGTTACCGCATACATCACATTTAAGGATATGCCCATTGTCTGTCTTACTTTGTGCATCTGATGCATATTCTCCTGAGGATATACTGAGGGCCCCTGTTGTGGGTGGGAGTGCCCAGAGGCTGGGGGACCTGGGCTGGGTCCCATCATGCTATGAGCAGAGCCCGGGGAAGGGCTGGGGCCCATCATTGCTCCTGGAGAAGGCCCCGGTCCTGGGGAGGGGCCCGGCCGAGGCGTCCCTCCCATGGGGGGGTCTGGGGTGGACATCTCTCAGCTGAGTCTGAGAATGTGACAGCACCAAGCTCCACTCTGCAGAGAGGACAATTTACAGAAGATACTGAGCAAATTGTAGTTGACAATTTTGCAATATTTGTTTGCGTTTGTTGGCTGTACCTGCACCAAATCTCCAGTGGTTTTCCTTCATAGCTTATCTTTTTTTTTTGCAATTTAATTTCCATGACGGATCAAAAAACATGTTGTTTTCTCATGACGCTTGTCCCTCTGCAGCAGACATATGTTATTATAATTACATTTTAAGGCTTGTATGAATATCCTGCTTAATATAATATTTGTGCCATAAATACTTCAACCAGTAAAATGGCTCTTTGGCTAGCTTTTGCCACAGCATTTATCAATGAGTGTTAGGATTCTGGCTAACAATTGATGCACCCAAAAAAGTTATTTTGCAAAGACGACAACCAAATATAATCTTAGCAACTTCTCAAGCAAGAATCAAAACATAATTGTAAGCGTATGAGAACCCCAAAAAGTGATTTTGTTCAAAAGTAATAAAAAAGTAAATCTCGGCTATGTTGAATGGGTGCAGATGGCAACAGATTCTTACTGCAGCCAAGAGACACACACATATGTGTGTAACGCTAGTGTTTCATGTACTGTAAAAGGGGCTATAGAATCATGAGATTCACAATAAATATTGTATCGGCACCTAAGTATCGTGAGGTCCCTGGCAATTCCCAGCCCTCGTGCGTACCAGATGATCTCTATGTAGCCATCATCCACAAATGGACTTTGTGTTCTCTGAGCTTTGGGTTCTCGGATGTGCCCAAATGACCCAAAATACACCAGCTGGTCTGAATAACAAGATCCAATTCTCAAGATAGCCTTTTTGTAGTCATTTGAGTATGTTTTGTGTTAATATGCACAGCTGGCACAAATATACACAAGTCGGATTAGAAAATAAGACACTAGACTGGTTGAACCTGAAAGCACAGCTCACACATCTCCTGAGTTAGTTAATTTGAAAGCCAGTTTCTGCTTGTCACAAGGTGGCAAATTTTGCACAACTTCATTAAAGAATGAACATGGTCCACACACACCAACACAGTCCCAAAGAAGGCATGATAATGCCTCATCCCCCACAGGAGGCTGAAAAGATTTGGCAAGGGCCCTCAGATACTCAATAAGTTATAGTGCTGCACCATTGAGAGCATCTTGACAGGCTGCATCATTGCATGGCATTCAAATGCAAGGCACTACATAGGGTAGTGTGTAAGGCACAGTACATCCGCCGACCTCCCTGAATTCCATGACCTCTATACCAGGCGGGGTCAGAGGAAGACCCTAGAAATTGTCAGACTCCAGCCACCCAAGTCATAGACAGTTCTTTCTGCTACTGCACAGGAAGCGGTACCAACGCTGGAACCAACAGGACCCTAAACAGGGCCCTTAACAGTTTCTACCCCCAAGCCATAAGACTGCTAAATAGTTAACCAAATAGCTACACAGGCTGTCTGCATTGACCCCCTTAAGCACTAACTCTGACTCATGATATACACTGCTGCTACTGCTTATTATCTATCCTGTTACCAAGTCACTTTACCCCTACCTATATGTACATAGAAATCTACCTCAATTCCCTCGTACCCCTGCACATTGACTCGGTACGGGTACCTCTGTATATAGCCAAGTTATAGCCAACGGGTTCCAAATAGTCAAGACTATCTATAGCCTATTCTTACTGCCAGATCTGTTTTTCCCTATCAGCCACTGTATGTGCTTCAACTGTTTTGTTTAAAATGTATTTAGACGCCTGTGAGCTAGGGTCTCTTTTTAAGGGGGGGCCTATAATAAAAACAGTTATAAAACACAAATAGAATTCTACAATTATTCCGCAAGACACCAGTACCAAAATGATAGCCTACATCGCAATGCCTACAAGTTGATGGGCCATTGTTTTATTTGGATAGGCCTAAATTAAACATTGAATTATTAAAATGATAGGCTACTTGAGAATTTAGGCATCTTTGAATACACACATGGATTTCAATAAACAAACATAAGACTGTTCTATTCTCTTTGATTTAGTTCCTATTGGAACTCAGACCATAAACAGAATGGATGACATACTGACTGAACTGAATGATGAATTAAATGTTGAAATATGTTGGAATGATGAGTTGCACGCATCGTGCATGCTCTGCACGTTATTTGGCTAGTAGGCAAATAGGCTTACATTAAGGTATAATGAGTATAGTATGCATGCCTCCAGAAGGGCATCTTCTGAGGCTGAGGGGTGCTTTTCCTAAGGCGCATAGTGCTGTGGTGCTGCATGGAGATCACAAGCTCTTCAACTGGGCAGCTATCACACAATGGAGGGAATAGCCTACATGGAGACTACTTAAGACTACTGCAACAGAGTTATTGTAAAGTGTGGGAATAAGATCATGCTAGACTTAGCCTACGTTTAACCTCTCCCTTGTTCATTTTAAAGGCCATATGTTCATGACCCGCGGCTACTGCTTATTATCTATTCTGTTGCCAAGTCACTTTACCCCTACCTAAATGTACATAGCTATCTACCTCAATTCCCTCGTACCCCTGAACATCAACTCGGTCCGGGTACCTCTGTATATAGCCAGGTTATCATTACTCATTGTTTATTTTGGCTATTCCTAGTTATTATTTTTTATATTTTTCTCTGCACTGTTGGAAAGTTAGTCTACACCTGTTCGTTGTGAAGCATTTGATTTGTTGAAAGACACCAATGTTATGTTTAACTTCAGTTTGCACAGGCCCACCTACAGACCTCTAGATGATTACATAAAGAGTGACCCGTCTTTGATAATACAACCCATTACCACAAATACATTGCAAAGGGTATACTTTTATTAATAATTGCTTTCCTCAAATATAATAACTGCACCTAGATAGTTGGAGAGAAATATGCTCTAATGACTAAATATTTTTCCCAGTGTGTGGCGATTGACAGAATGAGGAGAGTTCTTGTTTGGAAACCTTAGACGAGGTGATTCAGATGATGCTGCCCAGCAGCAGCTGCATGCATAAAAAGAACCCCAATACACTCCCGACAGAAGAAACAAAATAAAAGGTAAACAGCAACCATGATGTGTGGGTAAAGTTGTCGACATCGTGACATTCATGTTAGTGAGACGAGAAACGTTATAGCTAACTATTTAAACGATTGATAGTGGAATCTATTGTCGTTCCTCCTCACTAGAGATTGAACAGTTATGTCCAAGGAGTGATGCATTCTCTTTGGTGAGACAGTAGTAGCTTGGTACTGTAAACCCGCTACCGGCGACTTGACTTAAGCTAGCTAGCTTTAGTAAAACACGGATATTTAGCTAGCTAGTGGGACATGGTTGCAGTTGGTAATCGTAGAAATTGAATTACGGTAGTTAACTGGGTAACGTTAGCTAGCTAATTAATTAAAGACTTCGTTCGTTGACTACTTGCTAAATATTTAGTTATAGACGCTAACTAACCAATGTTTTTTTTAACAGTTTAAGGATGCTAAGCTAATGTGGTGTACGGTGTAGTTAGCATAGCTTGGCTAGAAAGCTAGCTATGTATAGTAACTCAGTTCCGTTTACAACACAGGTCAGAAACCATTCACTCATGTGATGTGCTAACAAACATTGTTTTCTAGCTACATAAGTGTATAAAATTAAAAACACAAAGAAACACTGCCAGACAGTTGGCTAACGTTAGCTGGTATAGTCTCTACTAGCCGAACATGCTGTCGTTACAAAATGTATGGTGAGAATTGGGATATTTTGCTGACTTTGGAGATGCAGCAAGAGAGTAAAAGTTAAACAATCCTTTCAGTTGATTGATCCAACCTGCATCCCGTACCCCCGCTCTAGCTAGACAGATACATTTACCAAAAACACAATTCATTCATTTCACTCTGCCGCCAGTCTGCACTGCAGACAAGACTAATAAATATGTCGGTCTAGATGCTAACCTTCCTTCCAACCCAACGATAAGCAAAGGGTATTAGAAACTGAAATTACGTATCAATAATCTGAATAAGGATACCATCAACGAAGTATTAAAAATAAAACTGTTGAATCTGACTTACATTGAAATCACCCTTTGCCGATAGGTCCCTTCGATTTCCAACGCTAGCCAGAAACAAAGAGCGACCTAGCCTGTTAGCTTTTTTTCTCTCACCACCCCCACTTCTTGTCTGATTGTATCGCCAAGGAACGGCCTTCACTACAGCAACCGTGATACAAGAGCGCCCCCCCCCTACACGTTCATCCCCCACGAACGACTGGAAAATGAACGCATGCCCAGTCTAGGCCCCATTGCAGAGAAGAATGCGGGCGAAGTATGTCGACGTGGGGGATGGGTGTACACGTTATTATAGAACAGCACTACTACATGTAGTAAAATAAGATAAGGGATCCTTGTTGATAGTAGTAATTGACAGTAACAATGAAATCAATTGAGCTCCGTTTACATACATTTTTGTGCCAGAATAAAATGTGCAATGGCAAAAAAGCATGTGCCGATATCAATACTAGCTTTTTTTTTATTTAACTAGGGAAGTCAGTTAAGAACAAATTCTTATTTACAATGACGGCCAAACCCCGGACGACACTGGGCGTATTGTGCGCCACCCTATGGGACTCACAATCACAGCTGGATTCGAACTGTAGTGACCCCTCTAGCACTGAGATGTAGTGCAGGCGCAGCGGTCTAACACCAAACCCCGAACCCAAACCGGCTGCTCGCGTGCGCTATCGTGCATACATGTATTTTGTCCGCCTACACAAAACGCGATCACGACACGCAGGTTAAAATATCAAAACAAACTCTGAACCAATTGGTTCAATACATTTATGCACGATAGCGCACGCGCGCAGCCGGTTTGGGTTCGGTGTTAGACCGCTGTGCCGCTCAGGCTCGCCACTCAGTAAATGGCGTAGTATAGGCTTGGGCCTTCAGCAAATGACTTGTGTGAGAATGATACTATTAAGACACAGAAGAGCCTTGTCTAGAATAACTCCTGAGCTGCAAAATAGAAAGTAAACATGATTTGGGCTAGGCCTATTCCACTATCTAAATATGTGTGTTATTTAATGGACATATAATTGCATAATTTATTTTTATAGCCACGTGGGGCTACTGTAGTGATCATATAACCTAATGAATCACACTTTTTCCAGTATTTGGGAGCAGACTGTAGGCCTTCTATTAGGCATTTTGACGGTTGTATTTGCAAATTCCAGTCTGTATGTAGGCTTGTTATAGCCATTTGCATTGCACAACCCCATCACACAGAGGCTATATACATATCAAATAACGAGACAAAATATTGATTAAGTGTTGGCTATAACCTGTCTTGAGCAAAATAGTAAACGGGTTCCAAATAGTCAAGACTATCTATAGCCTATTCTTACTGCCAGATCTGTTTTTCCCTATCAGCCACTGCATGTGCTTCAACTGTTTTGTTTAAAATGTATTTAGACGCCTGTGAGCTAGGGTCTCTTTTTAAGGGGGGGCCTATAATAAAAACAGTTATAAAACACAAATAGAATTCTACAATTATTCCGCAAGACAGCAGTACCAAAATGATAGCCTACATCGCAATGCCTACAAGTTGATGGGCCATTGTTTTATTTGGATAGGCCTAAATTAAACATTGAATTATTAAAATGATAGGCTACTTGAGAATTTAGGCATCTTTGAATACACACATGGATTTCAATAAACAAACATAAGACTGCTCTATTCTCTTTGATTTAGTTCCTATTGGAACTCAGACCATAAACAGAATGGATGACATACTGACTGAACTGAATGATGAATTGAATGTTGAAATATGTTGGAATGATGAGTTGCACGCATCGTGCATGCTCTGCACTTTATTTGGCTAGTAGGCAAATAGGCTTACATTAAGGTATAATGAGTATGGCTGCATGCCTCCAGTAGGGCATCTTCTGAGGCTGAGGGGTGCTTTTCCTAAGGCGCATAGTGCTGTGGTGCTGCATGGAGATCACAAGCTCTTCAACTGGGCAGCTATCACACAATGGAGGGAATAGCCTACATGGAGACTACTTAAGACTACTGCAACAGAGTTATTGTAAAGTGTGGGAATAAGATCATGCTAGACTTAGCCTACGTTTAACCTCTCCCTTGTTCAGTTTAAAGGCCACATGTGCATGACCCGATTCATATAAATCATGTCAAATTATTTTAATTCATATTAACCCCTCCTACAGAATGTGCTTTAGCAAGATTGAGTGATTAAATAAATGTCAAAATATTTTGAGTGTCAAAGGCTCCAGTGGTCATACATAATTCATAGATTCACCAAACATCTGTTTCATTATTCCATAGAAAAACTACGACATCTACCTGGATCACACTCTGCAAGTAGCACTGCTGGTGATTTGAAAAGTCAGTTAATCAATCAATAATAATACTCTTAGCAAAATTGTTTATATTTAATTTACAATCGGTAGAAACTATGACAATAGAAAGGTTCCAAACTTTTGTGAAACAGTACAGCTGAAAAATATATGGCAAATAGACATCAAAACTGGATGGTGTTCAGAGATAGATGGGAGGGGTTGAGAGGAGCTAAAGGGTGGGACTAAACATAACAAAAAACAAGATAACTTAAGTAAAATGTACTGTGTCCATAAATTGTACAGTATGTATAAGCTGGAAGTAGAAGCCTAAGTGTTGTTGTCCATTAGTTGAATCCAATTAGGGGAGGGGTGGTAGTGTTATGGGAAAATAATAAAATGGACTATATATATATAGATATATAGATATATATAGATACACACACAATTTTCAAAATTTTGGACACCTACTCATTCAAGGGTTTTTCTTTATTTTTACTATTATATACATTGTAGAATAATAGTGAAGACATCAAAACTATGAAATAACACACATGAAATCATGTAGTAACCAAAAAGTGTTAAGCAAATCAAAATATGTTATATTTTTCAAAGTTGACACCCTTTGCCTTGACAGCTTTACACACTATTGGTATTCTCTCAACCAGCTTCATGAGGTAGTCACCTGGAATACGTTTCCAACAGTCTTGAAGGAGTTCCCACATATGCTGAGCACTTGTTGGCTGCTTTTCTTCACTCTGCGGTCCAACAAATCCCAAACCATCTCAATTGGTTTGAGGTCGGGTGATTGTGGAGGCCAGGTCATCTGATGCAGCACTCCATCACTCTCCTTATTGGTCAATTAGCTTTTACACAGCCTGAAGGTGTGTTGGTTCATTGTCCTGTTGAAAAACACATGATAGTCCCACTAAGCGGAAACCATATGGGATGGCGTATCGCTGAAGAATGCTGTTGTAGTCATGCTAGTTAAGTGTGCCTTGAATTCTAAATAAATCAGTGTCACCAGCAAAGCACCCCCACACCATCACACTTCGTCCTCCATGCGTCACGGTGGGAACCACACATGCAGAGATCATCTGTTCACCTACTCTGCGTCTCACAAAGACACAGCGGTTGGTACCAAAAATCTCACATTTGGACTCATCAGACCAAAGGACAGATGTCCAAGGTCTTATGTCCATTGCTTGTGTTTCTTGGCCCAAGCTGGTGTCCTTTAGTAGTGGTTTCTTTGCAGCAGTTTGACCATGAATGCCTGATTCACACAGTCTCCTCTGAACAGTTGATGTTGAGATGTCTGTTACTTGAACTCTGTGAAGCATTTATTTGAGCTGCAATCTGAGGTGCAGTTAATTGCCGATTTTTGCGGCTGGTAACTGTAATTAACTTATCCTCTGCATCAGAGGTAACTCTGGGTCTTCCTTTCCTATGGCGGTCCTCATGAGAGCCAGTTTCATCATAGCACTTGATGGTTTTTGCGACTGCACTTAAAGAAACATTCAAAGTTCTTGACATTTTCCGGATTGACTGACCTTTGTGTCTTAAAGTAAATATGGTCCATCTTTGCTTATTTGAGCTGTTCTTACCATAATATGGACTTGGTGTTTTACCAAATTTGGCTATCTTCTGTATACCACCCCGACCTTGTCACAACACAAGTGATTGGCTCAAGCGCATTAAGAAGGAAATAAATTCCACAAATTAACTTTATCAAGGCACACCTGTTAATTGAAATGCATTTCAGGTGACTTCCTCATGAAGCTGGTTGAGAGAATGACAAGAGTGTGAAAAGCTGTCATCAAGGCAAAGGGTTGCTACTTTTGACAAATCTCAAATATAAAATATATTTTGATTTGTTTAACACTTTTTTGATGATTCCATATGTGTTATTTCGAAGTTTTGAAGTCTATACTATTATACTACAATGTAGAAAAGAGTAAAAATAAAGAAACTCTGGAATGAGTAAGTGTGTCTAAACCTTTGACTGGTACTGTATATAGACAGCCAAAAAATATATGTGGGATTGGAAATGATGCAGATATTTACACTGATAGAAGCCACAATCAATTTGCAACATTTGAGTTGATCTAAGCCCCCCTGCCAAAAAAATGTGTACACTACTTGACCAAAAGTATGTAGACACCTGTATGGGGACACTCCTCTTTGAACATATAATTCCAAAAATCATGGCTATTAATAGGGAGTTGGTCCCCCCTTTGCTGCTATAACAGCCTCTACTCTTCTGGGAAGGCTTTCCACTAGATGTTGGAACATTGCTGCGGGGACCTGCTTCCATTCAGCCATAAGAGCATTAGTGAGATCGGGCACTGATGTTGGGCGATTAGGCCTGGCTCGCAGTCTGCGTTCCAATTCATCCCAAAGGTGTTCGATGGGGTTGAGGTCAGGGCTCTGTGCAGGCCAGTCAAGTTCTTCCACACCGGTCTCAGTAAACCATTTTTGTATGGACCTCACTTTGTGCATTGCGCCATTGTCATGCTGAAACAGGAAAGGGCCTTCCCCAAACTGTTGCCACAAAGTTGGAAGCACAGAATCGTCTAGAATGTCATTGTACGCCGTAGCGTTAAGATTTCCCTTCACTGGAACTAAGGGGCCTAACCCGAACCATGAAAAACATCCCCAGACCATTATTCCTCCTCCACCAAACTTTACAGTTGGCACTATGCATTCGGTCAGATAGCTTTCTCCTGGCATCCGCCAAAGCCAGATTCGTCCGTCGGACTGCCAGATGGTGAAGCGCGATTCATCACTCCAGAGAACACGTTTCCACTGCTCCAGAGTCCAATGGCGGCGAGCTTTACACCACTCCAGCCGACGCTTAGCATTGCGCATGGTGATTTTAGGCTTGTGTGAGTCTGCTCGGCCATGGAAACCCATTTCATGAAGCTCCCGACGAACAGTTCTTGTGCTGACGTTGCTTCCAGAGGCAGTTTGAAACTCGGTAGTGAGTGTTGCAACGGAGGACAGACGATTTTTACTCGCTACGCGCCTCAGCACTCGAGCCTGTAGCCTGTACTCTCTCTCCTGGAGGATCTCCACTGGGTCCAGACCACGGGGCTTCTGGATGGGCGTGATGCGGTTCTGTTTCTGGTGTAGCACCATGGGTGGGGGCTGGGGGGGCTGCCCAGGGGACTGGGTCTGGGGGGACATGACCGGGGAGGCAGCAGGGGGCACGGAGGGGGGAGCAGGGGAGGGTCTGCCAGTGGGCTGAGGGGGAATCAGCTTCTGGGGGGCACTGGATGGAGCAGCAGCATTCACCATGGGCCCTAGAACATATGGAATTGAAAGAGTTATTAGTTCTACCATTGATTATACAGTGTTTTGATGCAATTATTATCTGTTTAATATGTGTGTATTCCTTGTTTAATTTTTATTTTTTAACTAGGCAAGTCAGTTTACAATGATGGCCTACCCTTGTGATAGGTCTGGTGAAATTATCAGCACAGGAAAGAGAAGCACATGGACTAAAAACACTATAGACTAGTGCCCTCTCACACACAGGTGAATCACTGCCCAGGTGTCAAAAGGAGGCTTACCTTCGGACCATTGTTTAGGGAGTCCATTGGTGGGCTGTCCCTGAA
Organism: Salvelinus fontinalis; assembly: GCF_029448725.1. Taxonomy (NCBI): domain Eukaryota; kingdom Metazoa; phylum Chordata; class Actinopteri; order Salmoniformes; family Salmonidae; genus Salvelinus; species Salvelinus fontinalis. The sequence continues at coordinate 16,928,309 of NC_074698.1, forward strand.
TACCAGGGGGAACACCTGAGGGTCCTGGAGGAGGCATGTTCGGGCCTACCATTCCTGCAAGATGGCATTAGAAATGATCAGACACTGCCTGGGCATTCATGCCTACAGAAGTCTAGTTAACGTAGAAAATGGTGCCTGAACTGAGAACATGTGTTCAAGTTTCACCACCAGGGGTCCCCGTTCAGCATTCAAATTATTTATTTTATTTGTTTGAGATGGACAGCATGTGTGTGTCATTCATAGGGTTGCAAAACTCATTGACAGGCTGTGTAGCATAAACTTGCATGTGCCCACCCCACTCACCATGAGGTCTGTTGTAGTTTGCTGGTGGCTGTCCAGGCCCCGCCTCAGGCCCTGAGGAAGGGGGCATGTTGGACATCCCTGGCTGCTGCTGCATCTCTGGCATGGGCCTCTTGCCCTGCACAGCCATCTGCAGGTGGTCTGGCAGGGGCTGGCTGCCATCCAGCATCTTGTAGGCCATGATCTGGGCCCTGAGCTGGTGTAGCTGGTTTTGGTTGAAGGGGGTGGGTCCACTTGGCCCAACACTGCCTGGCCCAACCCCACCTGGAACAGAACCACCACTCAGGACATCACCGAGGTTCTGCTGGCACATGGCCTGGGGATCACCGCCCTCCATGGGGACACCTGGGCCAGAGGGCATCATGGGGCAGGGTGGAGGGCCGTTGGCTGGCACAGGGCTGGGAGAGTGCTCAGAACCCCCCAATGGAGAGGGGTAGCCTGGGGAGGAGAAACAACAGAACAGGTGAGAAAAGTAATCTTCCCTGGGAATGGTAGGGTATGACTGTCCCTTTAACTGAGAACAGTGGGAAACTGATTTGAATGACTAAAATAATGGCTAGATACATCGAAAATGGTGGCGAAACGGATGCCAACAGACCAGGAGAAATGTTAACCAAATCCAGACTGGTATTATGATTATGAGCTGGACTGGCGATACAAACACTTTACAAATCAGTCTCTAACAGACATGCACACATTACAGCTGAGCCTCGCGCTTTGTACATATTACCTCAACACCCCTGTACATTGACTCTGTACCGGTACCCACTGTATATAGCCCTGCTATTGTTATTTACTGCTGCTCTTTATTATTTGTTAATCTTATCTCTTACTTTTTTTAAAGGTATTTTCTTAAAACTGCATTGTTAGTTAAGGGCTTGTAAGTAAGCATTTCACTTTAAGGTCTACCTACACCTGTTGTATTCGGCGCACGTGACAAATACAATTTGAATTGATTTTGATTTGTCACCAGTCAATACAGGATAGAAGAGTCAACAGAAAAACACCCTCTCCTGTGTTACAGTATTTCAACAGCCCCTCTGTCCCTCTCTCCTTGGTGACTAAGTAGTTTTGTAGCAGACAGCTGCCACCGGCATTGTCTGAAAGGGGAAGCCTCATGCCCCGCCCCTCCACTGAGCGTCTGCTGCTCACGCTACTCAACAAAACGACAGAAGTGAAAGAGGAGAAACTAGCTGGTTGAGTTCACAGTACAAGTGCACACGCGTCTACACGAGTTAGCATTCTCTTCTCAGGTAATCAGCTTTAAAAACAATTGTGCTTAACTCTAAAATCATACGCACCATATTTAGATCATATGGAAAGCTAATAAGTTAACCTTTTGTGTAAAGCTCCTTCAATAATGGAGTCAATGTTTCCTCTATCCTCTATGCAATCTAATCAGTACCCCATGGTATGGTACCTTGGGAATGTTGGTCCATGGGGCTAGGAGGGGGTCCCATCCCAATATGGCCTCCACCTGGTCTCATGCCCATGCTCTTCATCGGTCCATAGTGAGGGTCATCAGACATGCCCTTCTCATGCATGCCTTCCATAGGCTGGGAGGAGACAACACACATTAATACATTGACATAAGAATGTCCTACTTAGATAGCGCATACATTTATGTACAGTAAAGGAAGAATAGATTAATGCAAAAAAAGTCTCATAAAATGGTATCGCAGACCATAGCAGACATTTGACATACATTACAGTTATGGATTTGCCCATTTTCTGTCTTACTTTGTGCTTCTGATGCATATTCTCCTGAGGATATACTGAGGGCCCCTGTTTTGGGTGGGAGTGCCCAGAGGCTGGGGGACCTGGGCTGGGTCCTATCATGGCTCCTGGAGAAGGCCCCGGTCCTGGAGAGGGGCACGGCCGAGGCGTCCCTCCCATGGGGGGGTCCGGGGTGGACATTTCTCAGGTGAGTCCGAGAATATGACAGCACCAAGATCCACTCTGCAGAGGACAAATTACATAAATACTGACCACTATTTACAACAAACCAACCCAGCAGTGGGGAGTAAAATGTACTGTGCACTAGTGACGGGGGGATTGATACCGTTACATATCGGGATATTGTTTACGATATATTGTATCATTTTGACAATATCACATTAGTTGGCTGTACCTAGGGTTGCAAAGGATTGGAAACTTTCTGGTAAATTTCCACAATTTTTTCCTGGGAAGTTAAGCCTTGGAATTTGGGGAATTTTGCTTAAATTCTTCAAAAAATTAACTTAAAACAGTGAACCTTTTTAATCTAACCGCTTAACTATTTATCTGTACATGGAATTGTATTTGTTGTTTTTTTACATTTTTTTTCTAATCTTTACAGGAAAATGTCATGGGCATTATCTGATGTGTGGAGACATTTCACTGCAGCTAACGTAGAAGGAAAAACTGTGTACATTTGCAAATACTGTGCCAAATCATATTGAACCAAGATGGCGTAGCAGTCGGATGTGTGTTTGTCTTGTCCTGTCCCACATAAATAGTCCTCGTATTTTTTGTATACATTTCGTATATATTTTAATTTCACTTTCCATCTTGGAACTGAATATACATTCCCGCAACCCGCCTCACCCAATGTGGTACGGATCTGCTATTTTTTATACTTTAGAACCGTAACCCCAATCAGAAGCTAGCCAGATAACTAGCTACTAGCTAGTAGTCAGTTAGCCACTGCTGCGGTCTTCACCCTTAACTCGGACACCAGCCAGCTTCAGCTCGGGCCAATACCTGCCAGTCTGCAGGCGCGATATCAACCCAGAGAATATAGGACTGCTTTTTCTCTACCACATCACCGGATTCCTGACGCAAGCTCTGGACAATTACACCGGATCATCGTCGCTAGCTAGCTGCAACCAAGTGGCTACTACTGGCTAATACCTCTGTCCCGAAACAAGCACCAGTTAGCCTTGAGCTAGCCTCGAGCTAGGCCCATCTGCCGGCTAGCCGAAGAGGCCTACCAGCGAATTCTTGGGCTACAATACCTCTTTTGCCAATTGGACTGGACCCTTTATTGCCGACACGGAGCCCCGCCGATCCATCACGACTGGTCTGCCGACGTAATTGTCCGAGGTGGTTTCAACAGGCTTTTCCATTGCGACGTTTCTGAATACCCATATGCTAATTATTAGCTGTCTTATCGGCTGCTATCTAAATAAATATACCGGACAATTTTTTTTTTTTTTTTTATTATTATTATTTTTTTCAATTATTATTATTCTTATTTTTTATTTTTTTTTTTTCTTTCTTTTTTTTTCTTTCTTTTTTTCCTGGGTCACTATATCTATTTTGCCAATTGGATCGATCCCCTCTACCACACGGAACCCCACTAATCTACCGACGGAAACGAACGAGGTGACAAAAAAAAAAATAATAATAAAAAAAACAAAAAAAAACAGACCTCCATCCTATGTTATCTTGCTACCGATAGCCAGCTACCCGGCCAGCTGTCTGGATCGCCGTGACCCCAACCAACCTCTACTCACTGGACCCTTATGATCACTCGATTAAGCATGCCTCTCCTTAATGTAAATATGCCTTGTCCATTGCTGTTCTGGTTAGTGTTTATTGGCTTATTTCACTGTAGAGCCTCTAGCCCTGCTCACTATATATCCAACCTCTCAGTTCCACCACCCACATATGCGATGACATCACCTGGTTTCAATGATGTTTCTAGAGACTATATCTCTCTCATCATCACCCATTACCTAGGTTTACATCCACTGTATTCACATCCTACCATACCTTTGTCTGTACATTATTCCTTGAAGCTATTTTATCGCCCCCAGAAACTTCCTTTTACTCTCTGTTCTAGACGTTCTAAACGACCAATTCTCATATATTTTAGCCGTACCCTTATCCTACTCCTCCTCTGTTCCTCTGGTGATGTAGAGGTGAATCCAGGCCCAGCAGTACCTAGCTCCACTCCTATTCCCCAGGCGCTCTCTTTTGATGACTTCTGTAACCGTAATAGCCTTGGTTTCATGCATGTTAACTTTAGAAGCCTCCTCCCTAAGTTTGTTTTGTTCACTGCTTTAGCACACTCTGCCAACCCAGATGTTTTAGCCGTGTCTGAATCCTGGCTTAGGAAGACCACCAAAAATTCTGACATTTTCATCTGTTTTACTATCCAGGTCTGTTCCGAAACAATTTGAACTCCTACTTTTAAAAATCCACCTCTCTAAAAACAAGTCTCTCACTGTTGCCGCCTGCTATAGACCACCCTCTGCCCCCAGCTGTGCTCTGGACACCATATGTGAACTGATTGCCCCCCATCTATCTTCAGAGCTTGTGCTGCTAGGCGACCTAAATTGGAACATGCTTAACACCCCAGCCATCCTACAATCTAAGCTTGATGCCCTCAATCTCACACAAATTATCAATGAACCTACCAGGTATCACCCCAATTCCGTAAACACGGGTACCCTCATAGACATCATCCTAACCAACTTGCCCTCCAAATACACCTCTGCTGTTTTCAACCAAGATCTCAGCGATCACTGCCTCATTGCCTGTATCCGTAATGGGTCAGCGATCAAACGACCTCCACTCACCACTGTCAAACGCTCCCTGAAACACTTCAGCGAGCAGGCCTTTCTAATCGACCTGGCCGAGGTATCCTGGAAGGATATTGATCTCATCCCGTCAGTAGAGGATGCCTGGATATTTTTTTTAAATGCCTTCCTCACCATCTTGAATAAGCATGCCCCATTCAAGAAATTTAGAACCAGGAACAGATATAGCCCTTGGTTCTCTCCTGACCTGACTGCCCTTAACCAACAGAAAAACATCCTATGGCGTTCTGCATTAGCATCGAACAGCCCCCGTGATATGCAACTTTTCAGGGAAGCTAGAAACCAGTATACACAGGCAGTTAGAAAAGCCAAGGCTAGCTTTTTCAAGCAGAAATTTGCTTCCTGCAACACAAACTCAAAAAAGTTCTGGGACACTGTAAAGTCCATGGAGAATAAGAACACCTCCTCCAAGCTTCCAACTGCACTGAAGATAGGAAATACTGTCACCACCGACAAATCCATTATAATTGAGAATTTCAATAAGCATTTTTCTACGGCTGGCCATGCTTTCCACCTGGCTACCCCTACCCCGGTCAACAGCACTGCCCTCCCCTCTGCTACTCACCCAAGCCTTCCCCATTTCTCTTTCTCCCAAATACAGTCAGCTGATGTTCTGAAAGAGCTGCAAAATCTGGACCCTTACAAATCAGCCGGGCTAGATAATCTGGACCCTTTCTTTCTAAAACTATCTGCTGAAATTGTTGCCACCCCTATTACCAGCCTTTTCAACCTCTCTTTCGTGTCGTCTGAGATTCCCAAAGATTGGAAAGCAGCTGCGGTTATCCCCCTCTTCAAAGGGGGAGACACTCTAGACCCAAACTGCTACAGACCTATATCTATCCTACCCTGCCTTTCTAAGGTCTTCGAAAGCCAAGTCAACAAACAGATTACCGACCATTTCGAATCCCACCATACCTTCTCCGCTATGCAATCTGGTTTCAGAGCTGGTCATGGGTGCACCTCAGCCACGCTCAAGGTCATAAACGATATCTTAACCGCTATCGATAGGAAACAGTACTGTGCAGCCATATTCATTGACCTGGCCAAGGCTTTTGACTCTGTCAATCACCACATCCTCATCGGCAGACTCGACAGCCTTGGTTTCTCTAATGATTGCCTCGCCTGGTTCACCAACTACTTCTCTGATCGAGTTCAGTGTGTCAAATCGGAGGGTCTGTTGTCCGGACCTCTGGCAGTCTCTATGGGGGTGCCACAGGGTTCAATTCTTGGACCGACTCTCTTCTCTGTATACATCAATGATGTCGCTCTTGCTGCTGGTGAGTCTCTGATCCACCTCTACGCAGACGACACTATTCTGTATACTTCTGGCCCTTCTCTTGACACTGTTAACAACCCTCCAGGCGAGCTTCAATGCCATACAACTCTCCTTCCGTGGCCTCCAATTGCTCTTAAATACAAGTAAAACTAAATGCATGCTCTTCAACCGATCGCTGCCTGCACCTGCCCGCCTGTCCAGCATCACTACTCTGGACGGCTCTGACTTAGAATATGTGAACAACTACAAATACCTAGGTGTCTGGTTAGACTGTAAACTCTCCTTCCAGACTCACATCAAGCATCTCCAATCCAAAGTTAAATCTAGAATCGGCTTCCTATTCCGCAACAAAGCATCCTTCACTCATGCTGCCAAACATACCCTTGTAAAACTGACCATCCTACCAATCCTCGACTTCGGTGATGTCATTTACAAAATAGCCTCCAAAACCCTACTCAATAAATTGGATGCAGTCTATCACAGTGCCATCCGTTTTGTCACCAAAGCCCCATATACTACCCACCACTGCGACCTGTACGCTCTCGTTGGCTGGCCCTCGCTTCACACTCGTCGCCAAACCCACTGGCTCCAGGTCATCTACAAGACCCTGCTAGGTAAAGTCCCCCCTTATCTCAGCTCGCTGGTCACCATAGCAACGCCCACCCGTAGCACGCGCTCCAGCAGGTATATCTCTCTGGTCACCCCCAAAACCAATTCTTCCTTTGGCCGCCTCTCCTTCCAGTTCTCTGCTGCCAATGACTGGAACGAACTACAAAAATCTCTGAAACTGGAAACACTTATCTCCCTCACTAGCTTTAAGCACCAGCTGTCAGAGCAGCTCATAGATTACTGCACCTGTACATAGCCCATCTATAATTTAGCCCAAACAACTACCTCTTTACCTACTGTATTTATTTATTTTGCTCCTTTGCACCCCATTATTTCTATCTCTACTTTGCACCTTCATTCACTGCAAACCAACCATTCCAGTGTTATTTTTTACTTGCTATATTGTATTTACTTCGCCACCATGGCCTTTTTATATTTTTATTTATTTATATATATATATTGTTTGCCTTCACCTCCCTTATCTCACCTCACTTGCTCATATTGTATATAGACTTATTTTTCACTGTATTATTGACTGTATGTTTGTTTTACTCCATGTGTAACTATGTGTTGTTGTATGTGTCGAACTGCTTTGCTTTATCTTGGCCAGGTCGCAATTGTAAATGAGAACGTGTTCTCAATTTGCCTACCTGGTTAAATAAAGGTGAAATAAAAATGTGAAGAATGCAACAAAGATGCAGAATCATCTGGCAAGTGCATAAAGTTACCTCAGCGCTCACAACAAGCAACCTCTGACAAAAGTCCCTCTACTTCTATTTGAGGTGAAAATTATGAATCAGACACCTTATCGATAGGAACAGCTCACGGTCCTCCTGGAATCAGAAGTTTTTTTGACCCAATGGAGGAACGTAGTCAGAGAAATGCTGATGAATGTCTTGCTCCAGCTGTGTATGCAACTGGTTCACCTCTGATGCTCACAGGCAATGTGTATTGGAAGAGATTTCTGAATGTTCTTCGCCCAGCATACACCCCTCCAACCAGACATGCTTTATCTACTCATTTGCTGGATGCAGAGTTCAACAGAGTTCAAGTCAAGATCAAGTAAAGCATAGAAAAAGTAGACTGTATTGCAATCATCTCTGATGGGTGGTTGAATGTTCGTGGCCAAGGAATAATTAACTATCATCTCCACCGCTCAACCAGTATTCTACAAGAGCACATGGGACAACAGACACACCAGTCTCTACATTGCAGATTAGCTGTCATCAATGACCTTGGACCACAGAAGCTATTTGCACTGGTGACAGACAATGCTGCGAACATGAAGGCTGCTTGGTCTAAAGTGGAGGCGTCCTACCCTCACATCACACCCATTGGCTGTGCTGCTCATGCATTGAATCTGCTCCTCAAGGACATCATGGCACTGAAAACAATGGATACACTCTACAAGAGTGCCAAGGAAATGGTTAGGTATGTGAAGATTCATCAAGTTATAGCAGCAATCTACCTCACCAAGCAAAGTGAGAAGAATAAGAGCACCACATTGAAGCTGCCCAGCAACACCCGTTGGGGTGGTGTTGTCATCATGTTTGACAGTCTCCTGGAGGGGAAGAAGTCTCTCCAAGAAATGGCCATATCACAGTCTGCCGATATGGACAGCCCCATCAAGAGGATCCTCTTGGATTATGTATTTTGGGAGAGTGGTAAGCAGCCTGAAACTCCTGAAACATATAGCAGGATTGAGGGTGACAATGCCATCCTGTCTGATGTTCACACTCTGCTTGTAGATGTAAGAGAAGAAATCCATACTACCCTGCCCACTTCACTGTTGCTCCATGCAGAGGAAACTGCAGTTCTGAAATATATCAAAAAGCATTAAGACTTCTGCCTGAAGCCCATACACACCGCAGCGTACATGTTGGACCTCAAGTATGCTGCCAAAAACACCCTGTCTGGTGCAGAGATCAACAAGGCCTATGGTGTCATCCCTACCGTGTCTCGCCACCTTGGCCTGGATGAGGACATGGTTCTTGGCAGTCTGGCGAAGTACACTTCCAAGCAAGGGATTTGGGAGCGCAACTGGTCCTTGTTTGGGAACACACACACCACAGCACGCAACAGGCTGACCAATACATGGCTTGAAAAATTGGTGGCCATACAGGCAAATCTTTGGCTTTTTGAGCCTGACAATGAGCAATCCTCAACAAGGTGGGAAAGTAACAGTGAAGATGAGGCCTCAGTCTGATGATGAAGAGGTGGACATTGAGGCGGTCCAGGGAGAAGATATGGAAGCCCGAGAGGAAGACAACCAAAGCTTTAGTTTCATTTTAAAGATGTATGTTGAAAACATTTTTGGGAGATGCGATGGATCATCGGGGATCATTCAATATTCCCTTTCTTTTGTTGTTCATCCCATGTGAAGACTCAACTCATTTAATGAAAGTTCAATTCATAACTAATTTTAAAAATATATTATTCTATTGGAAGGATTTTATCATTTTCAATTATGTCTACTTATGATAAGGTAAAAGGTTTATGTTTGTCTCCATATGATGCTAAATATATCCAATGCAAAAAACTACATTTAAATGGTATTAATTTGCATATTCCCGTTAATTCCCACGGAAAGTATCCACCTCTGAATATTCCCCAAAATGTGAAACTCTAGACACACCTACTCATTCAAGGGGTTTTCTTTATTTTTTAATATTTTCTACATTGTAGAATAATAGTGAAGACATCAAAGCTATGAATTAACACATATGGAATAATGTAATAACCCCCAAAAAAGTGTTAAACAAATCAAAACATATTTTATATTTGAGATTCTTCAAAGTAGCCACCCTTTGCACACTCTTGGCATTCTCTCAACCAAAATTCACCATGCCTTTCTGCACACCTAGGAACCTCCCTCATACACTGCTGCCACATATCCATTAGCATGACACACATGTTACGTTAACATCGTAATGTATTCGGTACAAAAGCTCGTACAGGGATAATTGATATCATAACATCACTTTCCCGGCAAAGACTCAACATCAAGACTCTTCTGTTTCTCCACTCAAGCCACCCAGTCTGCGTCGCACCAAACGAAGAGCATTACAAACACCGGGAATCTTCCCCTGGCTTCAGGTGGTCCAGTTTCACATTTACCGCTACCCCAGTAATCACTCATTTTAATGGCGCCCTATACTTGAGCAAAACAATTCACATATCCTGTCCCCAGACGTTTGACGCGGAGCGCCTTCTTCATCTGACCCAACAGAAACACAAACAATTACAAGACCACTTCGGGTTACCTTCACCGATTCCACACCACCCAACTCCATTTTCACCCACCCTGAAACCACAAATGGATCAGCCAAAAGGCAAGGGTCCACTTTTTCCTTAATTTCACTCTTACGGTCAGACTCATCTTTATCCTGACCCTCCGTGTAATCCTCGGGCTCCGAGAACTTCACCACACCTACCACCTCCGATACTTCGCCCTCATTCACTTTCATTTCTCATCCTCTCCGGTCTTCGATCCAGTGTACAGATCACACTTTCTACCATTCTTCAACAAACCATCTCCCTTTTCCTCCACTTTTGACCAATTCAAGCTCACCTTCCTCTATTTTCCCTTCCATTCGTCCTCCGTAATCCAAGTATATGTCTCCTGGTAAATCTAGGACGCCATTCCTCGCTCGCTCCAGCCCTCCGCATCCAGCTGCGACACACACTTCCAGTTTGATCACCTCAAACATTACCCTTACCAAAGATAATGGTAACTCCTTATTGGTCACCGAGGCCGTTAACACTTTCAAAAGTGCAGAGATCTACAGTATTGCAGCGCGTGAGGCACCTAATGTGGTGTATAGCTTGACTAGAAAGCTAGCTAGCAGCAAAACAACCCCCGTTTACAACATAGTAGCACGCTATATTTGTTTGAGGTCAGAAACCATTCACCCATGTGATGGGCTACATTCCAAACATTGTTTTCTACATAATAAATGCGAATCTACTGGAACACTGCCAGACAGTTGGCCAACGTTAGCTAATGGTATGGTCTCTGCTAGCCGACCATGTTGTCTTAACAAAATGTAGGGTGCAAATGACATTGTTTTGCTGACTTTAGAGATGCGGCAAGAGTAAAAAAAAAAAAATCTTTCAGTTGATTGATCCAACCTGCATCCCGTACCCCGGCTCTAGTTAACTAGATACATGTACCAAAAACGTATTAATTTCAGTCTGCCGCCACTGTCTGCAGAGAGACAGACGAGTAATGTCGGTCATGACAACCGTTCCTTCCAACCCAACGATAACCAAAATGTACTAGAAAGTGAAATTACGTATCATTCATCTGAAAAAGGATAACATCGACGAAGTATTAAAAATAAAACACTTGAATCTGACTTACATTGAAATCACCCTTCGCGAGTAGGTCCTTTCGAAGTATGTCGACGTGGGGGATGGGTCTACAAATTATTATAGAACAGCATTATTACACGTAGTAAAATAAGATCACGAGGCATCATTGTTGATAGTAGTCATTGACAATAATAATGAAAGCAATTGAGCTCTGTTTACATGCATTTTTCTATCTAAATAAAATGTGCATGTCAAAAAATCATTGACGTTGTCAACACTAACTATATTGACTCGTTTAAAAATCACAACCAAAGGCGCTGTTTTGTTGATTGGAATATGTTACAGTCCGCTTTACAGTAAACAAAAATATGATGATACAGGTTATTGAAATTAAATGCATAGGGACTAGATAGAACCACGGAGAGAACTGGGTAGTGGTGGATAGTCGACTCCAAAATAATCGATTCCTCGACTCCTTGCCTGTCGACTCCCTTTTCTAGGTGTCAAGCTTCGACTCCTAAAATTCATTATTTTTGCAATGGAGGAAACTATTTTCCGTAGAACACAAACTCGCATCTTTCACCGCAAAGAAAGAGCGAGGGAGAGATGGGAGGGGCACAGCCAGGCATGTCCGCCACCAGGCAGAACTGTGCATCCGTTATCAAAATATGTAGGCTATAGCAATGCTGTATTTCACAATTTATTGGCTTGTAATGTCTCGTGCAAATTCACTAAAGTAGGGGCTATCAATGAGTAGGCTGAGCTATTCTACACGCAACAGACAGAAGGAAAAGAGGAGCAAGCGAGGGAGAGAGAAGATAGGGTCAGGCAGAAAGACTGTTAGAACCATGCGCATAGGCTGTATCTTGGTCATCTGTATCTAGCTATGCCTCGTAAATTACCAAAAGTATATTAAAGTATTAGGAAGGACGTCTACCATGAATGGATCGCAAAAATAATGGTTATGATCACACTTCCTCAATATAAATATTATGGGGAGACTTATATTTTTTGTCAACGCACATACTTGGATAATAATTACAAAACCAACGTCTCTAGTAATACCCGTCCGAATAGGGCTATACCATGTCAAAGAATTAGTTTATCAGCATCGAGTGCGCAGTATCATCGCATGGGATCCGTCGAGGCTGCACACGGCAGAAATATCACAGAAATATTATAGATGTAACTTCTTACACATCACCTTCTATAGTCAAACAAAATAGTCCTTTAATATGCAACTGGGGGCATCATGCTCTTGCCAGTCCTCTGAAACGCAAATATAATCTTCCTAGTAAGGACTGCAATAATGAGGTTGCGCGTATGTGTGTGTGCATCAGTGTCAGCGTGTTTTTGGAGTTGGGCAAGAGTCAGGTCGACTCCAAAAATCCTTAAATCGCGCACAACTGGAACCGCGTTTATCAGGACAAAACTTTTAAAATTGTTTTATTTTATTTAACCTTTATATAACTAGGCCAATCATTTAAGAACAAATTCTTGTTCTTCTGCGGGGGACAGGCCCTGGGATTAAAAATACAAAATAAATACAATATAAATATAGGACAAAACACACATCACAACAACAGAGACAACACAACACTACATAAAGGGAGACCTAAGATAACAACATAGCAAGGCAGCAACACATGACAACACAGCATGGTAGCAGCACAAAACATGGTACAAACATTATTGGGCACAGACAACAGCACAAAGGGCAGAGACTACAATATATCACACAAAGCAGCCACAACTGTCAGTAAGAGTGTCCATGATTGAGTCTTTGAATGAAGAGCTTGAGATAAAACTGTCCAGTTTGAGTGTTTGTTGTAGCTTGTTCCAGTCAAAATTTTGGCCAACGCTCAGATAGAAATGTATGATGTAGAACAAACAATCAAATCAAATTTTATTTGTCACACACATGGTTAGCAGATGTTAATGCGAGTGTTGCGAAATGCTTGTGCTTCTACTTCCGACAATGCAGTAATAACCAAGGAGTAATCTAACCTAAAAACTACACAACAGCTACCTTATACACACAGTGTAAAGGGATGAAAGAATATGTAAATAAAAATATATGAATGAGTGATGGTACAGAACGGCATAGGCAAGATGCAGTAGATGGAATCGAGTACAGTATATACATATGAGATTAGTAATGTAGTGTATGTAAACATATAAAAGTGGCATTGTTTAAAGTGGCCAGTGATACATGTATTACATCAAGATGGCAAGATGCAGTAGGTGGTATAGAGTACAGTATATACAAATGAGATGAGTAATGTAGGGTATGTAAACATTATATGAAGTGGCATTGTTTAAAGTGGCTAGTGATACATTTTTTACATCAATTTTTACATTATTAAAGTGGCTGGAGTTGAGTCATAGCCACTTTAAACAACGCCACTTCATATAATGTTCAATGTTAGTGGTGGCCGCTCAATGTTAGTGGTGGCTGTTTAACAGTCTGATGGCCTTGAGTTAGAAGCTGTTTTTCAGTCTCTCGGTCCCTGCTTTGATGCACCTGTACTGACCTCGCCTTCTGGATGATAGCGGGGTGAAGAGGCAGTGGCTCGGGTGGTTGTTGTCCTTGATGATCTTTATGGCCTTCCTGTGACATCGGGTGGTGTAGGTGTTCTGGAGGGCAGGTAGTTTGCCCCCGGTGATGCGTTGTGCAGACCTCACTACCCTCTGGAGAGCCTTACGGTTGTGGGCGGAGCAGTTGCCGTACCAGGCGGTGATACAGCCCGACAGGATGCTCTCGATTGTGCATCTGTAAAAGTTTGTGAGGGCTTTTGGTGACAAGCCGAATTTCTTCAGCCTCCTGAGGTTGAAGAGGTGCTGTTGCGCCTTCTTCACCACGCTGTCTGTGTGGGTGGACAATTTCAGTTTGTCCGTGATGTGTACGCCGAGGAACTTAAAACTTACTACCCTCTCCACTACTGTCCCGTCGATGTGGATAAGGGGTTGCTCCCTCTGCTGTTTCCTGAAGTCCACGATCATCTCCTTTGTTTAGTGTATAAAATCAGGTCTGCTCTAGTCATGGTATTTCTATCTGCAACGTTTTTGTAATGAACATGGCCTGCTTACAGGAAGGTAAGGGTTTCCCGTTTATCACCGGTTTTATTATGAGCTAATAGTATCTTGACATGTAGCATTTTAACCAAATGAATGATAATGCACATTAAGGGTTGATGAGGAAAGCAACATCAGACCCGTGCCTTTCAATGAATAGCACTGTCAATGTGTTTGCCACAGTCATATCACACACATTCATATCAGACAATAGTGAAATACCATAAAAACAAGGGTGTCATTAACTTGTTTGTAGATGTGTAGGCTATTCTTATAATACATTTTCATTGTTGCACACCTTGATTTAGGCCTAGGTGGTTTTACTATTCTTTGTGTTGGGGAATTTTCTGTTCTTATTTATTTTAATTGTATCTAATTTATTGTATTTATTTATTTTCCTTAATGTCCTTGTCTCTTGTCAATTGAGCCTTTAGTTTTTGGCATCCCTAATATACAAAACCAGTGATTGCTGCTCTTAACATGTGAATAAGGACATTAGCCTTGTCATATTGCAGTTGCACCTTATGACTGTTTACAGCAGCAAAGCTTGAGAATAGACCGTCTCAAATCTTATGTTAGTCAAAAACTCAATCACGACTTCTTGGCTGGAGAGTTGCTGGCTGGCTGCGTGACGTCTCGCTGAGCCAGCTTAGAGGGTGAGGTCAGGTCTCTCTGTTTCTTTAAGCTCCGGAACCCAGTCTCACCTTCAAAGTCCCAGAGCCTATTTACCATGCTAGGAGGGAAGAAGGTCCCAGAGGAAAGTGTTTCGGGTGGGCCACGGAAAGGAGATGACCCTCCGCTGGTTGTCCACCCAACTTTGGAGACACCGTGTGATGTGTCTCCTGATGGCTTTGTGTGTCACCTTGTTACTCATGCTCCTGGCTACTCAGTCATTGCAGCATCCAAGGTAAGGGACAGTCTGTCTCTCTCTTTCTCCCCACACCATTATGCACTGTCTGTAGCTGGTGGTAAAACTAATAGATTTAGCTCAGTGGTTATTGTGAATGTACCAGAGAAATTCTACATATATTTGTGTAAATGCATTACGGATTAAACAACCTTTTAAATACAGAATTGATTAATGAGGAGTTGTTTGTCATGGCATACAGCTAAGCTGTATAAGTTCTGTTGAGACTTTGTTTACCTAGATGTCTGATGAAATCCTCTCTCTTTCCTTTTTCGAAAGCCACTATGCTGGGCACATGGGCCATAAGGTGGAGGAGAGGGGAGCACTTTCCGACAATGCTCCTCCAAACACCCCTGTCCCATCCCACACTGCCCCTAACAGGAGGAAGGAGGTTCAGACACCCAATCTGCAGCATCAAAGAGACCCCAATGGGTACACCTTTATGAGGACAAGGAGGAGCCCTCCACCTGTAGCTTTCCTCAAAACACACAAGACTGGAAGCAGCACTGTTCAGAATCTGATGTTCCGCCTTGGGGAGAAGGAGAACCTCACTTTCGCCTTCCCCTATTACGCATACCAGTTCAGCTACCCAGATAGGTATGGGCACGACTACTATCTCCTGTAAGATATGGTTACCTCTATTCATCTGATGAGTAGATATGTTCTATTGCAATTTTCAGATTATCAAATTTACTGTCAGGTCTCTGGTACATTTGGAGCCCCTCCATTTGGTGGATATTAACTGCAAATAACTTTCACTGCTTTAACGTGCTTAACCGTCCTTATGGCTCCAGGTTCCGAGCAGACTTTGTAGATGAGCTGCCACCGGGTTCCTCTCAGTTCGACATGCTCTGCAGCCACATGCGGCTGGACCTGGGACAGCTGAAACAGGTGATGCCCAGGAACACCATCTACATCACCCTGCTGCGTGATCCTCTACAGACCTTTGAGTCCGTTTTCAGCTACTACACTTCCACTGTACCCGCCTTCACGCTAGCCAAAAAGGCAGCTGACACAGCTAACAGGAAGTCCGCCCTCTCGGTCTTCCTGGAGTCCCCAGAGTCCTACTGGGACCCTACAGAACCTGGGAATGGCCTAGCCAGGAACCCTATGAGCTTTGACCTGGGCCTCAGCAGCCAAGAGTGGAACGCATCCTGGCCCATGGAGCTGACTCAGCTGGAGGAGGCCTTCCAGCTGGTGATGATCGCTGAGCACTTTGATGAGTCTCTGGTTCTCCTGGGGGCTCTGCTGCAGCTGGAGCCTGAGGAGCTGGCCTATGTGCACCTGAACGTCCGCGCCCCATCGGACATCACCCCGCTGGAGGAGGACACCAAGGCCAGGCTCTGGGCCTGGAACAGTCTGGATGTGCTGCTCTACAACTTATTTCTGCAGGTGTTCTGGGAGAAAGCTGAGCAGTATGGCCTGGGGAGACTGAAAAGGGAGGTGGCCCTACTGAGGGCCTCCACACAGAGGCTCAGACAGAAGTGTGTGGCCAGAGAAGGAGTCCCCCCTGGTGAGCTGGAGGACCTGGTCAGGCCCTGGCAGACCGACACAGTCACCATCCTGGGATACGAGGTACGAGGGAACCTGACTCTGCAGGAAGAGGGGCTCTGTGTGCGACTAGTGCTGCCTGAGCTACAGTACCACTCTCATCTGTATTTCCAGCAGTATGGCCATGACATGAGGTCCATACCTACAGACTAATGTGCAGCACTTTCCCTTTTAGATACTACACCACTCAGAATTTCTGCTTTTGATGTATTTTTCCAATAAACCAAAAATACTAACATTGTTAGGTCCCTTTCCAAATGTATTTTTATTTTTTAAATGTGGATCTTCTTGTTAAAATACTATAAAGACCTTAATTCAACTCCTAGCGACCTAGTCAAGAGATGTTAGCCTCTTGGGGAAGCTAAAAGAGGCATAGTTCAGCCATAATCCAAGAGGAAGTGGCGTGTCTTTTTACTAGAAGCTCAAGGACATTATTTTAGCTATAATCGTTACATTTTTCAGTAGAATTTTCAGATTCTTTGGGTGGGGAGAAACCCCTCTTCAGTTATCAAACAAATGTATTTATAAAGCCCTTTTTACATCAGCAGGTCAAAGTGCTATACAGAAACCCTGACTAAAACCCCAAATAACAAGCAATGTAGAAGCACTGCAGGGTATCCGTTAAACATGTAATTCAAATTTGTATGGCCTAAACGAAATCAGTCTGATGAAGTTGAGTGATTTATTTATTTTTACTAAGCTTTTATTGAATGCATTGTGCTACTCTTTTTCCATGTAAAAAATATTAATAAAAAAAAAAACAGGGCAAATGCAACCCCATATTGCTCAGAATGTGCCTCTTAATTGACTGATAGCAATTTTAAAATTATTATTTTATACTCTCCCCCACTCAACCACATAAAACCAACATCTCTAAGAAGACAAATTGATTCCTTCACCGGTTCCATGTGCACGTCACAAGGTCTAAGGAATCCAATTTCCTAATCCATTCACAGAGCAGACATCCTGTCACATGACGTCAAACAGCAGCTCAGAGTCTAATGCTGGACAAAGTAGTTCAACAAAAGGTTGTAGTGTAGAGGACTATGGGATGAGCAGCCTATCTACACAATGATGAAATAGGGTCAGTTAGTGTCTTTCAGCCAGGCATAGAGTCACCCATGACTTCATGTAGAATAGTAAACAACGGAGTTGAAGGCAGGTTATTTAACGTAAGAACCTCAAAACCATACTAATATCAAAACCTTAAATTAAAAACAATTATAGAGAAACCTTCATTTAAAAACATTGTTACATTCATAAACATGTCCCCTTAAAACAAATAATTAGACCAAACTAATAAATACACAAGAATAGTGTCATTGGCCTGTTATATTCAGCAACACCTCACCCTGCCTGGGTATTGCCTGTGGAGGTTGGGGATAAAGGCTAATGCTGGAGCATGTCCCCCGTCAGTAGCTGCCATTGATAAAGCTCAGTTCAGTAACCGTGTGTATGAGTTGGTATGTGAATTATGTTCCCTGCTGGCCACATTCAGTCAGTCTGTTCACAGCACCCTTAGCGGAGTTGCCAACAACCGGATGTTCCAGTTTTCAGGGATACAGCTAATTCAACCGAGCTTAGAACTTTTATACCTGCTACGTTTGTTCACAATAACACAAACTCATCCATGCTGTTGCTGTTATTGGTCCTTCTCAGCCTCGCTTTGTCCTTGGTCAAGATGTGGGTGACAGAGTTTGGGGGTGCATCGCTCTCATCCTCCTGCCCCCCATCCTGTCCCTGACCCTCTGCAATGGTGAAGATGGGGTACTTTTCTGTTGATGATGAGAGAGCCTGGGGAAGAGAAAGAGATGAATGAGAGAACCATCTCTAGGAGAGCTCTAATATTTCCCCTCATCTCAATTTAACCATTAACCAATGACTGTATTGCAACATACTGTAAAAGCAATAATGTACTTGGCTCCTTGCAACTAAAACATGTTCTGCATCAGTTATACAGCATACTCTTCATATATGTATATTTGATCTCAAGAGTAAACAACAGCATCTTGTCCAGAGTTCAAATCCATAGCCAGCCTATTCCCCTGACATGGACACCACAAATAAAATCAAGTTGGTCACATTCACAGGATACAGGGTGTAAACGGTACAGTGAAATGCTTACTTGCAAGCTTTCCTCAACAGTGCAATACCCATTTATAAAAAGAATACACAGTAAGTAATACAAAGTAGTAACAAAATAACAATTTTAATGTTCAGAATTTTTATGTTTGGAAATATATACACAAAAATAATATACAGTATAGCTTAGATAAAGAATAAATAGTAGCAGCAATATTGCCTGTGTGTGTGTGCCCCACATACCGTGCTAACAGCTGAGCACAGTAACTCAAATTCCTTCTGGCTCTTGGCATAGAAGCCTATAGTGCAGCTGGGATCCATGCGACTGAAGGAGATCTTCCTGGGACACTTACAGTGAAATGACTGCAGGGGGAGTGGAGAGAAGTCCCCATTAAGGCGAGAGATGGTGGCGTCAGGATAGCCCAGTTTCTAGACCGAGATTTTATCTTGATTGTGTCACGAAAGCGCCGCCAACAGGCACAGACAGGTCGGTAAATAAGTGGCTTCGTGTTACACTGCTAGACCGAGATACAATCTTGGTCTAGGACCTGGTCTAGTGAAATGGATATAGAATAATGTATAGGGTTTGCAAACACAGCCAAAACAGGAAGAGAGCGCCTTCCATTACCTCTAAGGGGAAGTTATCCTGTGTGATATCCACTGTGGACTGGCTGTAGTGGGGGTCCAAGCACAACAGCTGTTCGTCTAGCACAGGAGACATGAGCATGGTCAGAGTGAGGGTACAAGGACTGTAAAATGACAGAATGACAACAGGAAGACCATACACCTACCTTGGTACCCAACAAAGAACAGAGAATGCTTGGGTTTGCCACCAATGATTCCAATGCAGCATTCTAACCTCAAGAGATTCTTTGGAAAGATAAAAACACAAGAATGGTTTACCAATCTCTCACTGTGTTTTGTGGTTGTCAGTGTCTGTGTGCATGTCTCTAGCATGTTACTCTGACTTGACACATACTTTGACACATTTAATGTAGGTGGGGTTGAGGACTTCTCCTCCCAGGCGCACAGGGACCAGGATGATGACAGACTTCCAGGCTGGACTGGGTCCTGTGGAGCCCTCAGATAGAGGTCTCTCACACAGCCTCACCACGTCATCTATGTACACTACACAGGGACCACATGATACAACCTATTACTATGGTCTGATCGGTGCCCTGCCAAATAGTGAGAATGAGATAACAAGGGAACACTCACCAGTGCAGTCCTGTGCTACATACACTGTCAGATTGGACACCTCTGCTGATGCTGCGTCAACAGCCAGACTAAAACAAACAGACAACCCACATCACTAAGCGAAGATGTATTGTATGGAATGCAGATGGCTGGGGGGGCAGGTTTAGATTCTAAGTTCTCACCGAAGTATGTGTGCTACAAAGGAGGGGCCATACCAGTCCCCTGCCTTCTTCCCTGAGCTTGTGCCCTGTTCCACCAGCTGATGCAGCCCGAACGGGGCGATGGGATGATCCCCAAACCAGGACACCACCCGTCTGTGAGTGACCTCAGTCCGGCTCTCCAGGAAGGACACTATGCTCTTCCTCCTTCCCTTCTTCGTCAACTCTAGACCCAAGGAGCGAGACTCCTGTACCTTCATGTCATCTTTGGACACATGGTTGGCAGAGAGCCAGGTCCAGCCTGGCAACAATAGAGAGACAAGGGATAAGGCTAAGTAGTGATAAACTGTAGTAGTGTGTTACTCAGGACATACTTTGAGATGCTACTGGAAACATATACCTGTATGTATGTACAGTGGGGCAAAAAAGTATTTAGTCAGCCACCAATTGTGCAAGTTCTCCCACTTAAAAAGATGAGAGGCCTGTAATTTTCATCATAGGTACACTTCAACTATGACAGACAAAATGAGAAAAAAAAATCCAGAAAATCACATTGTAGGATTTTTAATGAATTTATTTGCAAATTATGGTGGAAAATAAGTATTTGGTCAATAACAAAAGTTTATCTCAATACTTTGTTATATACCCTTTGTTGGCAATGACAGAGGTCAAACGTTTTCTGTAAGTCTTCACAAGGTTTTCACACACTGTTGCTGGTATTTTGGCCCATTCCTCCATGCAGATCTCCTCCAGAGCAGTGATGTTTTGGGGCTGTTGCTGGGCAACACGGACTTTCAACTCCCTCCAAAGATTTTCTATGGGGTTGAGATCTGGAGACTGGTTAGGCCACTCCAGGACCTTGAAATGCTTCTTACGAAGCCACTCCGTTGCCCGGGCGGTGTGTTTGGGATCATTGTCATGCTGAAAGACCCAGCCACGTTTCATCTTCAATGCCCTTGCTGATGGAAGGTGGTTTTCACTCAAAATCTCACGATACATGGCCCCATTCATTCTTTCCTTTACACGGATCAGTCGTCCTGGTTCCTTTGCAGAAAAACCGCCCCAAAGCATGATGTTTCCACCCCCATGCTTCACAGTAGGTATGGTGTTCTTTGGATGCAACTCAGCATTCTTTGTCCTCCAAACACGACGAGTTGAGTTTTTACCAAAAAGTTATATTTTGGTTTCATCTGACCATATGACATTCTCCCAATCTTCTTCTGGACATTCCAAATGCTCTCTAGCAAACTTCAGACGGGCCTGGACATGTACTGGCTTAAGCAGGGGGACACGTCTGGCACTGCAGGATTTGAGTCCCTGGCGGTGTAGTGTGTTACTGATGGTAGGCTTTGTTACTTTGGTCCCAGCTCTCTGCAGGTCATTCACTAGGTCCCCCCGTGTGGTTCTGGGATTTTTGCTCACTGTTCTTGTGATCATTTTGACCCCACGGGGTGAGATCTTGCGTGGAGCCCCAGATCAAGGGAGATTATCAGTGGTCTTGTATGTCTTCCATTTCCTAATAATTGCTCCCACAGTTGATTTCTTCAAACCAAGCTGCTTACCTATTGCAGATTCAGTCTTCCCAGCCTGGTGCAGGTCTGCAATTTTGTTTCTGGTGTCCTTTGACAGCTCTTTGGTCTTGGCCATAGTGGAGTTTGGAGTGTGACTGTTTGAGGTTGTGGACAGGTGTCTTTTATACTGATAACAAGTTCAAACAGGTGCCATTAATACAGGTAACGAGTGGAGGACAGAGGAGCCTCTTAAAGAAGAAGTTACAGGTCTGTGAGAGCCAGAAATCTTGCTTGTTTGTAGGTGACCAAATACTTATTTTCCACCATAATTTGCAAATAAATTCATTAAAAATCCTACAATGTGATTTTCTGGATTTTTTTTCTCATTTTGTCTGTCGTAGTTGAAGTGTACCTATGATGAAAATTACAGGCCTCTCTCATCTTTTTAAGTGGGAGAACTTGCACAATTGGTGGCTGACTAAATACTTTTTTGCCCCACTGTATATGTGTGTGTGTGTGTGTGACCCACGTGTACAAGTGTGTTTTTTCTTTTACCTGGCGGCAGCAGGTGTAGCAGCAGCCCCTGTGCCAGCAGCATCTGTCCACTGCGCAGCATGCAGCCCCACCCACTGTCTGTGGTCAGAGAGGAACCATCCAGCTGTGGGAAGCCCCGCCTGTACGTCAGCCACAGCAGAGTGGCAAAGGCCCGGCGAAAGCACTCCCTCTCCACTGACAAAACAAAGGACAGACACTGGCCTTGACTATACAATTTTCTCAAATCCAGTTACATACCAGTTTACCATTAGGTGTGGGTCTTTTTAAAAGGGTGGAGTTACCCAACCAACAGAACATCTCTCACCTCCATGACTGAGCAGATAAGACTGTCCAAGCATGGTCAGAGGAGAGGTCTTGCTGAAGCGGGCCTTTGACTTGAACGACCAGCCTGGATGGGCAAAGGTAAACAAACTATAAAATTACAAACAATAACACGCCCAAGCCTCCCCCATTTACCCTTCACCCAAATCCAGATAGCTGATGTTCTGAAAGAGCTGCAAAATCTGGACCCCTACAAATCAGCTGGGAAAGACAATCTGGACCCTCTCTAAGATTATCTGCCGAAATTGTTGCAACCCCCATTACTAGCCTGTTCAACCTCTCTTTCGTATCGTCTGAGATTCCCATAGATTGGAAAGCTGCCACGGTCATCCCCCTCTTCAAAGGGGGAGACACTCAAGACCCAAACTGCTACAGACCTATATCTATCCTAACCTGCCTTTCTAAGGTCTTCGAAAGCCAAGTTAACAAACAGATTACCGGCCATTTCGAATCCCACCTTACCTTCTCCGCTATGCGATCTGGTTTCAGAGCTGGTCATGGGTGAACCTTTCTCAAATTATTGCCTCGCCAAGTTCACCAACTACTTCTCTCTGATAGAGTTCAGTGTGTCAAATCGGAGGGCCTGTTGTCCGGACCTCTGGCAGTCTATGGGGGTGCCACAGGGTTCAATTCTCGGGCCGGCTCTCTTCTCTGTATACATCAATGATGACGCTCTTGCTGCTGGTGATTCTTTGATCCACCTCTATGCAGACGACATCATTCTGTATACCTCTGGCCCTTCTTTGGACACTGTGTTAACTAACCTCCAGACGAGCTTCAATGCCATACAACTCTCCTTCCGTGGCCTCCAACGGCTCTTAAATGCATGCTCTTCAACCGATCGCTGCCCGCACCCGCCCTTCCAGCATCACTACTCTGGACGGTTCTGACTTAGAATATGTGGACAACTACAAATACCTAGGTGTCTGGTTAGACTGTAAACTCTCCTTCCAGACTCACATTAAACATCTCCAATCCAAAATTAAATCTAGAATCTGCTTCCTATTTCGCAACAAAGCATCCATCACTCATGCTGCCAAACATACCCTCGTAAAACTGACCATCCTACCGATCCTCGACGATGTCATTTACAAAATAGCCTCCAACACTCTACTCAACAAATTGGATGCAGTCAATCACAGTGCCATCCATTTTGTCACCAAAGCCCCATATACTACCCACCACTGCGACCTGTACGCTCTCGTTGGCTGGCCCTCGCCAAACCCACTGGCTCCAGGTCATCTACAAGTCTCTGCTAGGTAAAGCCCCGCCTTATCTCAGCTCACTGGTCACCATAGAAGCACCCACCCGTAGCACACGTTCCAGCAGGTATATCTCACTGGTCACTCACAAAGCCAATTCTTCCTTTGGCCGCCTCTCCTTCCAGTTCTCTGCTGCCAATGACTGGAACGAACTGCAAAAATCCCTAAAGCTGGAGACTCTTATCTCCCTCACAAGCTTTAAGCACCAGCTGTCAGAGCACCTCACAGATCACTGCACTTGTATATAGCCCATCTGTAAATAGCCCATCCAACTACCTCAGCCCCATACTGTATTTATTTATTTATCTTGCTCCTTTGCACCCCAGTATCTCTACTTGCACATTCATCTTCTGCACATTCTACCATTCCAGTGTTTAATTGCTATATCGTAATTACTTTGCGACCATGGCCTATTTATTGCCTTACCTCCCTTATCCTACCTCATTTGCACATGCTGTATATAAACCTTTTCTACTGGATTATTGATCGTATGTTTGTTTATTCCATGTGTAACTCTGTGTTGTTGTATGTGTCGAACTGCTTTGCTTTATCTTGGCCAGGTCACAGTTGCAAATGAGAACTTGTTCTCAACTGGCCTACCTGGTTAAATAAAGGTGAAATATATATATATATATTTTTTTTTAAGTGACTGGTCACTGTTTAGGTCAAAACGGTTTTAGGCACACATACCATATTTGACATTGTTCCATGCTGACACCAACTTGGACTTGAGTCTGCCTCTCTTCTCATGTTCCTCTGGGTCATCCCGGCTCCCATCAGAGCCCTGAGTTCCCAGAAACACTGTGGAAAGGTGGAACCAATCGTCTGGAGGGTCACCCTCAGGGCTCTGGCCCTCACAGGGAGAACTGGGATTCATGACTACTGGGCTACCAACTGTCTGGAGGTTGTTTCCTTATCGCCATATCAACCTGAGAGTGGACACAGCATTGAGTATTCAGCCAAGAAGAAACTTTGATTACCATCAGGGGCAAAGCTCAGATGTAAGCTGACTGCACAGATCATAATAGTAGCTTATACTAAGTCTTCTCTCCAGGAAGTAGCTACAAACGTATGTTAAACTGCATGACATGTTAATTATTCCCCTCAGTGAGTTGGACTGAGGGCATGTGACTAGCTTGTGATGACAGTAGGAATTTCAGACATGTATGGGTTTCTTTCAAATAGATAGACTATAGTAATGTTGCTAGAAGATACCAACCCTACCGTTAGGCTTGTTTACACTGAGCTCCACTGGGGTCGAAACGCAATCATGATTAAATTAAGACAATGGGGAGCCAGCGCGAGATATGGGTCGGAATATAAATCTCAATGTAGGGATGGGATATGTATTATTACTAACGTATGCTAGCTAGCAGTAACCACGGTAGCCATTTTCGAATGGCAGTGTGGTTATAATCGTGATTGCGTTCCGACCCCAGTGCAGCTCAGTTTAAACAATCGTAACGGTAGGGTCAGTATCTTCTGGCAAATAATTGTGGAGCAGCACTTTCTTTTCAGCAGACACTGAAAATGCAGTTACTCACACAGTACAGCTCCATCTGCCTTCGCATGTAGCAAGTATCCAACTGTTTAATATACATTGAAAGATTTTATAGCTGGCTAGTCTACAGTACATTCGAAAAATATTCTGACCCCTTGACTTTTTCCACATATTGTTACGTTACAGCCTTATTCTAAAGTGGATTAAATCGTTTTTTCCCCCCTCATCAATCTAAACACAATATCCCATAACGACAAACCAAAAACAGGTTTAGACATTTTGGCAAATGTATATATATATATTTTTTAAACGAAATATCACATTTACATAGGTATTCAGACCCTTGACTTAGTGCTTTGTTGAAGCACCTTTGGCAGCAATTAAAGGAATGCACTGTATATCGATAGAGCGCTAAAAATCTGTGATACGTTGTGTGATAAGTCAGCACCTGAATTGTTCAACGTAAGTAATACAATTCGTGTTGACAACCAGCTAACATTACAGTGACACGACTAGGGTTGAGGTAACTACATGTCTCAACATTACAGATGAATCGTCAACATTTTTTCCAACAATGCCAATGGCAAGCACGTTGGCATTAATTTGTCACTGACGAGCTTCTTGCTGGCTGAATGAATGTGTTCTAACGTTGCATTGTAAAAATATAGCTAACAAAAATATTGTATATTGCTTTCAAATCTTAAGCTAACTCAATGTAGGCTAACTTGCTAGTGAGTGAGCTAATAGCTAATTGACAGCGGGTTAACGATATCTAGCTAGCCAACGACGTCCATGTCTTTATTATATTCTGTAAACAAGCTAACATTAGCTGTTCTTCTCTCCTGAGCTCTTTATAGTTGGTTATAATGTGTCCTCTTACCGTTATTTACATATCTGTCATCTTGTATGTTTCACTTACAAACTACTGTCAACGAAATAATCGTCTGAATTCGGTATCGTGATTGGTCAATAAAGGTCCAATGTTTCTTTTACCCCCATTGATTTACTCCCTCCACAGCGGCGTGTTCAGCATGACGCAACGTTTTGGAACTTTCATGTATATGCTACGTAAAACAAATATGCCTCTCTAACGTATAGAATAAGGATTTATGTATTGCTCTATTCCTGAAATGTCTATCTGCAAGGTTGGACAAAGTTTTGCCGAACGTGGCCCTGTTGTAGACCCCTCTGATATCCATTTAGAAGTTGTCTGTCAAAGTTATGTCTCACAACAAGAACACAAACAGGCACATGGTAATTTAAGGATTCTCTTGAAGGATTTTATTACTCTATAGGCTTTTTTTTGCATTGGTTTCATAACAGTGCCTAGGGAATAAAATGACATGGACAACAATGAACTGAGAGAAGTGTCATAAAAAAGTCAAAACTCACAAATAAGTCAACATGGACAGAGGCCATGGTGTATTGCAACTCTCTTATGGAATGACAGAAGTATAACTGCACAAAATAGGACAACCACACAGATTTGGTAAATTATCTCATTTGTAGACTTACAATTTAGAGATATAAATAACAATTCAAAGAACAATGCACAAGTAAACCGTTTGAGAGCAATTGACAAATAATCAAATACAATAAATAAAGTGTAATAAATAGATAAATAAATACATATGACACAAAATAAAGTGCAATTTCCACGCACACCCCCACATACACAAACACAAGCTTTTAACTAGCATTCATCTAAATATGAGCTGTTTGTCGTCTCCTAGGAGCACAGTATCAGTATCATACATCTCTCTTTATCGGTCATAATACACACAACAAAAGTTTTTTCAAATTGTATTTAGACAAACAAGTTTCTAGTAGCTATATGAATGGAACAGTGGTTACAATAGAAAATCATGAAGATATGAGGGTAATATCTCGGATAAAATCTAATCTTGTGTCATTAAATTGTGAATTGATTATGTGTAAATTACATTTTTACCTCAAATACTATGTTCAGAACAGTCGTGTGATGACCACAAGATGGCAGTCTGATACAGGTATGGGCATGAACATATTAAGTTATGTCACTGATGAGAGTGCTGCCTAGGTCTAAGGTGGGCTCTCAGATCTCACTAGGAATTCTACATAGAACTTGCATATCATTACACATCACTGTAAACAACATATCCCTTAAATAAACTGGCACTTTTAGTCGCACATTACATTATACAACGCTAATTTTGCATACATTGAAAAGGGAGAGAGTTCTAGCCTACGTTGCCAGAGTACGAGTAAGTCTCAAACAAGACTCCCATTCTATAGTATCAATTTCATCACCTGACCACACTTAATATATGGGTTCCTCTTCTTTAGTTCAATTCATTAGCACTGTATTAATTTCAGAACCTAAATAATTGCACATTTCACAATGCCCACTGGGCACAGATGTCAATTCAATGTCTATTCCATGTTGGTTCAACGTGGAAACAACATTGACTTCAACCAGTGTGTGCCCAGTGGGTTGAGTCAATGCAGACAATTCGTAGAACAATATATCTGCTTGCTTGGCTTATTGCAAACCTTTACCTCCCTAACATCCGTTCATGGGTACATTGTTGGGGACACAGGAAAATACTTAAAAAGCCCATTGCATAGTGTCCCTGTGCAAGTTCAGATAGTCCACCTAAATCCAACCAGGACTCAGCCCTTAAAACACTCAAACAAATTCATTCAGCTCTCCTTTACACAATACAATTCCAAGTTCCACATTTAGCAAGCAGGTCATCTTCTTAGTCCAGTTAGGAACACATCTCAATGTGTTACACCAATGCATGTTACACCAATGCAACAATTCTTCTCTCAATCTTTTTTCCAGGTACTGTGTGAGAAAAAGACAAGGTCTTTGTATTATCTTTGTATTTTAACTGAGTGAAGAGATGGCATCGAAGTTGACGGACATGGGTAATGCTCCTCATGGTGACAGACTGTGACAGAAGCCTGCCTATAGACATGCTGTTTACATTGGGAACATGTGGGGGCTGTTGACATGATGTTCACAGTGTTCACTACCATCAGGTCTGTTAGATTTTTTCCCTAATCTCTTTAAATATTCTCTTTTATCTCTCATGTACAATTTGGAACATGCAAGAAGACACGCTTTTACTATATACATTACACATATAGTACATACATACACACATTTGAGAACAGCATTAAAGCACATTCCTCTACATATTCTTGTTTTATCTACAGGTCTGTATTTTCTAGCTATTTGGTGTGTGTTTCTTTAGGCGTACATGTTTTTGTCCCTTTTTTTGAGGGTGCCCTGTCCGTGCCTGATATGGTGGCATGATATTCTGATCCAAAAGGCATTTTCCGGGAGATCCCAGGTTTGTCTCTCACTCGCAGATCAGGAGTGGTGCTTACCTGAATTCCTCGTGTTTGCCTTTTCAGGCTGAGCTGAGCCGGTAGGACCTGGAGATGTCCCCTGAGCCCCCCGTTGACTACCTCCAGACGGAGCCTCAGACTTTCCTGCTAAACTTCCCCGTTTCTCCTCACCGCCCTTGGGCCCTTCCTGGGATCCCATCTTCATAGGCCCCAGCACGTTTTTGGCCACACTGGTCAGCTGAGTCACAAAGCTTGGCTTGTCACCAGGGGAGACGGGGCATGACTTGCTGGAGCAGGGGGAGGCAGCGGTGGAGGAGGGGGACATAGGGTTCTCCTCCACCACCTCCAGGTGACTCCTCTCCTCCTTTGCCCCTCGGTAGCTGCTCAACGGGACAGAAACCTTGTCTGCTCTGGATTTTGTTGAAGCAGGAACTGGGCCTATGGTAAGAGGGGATGGGGCCGAGGTTGGGGCTGGTGCTTGGGTTGGGACTGAAGGAGCAGGTCCTTTAACCTTGGTCTCAGTGGCTTTGTCAATGCCACCCATCCCTCCTTTCAAAGTGCTCTCTCCCATCTGTGTGTCTTTACTTGCCTTAGCCAACTCTGTAGCTCCCGCCCTCTGTGTAGTGACTTTGTCTGGGCCCACACTCCCTTTCTTCTCACTCTTCTCCTGGCTTCTGCTTGCTGGGGTGGTGTCTGTCTGGACAGCCTGGTGCTTACGCTCCTGGGAGAGCGGACTCTGGGATGTAGCCTGGACTGGGGCCCTGTCAGTGAGTTTAGGGCCTCCACTGGCTGTCTCAGAGCTTGGAGAACTAAAGCTTAGAGGTTTGTCTGCTGGGCTGGACTTGGCCCCTGGAGTGGAGGGGGTTGAGGCTGGGCTAGGCTGGGCCTCACCTGGTACTGGGGAAGCTTTTCTCTTCAGAGCCTCGCAAGGGGTTAATGTCTGAGCTGTCTCACCAGCGCTGGTCTTGGGCTCTACTTTAACAGGTGTGCTGTCAGTGTGAGGGTCAGATGCTGTAGTCTGGGCAGCTCTCTCCCTCCCTGTCAGCAGTGTGTCCCGGCTCAGGGGCGACTCCTGTCTCCCCAGCCTCCTCGCAGGCTTCAGGCACCCTGTCTCTCCAACCGTGGGGGGAGAGGGGGAGGAGGAAGACGAGGGAGAGGGGGGAATGGGCCCGTTCTCTCCCTCCATCTCCAACAGACTCTGCAGGCTGTGCTCGCAGTGGTAAGACTCCCTCCTGTAGTCCCCATGTGACACCTCCAGGCTGTGCTTACGCATTGACACCCCCCCTGCAAGGGGTGAGGAAGCTGACGACGAAGATGAAAAGGAGGTCAGGAGTGTCGCGCCCAGTTTCTCTGACGACTGAACCCGCTGTAGCAAGGGTGAGCGGGGGGGCTCTGCGCTTTTGGGCCTGGGACGGGCCACAGGGGGAGAGGAGTGGAGCTTTGCTGGGAAGGCCTGAGTGGTGTTGGAGCTACCCACTGTGTGGCCAGATAGGGGTGGGGGAGAGGAGGTGGTGGGGGAGGGTGTGTGGGCCAGGGGGGATAGGGGGATGTTGCCAGCTGACTTGCAGCGGGCTGAGCGGTACTGGCGGTGCAGCTTGGGGGAGAGGCCGTGCAGGGAGCTGGGTCTCATGTGCTGGGAGGCAGCCGGGGAGTTAGGGGTGCTGGAGACTGGAGAGCTGCTCTGAGAAGTGTTGCCTGAGGAGTGAAGAGGAGACATATAGCAATAATTCAAACTGTATTATTTTGTTATGTGAGGGTGCAGATGCTAAGAGGAGTGCTGTACAGTAATGTAGGTAGAGTATTGCCCTTCATACTGACCCAGGTAGGTGGAGTCGGGGGTGGAGCGGTAGCTCTGTGTGGGGGAGCGGGAAGAGAGGTTGTGGGTGGGGGAGCCTGGGAGGCTGTCCCCTGATGACAGAGAGCGGTTCAGAGAGGACAGGCTGCGGCTGGTGTGGAGCAGGTTCGACTGCTTAGTGATTTTCCTGAACAACGAGCTGCGCTTCTTACTGCGAGTGAGAGGTGAAAAGAGAGAGGTGGGAGGATGAGAGGAGAGAGAGAGTTAGAAAAACAGTCAATGACATTGATTTTCTAGAGCGCTCATCTGAAATCATAGTGTAGCATCTGCTGTGCAGAGAAACCCACTTGTACCTTTCTTGTCCCTCCTTAGCCTCTGTCTTCTTGTTGCGCCGTGCCATCTTGGACTTGTAGCTGGACTTGCGGGCAGGACCAATCTTGATGGAGGTGTTTTCAAAGGGCGTGGTGGTCACCGTCACATTGTTTCCACTCTGGAGAAACAACGGAAACAAAAAACATACAGTATGCACTGCTTGCACAATTATTAGGCAAATTGTATTCCTCAGGATTCATTTTATTGTTGAACAAACACAATGCTCTCAGTCAATCCAAAATGTTATTTAATCTCAAACCTGAATGTTTAACAAAGGAATAGTGAGTTTTGTCTTTCTCAGGGGAATATATAAGTGTGCACAATTATTAGGCAACTATTAGTGTGCACAATTATTAGGCAACTACATTACAAAAATAATTTCTCCCAACTCACTTTCTATTCTCAATTTGTAGAGTAAGTGTAACAAATAAGTAACACAAAATGACAATTAAATAACATTTTTGGCCT
Source organism: Salvelinus fontinalis (assembly GCF_029448725.1). Lineage (NCBI taxonomy): Eukaryota > Metazoa > Chordata > Actinopteri > Salmoniformes > Salmonidae > Salvelinus > Salvelinus fontinalis. The sequence continues at coordinate 16,959,488 of NC_074698.1, forward strand.
TTCAAAAATATTCAGTGACCAATATAGCCACCCTCCTTTTCAATAACTGTCATGAGCCTTCCATCCATGGAGCCTGTCAGTTTCTTGATCTGTTCACGATCAACTTTCGCTGAAACAGCAACCACAGCCTCCCAAATGCTGTTCCAATAGGTGTATTGTCTTCTCTGACTGTAAATCTCACGTTTGGGAAGGACCCACAAGTTCTCAATAGGATTCAAGTCAGGTGAGGAAGGGGGCCAGGTCACTATTTGTGACGTTGCTGGCTAGCCAAGCAGTGGAGTACTTGGATGCATGTGATGGAGCATTGTCCTGCATGAAGATCATGGCCTTCTTGAATGCTGAGGACTTCTTCCTGTACTACTGCTTGAAGAAAGTATCTTCCAGTTTCAGTCCATCTTCAACCTGAAAAGGTCCAACTACCTCATCCTTAATGATAGCAGCCCATACCAGTACCCCTCTTTCACCTTGCCTGACTCGAAGTGGTGCCCTGTGTCCATTACTGATCCAGCCACGGGCCCATCCATCTGGTCCATCAAGAGTCACTCTCATTTCATCTGTCTTCAGGTATTTCTTTGCCCAATCTTGTGAATCTTATTCAGTGGTGGTTGTGTTTCAGCCTTCCTGACCCTGGCCATGTCTCTGAGCACTTCACACCTTGTACTTCTGGACACTCCAGGTAGGTTGCAGTTCTGGATTATGGTGGCACTGGAGGATAATGGGTTCCTGGTAGCTTGACATTTAATTATTCTCAAGTCTTTTGCGCCTTTTCTTCTCCCTGCGTTTTATGCGCCCCAGTTGACTGTTCGCAACAAAACGTTTGATTATCCGGTGGTCACGCCTCAATAGTTTTGCTATTTCAAGAGTGTTGCATCTGTCTGAAAGGCATTTTACAATTTTAGACTTTTCGGTGTTAGTTAAATCAATTTTTTGGCCCATTTTACCTGAGGTAATGAAGCTGCCTAATAGTTATGCACACCTTGATATAAGGTGTTATTCACTTTCACCACACCCTCCCTCATTACACAAACACATATCACCTGAAAATGATTACATCCCATAAGCATTCAAGTTTATATAGTTTGGAGTTGGAAAATGTGCATAGAAATAATGAGAAGATCAGAATACTCACTTGCCTAATAATTGTGCATGCAATGTATGATAGGCTTCACCTGTATTCTATACTGTAGAAAAAAACACCTGTTGTTTCTTTCTTTTCCTCTCACCTTCAGAATGAGCTCCACCACCTCAGTGTGCACCAGCCCGTGGACAGACTCCCCGTTCACATGAGTGATGAGGTCCCCAGCGCAAAGTCCCGCCTCCTGGGCAGGGCCTCCGTCCTCCACATGCTGTGATTCAAACAGATCAACATCAATCAAACAAGTCATCATGCTATTGGACAAGTCTGTTTTTCCACTACAAATTGTAGCGATGCTTTATTATGATACAGAACTTCTTCAAATGAGTGATGTCTACTTAACACTACTTTCTCCATGGAAACGAACTCAGAACATATCATCTCTATCACTGTCTCACCCAGACCATGTGGTGTACGCTGTAGACATCACTGTCTCCCATGTAGACTCGAATGGCTCGGAGGGTGAAACCGTACTTCTTCCCAGAGCGGTGGATGGTGATGGGAGAACGCAGCACGTTGACCGTGGGCGAGTAGTCTCGGCTGGGGGAGGAGTCACGAGACGACAGGTCGGAGGAGATGGATCGAGGAGACATGGGGCTGGCCAGGGGGGACGTACCATGCTGCTCCACTGAGGAGGGGGGAGAGAATCACAGGAATAAAGTGTGAGAAAAAACATCTGAATAAGTGAAATGAAGGTCAAAGCAATAGATCATCTTTAAGAAATGTACTATTTTCCATAACAAGCCCAGTTAACCGTTTTACTGTTTTACTGTTTAACATTAATATTGTCATTAGCAACAGACAGCCCCGCTCTTCTCACACTCCCTTGCCTTCCAGCTCCTCACCTGTAGGTATGATGACAGACAGGGCTGTGGTGGAGGCAGACTTGATGACCTTGGTCACAGGTCGCGAGTTGCGTTTCTCTCCCTCAGCTGAGAGCTGGCTGTGGCGGACCCTCCTCAGGACCAGTTCGTTGGTGGCCCGGGACCCCTGGGGCTCTGTGGCCCCAGCAGTCACAGTACTGCTGGGGCTGGGGATGACTCCCATTAGTACATCAGCTGGCCTCAGCAGCTTGTCTGGAGCAGAGCAGAAAGATGGAGGAATAATATCATGTAGGTATCAAAGTGTATGTCAAGCCAGGATTCATCCATTATCCAATGCCAAATGCCCTCACCTCCAGCAGTCAAACCATTGCCCTCCTTTTCCTTCCTAAAATCCCCCTGGCTGGATGTGGTGCCCATGGATGTGGTGCCCATGGCCCCCTCCAAAGATGTGCCCCTGGCCTTGACTGGGGGCTGTCTGGTGGGCACGGGCAGCTCAGGATCGGCCTCTAGTGGGGAGGCGAAGCGGTGAGTGTCCATGAGTGCAGAAAAGCGTCGCCGGGCCCCAGATGGAGGACTGGAGTCACTCTCAGTGAAGGAGGACTCTGAGCATGACAGTCGCTTCCTACACACAACAACACAGCACAGAATAGATTTATTGTATTTATGAAATCTAACCATGAGTAATGATAATGAGAGCCTTGATAATGAGAACCAACAATGTCACATTGTCACATAGTACTAGTCAGAGTACAGTAGTGGTCATACTCACATCTCCGGTGATCCTGTCCTCCAGCTCTTATCTCTCAAGGTCAGGCTGCCCAGGCTCTCTCTCTTGGCTGCCCGGTCCTCCCTGGGGCCCTTGTGCTCCCGCCGGGTCACCGTCGAGGGCTTGTGCTCTAGCTGGGACAGGTGCTCCATGCTGCTGTACACCTGTAGTTCCCAGCAGAGAGAACCAATAAGCTTTCTGCACCCACAGAGGGATAAATTACACATTTTCCCATGATTCTTTCTTTTACAATAGGTTCAGTGGCACAATTAGCTTTCACAGATTAGTCAAGAAGGGGAGATCTGAGCAGAAAGAGACATATGTCTGAGGCATGTGTGTCAATAAAATCCAAGGTTACGAAAGAGGTTCTTTCATGACTTAGTCTACCATGTGTGATAGTCACATTAAGTCACTTGGCTCAGAGGTATGTCTCTTTCTGCTCAGATCTCCCCTTCTTGACTAATCTGTGAAAGCTAATTGTGCCACTGAACCCATTGTAAAAGAAAGAATCATGAGAAAATCTTTGTAATTTAGGATTATGAGATTTACTGACAGGCTTTAGGGAAGACACGTTTACATGGCCTAGACTTGTACAATGAGGGGCATCAAGTTAATCTAGCTCAGCAAGGAGTGTTGGAGAAGGGAGGTGAGACAGAAGAACCGATTAGGCCGAAATATAGGTTTTACCATTAACATCAATTAATAGCCCAGGCATTTATTTGCTTGAATCACTGAACACAACATGCGCTTATTAGACACTGGCTTCTATTTGAGTCAGGTGTCTTTCCTTAATGCACACAGCGTTTGCTCACTTGCATAGTTAATTGTTTAATTCCTGAATTTACTTCCAGTATTTTAATCAATATCTTAATTTCCTGCACTAATGTGCTATCATTTACACACTGTGCCACGTTTATTTTGTCTTAGTATGCCTCTAATAAAAAATATATTAAAAAACCCACCCTTGACAGAATAATTATTCTCCTTCTTGAATGTGCATTTTTTTCTGCAGTTCTTACTTTCGTCACTAGAGCGAACAGCTGATTTCTGGGGGGGTCTGTATTCCTGAAGTTGTTGACAGTTTTTGTGCTTGCCAGTTAGCTAGCAGTTCTCATCTGTTAGCAGCCAATGGCTAGCAGTTCTCATCTGTTAGCAGCCAATGGCTAGCAGTTCTCATCTGTTAGCAGCCAATGGCTAGCAGTTCTCATCTGTTAGCAGCCAATGGCTAGCAGTTCTCATCTGTTAGCAGCCAATGGCTAGCAGTTCTCATCTGTTAGCAGCCAATGGCTAGCAGTTCTCATCTGTTAGCAGCCAATGGCAAGCAGTTCTCATCTGTTAGCAGCCAATGGCTAGCAGTTCTCATCTGTTAGCAGCCAATGGCTAGCAGTTTCTTACTGGCGATTAAAAACTGATGATTGCCATCACTTTTTCGAGCCATTACTGAATTATTTAATGTAACAAATTAAACATTAAACCTTGTAAACAATTCATGGTAATTCATGGTAACGTTGTAAACAATTAATTTAGACCCAGTGTTTATTTCAAACAGGCGTTTATTTGCTGAAATCTGTAGTGTTGGCCGGCTATTAAAATGGACTGGTCAGCTATTTGAAACTGTGTTCAATTGAAGTTTTAAGGTACGTTTAAGGATGAGTAAGTGTAGAGTTTGACCTTGCTGAAGCGAGGGGAGCAGGAGGAGAAACGACGGATTTCGACAGGTTCATCATCATTGGTGTCGTCCTCATCATAAGAGTGGACGTGGTGGTAGCGGTCCGAGCGGGCTGGGGACGGAAGAGGACATGACACAAACACACACACACACACACACAAATGCAAACAGACAAATAGCATGGACAAGTGCCTCAAAGCTCCAAACACAGCTAGTTCTTATCTCTATCCCATATGCCAGTGGTATTCAAAGTTGGGGTTGCGACCAAACTGCAGTTATTTTTTTAGGAACAGAGTAAAGATTATTGTATGGGACAATATGCAAACCTTTTTGAGAAATACAATTTTATTAAGTAAATGTATTTATTGGTTTCTTTGATAAGAGATTCAAATGTTATTGAAGGTTATTTGTTGATGTAAAAATCTACATTTTTGTCAATAGATTAGGGGTGGGGTGGGCTGGGGTAACGAGAAATTGTTGCAAAAATATGGGTTCCCCAGAAATTCTGGAGAAGAGAATGGGGTCCCCATTGAAAAAGTTTGAATACCACTGCCTTATGGTGATTCTATACATTAAGAATGCAATGAGTCAGCACAGTTCTCCTCCATATGACCAGGGGGCAGTGCAGTTAGAGAGAGACTCACTGTCGAAGTAGCTGGTGTCCTCCTCTGACTCTAGGTGGGGGATGAACTCAGCCTTCTGTCTCAGCAGACTGTTCCAGTCCAGTTCAGTGAAGAACGAGTGCTGCTTCACCTCAAATGCACCGCCTGGGGCAGCGAAAGAGAACGAGAGAGAGAGAGCGAGAGCGAGAGCGAGAGCGAGAGAGAGAGAATGAAAGGGAGAGTGAGAATGAAAGGACGAGCGAGAAAGGGGGAGAGAGAGGGAGAGACAGATAAGATGTGTGTTGTTGAGTGAATCTATATTTTCACTATGAATAGGCAGTTTAGTCCATTTCTGCTACAGCACATGTCTGATGTTAAGCATGTTGTCAACATGCACGTGTATACTGACCTGTGCCCAGTCGGACCAGTGGGTTAGTCTGAAGCAGAGTAGAGATCAGATGTTGGGCATCGGCAGGAAGAGCATCCTCACCTTCTGGCCACACTATGTCATCTACAAGAGACAGACAGAGATAAGTTGCATTGGACAATGTAGACGTGAGAAAGATGGCTTCAAAATGGCTGTAAGATGCTGCTCAATGAACCCACCAACCCCCGACCTCTCACCTGTGATGACCTGTCCAAAGAGCTCCTCAGGCGTGTCTCCAAAGAACGGCACACAGCCCACCAGGAACTCATAGAGGATGATGCCCATAGCCCACCAGTCTACTGGCTTCCCATAGCCCTGTCTCAGGATCACCTCCGGGGCGATGTACTCTGGCGTGCCACACACCTGATGGAGGACAGAACCACAGCACTCCTATGAGAGGTTCTATAGTCATATCTATGGATAAAACACTACTGGTGAGATGCTAAGGCCAGTCTCTCTCAAAACGTGAGTGAGAGACATGTGTGGCCAATGCACGTGTTTTCCAACCTGATGGGATCAATGCGAGAATGCCAGGATAAAACATGAAAGCTTTGGACGTTGTGTTTTCATGTGCAGATGGGTATTCATCAAATGCTAACAGATCTGTGGCTGTGAGAAAGCCGAGCCAATAAATAATTGGGGATTTAATTGAAGCAGCACCATTCAAAGGGTGGGAAAAACAAAACATCTGAAAAGACAGTTGATTATAATAACTGAGGCATATTTGCTTATCATTTTGTTTGATGTTGATCATTTCATTTCTTCACGCTTTGACAACTATATGCACACATTTATAAACTCAGCATATATTTATTACATTTGTCAGGAAATAAATACATAAAAAATGTATTAGGTATAGTTTTTTTGGTCTGAATGGTTATGGAAAATGTAGAAATGTAAATATATTACTGAAAATTCATTTTGAATTTCAGCCAAGGTTGTGTATGCTGTGGTGGGTTTCTCTGCTCTATATACAGTGCACACCTGTTTGTCCAGGAACTCTCTGGTGTCCTTCTCAATGTGTCCCTCGTACAGGTTAGTGGTGAGGCTCATCAGACCCATCTTAGACAGGCCGAAGTCAGTCAGCTTGATGTGCCCCATGGAAGTGATCAGAAGACTGGGGACAGACAGGTCAAAGGTTACAGGAAACACTCTTCGTGTTTGTAATATAATACAACTTTGAGTTCACTCCAATGAGTCCCATATGATAATTGTTCAATGCCAACCCAAGTGAGGTCTTACTTGTCTGGTTTGAGGTCGCGGTGCACGATGCCATAGTTGTGGATGTACTCCAGTGCCAGGACGGTCTCGGCAAAGTACATGCGAGCCATCTCCACAGGCAATGCCCCGATGTTTTTCAGCAGGGTGGCACAGTCTCCCCCTGGCAACAGATAACACGTGATCAGACTGACTGCTAACATTCCCATCACCAGCAATGTCCTAAATGCTGCTCTTGTCCTAAATAGACAAGTAATGGTGTCCAGTATATTATTGTGTTAACTTACCCTCCACATACTCCATGACCATACAGAGGTGCCTGCGGGTCTCAAAGGAGCAGAACATGGAGACCACGAATGGGTTCTCAGCGAAGGTCAGGATGTCTCTCTCTACAAAGGCCTGCTGTATCTGGTTCCTCAGTATCAGGTTCTGCTTGTTGATCTTCTTCATGGCGAAACGCTGACGGGTCTCCAGGTGACGGACCAGGTAAACAGCCCTGGAGACACACACACACGCATACACACAGTTAGTAATCAGATTTTTTACACATTTTACTGAGTAAATCCAGTGTTTTCTCCTAAAACCATTTAATGGACATCAACAAGATGGCTCAGAGACATGTACTAATGTAACATTCATATGCATGAACACACCCTCACACCCACACACACACACACACGCACACTCACCCACATCCACATCCACATCCACACACACCCTCACCCACACCCACACACACACACACACACACACACACTCACACCCACACCCACACCCACCCATAAGCTCCATTGCTGATCAGCTTTATGGTCTGGAAGTCAGCCTCTTCGGGCGTCTTCATAGCTCTCATCTTGCCCTGAGGGAGAGAGCATGACAGCAGGGTAAGACGAGACTGGATCTGGCCAGACCTCCAACACCAGGCCCACAGGAGTGACGTTGTTTCTTTTTTTCCCAGTGCTACCCTTGTCTTCCTGAATTCTTGTACAGTTAGCTGAATTTTGGCACCTGTCCTGATGGTTGAAGGAGGGCTGATTGCAGGCCTACAAGGCACTAGAGGATATCCTGCTATAACTTCAGACTCTAATCAAAGCAAATGGACTCAATTACGTAGAGTATTGTCCACTGTGCCAAGTAATTAGTAGAGGAAGCAGTCATATTCATTAGAGTCAGCACGGCCTTGGACTACAGTTTGACTTAACCCAAAGGGACAGAGAGGGGGGTTGATGGTGGGTGGGCTGGGAAGAGGTGGAGTAGGGACAAGGTTCTCACCTCTGTTGAGTCGTCTGTTTCTGGGGTGAGAGGTCCCTCACTGTCGTAGCTGTCTAGGTTCACCATTTCTGGGGACATACAGAGGGAGTACATATGAGCTGTATTTCAGCAATACATAGAGTGAGAAAGCAACAGTAGTCAGCACAAGTTAAGGTTTTTTCTCTCTCCAATTAGGATTGAGGTTCTCCCATGAATTTGAGAGGTCCTGAGAGGATCCTGTTGTCTTCCGATTCTCTCTCTCTCTCTCTCTCTCTCTCTCTCTCTCTCTCTCTCTCTCTCTCTCTCTCTCTCTCTCTCTCTCTCTCTCTCTCTCTCTCTCTCTCTCTCTCTCTCTCTCTCTCTCTCTCTCTCTCTCTCTCTCTCTCTCTCTCTCTCTCTCTCTCTCTCATTCTCTCATTCTCTCGCTTACCCTCTATAGGGTCTCGTGTCAGTCCCAGCTGGCTGATAATGTAGCGAGGGATGTCCGTCTTCATCAGGTGTCCCTCCTTGGCGTGGTCCTCTGCTGCCTCCAGCAGGTGGTAGAACTCCTCTGGATTAAACTCCTGAGGCACAGGAACATGGGGACCACATTCAGTGTGACACAGGTATAACACTACTTGAATCAAGATATAACACATTTTATTGCACGCACAACAGACGCTACATCGGTCCGCTAATACAGGACCAGTAAAGGCCCAGTTCACTACTTTTATGAAGCTATTCTTTTCAAATAATTATTCTGATTTTTCAAGGGGGCTCTCAGCACCCCTACTTCCCGCGTCTATGCATGTACCAAATAAAAAATACAATTTAAATGGGTTTCCATCACATTTTCAACTCTACTGATGATTTTCTCACAATTTGTTTTGTATATAGCAAGTGTGCCCACTCTGGTAGTGGCACAGTACTGTATCTGCGCCCTGCGCGCTGTTGGCTAGAGCACAGCCTACATCATGGGTATTACACTCTTAACCTACGAGGTCAGAGCCTGCTGGTTTTCTGTTTTACCTGATAATTAATTGCACACACCTGGAGTCACAGGTCTAAATCAGTCTCTGATTAGAGGGGAACAGTGAAAACATGCAGTAGAACTGGCTTCGAGGTCCAGAGTTGAGTTGATGAGTTTATTGTGGACAAAAGAGCGACATCATTTTTATTCGTCAAACAGCACCCAAGCATCGATGATGACGTCACCAGAATAAGACCCTGGATATTTATTGGTAAGGAGCATCAAGCTCATCACCTTGCACTTTCACCACCCTGTGAAGTTCATCATACATTATTTAATCTGTAGCCTAATAAACTGCATGCTTCCCTAATAAACTGCATGGACCATACGACATGTCATTGCAAGACACTAAGTTTACTTCGATATGATGGGTTATTATTTCAATATTTGAGCATAAAAGAGTCAGAGTGCAGTATAACTACAGTATGCTGCAAATACTGCGTCCAGTTTCCATCAGGCCTGTCATGACATTTTTTTATCCAACATGTACTTTACGCACATAAAAAGGTTGGATGGAAGCCAAGTTTATGAGGCCTGCTGGCTGCGGTCACCCAGAGGACAGGACTACTGCTCTGCCAGAGACCCTGAGTCAGTCTGGGCTACACACACAGGCTCAAACTTTAAATGACACAGTCACGGTCTGTGAGACTCAGACAGCACTTCAGGGGGCAGCTGCTATTTGTAATACTGTAGCGAGGCAAATGGAATTTTAATCTAAATGCAAATGGAATGGCTAGCCAGTCAGATTAGGCCTTTTATCAAGGTGCTTAGTTGGAGCTCAGTATTTTTGCCCTACTGTGTAATAAACCCCCTGTTTAAATGTTCATAATGACTGTTTGTGCTCATATTTATTTAAGGAAATTAATTTGTCTTTGGTCCAGGCCAGGGATATGGTCTGTTAAATAATTAGTGGGGCCATGGACCGTGAATGTGACTGTCATTGTGTTGAGAGTTCTGTGTTCTGTTCTCACCAAGCACTCCAGCAGCCTTGCTGGGCGAGAGATGATGATGAGGAGTTTCTTCACCAGCTCTGTGACGAAGGCCACCTCTGAGCTCTCTGATCGCTCATACGCCTGAGAGAGAGAAATAGATGGAGGAAGAAAGACAGAGAGAGAGAAATGTTGAGGTAGAGAGAGAAGTAGAGAGAGAGAGACAGCGACAGACAGAACAAGACAAAATAAATCAAAGCTTGGCAGCGACGTCGAATGTGAGAACAGTCATATTCCAGGCAAAACTAATCCTATCCAACAGAATACTGGCAACCCAGAATAATCAGACCGATTTAATCAACCCGTCAAACCAAGGGTGCAGATGAAGTTCCTTGATAGCTTCTATCTGCTCAGACAAATCACACACACTATTACACAATTAACCTTATTTTACTCCTTTACTCGTTCTTATCCTTCTGAAGGGCGTAGTGCTGTCATTTGAAATGAGACGATAGGAACTAAATGTGCCTCTCAGCAGCCTGCAGCATGGCCACCCAGACCTGAGAAGAGCCTGATATTGAGACAATGTGTCTCCCATTCAACAATTCCACTCAGGGCTATGCTGATGTTATACACTGCAACATAAGAGTGGCTTATGGGCCGCTCTATAACCCCAGAACTGACCTGTCCTGGCACCTATCATGACATCTTAACCTATAGTTGCAGTGCTTCTGTGACTCACGTCATTGAGCAGCTTCTCCAGGTTCTCCTGCAGCTCAAAGAAGTAGACAGTAGTGATGAGGCCCTCGCGAGCTTTGGACAGGCAGTCCCTGGACAGCTCTGCTATCTGATGGTGAATGAAGCTGATGACTCCGTCGGCCAGCGGCAGCACGCTCTCAGGGGAGAAGGCATTGATGAACTCTGCTAGATGCTCCTCCATCTGAGCCGTGGCCTGGGAGAGGGAGATACAGGAAACAGAGTTAGGAGAGTTTAATCCATGTCATATTTGACATTCAAAACTGAAATAGTTCAGTTGTGCTCCACTGAGCCATGGTATTTCCATCATTCTCACTTCCACCTGTTTAAAAGTAGACATAACTCCTGACATACAAATCAGAGAGGAGACAGCCTCGTTTCCCCTCAATTTCCATAGAAGAGAGTTTTCTATCTCTGACATACAGTACCACACTGAGCAAACACCATAATCTGCTTCCTTTTGATACCAGTCTGCTCTAACCAATCCTTACTTGCACTTGAAAGTGTGAGAGAAAATTGTGTTTTGTGTGTGTGTGTGTGTGTGTGTGTATGTGTGTGTGTGTGTGTGTGTGTGTGTGTGTGTGTGTGTGTGTGTGTGTGTGTGTGTGTGTGTGTGTGTGTGTGTGTTTTGTGTGTGTGTGTGTGTGTGTGTGTGTGTGTGTGTGTGTGTGTGTGTGTGTCATGTCTTACTTTGGGGAAGCGCTCCTTGTATACATGGTTCATCATGACGATCTCATTGTCATAGCAGGAGGGGGAGCGTCCAGGACTGAGGCTGCGGGAGCGCGGTCGCATGTGTGGTGAGCAGCGGCCCCCATCATCGTCGGTGATGCTCTCCGTGCTGCCAAAGTGCTTGGACAGGAAGTGCAACTCGTCCATGGTGGGCTGGAAGGGCAGCTGGTGCAGCCGCTCCTGAGACGAGCTGGAGGACTGGAGGGGGAGGAAGAGAGGGAGAAGGAGGAGAAAGAGAAGGGAGGAAGAGTGGAGGTGTTGGACAGAAGACAAAAGAGGATGAAAATTGATGTTCTCTCATACGTGAAATCCAGTTATTGTATTGGCCAGAACCATAGCTAATCGTGTCCTCTGGTGGCTCTGGTAGTGGCTATACTGGGAAGTGGGGACAGTTACCCTCATCCATCTGTCTCAACTCTGAGAGACAGAGAGAGACACTAATGAAGTGAGCCCAGCACCAGGGTCTGCTACATTAATCTGTCTCTTTCAGAATCCGACTCATTTACCTGCTGAGTCAAAGCAATGGGACTTGACATTCCCCACAGGATCAATCCCAAGTCAATCCCAATTGGCATCCCTGCTTAAAACAATCAGGACAAGGTTGGATGGAAGGACGGGAAGATTATCTCTGTCACTGCATTTCATGGTTATAAATGTTCTGTTATTCATCGATGCTGCTTCCTCAATATGTCTGCCAGGGTATTGACAAAGCCCAGTTTTCACTCTCAAATGGATCTGTCTCCACCATAGCCATGATCAGACTCAGTCCAGGGGAGAGAAGTATATAGCCTCGTTATTGTTCTTTTATTGTGTTACTTTTTACACTTCGTTTATTTGGTAAATATTTTCTTAGCTCCTTCTTGAACTGCACTGTTGGTTTGTAAGGGGTTGTAAGTGAGCATTTCACGGTAAGGTCTACACACGTTGTATTCGGCGCATGTGACAAATAAAGTTTGATTTGAAGCCACCCTGCCAGCTCCATACTAAGTTCCATGTCTCATTCACATATATATGTGTTGTTTGTTGAGGTATTATTTCCAGTGGGGATATTTAGCTAAATAGAGCCTGTGGTGAATTGGGCACCGAACAGGGTGTATTATCTATTTTCTCCTCTTTTCTACTCTCCTCTCTCATCCCACCGGTCTGGTACTTATCTAGCTACCCTCCTCTGTTCCTCCCTCTCTCCCTGGCCAGACGAGAGCAGTCCCCAGGCCTCTGATGTTGTGTTACATAAGTGAGAAAAACAGCGAGAGAGAGAGAGAGAGAGAGAGAGAGAGAGCGAGAGAGAGACAGAGAGAGGAAGAGACCTGAGGGAGAAGAATCAAAGACAGAGAAAATGTGGGTAGAGATGATGTGTGTGCCGGTATGTGTGTGTGTCTATGAGTGTGTGAATGAGAGAGAGAAACTGAAGAAGACCCTGAAGCAATGACAGAGACAGTAAGAGTGTAACATGGTGTTAGAAAGAGAAAGGAGACAGAGACAGTAAGCGTGTACCATAGTGTTAGAAAGAGAAAGGAGACAGAGACATTGAAGTAAGTCAGACAAAGGAGAAAGAGAAAGTGGAAGAAAGCGAGTTTTGAAGAAAATAAGCTTTTTAGGAAAAGGCCATTGATGCATGAGATGAGACAAAGCAGGGTGAATCTGTGTTACCGTGGAGCTGGGCGTGTTGGTGCCATATCCAGAGGAGGGCAGAGATGCCAGGGACCATCGGCGACCATCCGCCCTTCAGAGGAGAAAAACAATGTACAGTATTAAACCTGAGAGCATTAGACTTATGCCCAACATCCTCAATGCATCCACCAATGGAACTAATATGGAAATATGCAAAGGAGGCGGCGCCCACATCCTGTATAACACAACTGATCCCCCGTATTGTATTAGTCATAACAGCCATCCGAAGGGAGAGGGAATAGAGTGGAGTGGCCTGGCCATTGTGTTTCTATGGGGCTGCAGCATGCTGCAGTGACAGACGGCAGAAGGATTTGATAAACGAGAGCAGTGAGTACAGGAAGCTATTACTGCTCCTGCCTCTGCTCCTCTAACTCTCACTGACTGACTGGGAAGAGATGGGATGACCTCATGGCTAAGCTCTTTAGCTTCCTCTGTGATCATTCTCACTGGGAGGTGCTAGACCTGCATCAAACAGGTATTCACCTCTCCCTCCCTCTCTCTCACACACACACACACAGTGTCAGGGAGCTGTTACCTTCTGGAGGAAGCGAATGAGAAGTGTGCCGGGGTGCTGGAAGAGAAGTTGCGTGGGCTGTCCAGAGGGCTACTTCCTGGAAACATAAAGGAATGGGAATAGAGAAACAGACAGAGCATGAAAGAGGAGGAGAGTTACTGTATGATGACGTGTTTACAGTAAGATGTTTGCAGTCCGAGATGGCTGTAGTACGTACCGAGGTGTCCAGTGAGGGGCAGAGGAGAGTGTGGGCGGTGGGGCAGAGTGGGGGAGGTGGTGGACAGGATCAGACTCTTCCTGTTACTGGTACGACAACTGGAAACACAGAGAAAGAGAAATAGAGGGAGTTTTATGAACAATGATGTATTAGCAGGAGACCTTCTGTGAAGGTTTAGTGTGGTACATAAAATAGAGAGTGTGTTACTGCAAGTATGTGTGTGTGTGTGTTTGTCTGTGGTTTAGTGTGTTCAAGTGTGTGTGTTCGTGTGTGTGTATGTGTGTGTGTGTGTGTGTGTGTGTGTGTGTGTGTGTGTGTGTGTGTGTGTGTGTGTGTGTGTGTGTGTGTGTGTGTGTGTGTGTGTGTGTGTGTGTGTGTGTGTGTGTGTGTGTGTGTGTGTGTGTGTGTGTGTGTGTGTGTGGACATGTGCGTATGCAGGGCTCACTGCAGGAGGACCAAGGCGATAAAGAAAATTAAATTTGCCATCAATCCCCAGCCGTCTCCTCTCATGCAAGATAAGGGTGAAGAGTAGGAAGGAGGGAGAGATACAGAGTGAGAGAGAGAGAGAGAGAGAGAGAGAGAGAGAGAGAGAGAGAGAGAGAGAGAGAGAGAGAGAGAGAGAGAGAGAGAGAGAGAGAGAGAGAGAGAGAGAGAGAGAATGGGAAGACAACAGGATCCTCTCAAATTCATGGGAGAACCTCAATCCTAATTGGAACCTCCACTCCACACACTCTCCTCCATGTCGTACTACACATGATGACTCTATCTGAGTCACACACAGACGTTCTCAGTAATGGCATGAGGCCTCTTTAATGACACTCTAATAGCCCACAGCTCAGATCCATTTAAAACACACTCAGATAGCTCCATCACCAGCACTATGGCATATTGCCCCATCCACTCCTCTTTAATATTGTATACACTATTGTATACACTGTATACACTAGTCAGTCAGTGTGACTTGGCTTTACCGTCAAGGAAAGGAGGAGAGACACTGCATTCATATGCTGGTCGGAAATAGGAAACTCGAAAATGTCCGACTTGCTGATTTGTGGAATGCGGCAAGTGTATAAATACAACCAGTTAGCAAGATATTCCTAGTTCCATATAGCTTGTGAATACGGGAAGAGTCCTGCTGTTTTTCCACATCCTACCTCCGTCACACAGGGGAGAGGTTATACAGACATGCTTGTTGCCATAGCCGCAGGAAGTAGCGGTGTTGAGGGTGCTGAAGAACCCCCTAAGAAATCTGAATTTAAAAAAGATATAAATAACAATAAAAAAATAGATATTGTTTTTTCTCCACAAAAGTGGCGCACTGGGACTTTACTAGTCCTTTATTAGCGGACCGGTGTAGCCCTCTGTAGCGCAGATTTAAAAAATTCTCCCATAAAGTGCCTCAAGCCTTGAACAATACAACATTTAACTGATTGAAAGTAAGGGGAAATCAGTGAACAAATTCCATGGTCAAGGCTACGACGGCGCCAGAGCAATGAATGAAGCTCATTCACGTGTTCAAAAGCACATATCAGACCGGGAGCCTAATGGTTCTCAGGCAGGCCTAGCTCTTTATGTGTTTAAGTTTAGAAAACTCTCTCCGCAGAAGCGACAGTTACAGGGTTGGTGAAAACAGCTTGATTGCTCTAGCAACATCCGAGAAACTGGGCAGAAGGGAATGGTACTTCAAATACAGCAATTGAACAACATCTTTAATTGAGCCTCTCATTCTCCTTCCACGCGTTATTGAAAGAGATTAATTGCATCGAAAAGTTATTTAACAATCTGCAATGTTTGAATTTCCAACTTCAATTACTGAACAAGTAATTACATTATTGCCGCCAGCAAGCAGTCTAAACATGGCAGCATTGCGACACCATGTATAGTGTTGTGAAATGTTAACATGAGGAAAGGATGACCAAATAGCAGGCTACCAACTGCCTAAACAGTTGTAGCTCAATCTTGGGTGCAATGATGCAACTGACTGACTGTGTGGAGGCTCATTGATGTAACGTTACAATAGCCTACATGCTATACTAGCAAAAATATACATTATATAGCTGTCGGCTATATTAGCCACGACTTACCGTTCTTTGTGCAGCTTCAAATGTCGAACAAAGTTGGAAGTTGTTGAGCCTCCGTCTGTAATTTTCTTCCCACATGTTTTGCAAGTTGCAATCCATTTTTTGTTGATACAGCGTAGTCTTTATATCCGAAAATAATAATTTTGGGTATCATCTTGCCAAGGGCTCCATCTGAATTCACAATTTGATTGGCTGCTGTCCGATTCAAACTGTAATCTGTTAAATGAAGAGTTGATGCGCTGCACACTTTTTTAATAGCATCATTTTTAATATCTGACCTTGGGGAGGGTATCAAGTCAGGTCGAGTCAAAAGGCTCAAGTCCAAGTTAAGTCACGAGTCACTGGTGTTAAAGTCAAAGTCGAGTTGCAAGTCATCATATTTGTGACTCGAGTCCACACCTCTGCCAAATAGGCCTACCAATAAACATTTATCCATTAGCTAAAGCTCTAGGCTACATTCTTTGGCACCACAGAAAGCCCATCATCGAATAGATGTTGCAATTTCAGCACCATGGACAGTGATCAGCAGTCTATACTTTGTTAGTGCCTGTCTGGTTAACGGGAGGACGAACTCCTACCTTGTGGGGATCCAGAGAAGCTGCTTTATGCGTGTGGCACAGATAGGGGGGTCTACCTATGTCAGAGGACCTTCCCCTTTGCCCTCCCACTCCTCAAGTGCCCTTTTGGGTATTTTTCTGAACCCACTGACCCCAAGTAGTCGTGATGTCATCACCCACTCCCTACCCTGTCTGTTGGTTTGCACTGCACAGAGCTCACATACTGCCGGTTGTGCCTTGCACCAATCTGCTCTATATGGAGATTGCGTGCTCATGGTATCCAAACATGCATGGTTTGAAATGCAGTCACCGTTCGAGTGTGTGTAGCAAGCAGTGGAGGCTGGTGAGAGGAGCTATAGGAGGACGGGCTCATTGTAATGGCTGGAATAGAATAAATAGAATGGAGTCAAACATGGTTTCAATTTGATGTGTTTGATACCTTTACATTTATTGCATTACAATGAGCCTGTCCTCCTATAGCTCATCCCACCAGCCTCCTCTGGTAGTGAGCCACAGCAACATAGCATTTGAGTAACACTTGATAACACTTGATTTAAATAGTCATCCATATTTGGTCTGGTGGTTGACTGTTACCGTGACAATCCAATTGCTAACGACAAGCCGATGCTGATGACCAGTGCAACAGTGGTGCAATTCCATCGAGGTGCAATTCCCACTCTTTCTTCCTTCCGACTGGGCAGTAGCAGAGAGGCAGCAGTTGGTTCCCATACCTGTGTGAAGCTAGCCACAATAAGGATTAGCCACAATAGTGGAATTTGTGCTTCGCCTTAAAAATTTAAGTCCCCAATTAATACTGACCAAAACAGATACAGAGAGTGGAATAATGCCATATTTGGACTAGCTATTAATGCTAAACAAGGTTGGAATGTTGTTCTATAACTTAAAAATAAATACAATAATTTATTAATTTGACAATAAACAGTAAAAGAAACCGTTAATTGGTGGTGTACATACATGCACATGTACAGCCTTGCCTATAGAGTGTGTACCCATGAAATGGGGTATCAGACTACTCAGTGACACCTACAGATTACAATTCCAAAGAGTTTACACAAATATTAGAGTCTTAGCTCTTAATGCAGGACTTTGACTGTGTGAAATCACCTCCCCAGTCAACCTACTACTTTTAGTGGACATTCATATTGGACTGTACAGGCTTGCCTATAGAGTATGCACCCATGAAATGGGGTATTAGCCTACTCAGTGACACCCACAGAACACAACTATGTCTCGAGTCAGATCTTGGGTATTCGGGTTATGAGTGGACCCGAGAAAGAATTCTAATCCCCACTCAACTATTGCTGAACGACATATGTCATCAATTTAGGGCACCAGGCATATCCATTCAGCCTTTCCCAGCACACAGGCAGATACGCGAGGAACTCTCCTTGACCACACACATACACCCCCCCCACACACTATCACCACACCCCACCGCCACACACACAGTTTCTTTGACGTTGTTTCAGAGGAGTGTTTTTCCGTCTGAATAAATGCAGAGTCACTGCGACTAATAGGCTGATTGCTGAGTCATGACGTGAGCTGACTGTAGGATCACCCAGTCGAACAGACACAGAGGCAGTCGCAGAGACAACCCCCTCTATTCCATTGGGAGACAGTGACAGAGTGCTGCTAGCAACCAATCACAGACAGTCTAGTCAGGCTGCAGGTAATGCTAATGATTAGCATGACTCTGCAACAAATCAGTTCAATCAACCCGTGTTTGCTCTATCTGTTTGTTTCAGTTGTGAAGATTGTACTCCTGTGCTTGTGGTTATTACTGAGAATGTTGATAAAGAGTTGATCACAAAACCAGCTGTTAGCCTAAACCCAAATATCACCAACCACTAACCAGAGTGAGTTCATTCATTTTTGTTTTCATTACCTATCCTATAAAATATGATCCATCACCAAGCTTTATAGTTATGCTCATTTCCAATCTTGACTCTTTAGCCTTTGCTACTGATGGATGCCTCTGTAATCCTAATTTGTGGTCCTCATCCCCAGCACTGGTTCTCTCCAGATTCAATCCTAATTAAACGTGAGGAAGAAGCTTTGGAGACGTATTAATTAACGTTTAATTTCACTGCAGATGATGGTGGGAGCAGAAAGCGACGGCGAGCACATTAAACATTGTTTCACTTGGCTTTCATCACGTTCGTGGTTAATTGTTTCTTCAGCGACTGGGGCTATTTAAAGGAGTGCAGGGCGCCGCTCTGAGGCATCAGTGAGAAACCCCGAGTACAAAGAGCCTTACTGGCTGAGATTCTACTTCTGTGGTTCTCAGACTAGCAGGGTAAATGCACTCTCAATGCCGTGGGAAATAAATAGGGCTAAGTATTCACACAAATAAGTACACACACACACAAAGGCATGCAGGCAAACGTACACACATGCAATTTAAGATGCACTACATGGCCAAAAAGATGTGGACACCACTTCAAATGAGTAGATTTGGCTATTTCAGCCACATCCGTTGCTGACAGGTGTATAAAATCTAGCACACAACCATGCAATCTCCATAGACAAACATTGGCAGTAGAATGGCCCATTCGGAAGAGCTCAGTGACTTTCAATGTGGCACCGTCATAGGATGCCACCTTTCCAACAAGTCAGTTCGTAAAATTTCTGTCCTGCGAGAGCTTCCCCGGTCAACTGTAAGTGCTGTTATTGTGAAATGGAAATGTCTAGGAGCAACAACGGCTCAGCCGCGAAGTGGCCATACAAGTGCACAGAACGGGACCGTCGAGTACTGAAGAGTGTAGTGCGTAAAAATCATATGTCCTTGGCTGCAACACTCACTAATGAGTTCCAAACTTCCTCTGGAAACAACGTCAGCACAAGAACTGGGTTTAGGGGATTCCAGGAGAACGCTACCTGCCCCATAGTGCCAATTTTAAAGTTTGGTGGAAGAGGAATAATGGTCTGGGGCTGTTTTTCATGGTGAAGGGAAATCTTAACACTACAGCATACAATGACATTTTAGATTTACATTTTTATTTAACCTTTATTTAACTAGGCAAGTCAGTTAAGAACAAATTCTTATTTACAATGATGGCCTACCGGGGAACAGTGGGTTAACTGCCTTGTTCAGGGGCAGAACAACAGATTGTCAGCTTGGGGATTCGACCCAGCAACCTTTCGGTTAGTGTCCCAACGCTCTAACCACAAGGCTACCTGCCGCCCTGAATGATGATTCTGTGCTTCCAACTTTGTGGCAACAGTTTGTCGAAGGCCCTTTCCTGTTTCAGCATGACAATGCCCCCCTGCACAAAGCGAGGTCCATGCAGAAATAGTTTGTCGAGATCAGTGTGGAAGAACTTTATTGACCTGCACAGAGCCCTGACCTCAACCCCATCGAAGTCCTTCAGTACACCCCCTTACTCATTATTTTAAAGGAAAATTAGTGTTGGTGTAATGGCTTTATAATTTAGGACCAGTCCCCCATGGCCCAGGCACATTATCTGGTGGCTCATTCAGGGTCACAGCCAGACAGGACAGTGGGGAGATGTGGCTGTTTGTTTCAGCCCCAGTCACTAAGGCTGGACTGAACCGGCTGACTCCACACAACCTCCCAGCTGACAGGCTGCTCCCTGCCTGGGGCTTCTCACTGAAAAGGAGGGAGGGAGAGAGATTGAGAGGAGGGAATAAATTAGGAGGGATGGAAAGGAAGGGAGAGATGGAGACAGAAAGATAGGTGGGGAGAAGACATGGAAAAGAACAAGGGCAAGGGAAGAAAGGGATGGATAGAGGAAATCAAATCAAGTGGAAGAGAAAAAACGAGGGAGGAAAGAGAGAGGGAGACAAAAACAAATGAAGAAGGGAGGAAAGAGAGAGAGACAAAAATAAATTAGGGAGGGAAAGGGAGGATGTTCTCCAGTGGTGCTCATCATCCTTGCAGGTGTAACTGGTGTGAAATGGCTAGCTTGTTAGCGGTGCGCGCTAGTAGCGTTTCAATCGGTTACGTCACTCACTCTGAGACCTTGAAGTAGTTGTTTACCTGGTTGTCGATGTGTTCAGAGGGTCCCTGGTTCAAGTCCAGGTTGGGACGAGGAGAGGGATGGCAGCAACACTGTTACACAGGTGTAAGGTAAACATGACCCAGTTCTTTCACAGTGCTGTACACACACACACACACACACACACACACTATAATGTAAACACATGGAAACATAGCGAACACACACATTCACAAAAAAACACAGGCCCTTCTGCTTGAACAAAACGCCTGACAAATAGGAGCCCTCATCACCTTATTTATGCTTATCCTCTGCCTTTTCATCTATTACCCCCCTATCTTCCTCCATTCACAGCAGAGGGAACAGACCTCATTAATACTGAGCAAACCAAACCATGTCTCCCTCCATGCTAACAAACAGGCAGGTGCAACATTACATTTCTATGGATGTGATGACAAAACTTTGAAACTGATTATATTCTGAAGGACAAAGAGAATGCGAGAAAGTGAAAGAGAGCAAGAAAGAGAGACACAGAGCTGGGGTGGAGGGAGGAAAAGAGAGAGAGAGAGAGAGCAAGAAAGAGAGAAGCTGAGTTTGAGATGAGGTACAGCAGGTGTTTTCATCTGGCACTTGAGAGATGGATAGAGGAGGGGGGAAAGAGATGGGTGGAGAAGAGCTGAGACTGGTAGAGGAAAGGAGGGGAAAGATGGGTAGCGTGAGCGATGGGTGGAGAAGGGGAGGTATTAGTAGAGGAAAGGAGGGGAGAGAGATATAGGTAGAATAGGAGACTACTGGGTACAGGAGAGGTGGGAAGAAGGTAGAGGAGAGAGTTAGTGGAGAGGAGAGAGTACTGAGCGGTGGGCTCAGATCACATGTTGGCTTGTTGCTACGCAATGTGCAGTAGAGGAGACACAGATAAGAGTTGAGAGAGGGTGACCAGTGAGACGAGGAGAGGAGACAGAGGAGAGAGACACCCGACTCCATAGTTATTCAAGTTCACAGACCATGTGAGATGAAAAGAAAATGACAAAGGAGAAGCAATAATGTGAAAGAGAGAAAGAACAAAATAGGGTGAATGTATGATGTGGGTGCAATTAAGATTTTTTTTAAATGGTGTAAACAATTGCTCCAATAGTACCAAAAAGTTACCATTTCTGTAACTAACCCAAGATAGACCACAGTCTGTCGTTTCCATTGTGAGCAAATTAAGCATAGTAGGCAGAACAAGCATGGAGGTGGGCAGAGCCAATCACGAGCTAGCGAAATCCTATTGGCGTGGTCAAGTATGTATTAGCATATTTCCTTTAAGGAACGCCTACTCTGCGAAGTGCGTGTGTGCAATAACTCAATTCGCCCCTGCACTCCTTCTACTGTACGTTATTTATAACTGTACGTTATTTATAATGAGGGATATCTGAAGAAAATCGGCCCTCTCTTCAGTAAAATATATTTTTACCCGACCCTACTTGAACTTTTGAAAAAAACAATTGACCCTCCCCTATGCCCAAAATAATAATTAAAACATGAAGTGGATAACAG
Source organism: Salvelinus fontinalis (assembly GCF_029448725.1). NCBI lineage: Eukaryota > Metazoa > Chordata > Actinopteri > Salmoniformes > Salmonidae > Salvelinus > Salvelinus fontinalis. The sequence continues at coordinate 16,981,359 of NC_074698.1, forward strand.
AGGACATGCCTACCATTCACCCTCACTCAGAGCAGAGACCAGAGCCTTTAGATATGCAGTTTAGAAACTGTCCTTCATTTTGTAAGCATTAACCTACATGGCAAAGTAGCCAGAAGGTTGTGGATTCACATTACACCGCGGACAACGGTAGCTGTGAAAAGATCTCCATTATAATTAAAACACTGCATAAATGAATCTGAGAAAAAATTGCCTTTTATAAAAGCATTTCATGCAATTCTACATTATTTTACATGACTGGAGACAAGCAGAATCTTTTAATATCACAACAGCGCATGACAACTAATGAGAGCATACTGCAGCACCGGAGAGGTTGGGATTTCTATACAGGATCAAGTTTAAAAAAGAGGATGGTCTAAGTTTGGAACACTGCTGAAGTTGTCTATCAACTGTGAACATTGAGCGACAACAGAACCAGTTACGACTGGTGTTTCTAAAAGTAAATTCAAAGGCTCTGTAGAATGACTGTATAGCCTAATAAGGCATTTTTCATTTCATTATTATTTCATTCTACATAATTATTTATTTTAAACTGCAGAGGAGTATTTCTGCCTGTAATAATCCCCGTTTGTGGGGAAAAACGGTGCCCAGAAACTGTTAGGGCCTTCCAACAGCAGAGCTTTCTTTTCAGCACCATGGAGTGACTCCTTACCACTGCTACACCTGGCTATCAGTGGAGCTTTGTCTGGCAGAGAAACAGTTCATTCAGCCTCATTTACTGCCTTTAAAAAAAAATCTACTGACAATTTAGAAGTACAAACTATGGCATAAGAGGATGACGAGCGGATAAGAGGCAATCCATAATTTCGATTAAGACATTAATGAGCGAGCTAGGATGGACGTAGTCAATATAACTATTTGTTTAGCACTTTTGAAATGTACAGCCACAGAATTGACTATTTCACTAAAATAGGCTATAGGCTACATGTGCACCACCAAGTCAGAACAAATGGCTAAATTATGAGGGTAAAAGGGGCCAAATTATTAGGGTGAGGCACATGGGCTAATAACAGCTTACTACACAACATACACATAGTATTACTTTCTTAGCTACAGTATACATATCTCCCTGGCATATTACAGCATTTATCCAGCAGCATACAATACATTATTTAACTCACCATGTTGTGCTGTGCTCACTTGAACAGAGGAGTGGAGCGGAGGTCCTTGGTGGGCAAACTTTGTCATCAAAGTCTGGCATTCTCTGGATTTATGGTGCTTTCAAGGCAACTGAAAACTTGAAGAAAAAAACCCAAAGTCGAATCATGATGTCAGTGATCTTCAGGTCGGAGCTCTAGAAAGAAAGAGGCTCAAGTTCCAGACTTGGAATTCCAAGTTGGATGACCGTTCAAAACGTATTTTCCCAGTGTGGCAAAATTGCAAGATTATGTTATAATACTTTTATTGCATCATGGTTGTTTTATTCACCAGAATAGAGTATTCTTAACTATTGTGTTCTACTGAGGATGGGCCTCTGGGAGATAACACTGACAGGAGATTTACCATGTCTTTTGGGTGATAAAACCTAAAGAGCATTCCAGAGCATGAGTTAATGTTTCTGTTCTATACCGTACCAGGGAGAGATGGTTCCAGTTTGGAGTCGGAGGGCCAGACACTTGTCTATACAATGAAAACTGTTGACACAGCATATACTGTCTGCTATGTATTATAAGTATCTTTCATACAAATCTTAACCTTGTGACCCATTCTATATATCTGTTGTTCGTCATGTAGGTTGAAAGGGGTGTATCTTGGCTATAAAAGACCTTTGTACTTTTGTCTCGGCGCTCTCAACGGATCATCAGAGATGGTGATTCGTCGACTAGCCATCGCTATTGCAAAGCTCTCACTATTAAAGATTTAGTTTGAGTATAACTCTGACTTGTGTGATAAGTTTGTCTCTCCTCATTTGATAGTAAAGAAATGAACCACCACACCAGTCGGAGCAAATTTTTTTCAGAGTTCCCACTTGTCTTGAACACTCTGAAGTCGGAGATTTCCCAGTTCCGAGTTTCCATTTGTTTTGAACAAGGCAGAAGGCATGCTGGATTGACAGCATGACCAATGTATTCAACTTTTTCTGGCCCATCGTGTTAAATGTTTATCCTTTTAAGCTTGGAAAAGAGACGCTTAAATGGAGACCACACACCCACTCCACTGAATCTATTCATCTAAACCCAGACCTTTTTGTGCAACCGCAGGCATTGCGCCGATCATTTTTGCCTGTGAGCAAACATATTTCTGGCACACCCCCGAATCTTAAGGTCTACCGCCAGAACTTAAATGTACTATTGCAATAGGTTTGGTTCTGTTTTTAACTAGGCAAGTCAGGTAAGAACAATAATCTTTACTCTTATTTACAATGATGGCCTACCCCTCCCATAACCCGGATGACGCTGGGTCAATTGTGCGCCGCCCTATGGCCAATCACGGCTGGCTGGGATACAGCCCAGGATCAAACCCGAGTCTGTAGTGACGCCTCTAGCATTGTGATGCTGTGCCTTAGACCACTGCGCCACTCAGGATCCCCGTTAATTGATTACAAATTAGATGACCCTCCTCTGGACAAAATAGAAAAATACTAAACCCTCCCCTGACTGAAATTGTAAAAGCATGACCCTAGCCCATTTTCCACCAGGTAACAATTGTGTATATTTCGACCACTCCCTAAACAATTCAATTTTTTCTAAACTTTGGCAAAGGGTAAAGTCTACTAAACTTAGTCCAGTTTTCATCAATGAGAAAATGTGCAGAATGTCAGCCAAAACCCATCTTACTACATCTTCTCCCACTGCCGGCCAGTAGGCTTCCTCTCATCACTATATTTGGTGGTGAGTGGAAATTCCAACCGTATGCTTCAGATTTATACATCTGGTGAAACATCTGGCTCATTGTTCTATCTGTGATAGTACTGTATAGGCTACACTGTGTGACCACAATCGATGACATACCAAGCAAAGAAAAACGAGGGCAGAGAGAAGAATATTACAGTGAAAAAGAGAGTGCCTTGTCTTGTCCTCTATCCTGACACTCAACACCTATACCCATCTAGAGCCATCAAGAATCTTCTCAGTCAATCCAAAGTCACACATTCCTTCCATCTCCCAGCATCCTCTCCTCCTCCTGACCTCCATGGGCTGGGACAAAGTCGCCAGCGTCAGCACATCACAGCAACCCAATCTAGACAGACACCCGAGGAGAGGCGATGCCACTCCAGCCTGGAAGATGATGGATGTGGCTTTATTGTCCCGGGAAGTTTAAACACTGACTGACAGATGTTGAAATGGACATGCCAGCTCTCAAGCAGAGCTCTGACTAACACAGCTTTGTCACAGCTCCACTAGACCACATAAGGATGCTGTGTGTTAAATGTCAAATTGTGTGGCCAAATTTCATTACCGCCACCAGAGAAGTCAAACAGTGCGTAGTCACCTTCTACTGGCCCTCTTACAGCTGTCTGAGACACAAGTTCCAGATCCATACAAGATGCCCTGAGGCACAGATCTAGGATCAGTCACCTTCCCCAGATCCTTATAACTGTTCAAAACAAAAACAAACTTTGTAAGTAAGAAGTAGGCATTGGTCTGAAGCCGAAAAATAAAGGATATTCACAAGCACTACAATGGTAATAGAAATAATGTAGTTATTAGTACTTATTTAATATTAACAGCTGATTTTCCAGAGGGAAGTGAAAAACCAGAAACACATTTAAGCCAATATGGAGTAAACTGGAAAAATACCCCTGATCTCATTTAACATGACAATCGAGCAAGCTACTGGAAAATATACAAATAATCAACATGTAGCCTACCAATGAACTATTCACATACATTCTTGACTGTCAGGTTAGGTGGTTCGGAGAGCAAGGCATGAAGTGGCACAAACTGCTCTGTGTTCTGCGCCAGCTCCCCCTGACATCCTACTTCTCCCCCTGGCATCCTAGTCTTTCACCTAGGTGGAAACGACTTGGGATATACCAAGGGGACGGCACTGGTGCAGGAGATGCATGGATTTAGAGGTGGTCATCCGAATGTTTCCCGGAACAACGGTGGTCTTCTCTGATATCGCGCAGCGGAGGAGCTGGATGTTCCAGTGGGGCCAGAGGATAAAGTGCATAGAGAGGGCCCGGCCCTCTATCAATCATCTGGTATATGCATTTCAGGGAACACAATCCGCCACCCTGATGTCAAGCAGTGTGTCCCTGGGATGTCCCGTAGAGATGGAGTGCATTTGACGGAGGGGCAACAACGTATTCCTTGAAAGTTTAGAGTTGGTCTCTCCAGTCTCTCCAGCGTGGCAGTTTACCAAGGTTTGGTGTTGACAATGGACTTTACTTAGCTAGCTAGCTGTGCTTTGTGGAAGAATGTGGGAGGTTTTGTCAACATTGAGTTGTGCCGGTTCATGATCAGTCCATACAGCTAATGTTAAAGCCTTGTTAGCTTGTAGCTAACATTACTGGCTAACATTAGTTGGCTAGCTAACTGGCAATAGCAGCCAAGGACGTTCGCTATCTTAGTTGTGCTTATTTGTTTGTACTCTGATTACACGCAAGTTTCAAGGCCAACAGTTTACACAGATGACTTCAGCCACGTGAAGCCACGTGGACCATAACTGATTGAATCGGCCTGGAATCGGGTGTCGGACTCGGCCGGAAATCAAAATGAATGATTAACCAGAATCGACACGATGTATCCGTCTAACGGAATTCCGCCGATTTTGCCAGCATTTTTCCAGAATCCCCCCAGAAGTGGCTTGATGCAATTTTATATAAATGTATACAAAATTACCTGATTTAGTCATTTTTTATATTACTATTATACATTTTATACATACAAATTATACCCATCCACAATTTTTTTAAATAATTTTATTTATTTATTACCCCCTTTTCATCATATCCAATTGTCCCATCACTGCAACTCCCGTACGGCCTCAGGAGAGGCAAAGGTCGAGAGCCGTGCGTCTGTCACGACTTCTGCCGAAGTCGTTGCCTCTCCTTGTCCGGGCGGTGTTCGGCGGTCGACTTCACCGGTCTTCTAGCCATCATCGATCCATTTTTCATTTTCCATTGGTTTTGTCTTGTCTTTCCACACACCTGTTGTCAATCCCATTCATTACCTGTTGTGTATTTAACCCTCTGTTTCCCTTCATGTGTTTGTCAGAGATTGTTCATTGTCAAGTGTTGTGTTTATTGTGTATAGGTGTGCGATGGGTCTTCGTACCCAGATTTGTTTTTATGTTTTTTTCCCGTGAGTGTTATGGAGCAGATTGCTGGGACTTTATTAAAGTACTCCATTCTACACTCTATTTGACTCTCCTGCGCCTGACTTCAACTGCCACTTATACACGCCATTGTGACAGAATCTCTGACCAATAAAATATGAAGTCAGCAGGAGAGGACACGACGCCCATGGAGGTGGAAAAGCGCGTTATAGACCAAGCGAAGGAGATTGACTGTTTGAGCGCCCTCATGGATCGCATTGTCCAGAATATGGATCGCTGGGAGAGACAGGGAGTTTCTCCTGCGCCTCCACTGCCACAACGGGGATTTACCTTTAACGCGTTTTCCCCACCTGAACCTAACAAAATCCGTTTACCCCTACCCACGGGTTACAACGGTGATACTGCAGGCTGCCAGGGTTTCCTCCTTAAACTGAACTTATATCTGGCCACGGTCTCCCCAGTACCATCCGACCGGGAGAAGAGTTCCGCCCTCGTCTCATGCCTCACCGGGAAAGCCCGGGAGTGGGCCAGCGCTGTGTATAGAGAGGAGAATGCAGTGTTGGACCATTTTGAGGAGTTCACCCTTTATTTTAGGAGAGTATTCGACCATCCTCCCGAAGGAAAAACGGCGGGTGAGCTCCTCTATCATCTGAGGCAGGAGACGAGGAGTGCCCAGGAGTTTGCTTTGGAGTTTAGGACCTTGGCTGCCGGCGCTGGATGGAGCGACAGGGCCCTGATCGACCAGTACCGCTGTAGTCTACGCGAGGACGTTCGTCGGGAGCTGGCCTGTAGAGACACCACCCTCAACTTCGACCAGCTGGTGGATATGTCCATCAGGCTGGACAACATGCTGGCTACTCGGGGACGTCTAGATCGGGGTCTGGTTGTTCCATCCTCCCGCACTCTCTCTCCCGAATCTATGGAATTGGGAGGGATGGTGCGCAGGGAGACCGGAGGGGGTACCCACTCGAGCACCATCTATGATCGCAGAGTTCACACTGCTGATCGGTGCCGGGTTGGTTCCTCTGGGAATAGAGAAGGCAGGCAGGGCACTTTGGCATCACCCCAGGTGAGTAGGCACCATACTCATCCAGAGCCCTCTGCTGCACTTCTGTTTGTCTCTGTCACTTTTCCGGATTTTTCCTTGCATTCCCAGTATAAGGCGCTAGTAGATTCAGGCGCGGCTGGGAATTTCATTAATAAAAATTTAGCTCATAGTTTAGGGATTCCTATTGTTTCTGTGGATATGCCTTTCCCTATTCATGCCTTAGATAGTCGACCAATAGGGTCAGGGTTTATCAGGGAGGTCACCGCACCTTTGTCTATGATAACGCAGGAGGGTCACAAGGAGAAGATTAGTCTTTTCCTTATTGATTCCCCTGCGTATTCTGTAGTGCTAGGCCTACCCTGGTTAACTACTCATAATCCCACTGTTTCTTGGCCACAGAGGGCTCTCACGGGGTGGTCGCGAGAGTGCTCAGGTAGGTGTGTAGGGGTTTCCGTTGGTGCTACTACGGTGGAAAGTCCAGACCAGGTTTCCACCGTGCGCATTCCCCCAGAATATGCCGATTTGGCACTCGCCTTCTGTAAAAAGAAGGCGACTCAATTACCACCCCATCGACAGGGGGATTGTGCGATAGATCTCCTGGTAGACGCTGCATATCCCAGGAGTCATGTGTATCCTCTGTCGCAAGCGGAGACAGTGGCTATGGATAATTATATCTCTGAATCCCTGCGTCAGGGGTTCATTAAGCCATCCATTTCACCCGCCTCTTCGAGTTTCTTTTTTGTGAAGAAGAAGGATGGCGGTTTACGCCCGTGCATTGATTATAGAGACCTTAATAAAATCACGGTAAAATATAGTTACCCGCTACCCTTGATAAATACAGTAATGGAGTCAATGCGCGGGGCCCGCTTCTTCACAAAATTGGATCTCAGGAGTGCGTACAATCTGGTGCGTATTAGGAGGGGTGATGAGTGGAAGACGGCATTTAGCACCACCTCAGGTCATTATGAGTACCTGGTCATGCCATATGGGTTGATGAATGCTCCATCAGTCTTCCAATCGTTTGTAGATGAGATCTTCAGGGACCTGAACGGGCAGGGTGTAGTGGTGTATATCGATGATATTTTGATATACTCTGCTACACGCGCTGAGCATGTGTCCTTGGTGCGCAAGGTGCTTGGTCGCCTGTTGGAGCATGATTTATATGTCAAGGCTGAGAAATGCTTGTTCTTCCAACAATCCATCTCCTTCCTAGGGCATCAGATTTCCACTTCAGGAGTGGAGATGGAGAGCGACCGCATTACAGCCGTGCGTAATTGGCCGACTCCAACCACGGTAAAGGAGGTGCAGCGTTTTTTAGGGTTTGCCAATTACTACCGGAGATTTATCCGGGGTTTGGGTCAGGTTGCAGCTCCCATTACCTCACTGCTAAAGGGGGGACCGGTGCGCTTGCAGTGGTCGGCCGAGGCGAATAGGGCTTTTGGTAAACTGAAGGCTCTGTTTACCTCGGCGCCTGTGTTGGCTCATCCGGATCCCTCTTTGCCATTCATAGTAGAGGTGGACGCATCCGAAGCTGGGATAGGAGCAGTGCTCTCTCAGCGTTCGGGTGTGCCACCGAAGCTTGGCCCCTGTGCTTTCTTTTCGAAGAAGCTCAGCCCGGCGGAGCGTAACTATGATGTGGGGGACCGAGAGCTGTTAGCTGTCGTAAAAGCCTTGAAGGTGTGGAGGCATTGGCTTGAGGGGGCTAATCACCCTTTTCTCATCTGGACTGACCACCGCAATCTGGAGTACATCCGGCAGGCGAAGAGACTAAATCCTCGCCAGGCAAGGTGGGCCATGTTTTTCACTCGTTTTGTGTTTACGCTTACTTACAGACCAGGCTCCCAGAACGTCAAGGCAGACGCATTGTCTCGGCTGTATGACACAGAGGAGCGACCCATGGATCCCACTCCCATACTCCCAGAGTCGTGTTTGGTGGCGCCAGTAGTGTGGGAGCTGGACGCGGACATTGAGCGGGCGTCACGTGCAGAGCCCTCTCCTCCTGAGTGTCCAGCTGGTCGTCTGTACGTTCCGTCTGCTGTCCGCGACCGATTGATCTATTGGGCTCACACATCACCCTCCTCTGGTCATCCTGGGATAGGTCGGACGATGCGCTGTCTTGATGGGAGGTACTGGTGGCCCACTTTAGCTAAGGACGTGAGGATTTATGTGTCCTCCTGTTCGGTGTGCGCCCAGTGCAAGGCTCCTAGACACCTGCCTAGAGGTAAGCTTTTACCTTTACCCGTTCCTCAACGGCCGTGGTCGCACCTGTCAGTGGATTTTGTGACTGATCTTCCACCTTCACAGGGTTACACCACGATCCTGGTCGTTGTGGATCGGTTCTCTAAGTCCTGTCGTCTTCTCCCTTTGCCCGGTCTCCCTACGGCCTTACAAACTGCGGAGGCTCTGTTTACACATGTTTTCCGGCATTATGGGGTGCCTGAGGATATAGTGTCTGATCGGGGTCCCCAGTTCACGTCAAGGGTCTGGAAGGCGTTCATGGAACGTCTGGGGATCTCGGTTAGTCTTACCTCAGGTTTTCACCCCGAGAGTAATGGGCAGGTGGAGAGAGTTAACCAGGATGTGGGCAGGTTTCTGCGGTCCTATTGCCAGGACCGGCCAGGGGAGTGGGCGAAGTTCGTGCCCTGGGCAGAGATAGCCCAGAACTCGCTACGTCACTCCTCCACTAACCTTACCCCCTTCCAATGTGTATTAGGGTATCAGCCGGTTCTGGCTCCTTGGCATCAGAGTCAGACCGAAGCTCCTGCGGTGGACAATTGGTTTCGGCACGCTGAGGAAACTTGGGAGGCAGCCCACGTCCACCTTCAGCGTGCCATAAGGCGCCAGAAAATTGGCGCAGACCGTCGCCGCAGTGAGGCCCCGGTGTTCGTACCAGGGGACAGGGTCTGGCTCTCGACCCGAAACCTGCCCCTCCGCCTGCTCTGCCGGAAGCTGTGTCCGCGGTTTGTGGGGCCGTTTAAAGTCCTGAGGAGAGTGAACGAGGTATGTTATAGATTACAACTGCCCACTAATTACCGTATTAACCCCTCGTTCCATGTGTCTCTCCTCAGGCCGGTGGTGGCTGGCCCGCTCCAGGAGGCTGAAGTGCGTGAAGTTCCTCCGCCTCCTCTAGACATCGAGGGGGTCCCGGCGTACGCTATTCGATCCATTTTGGATTCGAGACGTCGGGCGAGGGGCCTTCAGTACCTCGTGGACTGGGAGGGGTACGGGCCGGAGGAGAGATGCTGGGTTCCGGTGGAGGACGTTTTAGATCCTTCCATGTTAAAAGAATTCCACCGCCTCCATCCGGATCGCCCTGCACCTCGCCCTCTGGGTCGTCCCCGATGCCGGTGTCGACGCGCTGCTGGAGCCGCGCGTCAGGGGGGGGGTAATGTCACGACTTCTGCCGAAGTCGTTGCCTCTCCTTGTCCGGGCAGTGTTCGGCGGTCGACTTCACCGGTCTTCTAGCCATCATCGATCCATTTTTCATTTTCCATTGGTTTTGTCTTGTCTTTCCACACACCTGTTGTCAATCCCATTCATTACCTGTTGTGTATTTAACCCTCTGTTTCCCTTCATGTGTTTGTCAGAGATTGTTCGTTGTCATGTGTTGTGTTGATTGTGTATAGGTGTGCGATGGGTCTTCGTACCCAGATTTGTTTTATGTTTTTTTTCCCGTGAGTGTTATGGAGCAGATTACTGGGACTTTAATTAAAGTACTCCATTCTACACTCTATTTGACTCTCCTGCGCCTGACTTCCACTACCACTTATACACGCCATTGTGACAGCGTCCTCCAAAACACAACCCCGACAAGCCGCACTGCTTCTTGACACAATGCATGCTAAACCTGGAAGCCAGCCGCACCAATGTGTCAGAGGAAACACCGTACACCTGGTGATCATGTCAGTGCCTGACCCGCCACAGTAGTCGCTACAGCCTGATGGGACAAGGACATCCCGGCCGTCCAAACCCTCCCCTAACCCGGACTGCGCTAGGCCAATTGTGCGTCGCCTCATGGGTCTCCCGGTCGGCACGGGTATTAAACCAGCATCTGTAGCAATGCAGTTTGCACTGCTTAGCAGTGCCTTAGACCGCTGCACCACTCAGGAGGCCCGATCTGCAAAGGTTTTAATGCTCATCAAAAGTATCAAAATACTAAAACACTACTTAAATAATTTTATTTTTTATCACAGAAACAATGAGAAAATATGGGGAAATAAATAAATAATAAAATGTTAATTATATAAAGCAGCCTGTGTACTCATCTGCCAGAGAGTAGCCACAATTGGCCCGAGCCCCAAGTAATACATTTGGGCCAGATGACTGACACCGGAATTGGCCCAAGCTCAATCCCCACAACCTAGCCATAAGTAATGCTGCTGAAGTCGGCCCAGACTCGGGCCACATGACTTCGGCCGAGTCTAGCTCTCAGCCGAGTGCCCCGACTCTCAGCCGGAATCGGTCCAGATCCACTGTGCTAGCTGGGTGTTAGCGTTGTCAGAAATGTAACAAAAGGGTAGCACATCGTTTGTTCTTAATGGACAGAAACGAGCACGTGAGATTGATCAATTATACATTTAATCAAAACTGTTGCCCCTACAAAACGTTTTCAGTCCAAAAGGTGGCAAGTCTAATAGTCACTTTATGGACGCTTTAGTCTTGTTCTTATCCGACTCCTAGATATTGAGCTAGGTCGGGACAAGACATTTTATTGTTTTCCTAATTCTAACAACCCAGATGGCTCATGACCAGAGGCAGAGAAACTGTTGTGTACCTGAATTTAACATTGAGCTTCAACCAATGCCATACTACTGTGGGGGCTGTAGGTAAATCACAACTGACCGTAGATCAGGGCAGTAAAATAAAAAAATAAAAAATGGACAAGTTTCTGGGCACCCCATCGACACTCCAATAAAAAAAGAAACCAATAAATACATTTACTCAATAAAATAACAATTTTCAAATGATCTTTTCTATATTGTCCCATACAATAATCTTCACTCTTAATTATTTTTTTTAAATTACAACTCCAACACTGAATACCACTGGTCTAGGTGCTTACTTCAAAGCTAGAACAGCTTTTGACGTTGCAGTCTCAGAGACAAAACATTAGCTTCTTGTTATTGTCTTTGACAAACTAAGATCCCTTATTTTGTCTAGAAACATAGAGGCTGACAGAGACACAGTGGACAGTGTCAAGAGTGGCATTCTTCAGATTCAGTATTGAGGGGGTAGACTTTTCCTGGAACTGAAGTCAGGCTCCGACGGGACTAAAGAAGATTAAAGAGAAGAAAAGCCCCATTACTCCACTGAAATGATTTTTACTCTAAGAGAGGAGTAATGCTACCACTTCCACCAAAGCTACTGCTATTGAATCCAAACATCCCCTGAGAGACAGGAGACCACTCAGAAGGATGGATTCTTTGGACTGGCCCAGGTATCTTGACACCCCACTTACCTCCTTCGATGTGTGATATGTGTGGCATTGTTTGAAGGTAGATTCAGCGAAATGACATTGGCACGAGCAGCACCGGAGATATATTGAGATAAATGAGATGCAAGACTTCACTCTCACAGTCACACACAGTATCTGCGTATGTGCACGGGTTTGCTTCACACTGTGAACAACGTGGCAGCCAGGGCACCAAAACAGTGGAGAAGTTGAGCCTTGTGCTTTAATGCTCTTAGTTGACCCACTACCCTCTTTACTTTCTGCATCTACCTCATATCCCTGAGTCTACCTTTAAGTACTGTGTAATAGTGGTCTGATGGCCTTGTTTGTTTGTAAGGGCTAAGGTGTGGCCATGAGAGAGAGAGGTGTGTGTGTGTGTGTGTGTGTGTGTGTGTGTGTGTGTGTGTGTGTGTGTGTGTGTGTGTGTGTGTGTGTGTGTGTGTGTGTGTGTGTGTGTGTGTGTGTGTGTGTGTGTGTGTGTGTGTGTGTGTGTGTGTGTGTGTTCTAGGGAGGGGTTAGGGATGGAGCAGTGTTGTTTTCGCTCTGATATTTTTTGTGATGAGGTACACCTGAGCCCAGCACCTGAGGGACATACACTGTCTGATTATCAACACTCATTATCTCTCCTTTTATCTCTCCTTCCCTCATTATCTTCTTTACCTCTCACTCCTTCCATCCTGAACACACCCACCCACTACATCTGTATTTAGCTAACACACACACACGGAAACACACACACCCCCACATAAAAAGAGGAGAGACTTGTGTGCACGCATGTGCCTGACTACAGCTGAATGGACACTCATCCCAGGACGTTCTCTCGCTCACTAGCTCTCTTTCTCTCTGTCATCCTCTCTTTCGTGTTTAAACTGTAAAGAGCTGGATACAGACAGAAAGAAAGAGGGAGAGGGAAAGAGAGAGATTGAGAGAGGGGGGGTAGAGAGAGATGCATGTGCGTGTCTTCACTGCTCACATAACCCCCCAGTGTGTTGGTCCTTGATGGAGGCTGAGATAGAGATATTACCCCTGGGCCCTGTGCTCTTACTCACTCCCTCTCCCTCCAGCTCTCACTTCCTCTACCCCTTTCTTTCTCCCTCACTCTCTCTCCTCACTTGCTAAGCCACTTTGACTTGAGGATGTGACTGGAAGATAATGTAGTGTGATAATGGCATGTCCATTCAAAACAAATAGGGAATGCCATTGATGAACCTGCTGTAGCAAAGCACCAGCTAACATAAAATGGTAACAAAGTCTGATAGATCTATTACACTGCAGTGTAATGGGAAGATATACATTTGTTTGAAAGTAATTATATAGGGGCACTATGAGATGATTGAACACACAAATTCATATGAAACTACTACCATCAGCACAACAGACTTCTTGTTAATCAGCATGCTGACTAAGTCGAGTATCTTCTGTCTGGTGGGTGTTTGTGTGTGTTGGTGTGTGTGTTAAAACTGCAGTAATAACAGGCCAGAGGCAGCCTAATCCCTGGCCAATCAGCAGGAGAGAATGAAGTCATTGGGTGTCGGAGGGACTGGGGCACAGTAGGAGAACTTCTCTGAGATTAAAGCGAAATGATCTTGATCATGGCTAGAACTAATTGTTTTAGAATATTCTATGTGTCAGAGAGCTACGTATCCCCTTACAGTCATCGCTCAACAAAGAGTTTATCTCAGCATCACTGAGTCAACCTGATTCAAACAGAGTCATGGATATAATCAAACAGTCACCTTTCATTTAAGTCACTGATTAGTAAATACTATATTAAGCCTCAAATAATGCTACAGTCCTATCTTAGCTGGTACATAGAGGATGTCTGTAGAACCACTGACACAGCAATCTTCATAAACACTACTCTAAGCCACTCGACAGCCTCACTCAGCAGAACTGAGCAGAAATACAAAACCAGATGGACACTCACACACTCACACACACACGCACACATGCACACACACACACACACACTCACACACACTCGGTGACCTTACAAGCACAAACACATCAGTTGCACTGTCAATGCTAACCACCTCCTCATGTACACTTAGCTACTACACAAACACAGAGACGGAGAGAAACACAGATAGATGAGGTGATGGAGGGAGGGAGAGAAACACAGATAGATGAGGTGATGGAGGAAGGGAGGGATGAGAGAAGGATAAAAACAAGGACAGGGAACAACATCACGTATTACAAAGACAGAATCCCCCCATCCTCAGGACACTCTGACCTATTTAACAGTGCCCTTTGTTTTATATTGTACCTTTTGGTGCGTCGGAACATGTTGCTTGCGTAGTGAGGGTAGCTTAGCGTAATGCTAAGCAACGAGAGCAGTTGAGAACTGAGAGTCAGGAAGCAGCAGGGTCCCTTGAAAATGTCGTCGCAAACGCTCCCTCAACCTTTAGATGTGCACCGGTGTCTGAGTGATGTGGCGGTAGACAAACGACAGTAAAGGAGAGTGAGGGAGAGAGAGAGAGAGAGAGAGAGAGAGAGAGAGAGAGAGAGAGAGAGAGAGAGAGAGAGAGAGAGAGAGAGAGAGAGAGAGAGAGAGAGAGAGAGAGAGAGAGAGAGAGAGAGAGAGAGAGAGAGAGAGAGAGAGAGAGAGAGAGAGAGGAGAGAGAGGAGAGAGAGGGAGGGAGGGAGGGAGGGAGGGAGGGAGGGAGGGAGGGAGGGAGGGAGGGAGGGAGGGAGGGAGGGAGGGAGGGAGGGAGGGAGGGAGGGAGGGGGAGAGGCTGAGGCTGTCTTTGATTTCAAATAGGAACAAAAAATCAGACAGGGTATTGTGGATCGTGTCTCAAGCGTAAGGGCCATGGCAAGGGAAAGGCTTACCAAGAAAAACTTTCAAAAGGACTAATTTGAGACAGAAAGGAGTTGTGGGGGTAATGTCATAAGAATGCACTCTCTCTCTCGCTGTGTGTGTGTTTGAGAGGGAAACCTGTGTCAAAAGCTTTTTACTGGAGGCTACTGTAAATATGAATGAGAGAAAAGAGAGCGAGGGAAGAAGGGATGATGAATTCATAATCCCAGGGAGGAGGAGAAGACACTTAAAGAAGTCCAGAGCGTGTTAAGTGAAGCTGATGCTAGGAGGTGGTAGAGATGTGTGTCTGCAATATGTGTGTATACAAGTGGACGTGTCTTACATAACAAAAAACAGATAGTTTAGATTAGATATGAGCACATCCATTCCATAATTCATCCAAGCAAATGTAAAACCTCAACAGTGCTGATAAATACAAGCCTACTGAGAACAATAGAGGAGACACCCCATCCAGATGAATAGATCAAGGCAGTAGATGAATGTGAGGTCTACTCCAGTGAGCTCATCTATAATGGATGATATGGATGATACTGGTCTATGGGGAGGGGGGCCTAGAATGGGAACCAGACTGAGACAGAATGAACCCAGATGGTACATCTCTGGAGGAGAGCATAGAGTTGATGACTAAATGGGGGACAAAATGAAAGCTGAATACCACTGTGAGGGAAAGATAGAGGAGATGACCAGTGGTCACTGATGTCAGAGGTCAGCACGGTCCCCAGGTTAATTTCCTGGTTTATTTCCCAGGGGCATGGTGTGGGTGATATGGGCAGGGGGAAGAGACGGGTTACAGAGAAAGGCAGAGAGGGACTGGATGGAAGTAGGGACAGAGACTACACAGAGAGACTGCTTGGGTCTGTGTTCTGTATGCTGTGATTATAAACACACACAAGCGTGCGCACACACACACACACACATATACACACACACACAATGATAGAATGATGAAAGCTTCATTTACCACATTATTAACATATTATAACATTTAATTAACACAATCAATTATGTCAGCCATATCTTTGTCTTGCTGACACAGACAATAACACACTGGAGCTGTTTCCCTACCACACACAAGCTAGGGTATGAGAAAAGGAGGGTGAGCGAGAGAGAGCGAGAGAGACAGACAAAGAAGGAGGAGGAAGTGTTTCAGCACCATGGAAAGCGATCAGACGCAGAGCGCTGTCTACCCAGACAGACGGCAGGATTGCCTCCTCCATTCATTCTAATTCCCCTCTAAGTACCTCTAAAGTATCCTCAAACCCTCAATAGGGTGTTGAAACGCTAATCATGTCTCAACAGGGATGAAATCTTCCAACCAGGACAGTAGAGCCCTCGGCTGATAAAAGAGTTGTTGTTTCCAAACACACACTTCCCCTGGCTCGGGGTGTGTTTCATAGGGAGTGCCCAGTTGGCCAGGAGGGAGGGAAGATGTACTAACCTGCTGTTCTTGCGGGGCAGTGGCAGATCCTTCTGGAAGAAAGGCAGAAAAAGAGAGGACAACAGAGATCAGGTACTGGTAACATTAGAGGGATTCACAGGTTACGAGGTGGTTAGAAGCAGAGAAACAGACATCAACTAAACCCCTGTACGTCACCGCACCACATTGGTACATAAGCTAAGCAATGTAATGTTATGATATGACACCTCCCTTCAGTCTCTTAGTCCACTTGGACCTCGTCTCTGCTATTAAGACTCACATATACAGTACATGAATATATTTATTTATTTATTTCACCTTTATTTAACCAGGTAGGCTAGTTGAGAACAAGTTCTCATTTACAACTGCGACCTGGCCAAGATAAAGCAAAGCAGTGCGACACACACAACAACACAGAGTTACACATGGAATAAACAAGCGTACAGTCAATAGCACAATAGTTTAAAAAAGAAAGTCTATATACAGTGTGTGCAAATGGCATGAGGAGGTAAGGCAATAAATAGGCCATAGTAGCAAAGTAATTACCATTTAGCAGATTAACACTGGAGTGATAGATGAGCAGATGATGGTGTGTATGTAGTGATACTGGTGTGCAAAAGAGCAGCACAGTAAATAAAAACAATATGGGGATGAGGTAGGTAGATTGGGTGGGTGGGCTATTTACAAATGGACTATGTACAGCTGCAGCGATCGGTTAGCTGCTCAGATAGCTGATGTTTAAAGTTAGTGAGGGAACGATTTTTGCAATTCGTTCCAGTCACTGGCAGCAGAGAACTGGAAGGAAAGGCGGCCAAAGGTGGTGTTGGCTTTGGGGATGACCAGTGAGATATACCTGCTGGAGCACGTGCTACGGGTGGGTGTTGTTATCGTGACCAGTAAGCTAAGGCGGAGCTTTACCTAGCATAGACTTATAGATGACCTGGAGCCAGTGGGTCTGGCGACGAATATGTAGCGAGGGCCAGCCAACTAGAGCATACAGGTCGCAGTGGTGGTTGGTAGAAGGCGCTTTGGGAACAAAACGGATGGCACTGTGATAGACTGCATCCAATTTATTGAGTAGGGTATTGGAGGCTATTTTGTAGATGACATCGCCAAAGTCGAAGATTGGTAGGATAGTCAGTTTTACTAGGGTAAATTTGTCGGCGTGAGTGAAGGATGCTTTTGTTGCGAAATAGAAAGCCGATTCTAGATTTAATTTTGGATTGGAGATGTTTGATATGAGTCTGGAAGGAGAGTTTACAGTCTAGCCAGACACCTAGGTATTTGTAGTTGTCCACATATTCTAGGTTAGAGCCGTCCAGAGTAGTGATGCTAGTCGGGCGGGCAGTGTGCGGGCATCAAACGGTTGAAGAGCATGCATTTAGTTTTAGTTGCATTTGATAGCAGTTTACTGGCCACAGAAGGAGTGTTGTATGGCATTGAAGCTCGTTTAGAGGTTAGTTAACACAGTGTCCAAAGAAGGGCCAGATGTATACAGAATGGTGTCGTCTGCATAGAGGTGGATCAGGGAATCACCCGCAGCAAGAGTGACATCCTTGATGTATACAGAGAAAAGAGTTGGCCTGAGAATTGAACCCTGTGGTACCCCCATAGAGACTGCCAGAGGTCCGGACAACATATATATACAGTACATGGTATTCTGTGTGTCTTTGTTTGTTAATTCCGTCGAGGGAGCGATACCAGGAAACAGCAGAACAGAGAGGATGGGTAAGTGCATTATGTGCTTGTATATGTGAGTGTGTGCTTTAGTAATGTGGACCAGTGCTTTGAAGTGGACCAACGCTCTCGCTACCTCTCCCTCTCTGTCTTTCTCTCTTTCTGTGTTCCCCCAGCAGAGCAGAACAGTGTGTCCACCCCCCTATCTCTCCCCTGGGTCCCAGATGGACCCAGAACACTGGGCTGGAACAGCAGCAAATGCTGAGAAGTGCCAAATCCTACACCAGCCCAGCCTGGCTCTTTGAAATGTTTCTAACTGAGGCACTGGTTTAGTTTCCCTGGCACTGTTTTAGCATTTGTGGCACAAATCCCATTCAAGTCATAGTACCGATATTTGCATTTTTCATGCATCATGTTCAAATCATCTATAAGTGACATTGTTGAGCTTCACAGTCAATGTTAGATATTTTCGGAGGATTTGGACAAAAATGCTAATATTGGTACCATGACTTGAATGGAATTTGTACCACAAATGCTAAAACATTAGTATTTGGTGTAACGGTCCTGACCTGTTTTATGTTGTTTTTGTATGTGTTTATGGTCAGGGCGTGTGTTTTGGGTGGGCAGTCTATGTTTTCTGTTTCTATGTTGGTTTTGGGTTGCCTGGTATGGCTCTTAATTAGAGGCAGGTGGTTTGCGTTTTCCTCTAATTAAGAGTCATATTTAGGTAGGGTGTTCTCACTGTTTGTTTGTGGGTGATTGTCTCCTGTGTCGTCGAATGTATGTACCATACGGGACTGTTTGGCTGTTCGTTTTGTTTTGATGTAGTCTGTTCCTGTCCGTGAGTTTTACGTTAGTTATGTAAGTTCATGTTCAGGTTTTTCGTCTACGTCGTTTTCTTGTTTTGTAATTTTGAAAGTGTTTTGTTTTTCGTGTTGCCATCGTCGTGTTCAAATAAAAGATGGCTTATTTCCCGAATGCTGCATTTTGGTCTACTGATCCTTCTCTCCTCTCCTCATCCGAGGATGATGAGAACGACAGCCCTTACAGAATCACCCACCACGCTAGGACCAATTGGCAAGGGAAAACTCAACGGAGTAAGGGACAGGAAAAGAAGGAGCAATGGACATGGGACGATATATTGGACGGAAAGGGTTGCTACACATGGGAGGAGATCCTGGCTGGTAGGGATCGCCTCCCATGGGAACAGCTGGAGGCACTGAGGAGAGCAGAGGCTACCGGAGAGAGGAACCGGAGTTATGAGGGAACGCGTCTGGCACGGAAGCCCAAAAAGCCCGTAAGTAACACCCAAAAATTTCTTGGGGGGGGGGGCTAAGAGGTAGTGGGCCAAGGGCAGGTAGGAGACCTGCGCCCACTTCCCAGGCTTACCGTGGAGAGCGGGAGTACGGGCAGGCGCCGTGTTACGCAGTAGAGCGCACGGTGTCTCCTGTACGAGTGCATAGGCCAGTGCGGGTTATTCCACCTCCCCGCACTGGCAGGGCTAGATTGGGTATTGAGCCAGGTGTCATGAGGCCGGCTCAACGCGTCTGGTCTCCAGTGCGTCTCCTCGGGCCGGCATACATGGCACCTGCCTTACGCATGGTTTCCCCGGTTCGCCTACATAGGCCGGTGCGGGTTATTCCACCTCCCCGCACTGGTCGGGTGACCGGGAGCATTCAACCAGGTAAGGTTGGGCAGGCTCAATGCTCAAGAGTGCCAGTACGCCTCCACGGTCCGGTATTTCCGGCGCCACCTCCCCGCCCCAGCCTAGTACCTACAGTGCCTACACTACGCACTAGGCTACCAGTGCGTCTCCTGAGCCCTGTTCCTCCTCCACGCACTCTCCCTGTAGTGCGTGTATCTAGCCCGGTGCCTCCAGTTCCGGCACCACGCACTAAGCCTCCTGTGCGTCTCCAGAGCCCTGTACACACTATCTTCTCCCCCTACTAATCCTGATGTGCTTGTCCTCAGCCCGGTGTCACCAGTGCCGGTACCTCGCATCAGGTATAGAGTGGGCTTTGAGAGTACAGTGTGCCCTGTCCCTGCTCCCCGCACTAGTAGGAAGGTGCTTATCCTTAGCCCAGTGCCTCCAGTTCCGGCACCACGCACCAGGTCTACAGTGCGCCGTATCCGGCCAGAGCCATCCGTCTCACCAGCGCCATCTGAGCCATCCGTCTCCCCAGCGCCATCTGAGCCATCCGTCTCCCCAGCGCCATCTGAGCCATCCGTCTCCCCAGCGCCGTCTGAGCCATCCGTCTGCAATGAGCCTGCAAAGCCGCCCGTCTGCCATGAGCCTGCTAAGCCGCCCGTCTGCCATGAGCCTACAGAGCCGTCTGCCAGACAGGAGCCGCTAGAGCCGCACGCCAGACAGGAGCCGCTAGAGCCGCCAACCAGACAGGATCTGCCAGAGCCGCCAACCAGACAGGATCTGCCAGAGCCGCCAACCAGACAGGATCTGCCAGAGCCGCCAACCAGACAGGATCTGCCAGAGCCGCCAGCGAGCCATGAGCAGCCAGAGCCGTCAGAGAGCCATGAGCGTCGAGAGCCGTCAGCCTGCCATGAGCGTCGAGAGCCGTCAGCCTGCCATGAGCGTCGAGAGCCGTCAGCCTGCCATGAGAGCCGTCAGCCTGCCATGAGCGTCGAGAGCCGTCAGCCAGCCATGAGCGTCGAGAGCCGTCAGCCTGCCATGAGCGTCGAGAGCCGTCAGCCTGCCATGAGCGTCGAGAGCCGTCAGCCAGCCATGAGCGTCGAGAGCCGTCAGCCAGCCATGAGCGTCGAGAGCCGTTCAGTCAGGATCTGCCTGAGTATATCAGCCGGGACCTGCCCCTTGTCCCGGTGCTGCCCCTTATCCCGGTGCTGCCCCTTATCCCGGTGCTGCCCCTTGTCCCGGTGCTGCCCCTTATCCCGGTGCTGCCCCTTGTCCCGGTGCTGCCCCTTATCCCGGTGCTGCCCCTTATCCCGGTGCTGCCCCTTATCCCGGTGCTGCCCCTTATCCCGGTGCTGCCCCTTGTCCCGGTGCTGCCCCTTGTCCCGGTGCTACCCCTTGTCCCGGTGCTGCCCCTTGTCCCGGTGCTGCCCCTTGTCCCGGTGCTGCCCCTTGTCCCGGTGCTGCCCCTTCTCCCGGTGCTGGCCGTTCATTTAGGGGATGTTAGTTTTAGGGTGGTCATTGGAAGGGGAAGACAGAAGCGGGGAGTGACTATGGTGGTGTGGGGACAGCGTCCAGAGCCTGAGCCACCACCGTGGTCAACTGCCCACCCAGACCCTCCCCTGGACTTTGTGCTGGTGCGCCCGGCGTTCACACCTTGAGGGGGGGGTTCTGTAACAGTCCTGACCTGTTTTATGTTGTTTTTGTATGTGTTTATGGTCAGGGCGTATGTTTTGGGTGGGCAGTCTATGTTTTCTGTTTCTATGTTGGTTTTGGGTTGCCTGGTATGGCTCTTAATTAGAGGCAGGTGGTTTGCGTTTTCCTCTAATTAAGAGTCATATTTAGGTAGGGTGTTCTCACTGTTTGTTTGTGGGTGATTGTCTCCTGTGTCGTCGAATGTATGTACCATACGGGACTGTTTGGCTGTTCGTTTCGTTTTGATGTAGTCTGTTCCTGTCCGTGAGTTTTACGTTAGTTATGTAAGTTCATGTTCAGGTTTTTCGTCTACGTCGTTTTCTTGTTTTGTAATTTTGAAAGTGTTTTGTTTTTCGTGTTGCCATCGTCGTGTTCAAATAAAAGATGGCTTATTTCCCGAATGCTGCATTTTGGTCTACTGATCCTTCTCTCCTCTCCTCATCTGAGGAAGAGGAGAACGACAGCCCTTACATTTGGAAACAATGCCAGGAAAATAAAACTAATGCATGGATTGCTGTCATACCTTGTCTATAGACTGCTTACAGGGAAACCAATATGTCATTTTGTAATTTGGGATGAACTATCCCTTTAAGCTCTGTGGTGCCTAGAGCTTCAGCCTCAAACAGAGCCTGATTCTGCCTCTGGCTGTGTCCCTGACTGCTTACTTCTTAAACACACATTCACTGCAGCAGACTCCCACTCTCTCCAGACATACATGTAGAACATGAAAGAGACAGAGAAATTGCAAATTGACCAAGTGTACCGGGTGACGCTCTCCTCATCCTCGGATGAGGTGAGGAGAGAAGGATCTTCAGACCAAAACGCAGGCTTAGGGAAATAAGCCATCTTTATTAACAATGATGATGGCAAAACACGAAACGAAACAAAACACTTTCAAAACTACAAAATAAGAAAACGACGTTGACGAAACCTGAACATAAACTTATATAACTAAACATAAACTTACGTACAGGAAACAGACGACATCGAAACGAAAACGAAACAAACAAACGCTACAGTCCAGTGTGGTACGAACAAACATACTGACACAGGAGACAATCACCCACAAACAAACAGTGAGAATGCCCTACCTAAATATGACTCTTAATTAGAGGCAAACGCAAACCACCTGCCTCTAATCAAGAGCCATACCAGGCAAACCAAAACCAACATAGAAACAGATAACATAGAATGCCCACCCAACCTCACGTCCTGACCAACTAACACACAAAAACTAACATAAATAGGTCAGGAACGTGACAGTACCCCCCCCACAAGGTGCGAACTCCGGACGCACCAGCACAAAGTCTAGGGGAGGGTCTGGGTGGGCATCTAACCACGGTGGTGGCTCAGGCTCCGGGCGCGGTTCCCACCCCACCATAATCCATCCTAACTTCCTCCCTCCACGAATGTCCACCCTCTTTTGACCCCCACAAAATCCCCTTAACAACATATCTAAGAATGACAACACCGGGACAGAGAGATAAACCAAGACAGAGGGATAGATAAGAATATAGAGGTAGAAAAAGATAGAGAGGGAGATCAGGATAGAGGGGCAACTCCGGACTGAAGGGCAGCTCCGGACAGAGAGACAGCTCTGGACTGATGGGCAGTTCTGGGTATCTAGCCTTTTCAGGCTGAAGGGCAGCTCATGGCTGACTGACGACTCTCGACGCTCATGGCAGGCTGACGGCTCTCGACGCTCATGGCAGGCTGACGGCTCTCGACGCTCATGGCAGGCTGACGGCTCTCGACGCTCATGGCGCTCTGACGGCTCTCGACGCTCATGGCGCTCTGACGGCTCTCGACGCTCATGGCGCTCTGACGGCTCTCGACGCTCATGGCGCTCTGACGGCTCTCGACGCTCATGGCGCTCTGACGGCTCTCGACGCTCATGGCGCTCTGACGGCTCTGGCTGCTCATGGCGCTCTGACGGCTCTGGCTGCTCATGGCGCTCTGACGGCTCTGGCTGCTCATGGCGCTCTGACGGCTCTGGCTGCTCATGGCGCTCTGACGGCTCTGGCTGCTCATGGCGCTCTGACGGCTCTGGCTGCTCATGGCTCGCTGGCGGCTCTGGCTGCTCATGGCTCGCTGGCGGCTCTGGCTGCTCATGGCTCGCTGGCGGCTCTGGCAGATCCTGTCTGGTTGGCGGCTCTGGCAGATCCTGTCTGGTTGGCGGCTCTGGCAGATCCTGTCTGGTTGGCGGCTCTGGCAGATCCTGTCTGGCTGACGGCTCTAGCGGCTCCTGTCTTGCTGATGGCTCTAGCGGCTCCTGTCTGGCTGACGGCTCTGTAGGCTCATGGCAGACGGGCGGCTTTGCAGGCTCATGGCAGACGGGCGGCTTTGCAGGCTCCTGGCAGACGGATGGCTCAGACGGCGCTGGGGAGACGGATGGCTCAGATGGCGCTGGGGAGACGGATGGCTCAGATGGCGCTGGGGAGACGGATGGCTCAGATGGCGCTGGGGAGACGGATGGCTCAGATGGCGCTGGGGAGACGGATGGCTCTGGCCGGATATGGCGCACTGTAGACCTGGTGCGTGGTGCCAGAACTGGAGGCACCGTGCTAATGACAAGCACCTTCCTACTAGTGCGGGGAGCAGGGACAGTGCACACTGTATTCTCAAAGCCTACTCTATCCCTGATGCGTGGTACCGGCACTGGTGACGCCGGGCTGAGGACAAGCACATCAGGATTAGTAGGGG
The DNA here is from genome assembly GCF_029448725.1 of Salvelinus fontinalis. Lineage (NCBI taxonomy): Eukaryota > Metazoa > Chordata > Actinopteri > Salmoniformes > Salmonidae > Salvelinus > Salvelinus fontinalis. The sequence goes on from NC_074698.1 coordinate 17,005,058, forward strand.
GAGAAGATAGTGTGTACAGGGCTCTGGAGACGCACTGGTAGCTTAGTGCGTGGGGCCGGAACTGGAGGCACCGGGCTAGATACACGCACTACAGGGAGAGTGCGTGGAGGAGGAACAGGGCTCAGGATACGCACTGGTAGCCTAGTGCGTAGTGTATACACTGTAGGTACTAGGCTGGGGCGGGGAGGTGGTGCCGGAAATACCGGACCGTGGAGACGTACTGGCACTCTTGAGCATTGAGCCTGCCCAACCTTACCTGGTTGAATGCTCCCGGTTGCCCGACCAGTGCGGGGAGGTGGAATAACCCGCACCGGCCTATGTAGGCGAACCGGGGAAACCATGCGTAAGGCAGGTGCCATGTATGCCGGCCCGAGGAGACGCACTGGAGACCAGACGCGTTGAGCCGGCCTCATGACACCTGGCTCAATACTCAATCTAGCCCTACCAGTGCGGGGAGGTGGAATAACCCGCACTGGGCTATGCACTCGTACAGGAGACACCGTGCGCTCTACTGCGTAACACGGCGCCTGCCCGTACTCCCGCTCTCCACGGTAAGCCTGGGAAGTGGGCGCAGGTCTCCTACCTGCCCTTGGCCCACCACCTCCTAGCCCCCCCCCAAGAAATTTTTGGGAATTACTTACGGGCTTTTTCGGCTTCCGTGCCAGACGCGTTCCCTCATAGCTCCGGTTCCTCTCTCCGGTAGCCTCCGCTCTCCTCAGTGCCTCCAGCTGTTCCCATGGGAGGCGATCTCTACCAGCTAGAATCTCCTCCCATGTGTAGACACCCTTTCCATCCAAAACATCGTCCCATGTCCATTGCTCCTTTCTCTCCTGTCCTTTACTCCGTTTAGTTTCCCTTTGCCGCTTGGTCTTAGCGTGGTGGTGGGTGATTCTGTACCGGGTGACGCTCTCCTCATCCTCGGATGAGGTGAGGAGAGAAGGATCTTCAGACCAAAACGCAGGCTTAGGGAAATAAGCCATCTTTATTAACAATGATGATGGCAAAACACGAAACGAAACAAAACACTTTCAAAACTACAAAATAAGAAAACGACGTTGACGAAACCTGAACATAAACTTATATAACTAAACATAAACTTACGTACAGGAAACAGACGACATCGAAACGAAAACGAAACAAACAAACGCTACAGTCCAGTGTGGTACGAACAAACATACTGACACAGGAGACAATCACCCACAAACAAACAGTGAGAATGCCCTACCTAAATATGACTCTTAATTAGAGGCAAACGCAAACCACCTGCCTCTAATCAAGAGCCATACCAGGCAAACCAAAACCAACATAGAAACAGATAACATAGAATGCCCACCCAACCTCACGTCCTGACCAACTAACACACAAAAACTAACATAAATAGGTCAGGAACGTGACACCAAGAGGTACTGCAAAATAAATTGGGGGAGAGAGGGGCCAAGAGAGACACTGAGCCCATTTCCCAGGTGTGTGTTGTGTAGAGCGTTAATTAATGCATTAGCCACTCCACATCCACTCCTGTCAATGAGGGGCGACACCGTCAAGATGCCATTAGCATTGACTGACAGGCAACCAGTGACAATTAATACAATATTAGGTTAATCTTGAGCTAAAGTGTACATGATTGTTTGAGACTGTGTGTGTGTGTGTGTGTGTGTGTGTGTGTGTGTGTGATCCTCTTCATAAGGTTCTCCCTCTGGAACAACTAGAGAAACCCTCTCCACAGTGTGTGCTTGTCTAGTGGAATGTTTTTGTATCCCAGGGACAAACCTCCCACATAGCAGAATACCTTCAACACTCAGTTACCTTGAAGTGTCAAACGGAACACTCTACAGATTTAGTCTTACCACAGAGAGAGCTGGTAAAAGCTATGAATGCTTGGGAGAGAAGGCAGTAGGGCCTTGATTGAGGAGTGAATATGAAATAAATAATTTTGGATCAAAAGAGAAGTAACTTCACCATTGTAAGGTCAGATTCTCACATGAGTTTTACACCCAGCACAAGCCGAAGGTCATCGATAGTTGTTGGTGTATATTATGCTCCTCCCATGGGTTTACGTGTTAATAGAAACAAATCCCTCTTTACAAGGACAACCGAATATTCAACCTATTGATTCCTCCTCACTCCTCCATTGGTCAGACTAATTGATCCTGAGCCATCAGAGCTCTGTACATTACTTGAAAGTGTGGATGGAGGGAAGACAGTGCAGATAAAGACTGGTGATGGGGAAGGTGTATGAACATATCTCAGACACAACATCATAAAGATATCTGGCTCGTACCCGTCATACTACACATACCAGTAAATCACTTTATAATAGCCACTTTAAGAGCTGTGGCATAGATCCATATTGAGTCTATGTCTGTACTGAAATGCACTTTCAATAGATACTCTCCATTGTGCATACTTTTTCATCCAGGTCATGTAACCTCTCATAACATAATTATGAAGAGAACATAAAGTTTGCGTTGACACACAAGGAGTGGAAATCTTTTTATGCTACAAGTGCAGACTAGTTAGAGTAAGAAAGAATGAAGAGAAAACCTTCCAAATATGGAGGTATTAAACCAAAGGAACAAAGCAGGATGCACTACGCCGACTACGGCATTTAATCAAAATGAGTCTGCTCATTGTCTGATGTCCTCAGTAGGGCCCTTGACTGCTGTGGCGTGTCTGAGGCATGTCTAGACAACAAAGAGAACAATGTGGTGCATCAAAGAGATGGCAACCTTCTATTTGTCTGGGAGGAAGGAATCAGAACCATGGACAGGGCCCTACAGGTGTAGGATCTTAATTTGATTTGCGTAAATTTAATATACTAACTATTTCTCTTGTTAAAAATCTGAAATGGTATTAAATTTGGTGAAGAGCACATTATGACTTGTTTAGGACTCGAAACTCAAAGTTTAGGACTTGAGACTTGACGTGATACTTGACTGTCTTGACTTGAGACTTGACTTGGGAGTTGATTTGGGACTTGAGTGCTAAGACTTGAGACTTACTTGTGACTTGTAAAACAATGACTTGGTCCCACCTCTGATTACGGGTATTGTCCTGTGTCGTTCAACGAGGTTTACCCTCGCTCTTTTGTTTGGGTACAGCCCAGTGTTTTTGTATACGTGTTTGTTTTGGGTGTATTAAAACCCCTATTGTGTATTCCTGCGCCTGTCTCCAAAATCATTTATACCAGCGTGACAATTGCAAACTTCTGAAGCCTTTTAAAACGTCAAATACACTACAAGTTTTAAATGTCCTCCATTGCAGGAAGGAATCAGCACCATGGACAGGGCCCTACCTTGGAGGAAGGAATCATCTCCATTGACAGGGCCCTACCTTGGAGGAAGGAATCAGCACCATGGACAGTGCCCTACCTTGGAGGAAGGAATCATCTCCATTGACAGGGCCCTACCTTGGAGGAAGGAATCAGCACCATGGACAGTGCCCTACCTTGGAGGAAGGAAACTGGACCATGGACAGGGCCCTACCTTGGAGGAAGGTATCAGCACCATGGACAGGGCCCTACCTTGGAGGAAGGAATCAGCACCATGGACAGGGCCCTACCTTGGAGGAAGGAATCAGCACCATGGACAGGGCCCTACCTTGGAGGAAGGGATCAGCACCATGGACAGGGCCCTAACTTGGAGGAAGGGATCAGCACCATGGACAGGGCCCTACCTTGGAGGAAGGGATCAGCACCATGGACAGGGCCCTACCTTGGAGGAAGGAATCAGCACCATGGACAGGGCCCTACCTTGGAGGAAGGAAACTGGACCATGGACCGGGGATACTTAGGAGGAGGTCACTCCACAAAGCCAACTCAGGAGTGGGATATGGAAGACGGATATAGTAAAGGGATTCAGGGAAGCGTACAGGTTCAAAAGGACCAAATGAGATCAGGAGAGGAGATTAGCTGCTTGAGAGCCATTGTATCCTATCAGCGCATATATGATGGAATAACATCTGGTCTGGAAAGTGGTCTGACAAAAGGTGCCTCCCCTCCTAACTATTCATTTGCTTTAGATTTGCATCAGAATGTCAGATAATGTACGTTATAATGTCATGTGTCCTAATAAAAAACAATTCAATGAATAAAGGTCACCCCCTCAAACTTCCCTACAAACAGCATGATTTTCATTGTTGAACCAATACTTTAATGCTCTCTCACTTTGTCAGGCCATATGGGGAGAAACTCATGTCACACTGAAATCTAGACTTTATCAATGGCCAGTCATTGTGTCATTGACTCAGTCAATCCAGGAAGCTGAGACTAATGAAAGGAATTGCTATTGAGTTTCCGCTTTCTGAATGTTAAACACAATAAAAGTGCAGTGACTGGCTGACGGTAGAGATTGGTGCTCTGAATCGGATGGATCTGGAGAGGATTGACGACAGATGGAGCTCTGTCACAACCGTACCGTTCCCACTGACTGAACACAGATTTGAAAGCAAAACAATTATGCTCTATATTTACCCCCTCTCTGTGACGAGGATGACTGCTCTTCCAGAAGGTTCTGCACTGTGGGTTGAGGAGTCTAAATGGTCCCTCTGAGTCGCAACCACATTGGGATGTTTGTGACACAATGACAAAACATACGTCAAATGTCTATGAATATTCAAATAGACTTTATTGTCCTGTGATTGCTGTGGTTGGCAGCATTACAAATACAGTTCAGGTTCATGATTATATTGCCTGATTGTAATGCTGTGTACAGTACAGTATACTATGCTGTGGCCCAGGGGGGAGGTTGAACTCCCGGTTACAAGTCACTGTTCCACCGGATGCACCACAATATACTTGTGTATTCAGCCCAGAGCAGAAGGTGGTGCGCTGGTGATCGTTTCAACACGGGATGGTGCATCTCACAGGGTTATATCCTATATCCTCCTTCAATAAGATTTCCTAATTAATAGAATACATGTGATTGTGATGTACAGTGCATTCCGAAACTATTCAGACCCCTTGACTTTTTCCACATTTTGTTACGTTACAGCCTTATTCTAAAATGGATTAAATTGTTTTTTTCCCCCGCATCAATCTACACATAATACCCCATAATGACAATGCAAAAACAGGTTTTTAGAAATGTATGCAAAATTCTTAAAAAATAGAAATATCTTATTTACATAAGTATTCAGACCCTTTACTCAGTACTTGGTTGAAGCACCTTTTGCAGTGATTACGGCCTCAAGTCTTCTTGGGTATGATGCTACAAGCTTGGCACAACTGTATTTGAGGAGTTTCTCCCATTCTTCTCTGCAGATCTTCTCAAGTTCTGTCAGGTTGGATGGGGAGCGTCGCTGCACAGCTATTTTCAGGTCTCTCCAGAGATGCTTAATCGGGTTCAAGCTCGGGCTCTGGCTGGGTCATCCAAGGATATTCAGAGACGTGTCCCGAAGCTCCTCCTGCATTGAGTGGCTGTGTGCTTAGGGTCGTTGTCCTGTTGGAAGGTGAACCTTCACCTCAGTCTGAGGTTCTGAGTGCTCTGGAGCAGGTTTTCATCAAGGATCTCTCTGTACTTTGCTCCGTTCATCTATCCCTCGATCCTGACTAGTCTCCCAGTCCCTGCCGCTGAAAAACATCCCCACAGCATGATGCTGCCACTACCATGCTTCACCATAGGGATGGTGACAGGTTTGCTCGACGTGACGCTTGGCATTCAGGCCAAAGAGTTCAACCTTTCATCAGACCAGAGAATCTTGTTTCTCATGGTCTGAGAGTCTTTAGGTGCCTTTTGGCAAACTCCAAGCGGGCTGTCATGTGCCTTTTACTGAGGAGTGGCTTCCATCTAGTCACTCTAACATGAAGGCCTGATTGGTGGAGTGCTGCAGAGATGGTTGTCCTTCTGGAAGGTTCTCCCATCTCCACAGAGGAATGCTGGAGCTCTGTCAGAGTGACCATCGGGCTCTTGGTCACCTCCCTGGCCAATGCCCTTCTCCCACGATTGCTCAGTTTGGCCGGGCAGCAAGCTCTAGGAAGAGTCTTGGTGGTTCCAAGCTTCTTCCATTTAAGAATGATGGAGGCCACTGTGTTCTTGGGGACCTTCAATGCTGCAGAAATGCTTTGGTACCCTTCCTCAGGTCTGTGCCTCGACACAATCCTGTCTCAGAGCTCTACGGACAATTCCCTCGACCTCATGCCTTGGTTTTTGCTCTGACATTCACTGTCATCTGTGGGTCCTTATATATACAGGTGTGTGCCTTTCCAAATCATGTCCAATCAATTGAATTTACCACAGCTGGACTCCACTCAAGTTGTAGAAACATCTCAAGGATGATCAGTGGAAACAGGATGCACCTGAGCTCAAATTCGAGACTCATAGCAAAGGGTCTGAATACTTATGTAAAGAAGGTATTTCTGTTTTTTATTTTTAATACATTTGCAAAAAAAATGATAACTTTGGTACAAGACTCTGAATGTCCTTGAGTGGCCCATCCAGCGCCTGGACTTAACTCCGATCTAACATCTCTGGAGAGACCTGAAAATAGCTGTGCAGCAATGCTCTCCATCCAACCTGACAGAGCACACCAAATACAGGTGTGCCAAGATTGTAGCGTCACACCCAAGAAAACTTTAGGTTGTAATCGCTGCCAAAGGTGCTTCAACAAAGTACTGAGTAAAGGGTCTGAATACTTATGTAAATATGATATTTCTGTTTTTCATTTTTAATAAATTAGCAACCATTTCTTAAAACCTGTTTTTGCTTTGCCATTTTGGGGTATTGTGTGTAGATTGATGAGGGGAAAAACTATTTAAATGTGGAAAAAATCAAGGGTTCTGAATGCATTCTGAAAAACTGTATATAGAACCTTCCACCCCCAGCTGGGATATGGATGCTGATGAAGACCTAATGTTCGAAACGTTGTAATAAAATCCCCTGGGAGCATGAGCAACAGTGTGCAGTGGATTCCTTTCTATTAAACATAAATTCACCTAGAACTCCAGCACCTGCAAAAAGTACCTAGATGTACGTATGTTCTTCAGCTTTTGTACAACACCTCAATATCAGCAATGTGGTGCTACTTTAATTATCTTCCCCCAGACCACTTCCTGGCAGTAATCTCTGTGAAGCTCTCTGATAATGAGATGGGCTGGCTAAGACACCAGCCAGCCATGAGGATCAGACAGAGGCAGGCAGAGAGTAATGCTGCTGGCGGACCCTGCCATGAGATAGGAGGAACAGCAGCACTATTAATGGTCGTCTGACGTCATGCCCTTCAGCTCCTCCTGTCTCAGCCGGAGGAGAAATGGCCCTGGCTGTAATGAAACAGTACTGGCTGGACTCCCTGCCCACAGCTACACCGCCGCTGGCCCCATCATTTCGTAGACACACGAAGGACAATGGTGAGAAAGTGAGTCTGGGGGGCTGATCAGAACCTAGACAGGAGCCTGCTCATCACCTTAGTCAGTGTCAGTGATTGGCTCACCGTCCCATATCTGACAGATGGAGAGGGGCTGGAGAGGAGGGTGATGCTGTAGTATGGAAGTGCCATGTCATCCCCACAAGTGTCATGTCATCCCCACATGTCATCCCCACACCATCCTCAATACCCCACACATTATTCAGATCAGTCCTTCCCCTGTATGCTACTGTACATACTGTACATGTATATACATGTGTGTGTGTGTGTGTGTGTGTGTGTGTGTGTGTGTGTGTGTGTGTGTGTGTGTGTGTGTGTGTGTGTGTATGTGTGTGTGTGTGTGTGTGTAGGCTGGAGGGATAGTGTCTGGAGCAGATACAAATATGTTTTTTTAATGTTAGTCATGTTGAAGCAGTGCATTATGGGGCTGACCCTTGACCTGCTCTCTGTGGGAGTGGGGTGTTTCACCATATGACGCAGAGAGATGAGAGATGTGCCAGAAGGAGGATTTTAAACAGACACTAACGGTTGTGAGAGTGGCTGGGATGATGAGACTCCAGGGAGATGAGCTGCTGGATGAATCTGAAGGATGGTCATCCAGACACTATCCATCCTCATAAACACACAGAGAGAAGCACACTGGCATACACACACATCTTCCTTATGTACATTCATGACTCATGCTTGTTGTTGAGACATGTAGATGTTTCTAATGTCACCCGATGTCACTAGTTTGCTTTGCCTTATGTTTCACTTCACACACACATGCACTGTTTGTTTGCTGTTGTGTTTGTGCTGTTGCCAGTGTCTTCTGTCTGTGTTGTCCATTTTGTCTTACATTGCCTTTTGCCTCTTTCCAGGCCATCATTGTAATTAATGATTTGTTCTTAATTGAATTGCCTGGTAAAATAAAGGTAAAATAAAAAATGAAATACTGTGAAGTTAAGCCTATGTGCACAGACACATACCCCCCACACACAGGATGGAATTGAGAGTGTTGACAATGCCATTAGCTGGATTTTCCCAGCACAATAAAGAAACTGTGTAATGGTCAACCCCAGTCTCTCCATCCCCAGCTCTCTATCCTCCCTCCTCTTCATCACTATACTGCCCAACCCCAATGATGCCCTAAGGCCCTCTGCCTGCCTGGCTGACCGCTCAGCTCAGTTCACTTGACTGAATCACGCTCCAAGGGGGAGGGGTGACCCGTACTTAACCAGGCTACTTCATAATGGATGAACACGTAGGCTTCAGTAATATGAACATGTCATATCAATATGCATGCGGTACATTTTCATTATGGAGATATTACCTTGAATGGCATTATAGACATAGAGTCGCCAAGTATCTTATGAATATGACCTCTGCTGAGATACATTAAATCAAGATTTCTGCAGCTGAGCATATGAAGTCATAAATGCATAACACAGTTGTTATAACACATGCTCTAAAAAGGATGTTGTGTGTGGGGAGTTGGTTATTAACGTATTAGCCTAAAAATGGTATTGAACTTAATCTCAGCTCAATGGCACATTGTGTACGATTTATATTGACATGAGTGTAGCCTACATGGAACTAACTGTCAAATGAGAGATACTATCAAGCACATTACACCCGAACCTCACCTGCAGCCTCCGACGCCGAATTATCCCCGAGTCATCCATGGTGTAATAAGGCGCAGTCGGATGGGGAATTCCCAAAAACAGCCCCCTGACCCTTCACTTGTTTCGGTTTCGACCCAAACAACTCTGCGGCATCCACTGGCGTCCGGTTCTCACTCAAACAACACAGCCGAGACGGCGGCGTTGCTCGCTTTGAGCCAAAGCGCACAGTGCGCGTGCCGTGTCACGTTGAGGAACCGCTTGAAAACCACCAAATGCCAGGATGTCCCGTAGCATCTGAAACAAGCAGGGTCTTCCGGCTTTTACTTCTCCAAAATAAAGTTATTCCGCTAATGCCTATAGGTTAATTAAATGTTTAAGTCAATGATTCATAAATCCCCATGTTGATAGTCGACTGTCACCTTCACTTCTTCCCGTTGTTTTTAGAGCATCTTTGTGCACCACCAACATTTCTTTAGAGACTTCACTTGCAATATAGTCTACTGCACCAATTCTTTGGCGGTGTCTAAAATAAGTTACACCTACAGCATTAAATGTTCACAATATACCAGAATGTTCATTTCGCGGTTAATGCTGCTTGAGCAATGGTGCAAGACGTGCAACGATGCTTCCTCGAGCTCAGTCAGTCCCGTTGACATTGCCGCTGATTCGCCCAGGAATCCATCCACTTCTTTGGACTCCCAGGGCAATAACAGTCCATGACATAACAAAACACATCGCCTTTCCGCTCAAACTTAAAAAATTCGAGAGAATGTTCTTCTCCCTGGCTGCATATCGCGGTCCATTCAGTCTTCCACCTTCACTTCTTTTGATAACGGACGACAATAGCGCGATATCTGTAACCCTTCCGTGCCCGGGATTCCCTCACGCCCCTCCTCCACGCGCAACTGGGCCAGTGTGATGAACTAAACATCCCTCTCCTCTCGCCACAGGCAAATTGGGGGGATAAGAAGGATAAAATGTGGTGAACTACTTCATTGCTGGGCAACGATGAGAACCGCATGCGTGTGAACGGCCGTACTGGTCATTCAGGACCATGGACAGCGCCACGTAGCCTACGAATGAGTGCCGCTTTTAGATAGTTTTACTGCGGGCCATTGCATTGTCATAACCATAACCAAAAAAGTGTTAAACAAATCAAAATATATTTGAGATTTGAGATTTTTCAAAGTAGCCACCCTTTGCCTTGATGACAGCTTTACACACTCTTGGCATTCTCTCAACCAGCTTCACCTGGAAGGCTTTTCCAACAGTCTTGAAGGAGTTCCCACATATGCTGAGCACTTGTTGACTGTTTTTCCTTCACTCTGCGGTCCAACTAACTCTGCGGTCCAACTTCCATACTACAACTCATTCCAAATCATCTCAATTGGGTTGAAGTCGGGTCATCTGATGCAGCTCTCCATCACTCTCCTTCTTGGTCAAATAGCCCTTACACAGCCTGGAGGTGTGTTGGGTCATTGTCCTGTTGAAAAATAAATGATAGTCCCACTAAGCGGAAACCAGATTGGATGGCGTATTGCTGCAGAATGCTGTGGTAGCCATGTTGGTTAAGTGTGCCTTAAATTCTAAATAAATCACAGTGTCACCAGCAAAGCACCCCCACACATCACACCTCCTCCTCCTCCATGCTTCACGGTGGGAACCACACATGAAGAGATAATCTGTTCACCTACTCTGCGTCTCACAAAGACACAGCGGTTGGAACCAAAAATCTCAAATTTGGACTCATCAGACCAAAGGACAGATTTCCACTGGTCTAATGTCCATTGCTCGTGTTTCTTGGCCCAAGCAAGTCTCTTATTATTCCTGGTGTCCTTTAGTAGTGGTTTCTTTGCAACAATTCTACAATGAAGGCACGACTCACGCAGTCTCCTCTGAACAGTTGATGTTGAGATGTGTCTGTTACTTGAACTTTGTAATGCATTTATTTTGACTGCAATTTCTGAGGCTGGTAACTAATGAACTAATCCTCTTCAGCAGAGGTAACTTTGGGTCTTCTTCCTGTGGCGGTCCTCATGAGAGCCAGTTTCATAACAGCACTTGGTGGTTTTTGCAACTGCACGTGAAGAAACTTTCAAAGTTCTTAAAATTTTCCCGATTTCATGTCTTTTTGCTTATTTGAGCTGTTCTTACCATAATATGGACTTGGTCTTTTACCAAGTAGGTCTATCTTCTGTATACCACTCCTACATTGTCACAACACAACTGATTGGCTAAAACGCATTAAGAAGGAACGAAATTCCACAAATGAACTTTTAACAAGGCACACCTGTTTATATAAACGCATTCCAGGTGACTACCTCATGAAGATGGTTGAGAGAATGCCAAGAGTGTGCAAAGCTGTCATCAAGGCAAAGGGTAGTGTCATGGCCGTTAACAGAAGAAGACCAAGGTGCAGCGTGGTGAGCGTACATTTTCTCTTTATTTGAGAAAAATTACGCCGAACAAAACTGCAAACACTACAAAAACAAACCGTGAAGCTAAAGGCTATGTGCCCTAAACAAAAGTCAACTTCCCACAAAGACAGGTGGAAAAAAGGGATACCTAAGTATGGTTCTCAATCAGAGACAACGATAGACAGCTGCCTCTGATAAAGAACCACACCCGGCCAAACACAAAGAAATAGAAAACATAGAAATAAAGAAACTAGAATGCCCACCCTAGTCACACCCTGGCCTAACCAAAATAGAGAATAAAAACCTCTCTATGGCCAGGGCGTGACAGATGGAGAAGAATTTCGAATATAAACTATATTGTAGTTTACTACATGATTCCATATGTGTTATTTCATAGTTTTGATGTCTTCACTATTATTCTACAATGTAGAAAATAGTAAAAATAAAGAAAAACCCTGGAAAGAGTAGGTGTGTCCAAACGTTTGAGTGGTACTGTATATATTTATCCTTTTGCAATATCTGTTCATTGGTCTCAAAGCTCATATCAGGATACCATGCAAATGGAATCCGGTAAGACTACTGACCTGTTGTTGATCAAGCATGAATCATCATTATCATGCATGGCATACCCAGGATTTAAGGGATGACTGGATGACTGGTCATTCCTGGCCCATATCCAATATCTTTAGTTCCTGGTGTTTGATCAAATAGGCCTATGTGCAGCAAACAGGCTAGATCTCAAACATTTGTCATCCACTTTTTGCATAAGAAATTAGCATGAACAATTAGAGGGCTGGGAGCAGAAACCTTTGAATGTCTCTCTCCATCAGAAAAACGTTTGAGTGGAGAAAATGTTTTACTCGTGGTTTGGTGCCCTCAACATTTGTGAACAAACTGAAACAGACAGTCAGACAGTGCATGACCTGAGTGAAAAGAAGCACAAACAATGGCCAATGTTTGCCCTTGAACAGTTGGCCATTGGATAGATCTACAGATCTACTATAATGAGTTCCTCTCATCATATTTGTTTGCCTGGGATGATGATGAGGGACAGATGGGTTGCCCTTTGGCAGAGAGAGGTTGTGTAATGCTTTGTGATCAAGGATTAGGACTTTCACACTGTTTCTATGTAACATATGATCGGTCCGAGTGTATGGCGCACACAATGATGACCTCACCCTCAGCCCAGACATAGTCAGCCCACAGAGCAACACAGCACCACTCACTCACACACACACACACACACACACACACACACACACACACACACACACACACAGTCCAGCTAGACCATCCCATCCAAACAAATATACTGTAACCAATTTAAATGTATTCAACAGATTACTTCACATAGAATTGTGATGCCACTTGAATTAGTACATTGTGCTCATAATGCAAAATCATGGAGAAAAGCTGTGGTAAGCAGGCTTTGATTCATTTGATTAAATAGCAACCATCAGGGCTTTCTGGCTGGCACACTTTCCTAATGCTGATGGCTGCTCTTTATGTTCCATTTCTATGCAGCCAACATCCACCTCACAGAGACAAACATTCACAACACAATCAGGAAGCCATTAGAGTCCCTCACCCAAACCTTGTAGCACCTCATCCACTCCACTCAGTGAAATCCTCAGGCATCTCTACTGCTGTGGTGCCTTTAGACATACTGCAGGCACTCTATTGATTTTTGCTCCATGTTGCTTTAACTCATCTGACTGATAGACCCTGTAAGATGCCCTGCATGGCAGGTAAAAGCCTGGTGGGCATACAGTACATCGGAAAGTATTCAGACCCCAGACTTTTTCCACATTTTGTAACATTACAGCCTTATTCTAAAATTTATTAAATACATATTTTACTTCATCAATCTACACACAATACCCCATAATGACTAAACCAGGTTTTAAAAAACAAACAGAAATACCTTATTTACTTAAGTATTCAAACCCTTTGCTATGAGACTCGAATTTGAGATCAGGTGCATCCATTGATCATCCTTGAGATGTTTCTACAACTTGTGTGGAGTCCACCTGTGGTAAATGCAATTGTTTGTACATGATTTGGAAAGGCACACACCTGTCTATATAAGGTCCCACAGATGACAGTGCATGTCAGAGCAAAAACCAAGCCATGAAGTCAAAGGATTAGTTCGTAGAGCTCCAAGACATGATTGTGTCTAGGCACAGATCTGGAGAAGGGTACCATGTCAGGTGGTAGCCTAGTGGTTAGAGTGTTGGACTAGTAACTGAAAGGTTGCAAGATCAAATCCCAGAGCTGACAAGTTACAAATCTGTTGTTCTGAACTAGGCTGTCATTGAAAATGAGAATTTGCTCTTAACTGACTTGCAAAGTAATATAAAAGGTAAAAAAAATATTGAGAAATGGGCACAAAAATTTATGCAAAAAACCTGAGAGAAATAAGCTTTTATGGCCTCCTGGGTGGCGCAGTGGTCTAGGGCACTGCATCGCAGTGCTAGCTGCGCCACCAGAGTCTCTGGGTTCGCGCCCAGGCTCTGTCGCAACCGGGAGGTCCGTGGGGCGACGCACAATTGGCATAGCGTCATTAGGGAGGGTTTGGCTGGTAGGGATATCCTTGTCTCAGTATGTAAAAATGTAATAAAAATGTATGCACTCTACTGGATAAGAGCGTCTGCTAAATGACTAAAATGTAAAAAAATGTACCAACAATTTTGGCAGCATTGAAGGTCCCCAAGAACACAGTGGCCTCCATCATTCTTAAATGGAAGAAGTTTGGAACCACCAAGACTCTTCCTAGAGCTGGCTGCCTGGCCAAACTGAGCAATCCAGACTTCCTCTGTGGAAATGTGAGAACCTTCCAGAAGGACAACCATCTCTGCAAGACTCCACCAATCAGGCCTTTATGGTAGAGTGAAGCATGGCGGTGAAGCATGGTGGTGGCAGCATCATGCTGTTGGGATGTTTTTCTGAGGCAGGGACTGGGAGACTAGTCAGGATCGAGGGAAAGATGAATGGAGCAAAGTACAGAGAGATCCTTGATGAAAACCTGCTCCAGAGCACTCAGGACCTCAGACTGGGCTGAAGGGTCACCTTCCAACAGGACAACGACCCTAAGCACACAGCCAAGACAATGCAGGAGTGGCTTCGGGACAAGTCTCTGAATGTCCTTGAGTGACCCAGCCAAAGCCCGGACTTGAACCCTATCGAGCATCTCTGGAGAGACCTGAAAATAGCTGTGCAGTGACGCTCCCCATCCAACCTGACAGAACTTGAGAGGATCTACAGAGAAGAATGGGAGAAACTCCCCAAATATAGGTGTGCCAAGCTTGTAGCGTCATACCCAAGAAGCCTCGAGGCTGTAATCGCTGCCAAAGGTGCTTCAACAAAGTACTGAGTAAAGGGTCTGAATATTTGTGTAAATGAGATATTTCAGTTTTTTTTTATTTTATACATTTGCGGACATTTCAAAGTATTGTTTTTGCTTTGTCATTATGGGGTATTGTGTGTAGATAGATGAGGGAGAAAAAACATTTTAGAAATTTTAGAATAAAGCTGTTGTAACGGCAGTCCTCCTCCTCTTCATCTTCGGAAGAGGAGTATTGAGGGAACCAAGGCGCAGCGTAGTGAAAAGACATATTTTATTAACGAAAACACGAACTTGACTAAACTAACAAAAACAACAAACGGTGTAGACAGACCTAGACGACGTACTTACATAAAACAAGAAAAACGCACGAATAGGAAACATAGGCTACACAAACCGAACAAACCGTAAACAGTCCCGCGTGGTGTACAGACACAGACACGGAAGACAATCACCCACAACGAACACTGTGACAACGCCTACCTAAATATGACTCTTAATTAGAGGAACGCCAAACACCTGCCTCTAATTAAGAGCCATACCAGGCAACCCAAAACCAACACAGAAACAGAAAACATAGAATGCCCACCCAACCTCACGTCCTGACCAACTAACACATACAACAAACTAACAGATATAGGTCAGGAACGTGACATAACCCCCCCCCCATAAGGTGCGAACTCCGGGCGCACCAGCACAAAGTCTAGGGAAGGGTCTGGGTGGGCATCTGACCACGGTGGTGGCTCAGGCTCCGGGCGAGGTCCCCACCCCACCATAATCAATCTTAGCCTCCCTCTCCCCCTACAAATGTCCACCCTCAATTTACCCCCACAAAATCCCCTTAGTAACATTAATGACAGGGACAGCACCGGGACAGAGAGATAGATCAAGACAGAGGGATAGCACAAGACAGAGGGATAGATCAGAATAAAGAGGTAGATCAAGATAGAGAGGGAGATCATGATAGAGGGGCAACTCCGGACTGAAAGGCAGCTCCGGACAGAGAGACAGCTCTGGACTGAGGGGCAGTTCTGGGTAAATAGCCGTTTCTGGCTGAAGGGCAGCTCATGGCTGGCTGACGGCTCTCCCGGATCCTGTCTGACGGCTCTCGACGCTCATGGCTGGCTGACGGCTCTCGACGCTCATGGCTGGCTGACGGCTCTCGACGCTCATGGCTCGCTGACGGCTCTCGACGCTCATGGCTGGCTGACGGCTCTCGACGCTCATGGCTGGCTGACGGCTCTCGACGCTCATGGCTGGCTGACGGCTCTCGACGCTCATGGCTGGCTGACGGCTCTCAACGCTCATGGCTGGCTGACGGCTCTCGACGCTCATGGCTGGCTGACGGCTCTCGACGCTCATGGCTGGCTGACGGCTCTCGACGCTCATGGCTGGCTGACGGCTCTCGACGCTCATGGCAGGCTGACGGCTCTCGACGCTCATGGCAGGCTGATGGCTCTCGACGCTCATGGCAGGCTGACGGCTCTCGACGCTCATGGCAGGCTGACGGCTCTCGACGCTCATGGCAGGCTGACGGCTCTGGACGCTCATGGCTCGCTGGCGGCTCTGGCGGATCCTGTCTGGTTGGCGGCTCTGGCGGATCCTGTCTGGTTGGCGGCTCTGGCGGATCCTGTCTGGTTGGCGGCTCTGGCGGATCCTGTCTGGTTGGCGGCTCTGGCGGATCCTGTCTGGTTGGCGGCTCTGGCGGATCCTGTCTGGTTGGCGGCTCTGGCGGATCCTGTCTGGTTGGCGGCTCTGGCGGATCCTGTCTGGTTGGCGGCTCTGGCGGATCCTGTCTGACGGACGGCTCTGGCGGATCCTGTCTGACGGACGGCTCTGGCGGATCCTGTCTGACGGACGGCTCTGGCGGATCCTGTCTGACGGACGGCTCTGGCGGATCCTGTCTGACGGGCGGCTCTGGCGGATCCTGTCTGACGGGCGGCTCTGGCGGATCCTGTCTGACGGGCGGCTCTGGCGGATCCTGTCTGACGGGCGGCTCTAGCGGCTCCTGTCTGACGGGCGGCTCTAGCGGCTCCTGTCTGGCGGGCGGCTCTAGCGGCTCCTGTCTGGCGGGCGGCTCTAGCGGCTCCTGTCTGGCGGGCGGCTCTAGCGGCTCCTGTCTGGCGGGCGGCTCTGTAGGCTCATGGCAGACGGGCGGCTCTGCAGGCTCATGTCAGACGGCGCTGGGGAGACGGATGGCTCAGACGGCGCTGGGGAGACGGATGGCTCAGACGGCGCTGGGGAGACGGATGGCTCAGACGGCGCTGGGGAGACGGATGGCTCAGACGGCGCTGGGGAGACGGATGGCTCAGACGGCGCTGGGGAGACGGATGGCTCAGACGGCGCTGGGGAGACGGATGGCTCAGACGGCGCTGGGGAGACGGATGGCTCAGACGGCGCTGGGGAGACGGATGGCTCAGACGGCGCTGGGGAGACGGATGGCTCAGACGGCGCTGGGGAGACGGATGGCTCTGGCCGGATAAGGCGCACTGTAGACCTGGTGCGTGGTGCCGGAACTGTAGGCACCGGGCTAAGGACACGCACCTTCATACTAGTGCGGGGAGCAGGGACAGGGCACACTGGACTCTCAAAGCCCACTCTATACCTGGTGCGTGGTACCGGCACTGGTGACACCGGGCTGAGAACAAGCACATCAGGATTAGTAGGGAGAGAAGAAACAGTGTGTACAGGGCTCTGGAGACGCACAGGAGGCTTAGTGCGTGGTGCCGGAACTGGAGGCACCGAACTGGATACACGCACTACAGGGAGAGTGCGTGGAGGAGGAACAGGGCTCAGGAGACGCACTGGTAGCCTAGTGCGTAGTGTAGGCACTGTAGGTACTAGGCTGGGGCGGGGAGGTGGCGCCGGAAATACCGGACCGTGCAGGCGTACTGGCTCTCTTGAGCATTGAGCCTGCCCAACCTTACCTGATTGAATGCTCCCGGTCGCCCGACCAGTGCGGGGAGGTGGAATAACCCGCACCGGGCTATGTAGGCGAACCGGGGAAACCATGTGTAAGGCAGGTGCCATGTATGCCGGCCCGAGGAGACGCACTGGAGACCAGACGCGTTGAGCCGGCCTCATGACACCTGGCTCAATACCCAATCTAGCCATACCAGTGCGGGGAGGTGGAATAACCCGCACTGGGCTATGCACTCGTACAGGAGACACCGTGCGCTCTACTGCGTAACACGGCGCCTGCCCGTACTCCCGCTCCTACCTGCCCTTGGCCCACTACCTCTTAGCCCCCCCCCCAATAACTTTTTGGGTGTTACTCACGGGCTTTTTGGGCTTCCGTGCAAGACGCGTTCCCTCATAACTCCGGTTCCTCTCTCTCTTTTCCTCCACTCTCCGAGCTGCCTCCAGCTGTTCCCATGGACGGTGATTCACTTTAGCCCATGGTCCTTCTCCGTTAAATATTTGCTCCCAACTCCACAAGTCCTGTATACTTCCCCGTTGCTGCAAATTACGCTGCTTGGTTCTGGATTCTTGGTGGGTGATTCTGTAACGGCAGTCCTCCTCCTCTTCATCTTCGGAAGAGGAGGAGTATTGAGGGAACCAAGGCGCAGCGTAGTGAAAATACATATTTTATTAACGAAAACACGAACTTGACTAAACTAACAAAAACAACAAACGGTGTAGACAGACCTAGACGAGGTACTTACATAAAACAAGAAAACGCACGAATAGGAAACATAGGCTACACAAACCGAACAAACCGTAAACAGTCCCGCGTGGTGTACAGACACAGACACGGAAGACAATCACCCACAACGAACACTGTGACAACGCCTACCTAAATATGACTCTTAATTAGAGGAACGCCAAACACCTGCCTCTAATTAAGAGCCATACCAGGCAACCCAAAACCAACACAGAAACAGAAAACATAGAATGCCCACCCAACCTCACGTCCTGACCAACTAACACATACAACAAACTAACAGAAATAGGTCAGGAACGTGACAGCTGTTTCCGAATGCACTGTTTTAAAAAATATATTTTTATTCCTTTGGATTTTTCTATTCCTTCTGTGCGAAGGTTAGTGCTGAACTAAACCCCACATGGTCAGCAGAGGAGAGGGTTTATTTTCAGGGGTACGTAGTCCAAGTACAGTTAATAGTCTGATCACTGTCATTCCCTCTCCTCAGCTCGTCCTCAGCATCTACTATTCACACTCCACAGTGCATCCAAAACCCCCTTCAAGTACGTTTTATATAAACGCTCTTTTAAAAGTGTCTCTGAATGTGGTAGCAAGATGGCAAAATGGCATAAATCTTTCATTGAAATTGGATGGAGACCAGAGGTTTTTACTGAAGCACAATTCTGGGAAAGCATACAGACTGTGTAGATTATCAAGGGATTTTTACACCATTATGCCCGCGAGCAAGGGGCACTGACTACAAAACACATGGGGTGGTGGTTGATTATGTCAGGGGTGAGGGGAGGCAACCTCAGCATGGGGTGATGTAACAAACTGAAGCAGTGTTCATCCTAAGACACCTGTCATGTCATACACACACACACGTGCGCCCGCACACGCACACATATACACACACACACACCGATAGGGCAGCACAGATGGAAAATGAGAGATGCATTCCTTTCCCCCTCCCACTCAGCCAGAAGACAAACCAACCATTTCCAAAGACAACCGTAAAGCTGTCACTCAGTGCTCCAGAGTGCTCTCTTCTTGGTGTTCTGAGTGTTACTGTTATAGACAGTTTCATACAATGTTATGAAATGCAAGGACAATACCACACAAACTGCTGCGCAAAGGTGCATTAATGTCTGACATGATCTCCACCATATCAAATGCCTTTGACCTAAGATGACATAGCCCTGCTAAGTGTGTATGTGTGTGAGATGACATAGCCCTGCTAAGTGTGTATGTGTGTGAGATGACATAGCCCTGCTAAGTGTGTATGTGTGTGAGATGACATAGCCCTGCTAAGTGTGTATGTGTGTGAGATGACATAGCCCTGCTAAGAGTGCATGTGTTTGAGATGACATAGCCCTGCTAAGTGTGTATGTGTGTGAGATGACATAGCCCTGCTAAGTGTGTATATGTGAGAGATGACATAGCCCTGCTAAGTGTGTATGTGTGTGAGATGACATAGCCCTGCTATGTGTGTATGTGTGTGAGATGACATAGCCCTGCTCAAATCAAATCAAATCAAGTGTATATATGAGTGTATATGTGAGTGTATATATGTGTGAGATGACATAGTCCTGCTAAGTGTGTATGTGTGTGAGATGACATAGCCCCGCTAAGTGTATATGTGTGTGAGATGACATAGCCCTGCTATGTGTGTATGTGTGTGAGATGACATAGCCTTGCTATGTGTGTATGTGTGTGAGATGACATAGCCCTGCTAAGTGTGTATGTGTGTGAGATGACATAGCCTTGCTAAGTGTGTATGTGTGTGAGATGACATAGCCTTGCTATGTGTGTATGTGTGTGAGATGACCTAGCCCTGCTAAGAGTATGTGTGTGCGATGACATAGCCCTGCTAAGTGTGTATGTGTGTGCGATGACATAGCCCTGCTAAGTGTGTATGTGTCTGCGATGACATAGCCCTGCTAAGTGTGTATGTGTCTGCGATGACATAGCCCTGCTAAGTGTGGGTGTAATTGAGAAAAAATCTCTAGCTTGTCTAAATGTCTGTTTTCATTATTACAACGTTAACCATAATGTTTCCCTCTCTCACTCTCCATAGTAAAGATGTGGGTCACAGTTTCCACACACACACGCACACGCACACGCACACGCACACACACACACACACACACACACACACACACACATGCATACACAGACCGCCTGCGTGGAAAGACTCCCCAGAGGACCATCATTAAGAGGGAACAGACGTGGCTCTGGACCTCAGAGAACACATTCAGCCACACAGGGGGCTTGTTCCAATGCCAAGGCATGAGGAGTGTAAACATCCCATAAACGAGGGGATGAGAGGGAGGAGGATAGACAGGGATGAAAACACAACTGATGTTGGCAGTTATTTTTCCCTCTTCCTCTCTGAACCATCCATTTACATTCACATAGGAACATCAGTTTCCTTGTTTCTCTTTCCTTGCCTTTCCCAAACCACTGTAACCTTAGACCAGACTGCTCTATACTCAATCCGATTATTCTTAATGAGTAGTGTAATTTTATTACATTTTGAAGAGGTGGTGAACTATAGTTTCATACCACAGCCGCTGTGGAGGGCCAGGAGTCTGGTAAATAAGACCAGGTTCACTGTAATAAATCCCAACTCTGCCACTGCTACCCTGTGGTGACATGTGACAGTGCAGCAAAGTTGCCGCACCTATTTGAACAGCACTGAGTGGACCCATGTTAGCCTTCTACCAGTGAGGAGTGACAGACAATATATTTTACATCCATGAGGAAATAAAAGGATCAGGCAGTTTAATGTAAACCAGTCTTCGGGCAGTTGTTCAGTTATTGTTCATGGTGGTACAGTCAGATCTGGATTGGCCTGCTTTGTATTATGCAATTGCAGATGGCACTGCCCCATCATAGAGTCACTAACAAATCAAAGACACAGTGTTAGACATCACATCAAACAGTATCCTATCTATTCTCTGTCTGTCTGTCTGTCTGTCTGTCTGTCTGTCTGTCTGTCTCTCTTTCTCTCTCTCACACACGCACATGCCCCTCCCCACCCCCACCCAAGCATTAACAAGATGATGTCATTACTAGATGATGACAGAAGGCATGGTGGGTAATCCGTGTGGTCAGTGTGTCTGTGTCTGAGTCAGGAGGTGAGTCCCCTCTGCTAAACCAATGGATGAGCCCAGCAGGATGCCATTAAGCTCTGATCAGCACCACAGTCATCACCCACTGTTAGGGACAGCCACTCTAAGAGGATTGGTCAAACACACACACACACACACACACACACACACACACACACACACACACACACACACACACACACACACACACACACACACACACACACACACACACACACACACACACACACACACACACACACACACACACACACACACACACACACACACACACACACACACACACAGAGAGACAGACACAGGCACACTCACATCTCAAATGGCTCACAACCAACCAGCCAGGGACTGAGGGAACAGCCTGGCCTAATGACCATGGCATGGCTCCTTTCTTTTGGGTAGCTAGATATTCTCCTGGATCAGACTCTTTTTACTGTAACTGAGAGAACAGCAGACGGTAACCGTAACCCCATATGTGCCAGATAACTGTATTAGAGATCCAGGTAAATTAGTCCATGTTCCTGACTGACAGGGGATTTCAAGGCAGGATTTGCCCTGGTCACATTGGGGTCTTAAAATTGTTCTTTTTTTTACTCAATGGGACTTTCTGGTAAAAAAAAGAAAGTGAAACAACTTTACTTATGAGAGAGGTTTTGCCGTCACTCTTTTAAGCCAACTTCTAAAGAGACATTCCTTTTCATGTATAATTCATAGTTACTTAGCTCAGGCAGAAGGCAGTACACAATATACCAGAGATAAAAGGCAACAACAAAGACAGACACAGCAAACGTCATTAGAGGAAAGTGCTTTCAGAGAGCAAACTGAGATAGATTAAAGTCTTAGTGCAGTCTTTGTGTGTGTCTGTGTGTGTGTGTGTGTGTGTGTGTGTGTGTGTGTGTGTGTGTGTGTGTGTGTGTGTGTGTGTGTGTGTGTGTGTGTGTGTGTGTGTGTGTGTGTGTGTGTGTGTGTGTGTGTGTGTGTGTGTGTGTGTCACTGTGGAGTAGAAAACAATGTTTAGCACTGTTGCCAAGTGGCTCTGCAGGCACTGTGAGTGAAACATGGATGGTTGTCATGCACAGCATGTATATAGGATGTACTACTTCTCTGTTGATTTGATGACCACAGAGACAGCTGGAGTTATGGTCTCCCTGGACACCTCCTGTCACACTCACACACATACATGCAGGCTTTACACTCACACTCTGTTCCTGTCCAACTAAGCCTATTAAAAAGAAGCAGAGGGTCAGTGTGTGAATCTGTTTGAGAGCGTGTGACGGCGTGAGAAACAGTACGCTGCTGCAGTAACAGGCTTAAAAGTGGTCCTGCCCCACTGACCCTCTGAACATAGGTCACAGGGGTGTTCTATCAGAAACAAGTCTTTCTCAAGGTTTTTTCACTCATTTCATTAACAGTGGTTACAGCATGCCCCTCGTCTACAACAGTGAATGATGATGAATGCCAAAACAAAGTGTGATCAGCATGCATACGGCTGGTCGCGCTGCAGAGAAGGCAGAGAGGGGGAGGTCAGTGTGGTGTATTGATCTGTTCCCTCTGAGGTGTCAATGTGTAGGTGGAGTTATGGGACAAACAGGGCCTTACGAGAGGACGCTCCCCTCCAATCCATCTACAGGAGACGAGATTAAGTGCAGAGACTGCTCGTAATACAAACATGAATCTGTCTGCGTAGTGTCTCATGCAATCTACACTGAGTGTACAAAACATTAGGAACACCTTCCCAATGTTGAGTTACACCCCCACAGCCTTAATTCGTCGAGGAATGGACTCTACAAGGTGTCGAAAACATTCCACAAGGATGCTGGCTCATGTTGACTCCAATTGCTTTCCACTTTCCACAATTGTGACAAGATGGCTGGATGTCCTTTGTGGTGGACCATTCTTGATACACACGTCAAACTATTGAGTGTGAAAAACCCAGCAGCGTTGCAGTTCTTGACACACTCAAACCGTTGCGCCCGGCACCTACTACCATACCCCGTTCAAAGGCACTTCATTATTTTGTCTTGACCATTCACCCTCTGAATGGCACACATACACAATTCATGTCTCAATGCTTAAAAAACATTATTCAACCTGTCTCCTCCCCTTCATCTACAATGATTTAAAGTGGGTTTAACAAGTGACATCAATAAGTGATCGTAGCTTTCACCTGGATTCACCTGGTCAGTCTACAGTATGTCATGGAAAGAGCAGGTGTTCCTAATGTTTTGTACACTCAGTGTATCTTCCCTGTGTGTACACACAGACAGACACTCTGGAGCTATACTCTCAAATAAAGGTCACAACTCCGTGGGTGCTTAAATGTCACCATGTTTCTGTAAGCATTAAGGTGTGTCGGGAGTGGTGAAAATAAAGAGAGCGAGAGAGAGAGAGAGAGTGTGTGTGTGTGTGTGTGTGTGTGTGTGTCTCTGTTCATCACTCCATTTTTCTCTGAGCCTGTCTGTCACGGAAAGGAAATTAAAAAATATACTCTTGGAAAGCGTAAAATGTCTACCGCCTCCCCCAGCCAAGTCATAGGCTGGATGGATGCCAAAAGAAGATGAAAAAGACAAGGAAAAAGCCTTGCTCCCCCACTCTCGTTTTATTGAAAACAAACTTCATCCATATGATATGATATGGATATGATATGATATGCTATATATGATATGCTCTGTTGTAGACAGAGTCAAATAATGTTACTATTGTTTGTTTTGAGACACAGTAGACAGTATATAGGCAATCCCATTAAGAAAAGAATGGGAGGTAAGTTAGTATAGGCCTTGGCCCCATAGAGAGGGGTAACAGAGCTAGGTTGGCCTGACCTGCTGTTGTTAGGTCACAGGCTCTTTCGGAAGGCTGTGGTGCTGTCCATGGTCCTGATTTAAGTACTGGAGAAGAGGCAGTATAATGTTGTGTGGAACTTTTCTTCAGAAAATAGATGAATGGATAGCATCTCTTTGGCATGGCAGGACTCTCTAATGCAGTTACAACCTTTCGATCCTTTGCTAAGGAGTCCAGACACGGGCTCATCTGTCACCAATCCTGTCACCAATCCTGCAGGCCAGGGTGCTTAGCTAATTTGGAGGACTTTACATATCATGACATGGTATAAAAACACTGCAGATATTAGAGCAATGAAACAGATGCAGAGTTCAAGACAACTCAGAAACTTGTAAACTCATAGATAAATGTGAGTACATTTTTTGTGTCGCACTTCCTATTGGTTGATTCTGATACTTTCCAAGTGGGAAACTCGAACCTCACCTTTCTACAACAAGTTTCCAAGTCAGAAATGTTGGAGTTTCCGAGTTCCAAGGCAACTTGTCTTGAATATGACAAGAAGGTTAGAAGCATTGTCCTACATCAGATAGAGTGCCGAGTTCACCTGCACAAATGGTACTTTCAAGACAACCCGGAAACTCTGAACTTCTGAGTTAAAATTTGGGTCTGTTTATTGCGTAGAGCTTGATATTGGTAGATTTTTTTTCTGATACTTTCCAATTGGGAAACTCTGAGCTCATCTTTCCACAACGTGTTTCCAAGTCGGACATTTCTTTGTTTCCGAGTTCTGAGTTGTCTTGAATGCAGCATGATATCGGTTGCGGGACAAGCGTTGCATAGGAGTGACGCCATCTGACATAAAACAATGGGTTAGTTATGCCGCGTTCAAATCATGTCGGGGACTCGTAAATATATCCTTCCTACTGGGAAAAATGCACCTGTATGATGGTATGATGTCTGGGCCCCGATCTTTCCAGCATGCTGAACTCTGCAATGCATTTCAACATTATACTGAACCACTTAAAAAGTGTCTCTCCTAACTTTCCTTTTTTTCCTCCCAATAAACTACATGGATGAACAATAATACTGTTTTTTACTATTGAGCATGACATGTTAACGGACTATTTTATGGTTTGTTTTTTATGTTCTTCATGTAGGCCTGATGGACCTCGGGTGTTTTTGATACGGCCATCAGACTGAGAATAACCAACCAACCATAACAAAGTGTAATAACATAGTAGAACCACAGGGTGGGAGTCTTCAGTTGGGCTTCAAACCGATGCGCCATGCTCTACCAACTGACACACACACACACACACACACACACACACACACACACACACACACACACACACACACACACACACACACACACACACACACAGACACACACACACACACACACACACACACACACACACTCTTTATTTTCATCACACCCAACACACCTGAATGAAATATGGTGACATTAAAGCACCCAGGTTGGTGTGACCTTTATTTACAGCCTAACATTATTTATTTTTTAAATCCTCAGCAATCTACACACAATACCCTATCATGACAAAGCAAAAACAGGTTTACATTTTCGTTGCAAATGTATTAAAAACGAATGTGTTTAGACTCTTCTATGAGACTCAAAATTTAGCTCAGATGCATCCTGCTTCCATTGATCATCCTCGAGATGTTTCTACAACTGGATTGGAGTCCACCTGTGGTAAATTCAATTGATTGGACATGATTTGGAAAGGCACACACTTGTCTATGTAAGATCCCACAGATGACAGTGCATGTCAGAGCAAAAACCAAGCCATGATGTCGAAGGAATTGTCCGTAGAGCACCGAGACAGGATTGTGTCAAGGCACAGATCTGGGGAAGGGTTCCAAAACATTTCTGCAGCATTGAAGGTCCCCAAGAACACAGTGGCCTCCATCACTCTTAAATGGAAGAAGTTAGGAACCACCAAGACTCTTCCTAGAGCTGGCCGCCCGGCTAAACTGAGCAATCGGGGGAGAAGGGCCTTGGTCAGGGAAGTGATTGTCACTCTGACAGAGCTCTAGAGTTCCTCTGTGGAGATGGGAGAATCTTCCAGAAGGACAACCATCTCTGGAGCACTCCACCAATCAGGCCTTTATGGTAGAGTGGCCAGACGGAAGGCACTCCTTAGTAAAAGGCACATGACAGAACGCTTGGAGTTTGCCAAAAGCCACCTAAAGACTCTCAGACCATGAGAAACAAGATTCTCTGGTCTGATGAAACCAAGATTGAACACTTTGGCCTGAATGCCAAGCGTCACTTCTGGAGGAAACCTGTCACCATCCCTACGGTGAAGCATGGTGGTGGCAGCATCGTGCTGTGGGGATGTTTTTCAGCGACAGGGACTGGGAGACTAGTCAGGATTGAGGCAAATGATGAACGGAGCAAAGTACAGAGAGATCCTTGATGAAAACCTGCACCAGAGCGCTCAGGACCTCAGACTGGGGCAAAGGTTCACCTTTCAACAGGACATCAACCCTAAACACACAGCAAAGAGTTGCTTCGGGACAAGTCTCTGAATGTCCATGAGTGGCCCAGCCAGAGCCCGAACTTGAACCCGATTGAAAATTTCTGGAGAGACCTGAAAATAGCTGTGAGGCAACGCTCCCCATCCAAACTGACAGAGCTTGAGAGGATCTGCAGAGAAGAATGGGAGAAACTCCCCAAATACAGGTGTGCCAAGCTTGTAGCATCATACCCAAGAAGACTCGAGGCTGAGTAATGGGTCTGAATACTTATTTAAATTTCATATTTTCGTTTTATACCTGTTGTTGTTTTGTCATTATGGGGTATTGTGTGTAGATTAAGTTAAAAAAAACGATGACATATTTTTTTTAAATAAGGCTGTAACCTACAAAAATGCGTAAAAAGTCAAGGTGTCTGAATACTTTCCAAAGGCACTGTATGTAGAGTTGTAGTTTTCTTTTTTTGATCATATAAAGTATGTAACGCTATCAATATTCTGTCATTTCACACAATATTTTTCAGATAATTTCTAGGGTCCAGTTTTCAGGAAGTAATACTCAGGCCACATTCTGTTGGCCTGGAATTCCAATCAGTCTGTATTTCACTTGTCATTGTGTGAGAGGTCAGGTTGTGTGTGGCCTCTCTTAGCTTACATAATCACACTACACAGCCTCTGCAAAGCAACACCGACTACACTAATATTTTTTTATTTGTTTGGAAATTCAAAAGGGATTAGTATTTTGAGTTGTCTTCCTCTTAAGTTGTCCACAACTCTTAAACCGATCAGAAAACCAAAACAAAAGCTTAAGAAATGGATCAGTGGATCAAAGCAAAGAATGTTTTGCAATTAGCGAGACAACAAGGATCGTTACACTGTTTGCCAACTCTAGGACTGGTTCCCGGCAACCTCGCGGTTAATTAAAAACAACAGTTCACAGCAATGCAAATCTCTGTCCCCCATTTCATTGGTCCCTGAATAGCTCCAACACAAAGGATATCATTATTCACCTTCTAATTGCCAAAAGGAAATTGTTTCTGTCTGCCTCTCGCCCCCTTATCCTCGTAAATAAGTGCATTGTGAACGGCCCCTGATTATGAAACTGTCTGGTGAATTTGGGCCCATTTGAGGCAAATGTGTAGAATCCTCCTCCTGCCAATAGGATGATATGAATCTAGGCATTCTATGGGTCTACTATATGTTATTGCTCCATTAAGCTCCATCCTTTTCTTCTATGAATACACTTGAACTCAGTACTGTACAATGGACTTATATAAGACTCAAGGTATTGCACACCAATGCTACCAAACCCAATAATGGATCAGAATGTCATTATCTTATTGCCATATCTTATTGTCATATCTCATTGTCATATCTTATTGTTATATAATTTCAGGTTCTTGGTTTCAGGCAACCGTATCTAGGCCACAAGGAACTCCATCTGCTGTGATGAGGCCAAAAGGCTAGTGACGACACAGGGAGTCTGGGGCAGGGATTAGTTGGCACCCCGGGTCTGAGGGGGAGAGAGATTACAGGACAAGAGAACAGGACAGGATGAGCACTGGGCAAAGTGTCTGTTTAGATCTCTATTTTCACTAACATAAGGTAGGTCATACAGGCCCAAACATCAAAACAAACATTGAAACAAATGTATGCCTCATTGGGGGGAAAAAATGGAGTGCAGATTTTGCTGCAAGTGGCAGATTGAAGTTATTTGTGGGGCAATGGTTGTCAGCAGGGAGATGTATTCCAATGCTCTCAGCATATCATACAGTATCAAATCTCATCCTTCACCTCCCCTTCACACAAAGCCCTGACCTCTGGGTTTGTGGGAGGAGGGGAGGACAGGTGACTCAGCACTTGAGGAGGATGCACTTATACCAAGGACAACGCCGCGCCAACACGTTCATATAGGACCCAATCAATTTGATGAATCCACTGACAACCATATCCTGGTGTTTTTCAGTAACTGGTGCTTGATACAGAATGACAGTACGTTTGATACAGAATGACACTACCTGGACATAATATGCTCAGGCCAAATCATTTAAATGTCATCATATTACATGGTACAATACTGGATGGGAATACCTCCACACATATCTTTCTAATGTATATGATACAAATTAGTGTGTGTGTGTGTGTGTGTGTGTGTGTGTGTGTGTGTGTGTGTGTGTGTGTGTGTGTGTGTGTGTGTGTGTGTGTGTGTGTGTGTGATATGGATTACCAGCAAGGGGGAGGTCGGGGGAGGAGGTGGGGGAGGTGGCCAGGAGCTTAGATGTCCTTCGGGTAAACCAGTGAGAAACTATCGTGCTGCCCCTGGGAAGAAGTGATCATAACAAGCAGTCAGCCAGGAGGAAGAGCTGCGTAGACTGGTGCTGATTCGACGACGATTCCAAAGCTGAGGAAACACGTCGCACAAGACGAAGCAGAATAGGAAAACGGTTTCTCCCACCGACAGGTAGGCTAAGGCAGGCGAGGCGTAAAGTATTTTTGTCGATAGTGGAAGATAAACAAATAGACACAGATTGCAAACTACGCAGTTGGGATGTTGTGGTGTGAAATCTTGTCATTCCCGTTATTTTGTTTAAAGCTAATCAAACATGGTTTTACAGTAGCCTATCTTTGCATTTGTTCAAGTATTAATTATTTTCTCGTCAAATTATTAGTTGATAGTTTAGTTTGTCGGGTATGGTCATCGTTTTACTGAAAGAAAGTCAGTCATTTGTAGGTTTGTAGCTGATAGTCTCAAGTAGCCTACATACAGACGACCTACAATAAGTAGCCTACATTGTTATACATCTAACAAAGCGATTAGTAAACTCTGAAATGTGTTAAACATGTCTGTCTGTAACTCATTTTCTATAAAATACTTAAACGGAAGTTCATAAGAAAATACGATATTTAGGATTTAATCAGGTATTGTTATGCATGCCTAGCGTTATCCAATGGCTAGATAGGCTATAGCTTAATATTTCACAGGCTGTGTCATACATCACACCAATCCTTGAACCTCCTTAATTAGGCTAGATGCTCCATGGCACGTCATTGAATACAAACTATGTTATGAACAGACTAGACCGTTTTTGATCAGTGGTGGTTGATCTTACTCCCTTTTGAGGGAAACATTATCTTTAGTGCTATAGGCAATAGGGAAACATTATCTTTAGTGCTATAGGCAATAGGGAAACATTATCTTTAGTGCTATAGGCAATAGGGAAACATTATCTTTAGTGCTATAGGCAATAGGGAAACATTCTCTTTAGTGCTGTAGGCAATAGGGAAGGAAACATTATCTTTAGTGCTATAGGCAATAGGGAAACATTCTCTTTAGTGCTGTAGGCAATAGGGAAACATTATCTTTAGTGCTATAGGCAATAGGGAAACATTATCTTTAGTGCTATAGGCAATAGGGAAACATTATCTTTAGTGCTATAGGCAATAGGGAAACATTATCTTTAGTGCTATAGGCAATAGGGAAACATTCTCTTTAGTGCTATAGGCAATATGGACACATTTTTTTAGTGCTATAGGCAATAGGGAAACATTCAAATGTCACATTTAAAAAAAAACTGGTCTTCATATTGTATGGTTCACTGAACCCGCTTGTCTCCCGCTCCGCTGTCCAAGGTCCTGATTATAGCCGGCTAGCTGAACGTATCGCAGGTTGAAGAAATGGCTATCACGTCAAAATCCCTGCGGTTGGTCTGTGCATATTTAGCGGCTATCCTGATTGGTCGCATTTTGTGTTTGGAGGGGGCGTGTCTACAGGACGGTAGACAGAAGGCCACGCCCAGCCAGGAACCTCACCTGAAAGAGTGCACAATCTATGCTGAGAGTGAGTGAGAGCACTGTGCTTTTTAAAGCCAACAACATGCATCCTCAAACCATGATAAAGAGAGAAAACTGCTGTTGGAAGTTTACTATCTAAATCCTCAAGCCTTCTATGAGATGATGTGTCTCCCCATGGTCATAATCTATCCATATCTGTTCTCTCATCAGATGCATGTTGTTCAGAGGTTGACATCCAGGACCTTAATCCCATGACCAGTGAGAAGAACAGCCCCTGGGACAAGTGTGGGAAACTGAGCCCGAAGTAAGTCTGCAATTTACAGCGGCCTTTGATCATGACTAGCTGATATAACCAATATTTTCAATCTATCACATCAAAGCCAATAGCCAATAGAGACAAAAGCATTGCACTGCTGGAGCAAAGAGAGAGTTACATGCTGTGGTCCACCCTCTCTCTCTCTCCCATCTATTTCTATGTCCAGGTGTGAGGACTTCCTGAAGCGTGTGACCTGTTTCTACCGTTGTTCCCCTGATGCAGCACGCTGGCCACACTCTCACCTCCAGTCCTCCATGCAGGCCGTGCCACTGTGCCACAGCTTCTGCCGTGACTGGTGAGCTCACTACAATAATCTAGGGTCCCCAATGTAAACTGTACTGAAGGCTCTGCGCTAATCATATCATCCAGCAGTATCAAATGTTGATCTGTCATCTGGTCATTGCAACATAACATTTTTATTCAGGTATGAGGCCTGCAGGATGGACATGACATGTGCTCGTAACTGGGCCAGAGACCCCAGAGGACAGAACTGCACTGGGAGCTGTGTGCCGTATCAGCAGGTAGGCTGTTGATTGAATGGGCAGCAGCCAGTCTCATGGGAGAGAGCCATGTTGAGTTGGCTGTAATGCTGTGTTGAGCTGTGTTTTAACTTTGCTAAAAATCTATATATATATTTTTCAAAAAGAGATATTTAGACTCAATGATTCATTTCTTTGAGGAAGTTAAGAACCGTCCTAGTCTCTTTCTCCAGCTGTGTCTCTTATGATAGAGCTGTAGGAAGATATAGAAGCCTGGCATGCAAGGCTAGGTTAGCAAAGAATCATGGTAGTATAGCTGAGTCAGTGTTAGTTGTACTGGTACTGCTGGTCTCAGTGGTCAGTGAGGGGTTAAGGACACAGAGCCTGGCTCAGTGGAATAAAGGAGGGGCTCTGCCAGGGGCGGATTGGGACCAGATCGGCCCTGGCATTTCTAACAAACCTGCTAATTCTTTCCCTTGAGGGCCCCACACCTGCCAATTTCTTTCTTTGAGGCCCCCACACCGGCCCATTTCTTTCCTCGAGGCCCCCACACCGGCCCATTTCTTTCCTCGAGGACCCATATTGGCCCATTTCTTTCCTCGAGGCCCCCATTATTAGCCAGATAATGATGATTTTGCACAAAAAATCCAAGTTAGACAGGCCCACTGTGATAAAAAATGGTCCAGCCTGTCTGGCATTTGCTCAGAATGCCAGATGGCCAGTCCGCCCCTGGGCTCTGCTCTGTACTGCTCCACTGGACAGAGGAGGATATAAAAAGAGGCAGAGTGACCTAGGGCTTGTGCACAGCTGGGACCAACTGTGAACCTCCCAGTCACACACAAACATGCACGCACACCAGAGGAGGCTGATGGGAGGAGATGTATGGGGATGTGCTCATTGTAATGGCTGTATTGGAATGAATTAAATGGTACCAAACACATCAAACACATGGAAAAACAACGGTTCCATTGATTCCATTCCAGCCATTACAGTGAGCCCGTCCTCCTATAGCTCCTCCCACCAGCCCCCTCTGACACACACACACACACATAATCCGTGGTTGGATGTGATGATGAGAGGTGACAGGAGTGTGTGTATGTTTATGTGGAAGAGGCCGGTCAGGGAACCACAAATATACCAAATAAAAACGTAATTATTGTGAGGCCATTCAATTAAAGTTAAGCTGTTCTGAATATGAGGGTCCTGCTACACAGAGACCTCCAAAAGACCCCATAAGGAGGAGTCAGAATGTTTGAACAAAACAACTCACATCTAATAGCAATATTGTTTACACAATAACAATTTTTTCACAGATTTATGCTATTCATTAGTCTGACCCTTTGCTTAAGAGCAACTGACTTTGGAACTCAAATGAGGTTGGAAGCAATTTGTGTCCAGGCATTATAATGACGGCTCTTTTAATGATCGCCAGCTGTTCAAAAAATAATTATTTTAACATAGTCTGAGGTAAACAGTTTGTAGGTTAGACTCAAATGTTCCGTTTGATTCCTCATCAGACAAAGGATATGTGAAGCTAACTGCACCTCACCCATTCACATGTCCTCCCTAATCGAGCTGACAATGCTTCAGTCTGCCTCAGGGCCACTGTACACAGCACAGTGTCCCCAAATATATACACGGAAACACATACACACAAACAAACACATGCACATTGTGTACTCACAAATAGGCTACACACACACACACACACAAACACACACATGCACATTCTTTACTCACATATAGGCTCACACACACACACAAACACATGCACATCCTGTACTCACATATAGGATACACACACACACAAACAAACACATGCACATTCTGTACTCACATATAGGCTCACGCACACACACACACACAAACACAAGCACATTCTGTACTCACATATAGGCTACACACACAAACAAACACATGCACATACTGCATTCACACATAAGCTAGACGCACACAAAAACATTTGTACATGCACACACAATACTGTACACACACGTACAAACCATCAAAACGTCCCCCTGGCCCTTCTCCCAGGCTCCTCTCTGGCTTTCTCCCTCGTCATCTGTTGGCTCCTCGCCATCGCCTCACTGGCCACAGCAATGTGCTGGGGCTTCTTAACATCATCAACAAGGAAACCAACACTCTCTTCACGCTCTCCACTCAAACACTGGGTCTGAAGTGGGCAGTGACTCTGCACTAACATGCACACAGACTGGCAAGCCTGTGTTGCGATAACAGCAGGTTGACAGTTTTTGGGATGAATCTTATCCTTAAGGCAGAACTGAGCGATTTCCTCCAGATCCAGCCAACGGCAAAGTAAAAATATTTTCTATATTGTAAAAATTAATGAAAACAAATGTAAGGTTAGGGTTAAGCACTAGGGTTAGGCACATGACCATGGCCGCCCCAGGAGAGGAGGCTAGTAATAAGACCAGCTAGTAGCTATCTGCTGCACAGCAACAGCGCTATCCTTCTAATAACACAGTGAATATAGCAGTGATTCCTAAATGTTCTGGGTGACTCATTCACTCCTTATCCCTCAGACTGACAGGATGAGAGAGGGGGAGAGAGGAGAGAGGAGAGGGGGAGGGAGGAGAGGGGAGAGAGGAGAGGGGGAGGAAGGAGAGAGGAGAGAGGAGAGGGGGAGAGAGGAGAGAGGAGAGGGGGAGAGGAGAGAGGGGGAGAGAGGAGAGAAGAGAGAGGGAGAGGAGAGAGGAGAGGGGGAGAGGAGAAAGGGAGGAGAGAGGAGAGAGGGAGGAGAGAGGAGAGGGGGAGAGAGGAGAGAGGAGAGAGGAGAGAGGAGAGAGGCCAAAAGTAGGCTGCATGAAAAGTGTAATACTGTGTAACACACTAGGCGGAGTCAGGTGCAGGAGGCAGAAAGTTCAGAATAGCGCTTTAATACGCACAGGGAAAAGTAGTCCTCTCCACGAAACTGGGCGTAATCAAACAAATGCCCAAAACAGATAACTAAACAACACGCACTACCACACGTCAACACAGTGGGGAAAATAATCAAGCCCGCATAAAGAGCAGGCGGGCCTACCGGCTTAAATAGCCCAACTCAAAATCTAAACAAGAAACAGCGAAACAAATCAGACAAAACCAACAGAAAAGGGAAAAGGGATCGATGGCAGCTAGTAGGCCCGGTGACGACGACCGCCGAGCACCACCCGAACAGGAAGAGGAGCCACCTTCGGTAGAAGTCGTGACAGTACCCCCCCCCCCCCCCCCCCCGCCCCCCCCTGACGTGCGGCTCCCGCAGTGCGCCAACCACGGCCTGGAGGACGACCCGGAGGGCAAGGTGCAGGGCGATCCGGATGGAGGCGATGGAAATCCCTCAGCAGTGATGGATCAAAGATGTCCCCCACCGGTACCCAGCACCTCTCCTCCGGACCATACCCCTGCCAGTCCACGAGGTACTGCAGGCCCCTCACCCGCCGTCTCGAGTCCAGAATAGCACGTACTGTGTACGACGGGGACCCCTCGATGTCCAGAGGGGGCAGAGGGACCTCCGGGCACCTCACCTTCTTGCAGGGGACCAGCTACCACCGGCCTGAAGAGAGACACATGACACGAGGGGTTAATACAATAATAGGAAGGGAGTTGTAATCTATAACACACCTCGTTTATCCTCCTCAGGACTTTGAATGGCCCCACACACTGCGGCCCCAGCTTCCGGCAGGGCAAGCGGAGGGGTAGGTTTCGGGTCGAGAGCCAGACCCTGTCCCCCGGTACGAACACGGGGGCCTCACTGCGGTCCACCTCACTGCGGTCCACCTGCTTTCTTGAAGGATTCCTGGACGGCCCTCCAGGTCTCCTTGGAGCGCTACACCCACTCCTCCACCGCAGGAGCTTCGGTCTGACTCTGATGCCACGGCGCCAGGACCGGCTGGTAGCCCAACACGCATTGAAATGGAGACATGTTCGTGGAGGAGTGGCGGAGTGAGTTCTGGGCCAACTCCGCCCATGGTACGTACCTTGACCACTCCCCTGGCCGGTCCTGGCAATACGACCGCAGAAACCTACCCACCTCCTGGTTCACTCTCTCCACCTGCCCATTACTCTCGGGATGATAACCAGAGGTCAAGCTAACCGAGACCCCCAGACGCTCCATAAACGCCCTCCACACTCGGGACGTGAATTGGGGCCCCCGATCAGAGACGATGTCCTCCGGCACCCCGTAGTGCCGGAAGATGTGGGTAAATAGAGCCTCCGCAGTCTGTAGGGCCGTAGGGAGACCGGGCAATGGGAAGAGACGGCAGGACTTAGAAAACAGATCCACAACAACCAGAACCGTGGTGTTCCCCTGAGACGAGGGATGATCGGTAAGGAGTCCACCGACAGGTGAGACCACGGCCGTTGTGGAACGGGGAGGGGCTGTAACTTCCCTCTAGGAAGGTGCCTAGGAGCCTTACTCTGGGCGCACACTGAACAGGAAGAGACATAGAACCTCACGCCCCTAGCCAAGGTGGGCTACCAGTACTTCCCCCTAAGACCCCGCACTGTCCTCGCCACACCAGGATGACCCGAAGAGGGTAGTGTGTGCGCCCACCGAATCAATTGATCACGAACACCAAGCGGCACGTACGTACGACCAGTAGGACATTGTGGAGGCGCAGGTTCCACCCGTAACGCCCGCTCAATGTCTGTGTCCACCTCCCATACCACCGGTGCCACCAGCCTAGATGCTGGAAGGATGGGAGTAGGATCGATGGGCCGATCCTCCGTGTCATAGAGACGGGACAGCGCGTCGGCCTTAGTGTTCAGGGAGCCTGGTCTATACGAGATGGTGAACCTAAATCGGGTGAAGAACATGGCCCAACTTGCCTGACGCGGATTCAGTCTCCTAGCTGCCCGGATATACTCCAGATTCCGGTGGTCAGTCCAGATGAGAAAAGGGTGCTTAGCCCCCTGAAGCCAGTGTCGCCACACCTTCAGGGCCTTTACCACAGCCAACAACTCCCGCTCCCCCACATCATAGTTACCCTCCGCCGGACCGAGCTTCTTCGAAAAGAAAGCGCAGGGGTGGAGTTTTGGTGGTGTACCCGAACGCTGTGATAGCACGGCACCCACCCCAGCCTTGGACGCGTCCACCTCCACTCTGAACGCTAAAGAGGGGTCCGGGTGCGCCAATATGTCTCCATAGCCAACGTCTCCTCCTGGGACAATGGGTACACGTGACTCCTGGGAAGCACAGCGTTAACCTGGAGGTTTATCGCACAATCCCCCTGTCGATGAGGTGGTAATTTAGTCGCCTTCTTCTTACAGAAGGCAATAGCCAAATCGGCATACTCAGGGGGAATGTGCACAGTGGACACCTGGTCTGGACTCTCCACCGACGTGGCACCAATGGAAACTCCCAACTTGAGGGCGAGTCCACGATCCATAAAGTTCCCAGCTGCACCTGAATCGACTAGTGCCTTATGCTGGGAAGAGGGAGAAAAATCAAGGAAAATAATTTATACAAACATGTGACCAACAGGGGGCTCTGGGTGAGTTTGATGCTGACTCACCTGGGGTGACCGAGAAGTGTTCTGCCTGCCCTCTCGACTCCCAGAGGGACTCCTCCAGCACCGGTCGACCGTGTGTCCTCTCCGACCACAGCTGGTGCAGGAGGAGCCTCCTCCTCCGGTACCCCTCGAAGCAGCCCCCCCTAACTCCATAGGAATGGGAGCGGGAGGGCTAGGAGGTGGAACTGACAGGACCCTTTCTGAACGCCCGCGGGCAGCTAGCAGATTGTCCAGCCGGATAGACATGTCTATAAGTTCGTCTAGGGAGAGAGTGGTGTCCCGACACGCTAGCTCCCTGCGGACGTCCTCCCGGAGGCTGCACCGGTAGTGATCCATCAGGGCCCTGTCGTTCCACCCGGCCCCAGCGGCCAAGGTCCGGAACTCCAACGCGAAGTCCTGCGCACTCCTCATCTCCTGCCTAAGGTGAAATAGTCGCTCACCCTGAACTCCTGATAGTGATCCCTCGCCGAGTCTGGGCCATTCCAGACCGCGTTGGCCCACTCCAGAGCTCGGCCCGTCAGGCAGGAGACGAGGACGCTCACACTCTCCTCCCCCGAGTCAGTCGGCCTCATGGTAGCCAGGTACAACTCAAGCTGGAGGAGAAACCCCTGGCACCCAGCCGCCGTTCCATCGTACTCCCTCGGAGGCGCAATACGAAATGCGCTGGAGCCGGAAGCCGGGGGTGGAGTAGGTGGACTCGTCGGAGGCGCCGGAGGTGAAGTGGGGAGACCACTCCTCTCCCATCGGTCCATTCTCTCCATCATCTGGTCCATCGCAGACCCTATCTGATGGAGGATGGTGGTATGATGGAGAACGCGTTCCTCCATCGATGGAAGAGGGGTGGCCGCTGCTCCTGCTGACTCCATTAGTAGGTACGGGCTTCTGTAACACACTAGGCGTAGTGGGTGCGGAGTCAGGTGCAGGAGGCAGAAAGTTCAGAATAGCGCTTTAATACGCACAGGGAAAAGTAGTCCTCTCCACGAAACTGGGCGTAATCAAACAATTGCCCAAAACAGGTAACTAAACAACACGCACTACCACACGTCAACACAGTGGGAAAATAATCAAGCCTGCACAAAGAGCAGGCGGGCCTACCGGCTTAAATAGCCCAACTCAAAATCTAAACAAGAAACAGGTGAAACAAATCAGACAAAACCAACAGAAAAGGGAAAAGGGATCGATGGCAGCTAGTAGGCCGGTGACGACGACCGCCGAGCGCCACCCGAACAGGAGGAGGAGCCACCTTCTGTAGAAGTCGTGACATACTGTTAATATAATTGTCTGTTAGATTGGGTTTTCAGTTAATTTATGTAAATAACAAAGCTCATCTGCATTGCTTGGGGTACAGGAAAATTGTCAGCAACAAAGAGTGATCCAATTAAGATCCTACATCTGTAAATGTGTAGACCCATGGTGTCACTACCATTCTACTAATAAGCTTTTCCAATATCAAGCTTTTCTGAGAAATGTAGACTTAATTATGTTTTTTTTGGCCCTAAAACCTGAATTTGGATTAAAGTGAAGGGGAAAACATATTTATTTCTCTCTATCAGCTGGCTTTTAGATGACAAATGAGCAGAAGTGTGCTGCTCCCCCGTGTCTCTAAAAGCCTTTCTCTGTATGATGAGGGCACTAATGGATGGGAGAGAGAGGGGTGGGAGTGGCAGCTGCTGCCTGGCAAAGGCTTTGTTTTGTTTTTTCAGAAAAGGTACATCTTTGTGTAATCAATAGTCCCAATTTAAACGAGCGCCTTAATCAGAGGTATACTTTGCAACACACAGAAAAAATAAGGGTCATATTGAATCTAATGGCAAACTACATCTCCAATGATTTGCTCTTTGCTTCCACAGATGTACCAGCACGGCCGGGACTTGTGTGAGAGCCTGTGGGGGGACGCCTTCATGACAGTGGAGGATGAGGAGGAGGAACGGGAGGGGGGTGAGAGTATTAGCAATGGTAATGGTGGACGTCCCTGTGGATGCCTGACCCTCAGCCCCTCGGACAGGGAGGTGATCGCTGCCCTCAGGGCCCTGGAGGAAGACCCAGAGGAGCTGGACACCACCAAGAGTGGCTTGCCTCAGTACCGTGCCCCCTGCCACACGCAGCCCCAGACCAAGCCTGCCACACTGCCCCCGCAGGCGCGGAGGAGCAACGGCAACATTGTGATGCGGAAACGCTCGGTCGTGGTGGATGATGTGGAGGGTAGTGGGAGTGGGCTGTAGATGAACTGACAGAATCTGATCTCTGAATCTGTAGCTCTGTCCCCAAGCTGGGGTTGTCATATCTTGCTCCTATAACTAACCTTACCTCACATACTGTACCTCTCATGACACACCATTATAACCCATCAATCAAATGTTGCTTAGAGACGCTCCATATTTTGATGTAATACCAAACATATAAATCATTATGACATGACATGCCTTTAACACTGTGTAAATAATGTACGAATAGTGACATTGACCGTAACATTATTCTGAAAGGTAAAACAATCAACAGCTAACATCAAAGTGTATGACATCATGTTGTATTACAGTCTGTTGTTACATGGTACTTGGCCCAGGGACTGCAGTTGAAATTAGCCGGCTGACTAAAACTTTTATACAGTAATAATGTTGATTAATGTCCACTGTCCCTGTAAAAGTAAATGTAATAAAGTAAAGTAGTTGCTAAAACAGGTGACACCATTCATGATCGCCATCAATGTTTGGCATGTAATTGTCAGTCATGTATGCTCATTATAAACATATGTAGTCTTGCAGCTACATTAGTAGGCCTACAAATGAAAATATCTATCACCTTGTGAGGCGCCTGGGACTGCCTCGGTGCATATCATACTGTAGAGTTGTGTTTACTCACCAGTAGACTGCAGTAGTTTCTAAACTGTATTGTGTAACTTTGCCATCAGACTAGGCATACAGGATATATACGTATCCATACTGAAGCGTCCAAAATTCCTCTATTCCTCAATCCTAAACACCTTTTTTAGACATACCTGTAGAACTGTCAACACGCTTGGCATATTTTACTATCGTGATATAACGTAATGTACTACTGTTTTCATGTCATGAAATGTTTGATAGTGGAGGAGGGAGGTAAGGTGTTTGTGATGGTGGTGCACAGCCACATCATTAGAGTGGTTGCCATCCTGCAACCATAGGAGTCAGCTGTAAAAATGATGAAGATTTCTTTATAGCTGGAGGAAGTCTTGAATTTCAGAAAGAGAATCTGCGCAAAGGACAGACTTAGACTGCTGATGTAGAAACATGACTCATGCCAGTAAGGCTTTTGTGTTAGTTTGATAATGCATCGGAACTCTATTCAGGCAATGTCATTCAAGATGCTGTGAAGTAGAATTAGAGCCAAACTCTATAGAATGTCTATAGAATGGAGGACCAAAAGGGAACCTGTTAATCTGAGTGTGACATGAATACCTATTTGGTGTTCTTTTGTTTCTTGATATCCTCAATAAACACTGGATTTCAAAATCATTCCATTGGTATTTTCTATTGTGTTGTTATTAGAGCCATTGCCAGATCAAAATACATAGCAAATATGTGTTCCGTGTTCTCCATATGCAGCACTGTCCAACCGTTTGACTTGTCACCTCAGGATAAGAACACTGTGTATTACAAGGATGATGTCATCACCCAACATGGCCGCAGGGTCAGTCCACCTCTGACGTTCTCACCAGTCCAGCTCAAGCAGGCAGACAGCTTGACAGTTTGATTATGGGAGTGAATAAAAATAGTATATGTATTGTTCAAATTACAAAGG
The DNA here is from genome assembly GCF_029448725.1 of Salvelinus fontinalis. Taxonomy (NCBI): domain Eukaryota; kingdom Metazoa; phylum Chordata; class Actinopteri; order Salmoniformes; family Salmonidae; genus Salvelinus; species Salvelinus fontinalis. The sequence goes on from NC_074698.1 coordinate 17,045,702, forward strand.
CGCCACATCAGAAGTTAAAGCCATCAATATGGTTGTTTTTGTTTCACCCAAATTAGTAGTATGAGACCACACACTGTGTGTGTGTGTGTGTGCACGCGCGTGCATACGTGCGTGTGTGCATATGTGCCTGCATGCGTGCGTGTGTGTGTGTGTGTGTGTGTGTGTGTGTGTGTGTGTGTGTGTGTGTGTGTGTGTGTGTGTGTGTGTGTGTGTGTGTGTGTGTGTGTGTGTGTGTGTGTGTGTGTGTGTGTGTGTGTGTGTGTGTGTGTGTGCAATTGCAGCCTGCTCCACCCTCTTCAATTCTCCTGCCTAAAGTATAGACAGCAAAACACAGCCTGCTCCACCCTCTCCAATTCACCTGCATATTATCAAGGCACACTCTCCATCCCTCCCTTCTTCTGTATAATTCCTAGGGTTGATAGATAATGTTTCTGCCCATGTACAGTACATTACGGGGATATTATAAATATGTACAAGCAACTGCCAAAATAATGGAAACACTTGAGTAAATGAGGGATTCAAAGGATATTGAAAGCAGATACTTCCACACAGGTGTGGTTCCTGAGTTAATTAAGCATTTAACATCCCATCATTCTGGGCAGGCCATTATTTTGGCTAGCATAGCTATGCCCCCATAGGATGACAATGCCCCTATCCACAGGGCACGAGTAGTCAATGAATGGTTTGATGAGCATGAAAATGATGTAAACTATATGCCATGGCCTTCTCAGTCAACAGACCTCATCCCAAATTGAACAGTTATGGGAGATTATGGAGTGGTGCCTGAGACCGCATTTTCCACCACCATCAACAAAACACCAAATTATGGACTTTCTCGCGGAAGAATGGTGTTGCATCCCTCCACTTGAGTTCCAGACACCTGTAGAATCTTTGCCAAGGTGCATTGAAGCTGCTCTGGCTCGTGGTGGCCCAAAGCCACTTACCTGTAGCTCTATATCATTTTAAACAGCGTATGAGCGTACACACACACACACACACACACAGTAGGCTCTGACAGGCCTGTTTTTTTCCTGTGCGCTTTATTAAAAATATTGTCAAGGGGCAGGGTCATTGATCTCCAGCAGTAGAATACATTGCTTGTCAAATCACTGTTCAAAATCCTTAGGCCTGTCTATGCTTTATTTCTTAAAGGTCTAAGCAGCTGATACCATGGGTCATTTAGCTATTTGATATTTGATTTAGAATTTTATGTTGAATTTGGCCTTTACTACTATAGCCCATAGAAACACGTTGAATTACGCATTCATAAATGGCAACAACAAAATAGAGTCAAAAAATAAATCACATGGAATAAGGTTTTGAAGTGTCTGTCCTAAAAGTTCAAAGATGAGACATAATAACTGTAATCAGAAGACACTATTAACATCTAAATATTATTGGTAACAGAATAAATAACATAATAATAACTGCAGATTAAATAGTGCTGTAATTGAAAATTGAACACCCAATATAGGTTACTGCATGTTAGCAGATACCCATAGACCTACAGTCATTGTGCTTACACTAGTTAGCGTTGGCTCGCGAAACTACCTCTTATAACTTCCTTTATACTGGACACGGAGGCATAAAAATGGTATCCACGAGTTAATTTGACCAAAATCCCAAAGAATGCATTTAAGAGCTAGAATTTATTTTGTACCCTATGTTCTGATTCTCACCAATGTTGTGGTCTTCTCACACTACTCAAACAACACAATCGAATAAACGGCTTATGTCTATAGATCACATACGCGATTGAAAACAAATAATCTGAACTAAAAAGACACATATTTTGGAATTTCTGTGCGTTCTCGACAATCGCTAATCAACATCGAAAAATAGCACGTTTTTTCTGCGAACCTGCACATCATCATCTTCTGTCTTTCTGGCATCAATATGATTGGTTATGTCAGGGGAATCGGTGGTCCAGTAGTCTAGTGTATGTCAAGCGAACCTGGGGAGCTTTGTGTTCACATTGTCCTAAAAAATGGGAACAGGACTGAAAATTTAAGCGAACCTGAACTCAGACCAACGAGTTCGGTTCGCTTCCTTTGAGTTCCTTTGGAGTATTCACACTACACAACATAATAAGCGAACCGCACTGAGTAAGCAAAAATCGGATGGCAGTCTTTCTGACGCTTCGAACACACAGACAGCGAAATTTCGCAAGTTAACAACATCATCTGGATATGTATGCAACAAAAGTTCAACATTCACCTTCTGCAACCATTTCTGTCAACGCATACAGTTTGACGCATACGTTCGATAAATCCAGCATATGCACCACACCGAACGCACTGCAACTGCCTCTGCAACGCAATGCTGCAAGGCAAACCCGGCGTTTCATTGGAAATTAATGTAATTGTCGCCACCAGACAATTTACATTGACCCCCCCCCCCCATACATGTACAAATAACCAGTACCCCGCACACTGACTCAGTGCTGGTGCCCCCTGTATATAACCTCATTATTGTTATTCTTATTGTGTTACTTTTTTATTATTACTTTTTATTTTAGTCTACTTGGTATATAACCTCATTATTGTTATTCTTATTGTGTTACTTTTTTATTATTACTTTTTATTTTAGTCTACTTGGTAAATATTTTATGTTGGTTAAGGGCTTGTAAGTAAGCGTTTCACGGTAAAATCTACACTTGTTGTATTCGGCACATGTGACAAATAAAGTTCTATTTGATTTGATGAATTCTGGTGTACCAAAATGCAATGACACTGTCGGTGTGTTCGAAGCATGAATCCTTGATGGGTGCACATCCCGGTCTACAGTTATACATGTCATGTTCACTTGCTGGTCGGGAACTAGAAAACTCAGACATTTTTCTGAAATGTGAACTATACTTAACAAAAATATAAACACAACATGCAGTAATTGTAAAGATTTTACTGAGTTAAAATCAATTGAAATAATATCATTAGGCCCTATCTATGGATTTCACATGACTGGGCAGCCATGGGTGGACCTTGGAGGCAGTGGTGTAAAGTACTTAAGTAAAAATACTTTAAAGTACTGCTTAAGTAGTTTTTGTTGGGGTATCTGTACTTTACTTTATTATTTTTTACAACTTTTACTTTTACTTCACTACATTCCAAACAAAAATAATGTACTTTTTACTCCATACATTTTCTCTGACACCTAACAGTACTCATTACATTTTGAATCCTAGCAGGACAGGAAAATTGTCAAATTCATGCACATTATTTATTTTATTTATTTATTTCACCTTTATATAACCAGGTAGGCAAGTTGAGAACAAGTTCTCATTTACAATTGCAACCTGGCCAAGATAAAGCAAAGCAGTTTGACACATACAACAACACAGAGTTACACATGGAGTAAAACAAACATACAGTCAATAATACAGTAGAAAAATAAGTCTATATACAATGTGAGCAAATGAGGTGAGATAAGGGAGGTAAAGGCAAAAAAAGGCCATGGTAGCGAAGTAAATACAATATAGCAAGTAAAACACTGGAATGGTAGATTTGCAGTGGAAGAATGTGCAAAGTAGAGATAGAAATAATGGGGTGCAAAGGAGCAAAATAAATAAATAAATACAGTAGGGGGAGAGGTAGTTATTTGGGCTAAATTATAGATGGACTATGTACAGGTGCAGTAATCTGTGAGCTGCTCTGACAGCTGGTGCTTAAAGCTAGTGAGGGAGATAAGTGTGTCCAGTTTCAGAGATTTTTGTTATTCGTTTCAGTCATTGGCAGCAGAGAACTGGAATGAGAGGCGGCCAAAGGAAGAATTGGTTTTTGGGGTGACCAGAGAGATAAACCTGCTGGAGCGCGTGCTACAGGTGGGTGCTGCTATGGTGACCAGCGAACTGAGATAAGGGGGGACTTTACCTAGCAGGGTCTTGTAGATGACCTAGAGCCAGTGGGTTTGGCGACGTGTATGAAGCGAGGGCCAGACAACGAGAGCGTACAGGTCGCAGTGGTGGGCAGTATATGGGGCTTTGGTGACAAAACGGATGGCACTGTGATAGACTGCATCCAATTTATTGAGTAGGGTATTGGAGGCTATTTTGTAAATGACATCGCCGAAGTCGAGGATCGGTAGGATTTGTAAGTCGCTCTGGATAAGAGCGTCTGCTAAATGACTTAAATGTAAATGTAAATGTAATGTTTTACAAGGGTATGTTTGGCAGGGCAGGTGCAGGCAGCGATCGGTTGAAGAGCATGCATTTAGTTTTACTTGTATTTAAGAGCAATTGGAGGCCATGGAAGGAGGGTTGTATGGCATTGAAGCTCGTCTGGAGGGTTGTTAACACAGTGTCCAAAGAAGGGCCAGAAGTATACAGAATGGTGTCGTCTGCGTAGAGGTGGATCAGAGACTCACCAGCAGCAAGAGCGACATCATTGATGTATACAGAGAAGAGAGTCGGTCCAAGAATTGAACCCTGTGGCATCCCCATAGAGACTGCCAGAGGCCCGGACAACAGGCCCTCCGATTTGACACACTGAACTCTATCAGAGAAGTAGTTGGTGAACCATGTGAGGCAATCATTTGAGAAACCAAGGCTATCGAGTCTGCCCGATGAGGATGTGGTGATTGACAGAGTCGAAAGCCTTGGCCAGGTCAATGAATACGGCTGCACAGTATTGTTTCTCATCGATGGCGGTTAGGATATCGTTTAGGACCTTGAGCGTGGCTGAGGTGCACCCATGACCAGCTCTGAAACCAGATGGCATAGCGGAGAAGGTATGGTGGGATTCGAAATGGTCGGTAATCTGTTTGTTGACTTGGCTTTCGAAGACCTTAGAAAGGCAGGGTAGGATAGATATAGGTCTGTAGCAGTTTGGGTCAAGAGTGTCCCCCCCTTTGAAGAGGGGGGTGACCGCAGCTGCTTTCCAATCTTTGGGAATCTCAGACGACACGAACGTGAGGTTGAACAGGGTAGTAATAGGGGTTGCAACAATTTCGGCAGATCAGTTTAGAAAGAGAGGGTCCAGATTGTCTAGCCCGGCTGATTTGTAGGGGTCCAGATTTTGCAGCTCTTTCAGAACATCAGCTGACTGGATTTGGGAGAAGGAGAAATGGGGAAGGCTTGGGCGAGTTGCTGGTCATCCCTATTGCCTCTGACCTGGCAGAATCACTAAACATAAATGCTTCATTTGTAACTTATGTCTGAGTGTTGGAGTGTGCCCCTGGCTATCTGTAAATAAAAAAACAAGAAAGCGGTATGCTTAAGTATCTTTTAGCAATCACATTTACTTTTGATACTTAAGTATATTTAAAACCAAATACTTTTAGACTTTTACTCAAGTAGTATTTTACTGGGTGACTTTCACTTTTACTTAATTTTCTATTAAAGTATCTTTACTTTTACACAAGTATGACAATTGGGTACTGTTTCCACCACTGCTTGGAGGGCATATGCCCACCCACATGGCAGCCAGGCCCACCCACTGGGGAGTCAGGCCCAGCCAATCATAATTATTTTTTCCCCACAAAAGGGTTTTATTACAGACAGAAATAGTTCTCATCTGATCTTGGCAAATGAGAAATGCTCGCTAACAGGGATGTAAACAAATGTTGACGTTTTTGAGAAATAAGCTGTTTGTGCGGTATGGACGTTTTCTGATATTTTCTATTTCAGCTAATGAAACGTGGGACCAACACTTTAAACGTTGCACTCATATTTTTGTTCAGTGTAGTTGTAGTTATACACGTGCTGCGTTCAACGAATCAGCATGTCTGACATTTCCGAGTTTCCTAGTTCCGATTAGGATGTGAGTGCGGCATATCACCCCAAAAAACAGTAGCCTAGTAGGAAGATAGGCAGAAACTGCTTTTCCAATAGAAATCCCGATCACGCTTTTGTAGGCGATGTCATGGCGACGTTTGCTAGCTAAGCTCATGCGCAGAAATACGTCATCGGGTCTAACGGTCTTCTCACGCCGAACTGCGCATGTGCATGCCGTCAATTCAAAGGCACACCTTGGATATAAAGTTGTCTTTGACGAAAATGTAAACGTGTTAGTTTGACACTTTCACGAAGTTCAGGTAATACTATGTTAAACTACTTAAGACATTGGCTCGAATCTAGGTTGTGCCTTCATATTTAGAAAATTAACAGCTAAGGAAGAACGTTTCAGTTCTCTCATTGACATCTCAAACCCCGGCCTAGTCAGCTTGGTCATTTTCCGGGAAGTCTCGCGATGTTGTGTCTCTGGGTTTAGAAACTCTGTGATATACATTTTCCACGATTGATAACGTCAATCAAATTCTTCACATCCAGAAAACTGAGAAAGCCTATTCTCGTGGGATTTACATCTCATCAGCTTTTAGTTACTGGTCAGTTGTTGATCATCTCTATTACTATGTCTGTGTTCTGACAGCAGTAAGGGCCTAGTCTATCTGTTGCCACTTGATTGTGCACTTTCTTTGACACAAACTCAGACACCTGTACTATTTCTTCTTACTTGTGTGGCGGTGACCTAAAAAAGTAGCAATAGCATATGTACCTCTACACTCTACTGACAGTCAAACTGACACTATCAAACTGCTGACAGACTAGGTATAGTAGGCTACACTGTAGAGAGGGGTAATAGATCAGACAGCCTAAGTTAGTTTGGTTGTTGGCTGTGTGAACTGCAGTGTTATTTTATTAGGCTATTGTAGACTACACGTTTTATCTTACAATGTTTGGAATGCAGTAGATTGATAGAAGAACAGTTTAATGTTTAATACTAGCTTTAACTCTACCAAACTCACATCTGAAGTTCATGTTTCATGTGTCGTCCGGGTCTCTCTCTCCCCCTCCTGTGCAGGATCAACACAGAGAGGAAACACAGAGGTCTGGGCCCCATGAAGATCCCTCTGCTGGCTGACCCCACCCAGGCCATCTCCAGGGAGGAGGGCATAGCCTACAGGTCTGTTACCAAGCTCTGGGACAAGTCTTACAATCCTATTCTCTCACTCACAGCTTCCCATTTACTGACCTTTATACAGTGCTCAGCCCTAAACCTGTTCTAACCTTCCTCCAAACTGTCCAGAGGTCTGTTTGGGATTGATGACAAGGGCATCCTGAGGCAGATCCCCATCAACGACATGCCAGTGGGGTGCTCTGTGGATGAGACACTGCACCTGGTGCAGGCCTTCTAGCACACTGACAAGTTTGGAGAAGGTGAGAGGAGGAGGGGACAGAAAGCAGGTTGGGGATTTAGAGTAGGATGTGCAGACATGTGCAGACATCTCAGGACATGGCAGGAGACTCATATTGTTAGGCACCAATAGACCTCCATTGTATGGAGGTCTATTGGTGCACCAATATGTATGCACCAATATTGTATGCACCAATAGACCTCTAGTGCTACTTGACCTCTAGCTTCTCTTCAGCTCAGTTCCCATTCTTTTTAGAATATACAGTGCATTTAGTGAGCAAATGTGTTTGATATACGCTGTATGTTCACAGGGCAGATGTGTGACTTGTTGTTTCTCTTTACAGTGTGCCCAGCAGGATGGAGACCAGGGAGAGACACCATCGTCCCAGACGTCCAGAAGAGCAAGGAGTTTTTCTCCAAACAGAACTGATCCATCCACACACCTCCTTAGAGGTGCTACGTCTATACAGGGTACTAACTGAGCACTTACTGTTGTTAGCTGGATCGCTGACTGACTGAGTCTGCTGATCGCATTGATTCTGTGTAAACTACACTGTCAGTTGGGATGTGGTTTGTGAGATTTCTTGAAAATGATATATTATTTGTGTATTAGGCTTGATGTTGATTCCATCATGGGGCTTATTTTACTGCTGTTCTCTAGTGATTTTTTTATTTTTAATTTATCAAATTTTTACTTAACACTTATTTTTATTCAAACTGCATTGTTGGTTAAGGGCTTGTAATTAAGCATTTCACTGTAAGGTCTACCTACACCTGTTGTATTCGGTGCATGTGACAAATATCATTTGATTTGATTTGATTACAATTCAAACAGTGCCATGTGAGTATTTTGTTGATGAACTTGAATGTTAATAAAAAAACAGAATTTATACCTAAATATTTCTCTAGTTTTGTAGTGAGGCATTTGGAAGTTGCTTTTGCCTTTTTAAAGAAAATATAGTTTAAAACCAAGTGTTTAATTCAGTACTTTTCTATTGGAGTATGACAACACTGGTATAGAGTTAATGGTAAGCTTTAGTTACTAACCACTAGATGGTGCTATGCACACATTCAACAAGCAATGTCCCTGTTTTTCTGGAACACATTGGTTTTGTAGGAGTTTTGTGGGACTTGTGGTCATGACTGCATCACACTGTAAATTAAGGTTTGGTTTGTTTCAATCCTGCCCACAGCTGGCAGCACACAAGTAATCATTAATTCGGAGTGCAGCTGCATGTGAACCGATTTGTAATGCCTGTGCTTGGGTTGACTTTGGATCTACTGTACCAATGGGGCTAGTTAGGGACCATTGCTGAATTACACAATGTACATGGGACAATATGATAAAATTCCAATAGCTGCAAATTTCAATGAATTCAACACCTCCAACCAACTATAAATTATAGAAATTATAATACAAAAATGTAAAGCATGATGAGAACTAAAAGTTGTACAACATGAAAATATTTGCATTTACATTGTGTAATTTATTGACAGTCCCCAACTTGCCCTAACCAACTTTGCCACAGACGGACACCAGTCGGCTGAAGCTAATTGGCTAAATAGTTTGGTTAACTCTTCCCACCTGCGAACACACACACACAAGACACCCACATGAAACCACACCCTGATATCAACTCATATTTTGAATTCAGTCATGGCCGCTAGCATTTCTTAATTAACCTAATCTAAAACGAGGCCAGATCAGGAAGTGTAGTTGCCGTTTTAAAGTTTCTATATTATAATATATAATAAACATTCTCTATTTTTGAATGACCCCACTTGTTATGACCAAAATGCTTCTTGTATCTCCCAGGGTGATAGTGAACCCTGCATGTCTCAGAAGAGGTTATAATCTGTTCCCTGTGTTGCAGAGGTCATTAATGGTGAGCTGCACAGTGTACACTACATATCAACTCCATTCTATTACAGCTTAACTTACTCCTCTGGTGACACATGGGACTGAGAAACCAGACATTATGTAGACTACTATTTATCACAAATTGACTGTCTTTAAAAGATTATGGGATTGCCTCACTCGGTTTGAGATAGATGGAAAAAGTTTGTAGTAGTGTTTTAGACGATTCCTATTGAAGACCTATGTCGCTTTCACATAGACATTCAGCATGCAAAATCCCATTCAATCTGCATTGTCCTACGTAGGCCTAAATGTCTCTGAAATTAGTTATGTAATTATTGAAAGAAGCTCAGATGGCCATGGTGAGGTGGGAGGAATATGTATGATGCGAGAGAAATGTGGGAGATGGAGCGAGAGAGTGAGGCCTGTAGGAGTGAAAGTGGGCTAGAGGGGAGGAAAATAAACCCACCCCAGATCTTCATACGTCATCACTTGCATCACAGATGTTCCCACAGACACTGATGGTTGTGGGCTGTGGTAGCGAGAAGCTGAAATGGGCAGGTTGTGCGTGTGTATTTATACATATTGTGTAGGCCTATACATAAATAACCCTGTTAACACCATGTTTTTATGTATTTCCCCCTTGGTGGGATCTGAGAAATCAAGTATCCAAAAAACATTGGTTCCATCTGACAATGGAACATTTATGCTCCCACAAATGTGTCAAGAAGTGAAAACAATAGAAAAGTACAAGAAATTGGTATAGGAGAGAGAAGGGTTAAATAAGGACACCTTAGCTCTTGATTGTCACATTTTAATTATGTATGTGTCATTACAAAATAAAAATAAATAGAAACTCTTACACAAGATTTTTGTACTAAAACACAGAAACTGCACTTGTTTTTATGAATACTAGTTGGACTATTTAAACTGAAAGATACACAAATGGAGTACACATAGGTGTCGTAGCTGATATTTTCCATATTGGGGCATAAAAAAATGAAAACGTTTTAACCTCTCTCAAACAGCTGAGGTGAGAAAGTGTGTCAAAAACCCAGTGTTCAGCGATTCTTTTGAAGTGGTTTTCTTTTCGTCTCAAGTGTGCTGAAGGTTGTGGAGAGCAGGCTGGCTGGGTTGTTTGCCTAGCTGGCTGCTGTAGCCTACATCATTAACTGCTTAACAGGACAGAATTCCCCTCCTGGGTTCCTGAGAGCAGCTTGTGCATACTCAATAACTCCTCTGTCTGCCAAAGACTGCAAAACAACAGGAGTTGCAACTGTTGCCATCTTTGAAGGGCTTGAATTTAAAAAACTGTTTGGATAATAAGTTAATGTATGATGACTAATCCTCAATTAACTCGACTTTACTGGGACTTTTCCCATATCCCTGACTCAATTCAAAGAGAACAGGGCCTCTTATTTCTCTGATGTCCCCACAATGTTCTTGTCCTTGGCAATGCCAACCCAACCATACACACAGATGCTCTCCCACACCAGATGCCCACTCACTTCTATTGCTCTGCCAAGCGGTGTGGCATCTTTAAACACCCCCGGCATTCCAAAGGCCACTGTCACTTCCTTCCATGTGCACTCATTCAAATATAAGACCCGAATCTGTCTTAACTGTGGCGTGTACGCAACCACCATGTTTAGTTACCCTGGCTGGGCATCATAGGAAACAATGTGCCCAGAATGAGCTGGTGGCCATTGGATATCAGTCTTTATACAAATAGATGATCCAACCAGAGAATTGATGGACTGTGGACAGACACCTTGAATATGGGATGACTGAATATTTTTGTCTAGTGGTAGACCACTTCATGCCATAAAAAAAATGTAGTAATATACTGTAATTTAAAATAGTCAAGAAAAGTTAGCTGAACTTTGTAGTCATTTATTGATAACCCTTGCGAAATTATGACTGTGCCAAGTCCATATCTGGTCAAAGTTTGTTTCCCTTGTCATGCTCCTTATCGCAGTTCTTAAGTACCCTATGCGCCAGCTGAGTTTCAATAATAATTTTGGAAATTCCGCTAAACCAAACCATCATATTGATACAAAGTGTTAGATGAAGTGGAATGAAACCAATTTGCAAGGAAGGCGGGAGTTCCCAGAAATCTTCGCTCACAGTGACGTAAGCTCTACCAAAAATGTCCCTATATGGACACGCTGTGCGTAAAGGAAAGGTAACGCAACGCGCTGACGTTATGGACATGAAGGCGCTGAATGTAGTCTAATGGCATCGATTGCTTAGAATTTATCACTAAACCTAGCTTCAATGAAAACTTGCCATTTAATTCACACGCTTAATGTTGTTGTTTAGGCATAACACTAGACTTCAGTAAATGTGTAAAATCCTCTGTGCAGATACCCTACTTTAACGAACAACAATTTCTAAATCGCATTTCTATCAAACACCATGGATCGCATAATGACACCAGACAAGCATGAAGCCAAAATCGTTTTGAAAAGAGACTTTACTTAAATATACATAGCACAAATAAAAAAATACATTGTAAACATGACAAAATATTAATTTGTCAGGATCAACCTGGCAAACAAAATAACTTACACATTTAATGAATGCAGCATTGCATGACGATATGCAAAATTACAAACAATACAATAACATTTCCATTGATTAGGTATCAAAACCAGCCTATCAAGTGGTCTCTGGTTTGTTTTTCTAGTCACTCAGTGTTAGTGTCTATGTTCAGTCTGGATGCTGTTCCTGTTGTCATGTATTTGGATTATATGGTCCCTTGTGCAGTGTCCAACATCCGGAAGTACCATTTGTCAGTCTTTTACCCGAAATGAGAGTAGCCTACACACAGCCTGCGCCCGTATTGTCATTACCAACAATAGCCTGCCGGTATATGGCTTATTGCAGTGCTGTTCATGTTGAACATTCCTCCAGTGTTGTCACTTCTAAATCATGAATTACTCTGCGTAATGCCCTCGCCTCTCCATTTAAAATGCCTCCATTTTGCTCGTCAACATTAGTTGACAGCCGCTGCTTACATGTGTCAGGACTTTCTGTTTGAGCTGGGCGACTTGTTCACGAAGCACAGTCGCCGTATTGGAGAGCCCAGCATTGTCCGACTTCAGAACTTTCACCTTGTCCTCCAGTCGGGAGATGCGCTCTAGTTTGCGGCGCCGGCATTTGGTTGCTGCTAGTCGGTTTCTAAGCCTCTTCCTCTCGGCCTTGATTATCTCTTGGTTTTCCATGTCGATTGGGGACATTGGCGGGGAATCGTCGCTGCTGTGTAGATCAGGGACGGTTTGTGGTTCTTCTTTGAAAGCCACAAGGCGCTGTGGATGGACCCCAGCGCCAGGTAGAGAGTACTGAAAGGGGTGTGACCCCTGCGTCGAGGTCTGTTGGTGATGGCTCTGCTGGTGGAGCGGCGGTAAGTAGTTGATGGTGGTACTGGGGTAACTGGATGCGGAAGAGAGGTTAGTGTTTGGGCAATAAGCGTTCAGTGTTGTGTAGATTGGAGGCTCGGGCTGCAGGGAGGAGCCGAAGACACTAGAGGCCGCCACCGAACAGGTCGTCACACCACCCGCTCCAATAGACACGTTGGGCGGGGCCATGGGCATATGGTTTATCTTGTGGAGCTCGTCCAGGGCTTTCACGAAGCCCTCCGCAAAGCCCTCCTGCTCATCGGTGATGCTCCGGTTGTAGAAGTACTGGCCTGGGGTGGGAGTAGTAATTATACCGTTACTGTTTTGGATGATAAGCCTTTCGAGTTCGGGGGAAGCAAGCTTCAGTGACCCGACGTCCTGGTGCGCTGCTTGGTACAAGTCAGACTTGAGGTTGCGATATGGATCTGTCATGTTCAAATTCATATTCTGCTTTAGGTGTTTGTAGTCGTGCAATGCAGCATCAGAGTGGCCATAAGCCGAGAGAAAAGAGTCGTCATGATAAAAAGGCTGCTCCATTTTTGTAGACATAAAGTCGTAGAAAAGTGAGCTTACCAGTTGTGTTTAAACAGTCTCGGGATATTGGTCAACAAATGACGGTGTCAGTCAAAAGTAGCCTACGCATCAACGCAAGCACCTGTCTTCTTTTTCAGCAAAGATCTTTTTCAGCAATGACCCAAGTTCAAAACTAAAAAGAATTTCACTTCTAAAAGTGTGAGGGAAAATCCAAGATGTAGAACAGAGCAGTGGTCCACGAAGGCTGTCAACAGATGAATGACCGCAGTATTGACGTGTTCCAATGTCTTGAACTGTCTTTTTCAACCTTGTATAAGAAAACACTCAACTTTATACCCACAAAAGGTTGCGTTCCCGGTATGTTGTTCTATGTGATAAATTCACTCTGAGTGAGCAGCTAGTAACATGCCGTTTTATATACACACCAAACATTGGGCGAGTTCGTGTTGCATTGGCCGGTGCCCCGGGTGAGCGGAGTCTATATATTTTAGACTATCCCATTGGTCCATAAACGAAATCTCCACCCACCCGGTGCACTGACCATGCCAAACGAACTAGCCCACACACATGCTGTCAAGATTGGCAAAGGGAATTGATTGGGTAGAAACTATTTGTGCACGCCCAACAACATAACGTCAGGGTTATGACGCGATTGCCAGGAACCACTTTGATTGTAAACCGATAGTTAACACGCTTATGTAGGCAAGAAAAGTGAACAGTGAAGCAGGGCTGGATTAAGAATATACTTCGATACATTCTTCACCTAATTTATTGAAATCGCTGTGCAGACTAATGCACAACAAGGTTTAGACTAATTTGTCAACATGTTTCTAGGCTGTTGATATATGTTGTTTTGTGATCTGACTGTTACATTGTAACTACAGTAGACTACGTTACTGTGATGTTGCACTGTCCACGTTGTTACATTGTTACAAATTGATAGGCATTGTCCATCAGACGCTGAGCTGCGCTGCGTAGGCCTACATATTATGTGGACGCTATATTGTGTAGGCCTTTAAGATGAGTTGCAATTCACTTGTTAATTTTACAGAAAGTTTGTTTGATGAATTGCATGTAGCAGGGATAGCTATTAGCCTAATGTTCTGCTGAAATTATATTTAATTGTTCCGTGTGCAAATGTGATGAACAATGCCGCGATGGGGTTAACGTAACCGTGGAGACCACATAATGTATACCATGTATGAACTATATATATATTGATGTACAATGGTGGGATCGTGTACTTCGTTCTGAGGAGAAAATCCGCGTTCCATATTTGGGCATGCCGACGCGTTAGTTCCTCTGAGAGAACTGGGAAGCTAAAGGCCCCCCTCAGCCTCATTCCAGCAGCATTACTGTGGTATAAAGCTCATCCGTGTGAGAGCTAGGGACTTTTTGTTTGAATAATTTTAGATGAAAGCAAATATTTCTCAGCTACATTTTGTATTGGTGGAAGACAAACTCCTTTAATGAGTTCATGGTTATCAATTGATTTAATGTACCCCACGAGTCTTATTTAATTTTAATTAATCAGTTAAAATTAAAATTAATAATTAATTGTTTTCCAATTTTAGCAGCGATATTGCCTTTCTCATCTTATGTACAGTACATTCGGAAAGTATTCAGACCACTTGACTTTTTCCACATTTTGTTATGTTACAGCCTTATTCTAAAATTGATTAAATTGTTGTTGTTTTTCTCGTCAATCTACACACAATAATGACAAAGCAAAAACAAGTTTTTAGAAATATTTGCAAATGTATTAAAAAAACAGAAATATCACATTTACTTAAGTATTCAGACACTTTACTCAGTACTTTGTTGAAGCACCTCTGGCAGCGATTACAGCCTCTAGTCTTGGGTATGACGCTACACGCTTGGCACACCTGTATTTGGGGAGTTTCTCCCATTCTTCTCTACAGATCTTTTTTATTTTTTTATTTCACCTTTATTTAGCCAGGTAGGCTAATTGAGAACAAGTTCTCATTTACAACTGTGACCTGGCCAATATAAAGCAAAGCAGTGCGACACAGACAACACAGTTACACATGGGATAAACAAACGTACAGTCAATAACACAATAGAAAAATCTATATACAGTGTGTGCAAATGTAGTAAGATTAGGGAGGTAAGGCAAAAAATAGGCCATAGTGGCAAAATAATTACAATTTAGCAATTAAATACTGGAGTGATAGATGTGCAGAAGATGAATGTGCAAGTAGAGATACTGGGGTGCAAATGAGCAAATAAATAAATAAATAACAATATGGGTATGAGGTAGTTGGGTGGGCTATTTACAGATGGGCTGTGTACAGGTGCGATGATCGATAAGCTGCTCTGACAGCTGATGCTTAAAGTTATTGAGGGAGATATAAGACTCCAGCTTCAGTGATTTTTGCAATTCGTTCCAGTCATTGGCAGCAGAAAACTGGGAAGGAAAGGCGGCCAAAGCAGGAGTTGGCTCTGGGGATGACCAGTGAAATATACCTGCTGGAGTGCGTGCTACAGGTGGGTGCTGCTATGGTGCCCAGTCAGCTGAGATAAGGCGGGGCTTTACCTATCAAAGACTTATAGATGACCTGGAGCCAGTGGGTTTGGCGATGAATATGAAGCGAGGGCAGCCAACGAGAGCATACAGGTCGCAGTGGTGGGTAGTATATGGGGCTTTGGTGACAAAACTGATGGCACTGTGATAAACTACATCCAAATTGCTGAGTAGAGTGTTGGAGACTATTTTGTAAATGACATCGCCGCATTCAAGGATCGGTAGGAGGGTCAGTTTTACGAGGATATTTTTGGCAGCATGAGTGAAGGATGCTTTGTTGCGAAATAGGAAGCCGATTCTAGATTTTATTATGGATTGGAGATTCTTAATGTGAGTCTGGAAGGAGAGTTTACAGTCTAACCAGACACCTAGGTATTTGTAGTTGTCCACATATTCTAAGTCAGAACCGTCCAGAGTAGTGACGGGCAGGCGGGTGCGTGCAGCGATCGGTTGAAAAGCATGCATTTAGTTTTACTTGCATTTATGAGCAGTTGGAGGCCACGGAAGGAGTGTTGTATGGCATTGAAGCTCGTCTGGAGGTTTGTTAACACAGTATCCAAAGAAGGGCCAGAGGTATACAGAATGGTGTCGTCTGTGTAGAGGTGGATCAGAGAATCACCAGCAGCAAGAGCAACATCATTGATGTATACAGAAAAGAGTCGGCCCGAGAATTGAACCCTGTGGCACCCCCATAGAGACGTCCAGAGGTCCGGACAACAGTACCTCCGATTTGACACACTGAACTCTGTCTGAGAAGTAGTTGGTGAACCAGGCGAGGCAGTCATTTGAGGAACCAAGGCTGTTGAGTCTGCCGATAAGAATGCGGTGATTGACAGAGTCGAAAGCCTTGGTCGATGAAGGTCGATGAAGACGGCTGCAGAGTATTGTTTTTTATCGATGGCGGTTATGATATCATTTAGGACCTTGAGCGTGGCTGAGGTGCACCCATGACCCGCTCAGAAACCAGATTGCATAGCGGAGAAGGTACGGTGGGATTCGAAATGGTTGGTGATCTGTTTTTTACATGGCTTTCGAAGACTTTATAAAGGCAGGTTAGGATAGATATAGGTCTGTAACAGTTTGCGTCTCGAGTGTCTCCCCCTTTGAAGAGGGGGATGACTGCGGCAGCTTTCCAATCTTTAGGGATGTCAGACGATACGAAAGAGAGGTTGAACAGGCTTGTAATAGGGGTTGCAACAATTTCAGCGGATCATTTTAGAAAGAGAGGGTCCAGATTGTCTAGCCCAGCTGATTTGTAGGGGTCCAGATTTTGCAGCTCTTTCAGAACATCAGCTATCTGGATTTGGGTGAAGGAGAAGCGGGGGAGGCTTGGGCAAGTTGCTGCGGAGGGTGCAGAGCTGTTCACCGGGGTAGGGGTAGCCAGGTGGAAAGCATGGCCAGCAGTAGAAAAAGGCTTGTTGAAATTCTCGATGATCGTAGATTTATCGGTGGTGACAGTGTTTCCTGTCCTCAGTGCAGTGGGCAGCTGGGAGAAGGTGGTCTTACTCTCCATGGACTTTAAAGTGTCCCAGAACTTTTTGGAGTTTGTGCAACAGGATGCAAACTTCTGTCTGAAAAAGCTAGCCTTTTCTTTCCTAACTGCCTGTGTATATTGGTTCCTAACTTCCCTGAAAAGTTGCATATCGCGGGGGCTATTCGATGCTAATGCAGTACGCCACAGGGTGTTTTTGTGCTGGTCAAGGGCAGTCAAGTGTGGAGTGAACCAAAGGCTATATCTTTTCTTAGTTCAATTTTTTTTTGAATGTGGCATGCTTATTTAAGATGGTGAGGAAAGCACTTTTAAAGAATAACCAGGCATCCTCTACTGATGGAATGAGGTCAATATCCTTCCAGGATACCCAGGCCAGGTCGATTAGAAAGGCCTGCTCGCTGAAGTGTGTTAGGGAGCGTTTGACAGTGATGAGGGGTGGTAGTTTGACCGCGGACCCATTACCGATGCAGGCAATGAGGAAGTGTTCGCTGAGATCCTGGTTGAAGACAGCAGAGGTGTATTTAGAGGGCAGGTTGGTCAGGATGATATCTATGAGGGTGCCCGTGTTTACGAATTTAGGGTTGTACTTAGTAGGTTCCTTGATCATTTGTGTGAGATTTAGGGCATCTATCTTAGATTGTAGGACGTCCGGGGTGTTAAGCAAATCCAAGTTTAGGTCACCTAACAGTACAAACTCTGAAGATAAATGGGGGGCAATTATTTCACATATGGTATCCAGGGCACAGCTGGGGGCTGAGGGGGGTCTATAACAAGCGGCAAAAGTGGGAGACGTATTTCTGGAAAGGTGTATTTTTAAAAGTAGAAGCTCGTACTGTTTGAGCACAGACCTGGATAGCATGACAGAACTCTGCAGGCTATCTCTGCAGTAGATTGCAACTCCACCCCCTTTGGTAGGTCTATCTTGGTGGAAAATGTTGTAGTTGGGGATGGAAATTTCTGATTTTTTGGTAGCCTTCCTAAGCCAGGATTCAGACACGGCTAGGACATCAGGGTTGTGCTAAAGCATTGAATAAAACAAAGGCTTCTGATGTTAATATGTATGAAACCAATGTTTTTACGGTTACAGAAGTCAACAAATGATAGCGCCTGGGGAATAGGAGTGGAACTGGGGGCTACAGGGCCTGGGTTAACCTCTACATCACCTGAGGAACAGTGGAGGAGTAGGATAAGGGTACGGCTAAAGGCTATAAGAACTGGTCGTCTAGTGCGCTGGCGACAGAGAAAAAAAGTAGCAGTTCACTGGGCGTGGTAGGATAGATTCAGAGCATAATGTACAGACAATGGTATGGTAGGATGTGAGTACATTGGAGATAAACCTAGACGTTGAGTGACGATGAAAGAGGTTTCGTCTCTCGAGGCACCAGTTAAGCCAGGTGAGGTCTCCGCATGTGTGTGGGGTGGGGCAAAAGAGCTATCTAAGGCATTTTGAGCAAGACTGAGGGCTCTACAGTGAAATAAAACAATAAGAACTAGCCAAGACAGCAGTAGACAAGGCATATTGACATTAGAGAGAGGCATAAAGCAAACACAGGTGTTGATCAGGAGTGCTAAGACAACAACGGGTAAATGGCAATGAATGGGCATAGCGGGTCAGTTAAGTATATATAGGACCTGAGTTTGAGGCTGGGGCCGACAGCTAAACAAAATGAGGTACCGTGTTATTGAAACAGTCCAGGGGGAATCAGCTGTGTAGCCGAGTGATCATAGGGTCAAAAGAGCAGCAATAGGTGAGTCAGGGTGCCGTTCGGTAGTCACTACTACGCTAGGCGAGCAGGAGACACAGCATTCAGAAAAGCTAGCGGGCCGGGGCTAGTAGATGGTTCTTCGGCGACATCGTAACAGAATGGCCTGTTGAGACCACATCGGGCGATCACGTCGGCAGTCCAGTTGTGATGGAACATCGGTGCTCTGTGTCGACAATAATGGGTCCAGGCCAATTGGCAAAGGAGGTATTGTAGCCCTAGAATTAGCTGGTATATGGGCCTAGCTCAAGGCTAGCTGGTGCTTGCTTCGGGACAGAGGCGTTAGCTAACAGGAGCCACTAGTTTGCAGCTAGCTAGCTGCGATGATCTGCTGTAATGATCCAGAGCGGCAGGAATCCGGTGATGTGGTAGAGAAAAGCAGTCCGATATGCTCTGGGTTGATATCGCGCTGTGCAAGACAGGCAGATGTTGTCCGAGCTAAGGCTGGCTGGCTGGTGACCGGGAAAAAGGTGAAGACCGCTAGTCGTGGCTAACAAAGACTAGTAGGTAGCTGGCTAGCTCCTGATGGAAGTTCCAGTTATAAGGAATAAAAATAGCACATCCGTGCCACATTGGGTGAGGCAGGTTGCAGGAAAGTATATTTAGTTCGTAGATAGAAAGTGAGATTAAGATATATACGAAAAAGACAGGCTATTTACAAGACATGTGATAAGACAAAGACAAACACACATGTCCTACTGCTACGCCATCTTGGGTATAGTAGTATATCTCCTCAAGCTCTGTCAGGTTGGATGGGGAGCGTTGCTGCACAGCTATTTTCTCTCCAGAGATGTTCGATCGGGTTCAAGTCCAGGCTCTGGCTGGGCCAACCAAGGACATTCAGAGGCTTGTCCCGAAGCCACTCCTGCGTTGTCTTGGCTGTGTGCTTAGGGTCATTGTCCTATTGGAAGGTGAACCTTCACCCCAGTCTGAGGTCCTGAGTGCTCTGGAGCAGGTTTTCATCAAGGATCGCTCTGTACTTTGCTCCGTTGATCTTTTCCTCGATCCTGACTAGTCTCCCAGTCCTTGCTGCTGAAAAACATCCCTACAGCATGATGCTGCCACCACCATGCTTCACCGTAGGGATGGTGCCAGGTTTCCTTCAGACGTGACGCTTGGCATTCAGGCCAAACTCCAATTAAACTGTCTTGCATTTTACTGAGGAGTGGCTTCTGTCTGGCCACTCTACTATAAAGTCCTGATTGGTGGAGTGCTGCAGAGATGGTTGTCCTTCAATAAGGTTCTCCCATCTACACAGAGGAACTCGGGTTCTTGGTCACCTCCCTGACCTAGGCCCTTCTCCCCCGATTGCCCAGTTTGGCCAGGCAGCCAGTTCTAGGAAGAGTCTTGGTGTTTCCAAACTTCTTCAAATTAAGAATGATGGAGGCCACTGTGTTCTTGGGGACCTTCAATGCTGCAGATATTTTTTATACCCTTCCCCAGATCTGTGCCTCGACACAATCCTGTCTCGGAGCTCTACGGACAGTTCCTTCGGCCTCATGGCTTGGATTTTGCTCTGACAAGCACTGTCACCTGTGGGACCTTATATAGACAGGTGTGTGCCTTTCCAAATCATGTCCAATCAATTGAATTTACCACAGAGGAACTCCAATCAAGTTGTAGAAACATCTCAAGGATGATCAAGGGAAACAGGATGCACCTGAGCTCAATTTCGAATCTCATAGCAAAGGGTCTGAATACTTATGTAAATAAGGTATTTCTGTTTTCAAAAATGTCTTAAAAACTTGTTTTCACTTTGTCATTATGGGGTTTTGTGTGTAGATTGATGAGGAAAATGTTTTATTTAATCAATCTTAGAATAAGGCTGTAACGTAACAAAATGTGGAAAAAGGGAAGGGTTTATGAATACTTTCCGAATAGCTGTATGTCTTTCATGACTGCTCAGAGAGGGATACAATTTGTCCCAGAAGTCGAGGATCATAGAGGGTCAACCTTTCTCTCCTCAACTGTTGTGGCATAATTGGTTTCGCCACCGGTCAGTGTCACACAGAGCAGAGTCATTGTAACTGGCACCCTGTCTGTGTGAGCTGATTGACTGTGTGAGAATGGGAGAGGTTTTTTGCCACTCTCCATCACCTAAAAGACACCTTCTACCTGTAACTAATATAATGAACAACTCCATCTAGCCTGCTGTGTTAGAACATTTTGTGCTGCATTTGGATATTCCTTTCATCATAGATTGGATTCAAAGACAATGTCAAACAATGGGAAGTTAAGCCAGGCTACAAGCAGAATCTTGTTTGATAAATTGCTCCAGTGCTCAGGTTGAATTTGACCCATAGGTTGTCCCAATAAACCACATTTGATTTGTCTTTCTGCAGATCAGTTTCTGTTTACTCCCCATTGCAACTCAGTGGATTTTGAGAGGAGGGAAATGTGATTCCCCCACAGTGCACCAGTTTTGGTTGATGAGAAGGGTGCCTTTGTCTCTTGTGTGTAATCTTTCCATCACCCACACAAACACGGCTCAAACCTGCAGATCCCATTGTGGTTCAAAGAACATGACAGTGAAATGTAACCGCTTTGTCTCACTAACTCATGCATGCATCGGGAGCTTACTTGAAAAATCCATGTCCCTTATCTTAAGCATATTCAAACCTAGAATTTCGATGTTGTGTTGATATCACAATTCTTGGCCCCCTCATTCACACGGGTTAGTAGAGCTGTGCTGGAGCGAAGGGGCTGGGTTAAGCTTTCAACACATTTACCATCTTGGAACAAACCAGAAACAGCAACCTGCGTCAACATGTATTTAATGTGAATGGCACAGTCAGCACATATATTTGTTAAGAAAATACTGTTGTCATGTTTAGGCCTGTGGTCCAACTTCTCACGAGGCTAGAGGATAACTGATCACTGTGCTATGTTAGCACACAAACTCAAGAACTGCACATTATTGTCATGATTTTACGTGACACTTGAAATCGAATTATCCAGAGCCCATGTTGAAACTTGAAGCTGTGGCTTGCCACTGCTTTAATTCGTATCCTGAATGATGCCTATATAATGTCTGTCTTTCTGGTAACTTTAAAGTATTTAAAAAACTATTATTGAGTCTGCCTTTTTGTCAGTATCCATGGGAATAGACCCTAACAGAGGAAAACAGTTACTGGCAACGTTAACGGTCCCAAACTGCCACCTCCCTCATACATTCTATTCTGTCTCTGCTAGATCTGGTCAGGTTGGTTTTGGTTTAATGCATCATTGTGGTAGAGTTTTGACCTCAGCTCCTGTGGCATTTGGCATTGACTGCAGCCCAGTGGGGTTCAGCGTAGTGTGTGTTTCCCATAACACCCATGAGAGTACATGCTGCCACTGCCACACCTTACTCTAAAACAGGTTATCTCCCAGGTTATCCAAGAGGGAAGAGGGATGAATGTGTGCAAGAAGGACACAGAAAACATAGTTATTGAATGCACACTTCCAGTTGTATATGCAATGTGCTGTACCACCTTCCCATGTAATAAAAGCATTATAACAGAACAATGTGCTTCATCAGCCCCACCTCTGTTTACAATAAAGATTGGAATCAACAACCCTTTTTATAATGTGTCTTTCTGAAGATCTCTATTCTATTTTATCAGTGTTTGTACTTGTCTTGTGCCAATGTGTAATTGTGTTTTTCTGTAAGCTCTCTGAGATAGGAGGGGCAGGCCTCTTGGGAAGAGACATGGTTATGATCACATGGATGAAGGCCAACTCAATGTTACCTGCTGTTTCTCCTGGGTGAGTTTGGGAAAGGCAAGCCTTAAGGGGTGGGGTGTAAGTCATTTACGGTAAGAGTTCAAACTGTGTGTGTACAACAGTATGTGTTACAACAGATGCCCATGCAGCTGTGTGAACATCTGCAGGGAAAGAGGAGGATAACGTGATCATTATTTCCTTTCTGCATATATTGTTTTTCAGTATTGAAAATTACTCCTGCACATGATAACATCTGCTTGTTTTATTGTGTTGACATTTTCAAGCGCTTTATTACAAGCAGTGTAATTATCTATGATGAACTAAGCATCGGGGCTTTACTCACTGCACCATATGGAGAGACTGTTTAATGTTGTCCATGTTAGCATTCACTTCAAAAGTTAGCTATAGTTCAAACTATTACAATATCTGTTTTCTTCTTTACAATGGTTATGAGAAAAACATTAACTAGGATCAGCCTAATAGTCATTGACCCATATACAGTGATAATATCACGGTTGGATATAACCTCGAGCCTACTAACCAGTAGGTAGACATGCATAACTCTATTCCTCAGTTTTTCCATTCGCCATGTTGTGCAATATTACCTCCAGGGGAAGAAATCCCTGGAAAATTGGGAATGTGGGACTTTTCCAAAGGCACCCCAGACAAAGCAGGCTCTCACAATAAGACACTGATCTGAGTCTTCAGCCCTCCACACCACCTCTTCACAACCATCCCATTGTCCTTCTCCACCTCCTCACAACCCTGCTATTGTCAGTCCCGGCTCACAACAGCCTCAGCCACTGTCCTGGGCTCTGATTGGCTGGAAGCTCCCGCTCTCTGACTCACCCTGGCTGGAGGAGTCTGTGCCAGTCAGAGGTCAAAGCCCCGAGACCAACAAGTCTTCAGAGTCTTTTCACTGTCCTTCATACTCTGCAGAACACCCAGTCAGCAAAAAGAGAGGGGTGAGGGAAAGTGAATAGAGAGAGGGACGAGAGAGGGAAAGAAAGACATGCTTGGTTGGATGAGGGTTGTGAATGCCCTCTCGGCTGACTCTTGACTGAGTGGGTGATTCTCCCATTGGGACACAATGGGGCCTCTCATGCTGTTGTTGTCTTCTGTGGTCAGTGTTGTGAGGCTATAAATAGAATCATCCATCATCATTATCATCATCAACAACATCACATGATGGTTACAATGGTGTTTTTCTCAAGTCCAAGCTGTTGACCCAAACAGCGTGAACTCATGTCGATTGATTGGCATCTATTGATGTCATGGTTGGCCAATGGACGGCACAGAGAGAATCATGGTTTCATTTGCTCACCCCCAGTTCACCGTGCTTACTAACTGATGGGTGGTTCCATGATTCTGTAATTCTCAGGTTCAGCTACTGCAAAGTCAAGTCTTGTTTAAGTCAGGAAAGGACAAGACAGGCTTTACCCCTGAAGACTAGCAGCCTCTGCAGCCCATTCTAGGCCTGTCACAACCTTTTGCTCACATCCTTTTGATAAAAAGGGGAAAGCCTGTTGGGCAGAAACGCGGCCCCATGCTTTAGCACTGGCTAAAGCAGCTAATGGGGCAAAGCTAAATCTAGCTAGCCTTCCTCCTTTGCATAGTACCACACTCGCCAAGCTCACTCAACCTAAAGGAGCCTGTAGGAGAAGTGAGTCAGGTAGTTGGCCACGGTATTGGGGGCATGCCCCGGGGTAACCGTCCCTCTGCTCGGCCAACCAGGACGGAGAGGTCCTGTTAGTCAGCTATAGGTGGGGGTCAGTGATGTCAGCGCCAGAGGTCAACACATTCTCTTTACCTCATGGCTCTGTCCCCCTCCTCCTCTGCTCTATCATGTAGCGCTCTCTCTGTTCATTATTCTGTTAGTGAAGTGGTGTATAATCATTATAATGAAGGCTGAATGTGCTCTTAATGAGCTTGGCCTATACAGAACTACAAGTTAAAAGGCAAAGAGCCTGTAGCGCAAGAGAACATTTATTGTAACATGGGAATGCGGGGGTGAGCGAGCATGGCATGATAAAACAATTGTCTCCTGATTTTTCTGTGTCTCTGCATGCATGTGAGAGAGATAGAGGAGTGTGTGAGTGAGAGAGCGAGGGAGAGCCAAGATTTTGTTCCCATGACTTAGAATAGACAAATCAAAGATAAGAAGATTTTCTCTTCCCTCCAAATCCAATCGCATGTTTGATCTCTGTCTTAGTCTTCTGCTGACTCTTTCTGGGTTTTTTGTGATTTCCTTTGAGTTGGTCCGCTTAGTTACGGTTTGGCCCGGCACGAATGTTATTCATTTGTTTTTGCTAGTTCTCTATCTTCCACATGGCTGAAATGCGCCTTTGTTTTTTATTAAAAGTGAATGCCACAAGGTTATTGCCATGTCAGGGCATACGGTGCTCATAAAGTGGGGTTTTATAATAACATAATTTATACAGCACTCTGGGAGTTATTTCTCCCTTAGGAGGTTCTGCCGATCCAGGCACTTTTAAAAGCAGCAGCCTACTGATTTACGGCTTTCATTACAAACCAGATCTCATAAATTAAAAAAACTCAAAGAGCCCCTTAGACAAATCAAAAATGTATGTGTGACCTGACGATCAATCTGTGGCACGCTGTGGAGAGGCTTCGTTCTCAGTCAGCAGTTGTTGATGTTTAGTGGAGTCACATCCACTCCCAGAGTCTGGTCTGTTTCCTGATATCTCAACTTGGCCGTCTGAACTGCCTGAGCTGCTGTGGAAAGTTGGCAGTGTTAACTCATCATCTTAGCATTGACCTGCAGGCCAGGGAATCCCTTCATGGGTGATAGAGATTTTGAGGTAATGACCTTCAAAGGGAAGACGTCATTGGCTGGGGAGAGGGAGCGATAAAGAGTGAGAGGGGATGATGGTGCAGTGAGTAAGTTACAACTCACACACCCATTGTAACCGGAAACTCAAAACAAATGTAAACACATCATACATCTAAAGACTGCACAAACATAATGTGCAATGAAATGTCTCACAAAATATCAGAGTTTAGAAACAGTAGGCCTATAAAAGGAACCACAGTGCCAGCAGTTTCTGAAGGCAAAAGCACTTTTTTTGCAAACACACAAAACCAAAAAGATCTGACTTTGGCCACGTCTGCAACTCCTGTAAAGCCCAAGGGAGCCGTGTGTGATTTTGTAACCGAGTGTCATTCCCAAGGCCTTGAATTGAGCATGTCTTAAACAAGCCCAGACATGGTTGTCCTCAAGTAAAGTAGTGCATGTAAAAACGATCAATTCCCCTCCCACACCCACACCCACACATGCATATATCCATACGCTGCCTCGCAAGCACAAACACACATAAAAACTAAAGTTCAGAATTATTGCTCTCATCTCCACTCTGTGCCATGACCATGTTCCAGTTTTTTTTTCACGTCAGACGATAGTTCCGGGCAGAGCCTTTGGTTCAGTGAGGTGATGTTGTGAAGGTTACCCTCCAAGGTTGCAGTTGTAAATGAGAACTTGTTCTCAACTTGCCTACCTGGTTCAACAAAGGTAAAATAAAAATAAATAAATAAAAGGTTGGTGTTAACAGCAGTGGAGGTTCTGTAGGGTGGAGACGGGCTGGGACTACCACATGCAGCTCAATTAGCAGTCTGCGGTCTGTGTGTGGCACGGTAATTACCTCACATTTTACCTTAAGTAGTGCATTTAGGAAGCTCCGCTCCAAATATAGACTCTCTCTGGCAATTTCATGGTCTTGTTTTGGCACAAATCACAATTTAATTGTGCATTGTTTACTTGTGGCAAATATTTTGGTTTTGACATTTGGAGGCCAGTCAGTACAAATCCTTTACATACAGTCTATACTGTAAGCCACAGTAATGCATAACATATATAATGTACAATCACGTTTGTCAGGTAACTGCCAAAATAAAGGAAACACTTGAGTAAATGAGGGATACAATGTACTGTATATTGAAAGCAGGTGCTTCCACACAGGTGTAGTTCCTGAGTTAATTAAGCAATTAACGACTCATGCTTAGGGTCATGTATAAAAATGCCCACTTACGCATTATTTTGGCAACCATGGCTAGAAGAAGAGATCTCAGTGACTTTAAAAGAGGGGTTTGTAACGGAAATACATTCTAGGTCTCCACAAGGATAGTAAACCGAAACGTGTGTGTGTGTGTCTTATTCACCAGATCTCAACCCATTGAACACTTATAGGGGATTCTGAGAAGGCTTTTTCCAGCAAATTATGGAATTTCTCATTGAAGAATGATATTGCATCCCTCCAGACACTTCTAGAATCTATGCCAAGGCACATGGAAGCTTTTCTGGTGGCTTGTGGTGGCCCAACGTCCTATTAAGACACTTGTTGGTGTTTCCTTTATTTTGGCAGTTACCTGTAGCCTTCTTCCTCTCCCAACTGCCCTCATAAATGTGATAAACTAACTACTAAACATTGAAGGAGACCAGAACTGACAGTAACATACAAACAACTATCACCACAGGAAAAACTCCCACCACAGGAAAAACTACCATCATAGAAAAACTACCACACAGGAAAAGCTTGTTAAGGTCTCTGCGACATCAAAAGCCTCCTCAACTTGTTTTCCCTGAAGAAGAGACAGAACTTCCACTCATCCCTCAGTCTGAAAGTTAAGTTAGTCATCTTCTCAGTGCTTGTCAAACAGCTCGCCGCTTCGTCACTCCACATCAGAGTGATGGACTAGGCCAAGTCGGGTGTCTTCATGTGTTATCGTGTGTATACTTAATGAAGGAACTTAATCATTAATGTGTTGCGAGTTTACAAGAATTAGCTTGTTTATGTGTCATCATGGGTAGTGAGCTGTCATTGGCAATTAATCATTCATTTATTTGTTGTATGTCCCTCTCTACTGTATTCTGCATAAAGAGGTTCCCAAACATCTGAGGAACATATAGAAAATAACATGCTAATTCATCAAAGCATTATTATTTTTTACCTCTGGATGTATTTGATGTATCTGAGGTTGTCATTATATTCAACCCAAATAAGATGTACATCTGATTTGAATGATCCAAAATAGTTGACACTAAAAGCAAAACAGTTTTCTTTCAGTAATGTACAACACTGCCAGCTCACATTTTCCCTACAAGATGTACTGGTACAGTAATGCTGTCTCTCTAGCTGTTCATTTTTATCCTCAGTTTTAATGGGGCTCTGGTGGATCTTTCAGTGTAAGGCGAGCGGACAGAAATAGCTAAACAATGCCTGGCGGCTAGAGGCTCACATCTATAATGACCCTTATGTTGTTTGAAGAGGCCCCTCTAAAAGGCTGAGCAGGTGGGAGTGTAGGTGGTCTCCAAACTCCCTCAGCATCCTCCTGCATACGCACACACAGCTGCCCCACGACACACACACACCCCTGATACATGTTCTTTGTTTTCTCTCTCTAAAAGACACACAATACTGATTGGTTCTCTCTCTCTCTCTCACTCTCAGTCTCAGTCGCACTCTCACTCTCACTCTCATTCTTTCTCTCAGTCTCTCTCTCTCACACACACACACACACACACACACACACACACACACACACACACACACACACACACACACACACACACACACACACACACACACACACACACACACACACACACACACACACACACACACACACACACACACACACACAAGCACAAAAATACAACTCTAAACCATCTCAGATTCCTTCTCTAAGACGTCTTCCTCCTCTCACTCTCTCTCTGCTGAAAGTGAATGTTGACCCCATATTTAAAGGTAACTTAAATTATATTCCTGCTGTTCTCATATGGAAATAAATCAACCACTATCGTTCTCACATCCTTTTACCCAATAGCATTTGATGAGCTTTATTTTTGGGTCTCTCTATGGAACAGTGTATCATGTTTGTACTGTTTGTACTGTGTTTGTACTCTTCTGATTCCGGTTGGAGAAAATAGCCTACTTCAGGGACTGATGATAATAATTACAACTCTTACTTGCGTCACACATCCAGAGTTCTGCTTTCTGTAGAACCGGATGCATGGACTCTACATTTAATCCCTTGGAAGATTGATAACTTTTCTTTATATACTGAACAAAAATATAAACGCAACATGTAAAGTGTTGGTCCCATGTTTCATGAGCTGAGAGAAAAGATCCCAGAAATGTTCCATACACACAAAAAGCTTATTTTCCATAATTTCTTTTCAGAAATTGGTTTACATCCCTGTTAGTGAGCATTTCTTCTTTGCCAAGATAATCCATCCAACTGACAGGTATGGCATATCAAGAAGCTGATTAAACTGCATTATCATTAAACAGGTGCACCTTGTGCTGAGGACAATAAAAGGCCACTCTAAAATGTGCAGCTTTGTCACACAACACAATGCCACAGATGTCTCAAGTTGTGAGGGAGCGTGCAATTGTCATGCGGTCTGCATGAAAATCCACCAAAACTGTTGCCAGAGAATTTAATGTTATTTTTTCTACCATAATCTGCCTCCAATGTCTTTTTAAAGAATTTGGCAGTACGTTCAACCGGCCTCACAACCGCAGACCAGGTATAACCACGCCACCTCCACATCTGGCTTCTTCACCTGTGGGAATAATCTGAGACCAGCCACCCGTACAGCTGATGAAATTGAGGAGTATTTCCGTCTGTAATAAAGCCCCTTTGTGTTGAAAAACTCATTCTGATTGTGTGTGCCTGGCTCCCCAATGAGTGGGCCTGTGCCCTCCCAGGCCCACCCATGGCTGCGCACCTGCCCAGTCATATGAAATCCATAGATTAGGGCCTAATTAATGTATTTCAACTCACTGATTTCCTTATATGAACTGTGACTCAGTCAAATCGTTGAAATTGTTGCATTTTGCGTTTTTATTTCTTTCAGTATAGCAATACTTTAAAAAAATGATATTGTGTTATTGACTCTTGGTTGTTTTTGTCGCACTGCTTTGCTTTATCTTGTCCAGGTCGCAGTTGTAAATGAGAACTTGTTCTCAACTGGCCTACCTGGTTAAATGAAGGTGAAATAAAATAAATAAATAAAAATACCAGAAGTAGCACTGAATTATTTGCTAATAAATATTGTACTGTAGGCCTATTAATAAAAACACAATTAAAGTATTTTCGAAGCAGCACTAGTTTAATTGAGTCCTTGTACTTTCCCACTGTAATAATGACTAATAGTGAGAGTTGTACTCTCATCACATCGTCTTTGTGATGCACCAGTCCATTGACTGTCTACTAAATGGTGGTGGGGTTATGATATGATTGTCAGTGAGAACCTCAATAACACCAACTGACATACAACTACGCCCCGAAACAGAGACGGGAGGATAGCGAAAGTTTCAGACAAAGAGACCACATTCTGCTTAATTCCAACCAGCATTTAAACAGTTAAATATATTTTCTTCCACCACCCAAAAACCTGACTGCTCACAATTGCAGTTACTCATGTAACAGACTGCCTTACAGATGCCCCGTGTGATGACAGTCCAAGTCTTAGTTTATTTGATGTTATCTGGTTACAGCTTCTGCCAAAACCATGGTATTCAAAACCTGTGACTCATTCCCATGTATGATACTTAATACTAAATCTATCGCTGTGATGTGAATATGCCTGGTATATCGGTATGGGGAAAGCTGTTTTCTCATTCAGTACTTTTCAATAGATAATTAGATTAGTCTTTTTATGCTGACTCAGTTCCAAGCACAGATGTTGTAGATGATTGCATGCAGGTGGCTCCACACCAGTGACGGCTGCTGAGGGAACAATGGCTCATAATAATGGCTGGAATGGAGTCAATGGAATGGTATCACACACATTTTTTTTTTTGGGGGGGGGGGGGGGGGGGGGGTGATGTGTTTGATACCATTCCATTTATTCCATTCCAGACATTATACTCAGCAGCCTCCATTGATCCACACAGGTGTTCTTCAGATGACTCTCACGCTGCTGTTCACCCACAGCTGCACTTTATGCACTTATTTGAGAAAAGAACTAGCTTATGAGGCTATAATCGATACATTTATTTACACCTAAGTATTGGTCATAGCATAAGAGACAGAAATTTCGGAAAGATTTCAGACCTCAAACTAAATATCAAGAAGTGATCTTTATGAATTTATACATGCCATTTTAGAAATCTTCAAGTATTCAGGTGAGAGTGTTATTAAGCACCACATGAGAGGATGAAGTGTTGATATGAGGGTATTTATTTTTTTATTTAATTTAACTTAACTAGGCAAGTCAGTTAAGAACAAATTTGATTTGTATTTGTTCGATCTTAGCTAGCTACTTAGCTGGCTACATAGCCGTCTTTGTATCGGTGATAATTGTGTAGTTATCAAGGTTCGCTGAGGTTCGCTAGCCAGGTATTCTCGCCCTAACGTAACGCAACGTAACGTAGTCAACCCTGCTAGCTAGCCAGCTAGCCACAGATTAGCAGCACTGTAGAAACGATTACATTACAACGGAACGACTTGACTTGTGTAGTGTTAGCTAGCTACATAGTTTTCTTTGCTATCTTTGTATCTAAGATAATTGTGTAGCTTTGAGTAATTATCGGTTAGCTAGCCAGCTATTTTTCGCCTGCCGCGCTGCCGTCCTCCTACCTAGCCAACACTGCTAGCTAGCCAACTTCTACCGAATAGCAGCACTGTAGTAACCTACATTACAACGGAACGACTTGATTAGCGTAGTGTTAGCTAGTTGTCTTTGCTGTCCTTGTATCCATGATAATTGTGTAGCTTAGAGAAATTTAGTGAAATTGTCGAGGTTACCTAGCCAGCTTCACTTTCAACAACGTAGCCACTGCTAGCCAGGCTACTTCACCAGCCAGCAGTACTATATCATTTTGGTCAATAAGATCTTGTATTTTATTTTTTTTTTGCAACGTAAGCTTAACTTTCTGAACATTCGAGACGTGTAGCCCACTTGTCATTCTAATCTCCTTTGCATTAGCGTAGCCTCTTCTGTAGCCTGTCAACCATGTGTCTGTCTATCCCTGTTCTCTCCTCTCTGCACAGACCATACAAACGCTTCACACCGCGTGGCCGCGCCCACCCTAACCTGGTGGTCCCAGCCCGCACGACCCACGTGGAGTTCCAGGTCTCCGGTAGCCTCTGGAACTGCCGATCTGCGGCCAACAAGGCAGAGCTCATCTCAGCCTATGCGTCCCTCCAGTCCCTCGACTTCCTGGCACTGACGGAAACATGGCTCACCACAGATAACA
The DNA here is from genome assembly GCF_029448725.1 of Salvelinus fontinalis. Taxonomy (NCBI): domain Eukaryota; kingdom Metazoa; phylum Chordata; class Actinopteri; order Salmoniformes; family Salmonidae; genus Salvelinus; species Salvelinus fontinalis. The sequence goes on from NC_074698.1 coordinate 17,077,354, forward strand.
CTGCTACTCCCACTGCTCTCTCTTCGTCTGCCCACGTGTTCTCGCACACCCCGAGACCTTCTGGTCAGCGGGGTGGTGGCACCGGGATCCTCATCTCTCCCAAGTGGTCATTCTCTCTTTCTCCCCTTACCCATCTGTCTATCGCCTCCTTTGAATTCCATGCTGTCACAGTTACCAGCCCTTTCAAGCTTAACATCCTTATCATTTATCGCCCTCCAGGTTCCCTTGGAGAGTTCATCAATGAGCTTGATGCCTTGATAAGCTCCTTTCCTGAGGACGGCTCACCTCTCACAGTTCTGGGTGACTTTAACCTCCCCATGTCTACCTTTGACTCATTCCTCTCTGCCTCCTTCTTTCCACTCCTCTCCTCTTTTGACCTCACCCTCTCACCCTCCCCCCCTACTCACAAGGCAGGCAATACGCTTGACCTCATCTTTACTAGATGCTGTTCTTCCACTAACCTCATTGCAACTCCCCTCCAAGTCTCCGACCACTACCTTGTATCCTTTTCCCTCTCGCTCTCATCCAACACTTCCCACACTGCCCCTACTCGGATGGTATCGCGCCGTCCCAACCTCCGCTCTCTCTCCCCCGCTACTCTCTCCTCCTCCATCCTATCATCTCTTCCCTCTGCCCAAACCTTCTCCAACCTATCTCCTGATTCTGCCTCCTCAACCCTCCTCTCCTCCCTTTCTGCATCCTTTGACTCTCTATGTCCCCTATCCTCCAGGCCGGCTCGGTCCTCCCATCCCGCTCCGTGGCTCGACGACTCATTGCGAGCTCACAGAACAGGGCTCCGGGCAGCCGAGCGGAAATGGAGGAAAACTCGCCTCCCTGCGGACCTGGCATCCTTTCACTCCCTTCTCTCTACATTTTCCTCTTCTGTCTCTGCTGCTAAAGCCACTTTCTACCACTCTAAATTCCAAGCATCTGCCTCTAACCCTAGGAAGCTCTTTGCCACCTTCTCCTCCCTCCTGAATCCTCCTCCCCCTCCCCCCCCCTCCTCCCTCTCTGCAGACGACTTCGTCAACCATTTTGAAAAGAAGGTCGACGACATCCGATCCTCGTTTGCTAAGTCAAACGACACCGCTGGTTCTGCTCACACTGCCCTACCCTGTGCTCTGACCTCTTTCTCCCCTCTCTCCCCAGATGAAATCTCGCGTCTTGTGACGGCCGGCCGCCCAACAACCTGCCCGCTTGACCCTATCCCCTCCTCTCTTCTCCAGACCATTTCCGGAGACCTTCTACCTTACCTCACCTCGCTCATCAACTCATCCTTGACCGCTGGCTACGTCCCTTCCGTCTTCAAGAGAGCGAGAGTTGCACCCCTTCTGAAAAAACCTACACTCGATCCCTCCGATGTCAACAACTACAGACCAGTATCCCTTCTTTCTTTTCTCTCCAAAACTCTTGAACGTGCCGTCCTTGGCCAGCTCTCCTGCTATCTCTCTCAGAATGACCTTCTTGATCCAAATCAGTCAGGTTTCAAGACTAGTCACTCAACTGAGACTGCTCTTCTCTGTATCACGGAGGCGCTCCGCACTGCTAAAGCTAACTCTCTCTCCTCTGCTCTCATCCTTCTAGACCTATCGGCTGCCTTCGATACTGTGAACCATCAGATCCTCCTCTCCACCCTCTCCGAGTTGGGCATCTCCGGCGCGGCCCACGCTTGGATTGCGTCCTACCTGACAGGTCGCTCCTACCAGGTGGCGTGGCGAGAATCTGTCTCCTCACCACGCGCTCTCACCACTGGTGTCCCCCAGGGCTCTGTTCTAGGCCCTCTCCTATTCTCGCTGTACACCAAGTCACTTGGCTCTGTCATAACCTCACATGGTCTCTCCTATCATTGCTATGCAGACGACACACAATTAATCTTCTCCTTTCCCCCTTCTGATGACCAGGTGGCGAATCGCATCTCTGCATGTCTGGCAGACATATCAGTGTGGATGACGGATCACCACCTCAAGCTGAACCTCGGCAAGACGGAGCTGCTCTTCCTCCCGGGGAAGGACTGTCCGTTCCATGATCTCGCCATCACGGTTGACAACTCCATTGTGTCCTCCTCCCAGAGCGCTAAGAACCTCGGCGTGATCCTGGACAACACCCTGTCGTTCTCCACCAACATCAAGGCGGTGGCCCGTTCCTGTAGGTTCATGCTCTACAACATCCGCAGAGTACGACCCTGCCTCACACAGGAAGCGGCGCAGGTCCTAATCCAGGCACTTGTCATCTCCCGTCTGGATTACTGCAACTCGCTGTTGGCTGGGCTCCCTGCCTGTGCCATTAAACCCCTACAACTCATCCAGAACGCCGCAGCCCGTCTGGTGTTCAACCTTCCCAAGTTCTCTCACGTCACCCCGCTCCTCCGCTCTCTCCACTGGCTTCCAGTTGAAGCTCGCATCCGCTACAAGACCATGGTGCTTGCCTACGGAGCTGTGAGGGGAACGGCACCTCAGTACCTTCAGGCTCTGATCAGGCCCTACACCCAAACAAGGGCACTGCGTTCATCCACCTCTGGCCTGCTCGCCTCCCTACCACTGAGGAAGTACAGTTCCCGCTCAGCCCAGTCAAAACTGTTCGCTGCTCTGGCACCCCAATGGTGGAACAAACTCCCTCACGACGCCAGGACAGCGGAGTCAATCACCACCTTCCGGAGACACCTGAAACCCCACCTCTTCAAGGAATACCTAGGATAGGATAAAGCAATCCTTCTGCCCCCCCTTAAAAGATTTAGATGCACTATTGTAAAGTGGCTGTTCCACTGGATGTCATTAGGTGAATGCACCAATTTGTAAGTCGCTCTGGATAAGAGCGTCTGCTAAATGACTTAAATGTAATGTAAATGTAAACAAATTCTTATTTACAATGACAGCCTAGGAACAGTGGGTTAACTGCCTTGTTCAGGGGCAGAACAACAGAGTTTTACATTGTCAGCTCAGGGATTCAATCCACCAACTTTTCGGTTACTAGTCCAACCACTAGGCTACCTGCCGCCCCCAATCAGCTCATTAGCTCATAGGTGAGTTCTGTCCCTGTAGGACAGTGTGCTGTCGTGCCTGTCTTTCTGTGTTCCAGACGTGAGGCTCAGATTGCGTAGAGCATCTGTCCTGTCAGGCCACATCAGGCGGCTCCCTCTTAAAGAGCCCTAACGAGCACCTGAGTGTAATCGGCCCACTCAGAGTTCACTCTAATGACAGGCCTTACTCTCTTCTCCCCCTCTCTCTTTCTGTCCTTCTCTCTCCTCCCTCCCTCCCTCTCGCCCTCTCTCTTTTACAACATGCACCTGCACTTGGCCTCCTTATGAGGCTCCTTGAAACACTGATCTGGGTCCAGTTGGCCCTGCCATCCCAGCAACAGCCCTGGTCCAGCCATCAGAGGCACAGTGTGCCCAGACTGACCACATCCACAATGCCTCACAGCACATGAAGTTGGTGCGTGCATGGAGCTACTTAGACAGGCCCTTGGAAACCATGTGGACTCCGTAGGTGTCCTCCCTCCTGCAAACATGAAGCCCCCGGAAACCACTCACACCGCCGCACATCCAATCAGGATCACAGAAAGGAGCCATGTCCTGCGGCAAGTCATCTGCTCTATCAAACATTATCACTGACTACTCTCTCTCAGGTATTGTACACTCAGCTCAATGTCTTATTCCCCACCATATCCCTGCAAGCCCCCATGTCCTACTCTCTACAGAGGACGCTTCTTGTGCAGCAGCAGTGTTGCCGCACTCACACAGGATGTGGAGAGGGCAAATAGGATGCGCACATTTTAATCACATCCTGTGTGTGTGTGTGGTAAATGTGGCCAACAGCGACACACGAAAATGTATATTGTGTATCTGTGAATGTGTGGGTAATATAGGAAACGTAATCAACAAAATGCAAAGCAGATTTTCCTGGAAGGTATTTAACCAGGTTTTTACCCAGGGTCAATGGGAGGGCTTTAGCCTGCTTCTGTTTGTGATTCCCACCAGCTGATGCTGTGATAGCTTAGAAAGGAAGAGAGGCATCACAATAACCAGAAACCAGGAAGTCTGAAAAGCCCCAGGGGCAGACATATAGTCAGACAGAGAGAGAGGTGGGGGGGACAATGGGTAGTCTGCCAGAGGGCAAGGAGACACCAAACCAGGAGGAAGGACAGCAGACACAGGGTCAGACAGGCTAACAGACAGACCGTGGGTTGGAATGGTATTCTATTCAGACCTGTTTCATTTGAATGGCCTTTTTGCCATTGTCACAAAACCAGACTGAAAACCCCATGCCTGAATCTCCCTGGTAGGCTTGGTGAACATAGGTCAAAAGTCAGGTTCTGTTCAACAATGGGTCTTTGTATTGGAGCTGATTCTATGGTATTGGCCATGGACGATATTAGTGGGTTTCCATGAAATGTCAAGATTGGCTGCTGTGGGTGAAAATCCAGCACTTGGAGAAAAAGGAAATTAGGAATATACTGTACGTATAATTATTTAACTACATGTAACGTACATGTGAGTAACGGCAGTCTAAGTCGTCCTCAGACGAGGAGAGGCGAGAAGGATCTGAGGACCAATGTGCAGCGTGGTAATTTTCCATAATTTAATTAACACAAAACAAGACACTATACAAAATGACAAAACAAACTCTCACAGTCCTAGCTGGTGCAGACAAAACACAAAGACAGGAAACAACCATCCACAATCCCCAACAGAAAACAAGCCACCTATATATGATTCCCAATCAGGGACAACGATTGACAGCTGTCTCTGATTGAGAACAATATTAGGCTGAACACAGAAACAGACGAACTAGACACACAACATAGAATTCCCACCCAGCTCACGTCCTGACCAACACTAAACAAGCAAAACACATAAGAACTCTGGTCAGGACGTTACAGTGAGCTAAATAGCTGTAAGTAGCAGTAGAAAAAAGTGGGGGGAAGAGAAACAAAAAAAAAAAGTTTTTACATAGGGTGTGTTTTTGGTGTGAGGGGTGGTGTGTGTGTGGTGTGTGTGTGTGTGGTGTGAGGGGTGGTGTGTGCGTCTGGTGTGAGGGATGGTGTGTGTGTTTGGTGTGAGCGGTGCTGTGTGTGTGGTGTGAGGGATGGTGTGTGTGTGTGTGTGTGTGTGTGTGTGTGTGTGTGTGTGTGTGTGTGTGTGTGTGTGTGTGTGTGTGTGTGTGTGTGTGTGTGTGTGTGTGTGTGTGTGTGTGTGTGTGTGTGTGTGTGTTCAGTGTGAGGGTTGGTGTGTGTATGTGTTTGGTGTGAGGGTTGGTGTGTGTGTGTGTGTTTGGTTTGAGGGGTGGTGTGTATGTGTGTGCTTCAGTGGGACAGAGTGTGTGGGAGTGTACTGAACCCTTGGAATAGAATGTGTTGTAAATATCTGTGTGCAACAATCAATACCATCACTGTTGTAAACAAGATAAGAGAGCATTGGTTTGAAGTGTGTGTGTGCTGCTTGTGTGTGTGAGTGTGTGTGCATGTGCGTACAATGGAGCCCTAATGGGGTAGGTGAGTGTGTGTGAGCGTGTGTGTGGGCTGCAAGGCCACCCTCTGATCGTCTCCTTGGCAGCCGCTGTGGTGAAGTGCACTCTGGGTGCTTGAGAGGCCTCCCAGAACAAGAAAGAAAAGACACACACTAAACGCTTTATCAGAATTGTCAAGCTCTATTTGTCTGCTTGCTCGGCAGGGACTAGTGTAGCCTAGATGCAGCTCTGCAAGATTGTGCAATGTTATGATGCCAGCCCCCTCACACGCACTTTCCCTCCCCCCATTCGGCTTCCCTTGTTTGATGTGGTCTTTGGAGAACTCTGTTTAAAGAAAATCTTCTCCCACTTTGAAGTCTCCCTCTTTTCCCTCTTTATCTCTCTTTTTCTACTCTTTTTATCTTCTGGTAGTTTGTGAGGGAGAACATAACAAACAGGGATGAAATTGGATACTTGTCCTACATATGCTGCTCACCTCGTGTTATGAATTTGAGACATATCTCAAGAAGAAACTATTGTTTGGTTAAGGAATGGTTACACACCTCCTGTCACCAAACACTGGGATTTTAAGTGACTGGCTTCTTTTGATACAAAAGCCTTGGGAGAAGTGTTTTGATGTCATTCCAAGCATTTATCAAACACTGTTATGAGGGTTGAAGTCTTGAACTGCGCCTGGTATGCTTAATCAAATACAGCGGGTGTCATTTTCGGATTTTCACTGCAGAGACAATTACTTCAAAGCTCTTTCATCTGCAGCTAAAGTACATTTATCTTTTTGACTTGACATCCTCCACTCACAAAGCATGGAATTTACTCTCAAGTGGTGACAAGACAGGTTTGACATCTCATTGTAGTGTGGAGAAATTCCTGCACGGAGCCTTCGCCGTGTGCTGCCACTTTAAGAGCTCACCAGCTGTCAGGAAGATGCAAACCCATAGAAACTTGCCTTGTTCTAAAGCACAGTCTTGTCAGCAACACTGCTTTGATGGTAGCGCAACAATTTGCTGTAGTTAGTTCCTGTTGAAGTCTGTTTTAAATTGCAGAGACAAGAGGAGTTAAAGTCAATTCCACTTCAGCTCCAGTCAATTCATGAGTGAAAAAATCCCCATAATGCACCATGAGGATTTATTAGATGTATTCCCTTATATTTTGATGAAGGGAATTCATTCTTATTAATTGTTTTGGATTTATATGGAATGGGCTACGACCCTGACTGAAATACTGTCTCTTGAGTACAGCGTAGTATAAGTACATCAAGCTTCATAAAGTATGGCTTTATTATATCAATCTCCTAGTGTTTTGAAACATAACGTAAAGGGAACCAGTGGAGGCAATTAGATAAATTGCCTTTGCTCTTAGCTCCGAGGCCTCATTATGCATGGCTGGCTTGATTGACCTTCTTCAAAGTAATCAGGCAAAGAGAGCAGCTGTGTTCACAGGTTAGTAGAACTCATATTAACCATGTTTACAGAGGTCAGGGATCACAGCCTTCATTAACTGGCTTGATCAGATGGCCCCAATAAAAAATAGCAGCTAATGCCCACTATGGTAATGAAATATGTGACCCAGGGTAGCTTAAGGAATAACAGACTACAGTTTAAAACCCTAAAGGGAGATAGTGGACATGTTACATCACAGGTTGGAGGGGTTAATGCTATACCCAGGCCTTTTCCTCGCCCATGGCCTATCTATGGGCATTAATGATCAATGTCCACTCCCTCCCCTGTGGAAAGACAGACAGACAAACAGGAATCAGCTGTTGCCAGGGAAACAGCCCGAGGGTCTGTAGAGTGGCGTGGGAGAGATGTTAGGTAAGGAAGGAGGGAAAAAAGACTGGTACAAATGGAGGGAGGAAAAAAGACCACAGTGGTGGTGGAATCTAATTCGATTTTGACAGGGATATAGAGGGATATTTCCCCCATGCGCAGGTGTGTGTGTGTGTGTGTTCATGCCCATGTGCGCATGTACCTGCGTGCATCTGTGCCTGAGAATAGCTTGACTGACGCAAGCCATTACAGACCGGCTTTAGAGCCCTGGCAACCCTGCTCTCTCTCCTCCTGCTCCTCCTCTTACACCCCCCCAGTCCTCCTCTCTCTCTCTCCCACCATCCCTTTCACTTCTCTCGCTCTCTTGGCATGAAATGATTGCATATGGAACGTCATATAATCAGATTCTGTCACTGTCTTAAATACTGGATTTTATCAAAAGTGTTATCTATGTGCATTGACAGATTGGACTGCATAAAGACACAGTATATGTATATATGTATGTACACTGAACAAAATCATCAACACAACATGTAAAGTGTTGGTCCCATGTTTCATGGGCTGAAATAAAAGATCCCAGAAATGTTCCATACACAAAAAGCTTATTTCTCTCAAATGTTGTTCTCAAATTTGTTTACATCCCTGTTAGTGAGCATATTTCCTTTGCCACGATAATCCATCCAATTGACAGGTGTGGCATATCAGGAAGCTGATTAAACAGCATGATCATTACATAGATGTACCTTGTGCTGGGGACAATAAAAGTCCACTCTAAAATGTGCAGCTTTGTCACACAACACAATGCCACAGATGTCTCAAGTTTTAAGGGAGCATGCAATTGGCATGCTGACTGCAGGAATGTTCACTAGAGCTGTTGCCAGAGAATTTAATGTTAAATACGATACCATAAGTCGCCTCCAATGTCGTTTTAGAGAATTTGGCAGTACGTTCAACCGGCCTCACAATCGCAGACCACTTGTAGCCAGGCCAGCCCAGGACCTCCACATCTGACTTCTTCACCTGCGGGATCGTCTGAGACCAGCCACCCGGACAGCTGATGAAACTGCGGGTTTGCACAACTGAAGAATTTCTGCACAAACTGTCAGAAACCGTCTCAGGGATGCTCATCTGCGTACTCATCGTCCTCATCAGGGTCTTGACCTGACTGCAGTGTGGTGTTGTAACCAACCTCCGTGGGCAAAGGCTCACCTTCGATGGCCACTGGCACGCTGGAGAAGTGTGCTCTTTAGGGATGAATCCCGGTTTCAACTGTACCGGGCAGATGGCGTCGTGTGGGTGAATGGTTTGCTGATGTCAAGGCATAAGCTACAAACACAATTGCTTTTTATCCATGGCAATTTTAATGCAGAGAGATATCGTGACGAGATCCTGAGGCCCATTGTCGTGCAAAAACCTAATGTTTCAGCTTGATAATGCACAGCCCCATGTCGCAAGGATCTGTACACAATCCCTGGAAGCTGAAAATGTACCAGTTCTTCCATGGCCTGCATACTCACCAGACATATAACCCATTGAACATGTTTGGGATGCTCTGGATGGACGTATATGACAGCGTGTTCCAGTTTCTGTCAATATCCAGAAACTTCACACAGCCAGTGAAGAGGAGTGGGAGAACATTCCACAGGACACAATCAACAGCCTGATCAACTCTATGCAAAGGAGATGTGTCGCACTGCATGAGGCAAATGGTAGTCACACCAGATACTGACTGGTTTTCTGATCCACGCATATCTGTATTCCCAGTCATGTGAAATCCATAGATTAGGGCCTAATGAATATATTTAAATTAAGTAATGTCCTTATATGAACTGTAACTCAGTAAAATCTTTGAAATTCCTGCATCTTGCATTTATATTTTGTGTGTGTGTGTGTGTGTGTGTGTGTGTGTGTGTGTGTGTGTGTGTGTGTGTGTGTGTGTGTGTGTGTGTGTGTGTGTGTGTGTGTGTGTGTGTGTGTGTGTGTGTGTGTGTGTGTGTGTGTACTGTATATAATTTGTAGTGTCCAGAAAACTAGAGTCTCAGGCTTTGACATGACTCGTTGCTAAAATGTTATTCATGAGTGTGCAGTCTGGTAACTGTTTTGTGGACCAACATGAAAGGGACCTGTGAGTTCCCCTGGTCTTCTTTCCATTCTCTATTTCCTTAAAAATGACATATAAACCCCCAAGCTAGCTAGAGTCAGGCCACCTGACTGACTTTGATCCTGTGCCTGGAAAAACATGTGTGCATCTATCCAACCCCACCCACACACTTAGTTTGAACATACACACGCGCACACACAGAGAGAGCGAAAGAGAGAACAAGGAATGCTTGGAATCAGAAAATACAATTAATTGATACAAATGCAAAGCCTCCAATGAGAAATGTGGCCATTGGCCTACAGTGTGTACAGGCCTACAGTTCTCACACAATGTCATTGTATTTTCCTTTTCCTGTCATTGTATTTCTCCACCTGTCAAAGGGCATCCATCCAGACTAATTTTCTCTCAGCCTATCCTGGTCAGAGCCTCTTCCAGTCATAGTGAATTTACCAGACAGTTTCTGGAAGCAGCAGCTGTGGCAGGATGCCCAGGAGGTTACATGCTTGCAGTGCTTTCAGCCCAAACCTGTTGCTGAGTCTTCTAAACTGTGTGAATTAATTTAAATCACGAATATATTGTCATGTCTCTATCTGTTTGGGGTGTAAAGGTGATGCATCCTGTGATACTAGCGATTTGAATATGCTTCTACAAGAGACTTACAGCCAGACACGTACACACAGGAGGCCAGGAGTTTTGAGCAATCCGAGTCATTAAGTACAAGTTGTACGTCAGTGAGAAACGTTGCTCAATCGCCTCCTAAACCACAAGGCAAGCAAGCTGTGACCTCACCATTCAGATGGGTTTGAATTAGCAAGGGGAAATGGCTTAACGATACATATTAGGAGGCTAAAAACATTCCACTCAGACACAATATTTCCATAAAGGAGTTGAGAGGAAGGAAGAGTCAGATGGTGTTAGTCATGTGAAGTGGTCAGTGTCTTTGCCAGCCATGTCGTTCCATTCATTCAATAATGGGCTTTATGGCTTCAAACCATATGTGTTTGTATTTAGATGTACTTGAGCGAATCCAGTAGGCTTTTATTGTACTTTATGTTTATGGTACAGTATGTGATATCTACAGGAAATACCAAATGCTGCTTAACTTTAACATGGAAGCAAAGGTGTTATAACTTCCTGTTAACTTGGGGTATTTCCCTTTGTTGCGTTTCTTGTTTCACTAATTAAACAAACACAGTCCGCACCTGCTAAAGTCTGTGACCAGACAACAATAAATCTCCTTTGAGAAAAAAAGCAAGTCTGTTGCAAATGACCAGTATCCGTTTAAAGTGTATGACATCTCTCTGACCTCAGGGTGACACCATATGAAGTTCATCTGTGATAAAAAGAAAAACAGTGGCGTGTGTATTATAGTGTTGAGCATCAGTATCTTGAACTCAAAAAGCCACCTCCAATCATCCCATCTAACACCTCAAAGCTTATCCTACACGGGTGAAACACTACACATTTCTGCTTACATTCCATGACCAAGAGGCTAATGATAATACTTTGAAAGGAAGTGTTGTGTAAAACCTTTTCTTTTTTTATATTCCATGGTCACTCTCTAATCCAGGTCATCATACATGCTTGCTATCTTCACTGTCCTCCCAACCACCCACCCACCTCGTCCTTTTTGTCTTAACAAACAGCCAAGCTGGTGATTAATAACCACTAATGCCATTGTGAGGAGGGCCTCACACAGAGGCAGACGGAAATGGGATCTTTCCACTAAGGCAGAAGAGAGTTACTCATCTCAAGGTGAAATCCCTCTGTGATGCCCATGTTCTCCTTATTGACCTCAGGTGTGTCAGACCACAGGGGACGAGGGAGAGGAGAGTCTGGGTCACATTAGAGCGCTTATCACTAACTGCTGTAGTCCAACACATATCTCTTTCACATGAGGAACCAGACCAACCAATCAGAAAATAAGCCCAGTATCCTGTGGGTGGTTGGAATCAGACCAGTATCAAGTTATTGATTTACACTGTATCTAGACTGAGAGGCCACCATAGTGGCACAATGGAAATATTAGCAATCAAACAGTTTACAAGGTGTACTGCATTAGAGTGTGGATGATAAACATTTATACAGATTCTGTATCTTAATTTGATCAACCTGTTTTTGCAGGACTTTTTCCAAACGTCTAGTGTATTCCAGGTTTAAAAATACCTCCACTTTAACATTTCAGACTTGATTTGCCCTAACGAAAAATGTGTCAAACCTTACAAAAAAAACATGAATTATAATTCACATTTCCTGTTGCAGCAGGATTATTTTCCTGCTGTAGCAAACTGGCTCAAATTAAAATCCGTAATCACCTCAAACTGTTAGAAGAATGATGCAATGTACTTCTGTCAATGCACTTGTACAGAAAGTGTTGGTAGAACATTAATTTGTAAGTCCCTCTGGATAAGAGCGTCTGCTAAATGACTTAAATGTAATGTAAATGTAAACATTATTGATAAAGTAACTGATTCTCAATCTCTTGTAGAGTATGGTTCTTCTCCTGAGAGTAAACCACCTGATAGAAAAAAAGAACCTGATTGGATGGGGTTGTCCCTATTTCTGCGTCTAGATCTCACATTCTCACCCAAAACTAGACTGCTCCTACAATGTCTCTCTCTCTGTAGGTGTGTGGGCGGGAATAGGAGCAGAACATAACATTTCCCCATGGAGTCTGACACAGAGCAGCAGCGCCAGGGGAAGAAATACTGTCCTCCTTACACGGATGTCAATCACACCACATAACTGGCATGGTTTCAAATGCTACTGTCAATCACATCACACAGGGTGCGTGTGTGTGTGTGTGCACATGTGTGTGTGTGTGCGTCAATATCTATGTACGTGTGTGTGGGTTTGTGTGGATGTTTGTCTGTGGCTTTTGGTTCTTGGTGAGTCGGACACTGAGCATCCCTTGTGATTCGTGTGGCTGAGTCACGAGTAAAATCCCATCCCACTCTAGCCACCACCTCGTGTTGGGGGTCTCTTCATGGACATGACGGCTAGACCAGAGACCAGATCCACGATAGCAGAAATTGCTCCTGGGGAATCTGTCTGCGGCTACCCAGTGTTAGATCCATTCACTCAGGGCTTGCTCTGTAGTTTAGTTCAGACTAACAAAAAACTACAATTCAGTGTTGGACCTGTGCCCAAATGTGTCTCAAAGCAATTATGTTTCTCTTGAAGATTATTCTATCAATGCCATCGGGGTATACTGGTGGCAGAGAGGGGGGCGGTAGTAGCTGCACGCTTAGAGAGGAAGGCAGCGTGAAAGAGAGCGATAACACAACCGAGACAACAGATATGCAGACAGATAAGGCTTTATTACTCGACAGTGGAAATGTGGGCAAGGCAGCGAGAGTTGTAAAAGAAAGGCGATTAGTCCCAGACAGTTAGATTCTTCACCTCCCGTCCTTCCCCCCTTGCTGCAAAATAACCCGTCTGCAAATAACGATCTAACAATCCACACACACACAGAAAGATATTAAAATCATAATGGCAATCATGTGCCGATCCCTCCCTCCATCTCTCATTCTTTCTCTCTGTGATTCAGCCGCACCGGGCCACAGCTGCCAGCTGCTAATGGCTTCCAGATCCAGCCAATCTCTTCCTCCCTCTGTTATGCTCCCTGTTTCTCCGCACTATTTCAGTGGAACAAAATGGATGTGGAAATCCGCTGCACTTCAGTCAGTGAGTCAGCCCGCTAGGCCGCTTTTGAAGGAAAACCACACCAGGGGGTTGGAGAAGTAAAGCACTTTGTTTTTCATAAATCACTGCCGAGGTTGTTTCTTTTTTTCTGTGTCAAACGGAAGGTCTGCGTGCTTGACTGAAATACTGTATGTGTCCGTGTGTTTACACCGGGGACCACGTTAACAGAAACGCTATTAAAAAGGATTTAGCTAGGGCACTGCATCGCAGTGCTAGCTGCGCCACCAGAGTCTCTGGGTTTGCGCCCAGGCTCTGTCGCAGCCGGCCGCCCCCGGGAGGTCCGTGGGGCGATGCACAATTGGCATAGCGTCGTCCAGGTTAGGGAGGGTTTGGCCGGTAGGGATATCCTTGTCTCATCGCGCTCCAGCGACTCCTGTGGCGGGCCAGGCGCAGTGCGTGCTAACCAAGGGGGCCAGGTACACGGTGTTTCCTCCGACACATTGGTGCGGCTGGCTTCTGGGTTGGAGGCGTGCTGTGTTAAGAAGCAGTGCGGCTTGGTTGGGTGGTGCTTCGGAGGACGCATGGCTTTCGACCTTCGTCTCTCCCGAGCCCGTACGGGAGTTGTAGCGATGAGACAAGATAGTAATTACTAGCGATTGGATACCACGAAAATTGGGGAGAAAATGGGATTTTTTAATTTATTTTTTAAATGAAAAAATAAAAAAATAAAAAGAATAAGGATTTATTCTCCCTGGAAACTGAAAGGGAGTTGTGTGTGTAATTGCTGTGAGATCGGTATTGTGGTTTAACGAAAACATATTGATGATGGTGTGTGTGTGTGTGTGTGTGTGTGTGTGTGTGTGTGTGTGTGTGTGTGTGTGTGTGTGTGTGTTTAATCTTAATCAGAAAAGGGTGAGTGTTATAATGAATAGCGCTGTATGAGCAGCTCATGTATTAGTGTGTGGAAGTGACTTTACGCCTGTCTTCCTAAGTGAAAGCAACAGAGGGGGAGCGAGGGTTTGCATGGAAATGACAGCTATTGTTTTGAACACAATGTGTGTTTGTGACTGATGACGAACAAACGGCCTGCGACAGCAACTGGCAACCCTCCGAATGGAGCCTGACAGGCAGGCGACACAGAGAGAGCATGGGCGCGCATCACAACAACACAACTGACAAACACAAGCCTTTACTCCCACCACTAATAAACAGCGCAGCCAGCCGAATGAAGACCATGCACTTAACATAGCCTAGAAGTATCTCTGTTTTATATCAACTACCTGATGACACTTTCATGGTAGCCTAACAACTGTGGCTGTGAAATGGGGCTTTTTCTTTCCAATTGTTATTACTCAGTGTTACTCATCAGTGGCAGCAGCAGTGTGGCCTCATGGGCCACATACCACAGCGGTTACAGTGGCACAAAGAGTCCAGTGAGACTGAAGCCTATCAATCATGTGAGGTCACTGTGGTTAAGCAGAAGGGAGAGTGGGACGGGGCCCTTTTGTTGTATGTTGGTGTGTTGCGGACGGTGACGTCATCTCTTGCGGAGACTGTCATTAAAGAGTGATAAATGTCCCATATATTTAAGAGGGGGTAGAGGTGCTTGGTTTGCAGGCTAAACGTTCTCTAATTGGGGGGTGAGGGTGTTGTATGGTTGCAGGGGGCCAGGGGTCCTGGTGGGGAAAAAAAAACTAACCGCAGAATTATGTCAGACCATTTGTGAAATGAACCGCTTTGAGGGTGGATGAATGGTTAAACAGAAAGGCTGTCCAGAAATAGAGGAAATAATGGCAATAAAATATGTGGTTCCCTCCATGAGATATATAAATACTTACCATTGTTTGGTTCCCTCCATGAGATATATAAATACTTACCATTGTGTGGTTCCCTCCATGAGATATATAAATACTTACCATTGTGTGGTTCCCTCCATGAGATATATAAATACTTACCATTGTGTGGTTCCCTCCATGAGATATATAAATACTTACCATTGTGTGGTTCCCTCCATGAGATATATAAATACTTACCATTGTGTGGTTCCCTCCATGAGATATATAAATACTTACCATTGTGTGGTTCTCTCCATGAGATATATAAATACTTACCATTGTGTGGTTCCCTCCATGAGATATATAAATACTTACCATTGTGTGGTTCCCTCCATGAGATATATAAATACTTACCATTGTTTGGTTCCCTCCATGAGATATACAGATACTTACCATTGTGTGGTTCCCTCCATGAGATATACAGATACTTACCATTGTGTGGTTCCCTCCATGAGATATATAAATACTTACCATTGTGTGGTTCCCTCCATGAGATATATAAATACTTACCATTGTGTGGTTCCCTCCATGAGATATATAAATACTTACCATTGTGTGGTTCCCTCCATGAGATATACAGATACTTACAATTGTGTGGTTCCCTACCATGAGATATATAAATACTTAAAATTGTGTGGTTCCCTCCGTGAGATATATAAATACTTACCGTTGTGTGGTTCCCTCCATGAGATATATAAATACTTACCGTTGTGTGGTTCTCCCATGTTTTACCTCTACCATGTTTTACCTCTACCATGTTTCACCTCTACCATGTTTCACCTCTACCATGTTTCACCTCTACCATGTTTCACCTCTACCATGTTTTACCTCTACCATGTTTTACCTCTACCATGTTTCACCTCTACCATGTTTCACCTCTACCATGTTTCACCTCTACCATGTTTCACCTCTACCATGTTTTACCTCTACCATGTTTTACCTCTACCATGTTTCACCTCTACCATGTTTTACCTCTACCATGTTTTACCTCTACCATGTTTCACCTCTACCATGTTTCACCTCTACCATGTTTCACCTCTACCATGTTTTACCTCTACCATGTTTCAGCTCTACCATGTCTTACCTCTACCATGTTTTACCTCTACCATGTTTCACCTCTACCATGTTTTACCTCTACCATGTTTTACCTCTACCATGTTTCACCTCTACCATGTTTCACCTCTACCATGTTTTACCTCTACCATGTTTCACCTCTACCATGTTTCACCTCTACCATGTTTTACCTCTACCATGCTTCACCTCTACCATGTTTCACCTTTACCCTGTTTTACCTCTACCATGTTTCACCTCTACCATGTTTTACCTCTACCATGTTTCACCTCTACCATGTTTCACCTCTACCATGTTTTACCTCTACCATGTTTTACCTCTACCATGCTTCACCTCTACCATGTTTCACCTCTACCATGTTTCACCTCTACCATGTTTCACCTCTACCATGTTTCACCTCTACCATGTTTTACCTTTAACATGTTTTACCTCTACCATGTTTTACCTCTACCATGTTTTACCTCTACCATGTTTTAAATATCCTCTTGACCACGTCTGGACAAGCACTTGGCACACACTTACCACATTCAATGACAGGTTGGAGTGACAATAAATGATAGTTCAGTAGCTGTTAGGGGCCTTTTCAGGACCCTCTAGCTGCTGGAGGTCTTTCTTGTTATCCAACCAAGTTTTAGTGTTGACTGCTAGGCTAGTAGCTCTGTTCTACACTTCAAAATGCTCCCGGCAGCGGTCACAGCCGGCCAGGCAGCTGCGAAAGCAGGACGAGCACTGTGCGAGCCGCTTGTCAAAATTCGATACGGCCCGCTGCAAAGCATGACAGGGCAAACTGTAGTGGAGATATTCAGAGTCTGTGGATTAACGCCGGCGGGAGCGCCGATAGAAAAGAAAAAGTGATGACTCACCGAACTTCCCAAAATCCCCCTCCCCTTCACGATTTACGGGAACAGGAATGTTGTTTCCTTTTTTCTCCCAGTCCCAGGCATTTATCTTTTTTTGACAGGCTGTGGGGTCAGGCTCTGGGTTAATGTTTGTCTGTGTGGCTGTTTAATCTTTCCTTCAGGCGAATGGGTAATTGTGGACGTGGCCATTTGAAAGTTTGCTAGCAGTGCGGGGGAAGGAAGGCTTGTTAGACAGATATCACTTTGTTTTGGACCCAAAACCAGAACATTGGCTTTTCTATAGCTGGGCTCACCAGCTGCCAAAACTTAATTTACCACCTTTTTAAAAAGGGGTTATGTTATTATACTGGTTATACTGGTTCATATAATCACTTAATAAGAAGTTTTTGGTTAATTGGATCCTGTCCAGTTGCCCTACATTTTTTGGCTTAAAACAGGCATAATGTAACAGACATTACCAGAGCTACTGGGAATTTGGGGGACTTTTCCTCTCCATTGTTTAAGTATTTGATTTGTGTGAGTGGTGAGAGAGTCTGGATGGGATATAACAATGGACGACAATGGGCATTTATAACACATTTATTTATCACAGAAATGTATATGGATGCCTATGAGACACTAAGACAGTATATAGGCTTGCTGACTCTTTAAGTCAATGTTAAACCAATAAATGCACATAAGAGATCTATGCATTATTAGGTTCCATTACATTGGACATAGGTACAGTAGCCTACTATAGGCTACAGTTTACACACCAATGTAATGTTTATCAGTGAACACTGAAAGCCAGGGCCCGCCCCACAGATAACAAAAGCAATGCATTGGGATAGGGAGTGGTGGAGTAGTGAGGTTGAGCTGCCTGAGATTAGGTCTGCTTTTCTCTGCCCTGCAGGGTGTGAGTGGGTGGAACTGTAGCTGACCCTTCATTAAAGGTTGAAAGTTCACAGGGGTCATGCTTTCAACAAAGCTCTAATGCTAACACTAACCTTTCCAGACACCTCCAGAGTGTATCCACTCACTCAGCTGTACTGTACTCTCCTATCCTTATCTTCTTTGACTACCTCTTTGTAGTCTTCTTTGACTACCTCTTTGTAGTCTTCATTGACTACCACTTTGTAGTCTTCTTTGACTACCTCTTTGTAGTCTTCTTTGACTACCTCTTTGTAGTCTTCTTTGACTACCTCTTTGTAGTCTTTTTTGACTATGTCTATACAGTCTTCTTTGACTATGTCTATACAGTCTTCTTAACAGTGTTTATTTGAGGGCAGTAACCATGGCTTGAACATCTTCAAAGGATACGAAAACTGATGCAATGTGTTTAGAACATGACAGGAGTTTGTGCTGGAAGAAGAGACTCATCAGTCACTCAGTCTGTATGGTCACCAGTCAGTTAGTCTGTCACTTGGTTGGCATGTCAATCAATGGAGCAGTCCATCCGTCACTGTGTGGGTGAGCGGCGTGGACAGCAATTCACCTGGTCTTGGATCAGTCACTAGACGCTGTCTTAGTGGATCAGTGTCTAGAGGTACAGGACGCCCTGCACCCCCAGACCTAGACAATGACTGGTCTGTTAACAGTGCTAAAGGCACATAGATGGGAGAGCAACAGGTGGGCAGGCAGCCCGGCCTCCCACTCTGCATCTGGGTAACAGCTGGAATGAAGGATGCCAAACAAGTCAGGCAAACAGAGAGGATAGAGGAGGACAGAACATCAATGTTTTTATTTTAATTTCCTACAGCAAAGATGTTTTGTTAAGATGTGTTAATTACAAATACAGTATATACATATAAAGTGGGTAAAACAGTATGTAAACATTAAAGTGACTATGTACAGTACCAGTTAAAAGTTGGACACACCTACTCAGTTTTTCTTTATTTTTACTATTTTCTACATTGTAGAATAATAGTGAAGACATCAAAACTATGAAATAACACACATGGAATCATGTAGTAACCAAAAAAGTGTTAAACATATCAAAATGTATTTTATATTTGAGATTCTTCAAAGTAGACACTCTGCCTTGATGACAGCTTTGCACACTCTTGGCATTCTCTCAACCAGCTTCAACTGGAATGCTTTTCCAACAGTAGTGAAGGAGTTCCCACATATGCTGAGCACTTGTTGGCTGCTTTTCCTTCACTCTGTGGTCCAACTCATCACAAACCATCTCAATTGGGTTGATATCGGGTGATTGTGGAGGCCAGTTCATCTGATACAGCACTCCATCACTCCCATTCTTGGTCAAATAGCCCTTACAGAGTCTAGGTATGTTGGTATGTTGGGGTCATTGTCCTGTTGAAAAACAAATGATCATCCCACTAAGCGCAAACTAGATGGGATGGCATATTGCTGCAGAATGCTGTGGTAGCCATTCTGGTTAAGTGTGCCTTCAATTCTAAATAAATCACTGAAGGTCTCACCAGCAAAGCACCCTCACACCATCACACCTCCTCCTCCATGCTTCACGGTGGGAACCACACATGCAGAGGTCAGCCGTTCACCTACTCTGCATCTCACAAAGACATGGCGGTTGAGCTCTGTCGCAGCCGGCCGCGACTGGGAGGCCCATGGGGCGGCGCACAATTGGCCCAGCGTCGTCTGGGTTAGGGAGGGTTTGGCCGCCAGGGATATCCTTGTCTCATCGCGCACTAGCGACTCCTGCTGCGGGCCGGGCGCAGTGCACCCTGACCAGGTCGCTAGGTGTACGGTGTTTCCTCCGACACATTGGTGCGGCTGGCTTCCGGGTTGGATGCGCGCTGTGTTAAGAAGCAGTGCGGCTTGGTTGGGATGTGTTTCGGAGGACGCATGGCTCTTGACCTTTGGGAGTTGCAGCGATGAGACAAGAAAGTAACTACCAACAATTGGATACCATGAAATTGGGGAGAAAAAGGGGGTAAAAAAATAAATAAAGGACATGGCAGTTGGAACCAAAAATCCCAAATTTGGACTCATCAGACCAAAAGACAGATTGCTCGTGTTTCTTGGCCCAAGCAAGTCTATTCTTCTTATTGGTGTCCTTTAGTGGTGGTTTCTTTGTAGCAATTCGACCATGAAGGCCTGATTCACGCTGTCTCCTCTGAACAGTTGATGTTGAGATGTGTCTGTTACTTGAACTCTGTGAAGCATATATTTGGGCTACAATTTCTGAGACTGGTAACTCTAATGAACTTATCCTCTGCAACAGAGGTAACTCTGGGTCTCTTTCCTGTGGCGGTCCTCATGAGAGACAGTTTCATCATAGCGCTCAAAGCTAGAATTAGCCATCCTGTGTGGTCCAAGAGTGTCCATCAGATGTGTGTGTGTGTGTGTGACAGCTCTGTGTGGACACTGTGATGAGGATGAGGGGGGACAGGGAAGAGGGCAATCACAGGGTTAAAAGCGCTGCACTGCCCATGCCTCAGTGGAATTAAAGACAGGCTAGATGCAGGCATGTTGATTGCGGTGGACAGGGCCAGTAAACAGGGCCAGATAGCTGAGTCAGGTGGCTTGTCACTCTGGGTGAAGGGCTGTGGCTTCACTCTGAACCCACACTTGTTGACAAGTAGAGCTCAAGTCCTGCTGTATAATTAAGGTTGTTAGGGAAGGGCATCAATTGGCAGAGCTGCAGCCATCTGCAGCAGGGTAAATGGCTGAATATGGGTGTGTGTGTCTGTGGAGAATGTGGACAAGAAAAATCGGGAAGTTGTGCAAGCTTGGAGGTGTGGCAGGCTCTTTTTGAAAAGATTCTTTAGAATTTGGTCTCACACCCTATAGAGAGTGCATTTATAGATAAGTAACTGTAACAGTATAACTTTAAACCGTCCCCTCGCCCCGACACGGGCGCGAACCAGGGACCCTCTGCACACATCGACAACAGTCACCCACGAAGCAGCGTTACCCATCGCTCCACAAAAGCCACGGCCCTTGCAAAGCAAGGGGCAACACTACTTAAGTCTCAGAGCAAGTGACGTAACTGATTGAAATGCTACTAGCGCGTACCCGCTAACTAGCTAGCCATTTCACATCCGTTACATAACCACACACATGCACACACACACACAGCTCTGTATTACTATACTTATGAGGATTTTATTCTAACCTTAAACCCCCCTATACCCCCCCCCCCACACTCTCTCCACACTATTGATGTGTTTCATTTTACTGGTACAGTACTTCATTATGCCGGCAAGCACAGTCACGTAGCAACACAAACACACACATCCCCAGGTTCAACACGGCCTCAACCATGCCACCAGGCAATCTCAATGGTCTCAACAATTTGGTTAAAGGGCGTATGGAATGTGTCTGAAAGGGCAAGGGCCAGGGTGGTGCAGGGTGGTGCAGGGTGGTGCAGGGTGGTACAGGGTGTTTCATTGTTTAGGCTGTGTGGGCGACGTGTGTGTTTGCAGTACTTCACCATGTGCTGGGAGAAACAGGTTCAGGTGGAGTCTAGCCTATTATTAGTCTTACTCTGCAATTACTGAATGTATTACAATTGAAAAACAGTGTCCCCAAGCTCCTTTTAGCAAGATTCAAGCATTTGTTATTTGTAGCTGATGACATAATGTATATACACTGTGTGTACAAAACATTAGGAATACCTTCCTAATATTGAGTTGCCCTCCCCCTTTTTCCCTCAGAACAGCCTCAATTTGTCGGGGCAGGGACTACAAGGTGTCGAAAGCGTTCTGGCCCATGTTGGCTCAAATGCTTCCCACAGTTGTATCAAGTAGGCTGGATATCCTTTGGGTGGTGGACCATTCTTGATACACACAGGAAACTGTTGAGCATGAAAATCCCAGCAGTGTTGGAGTTCTTGACACAAACTGGTGCGCCTGGCACCTATTACCATACCCCGTTCAAAGGCCCTTAAGTCTTTTGTCTTGCCCATTCACCCTCTGAATGGCACACATACACAATCCATGTCTCAATTGTCTCACAGCTTAACAATCCTTCTTTAAACTTTTCCTCCCCTTAATCTACAAATATTGAAGTGGATTCAACAGGTGACATCAATAAGGGATCATAGCTTTCACCTGGATTGACCTGATCAGTCTATATCATGAAAAGTGCAGGTGTTCCTAATGTTTTCTTCACTCTGTGTATGTTCTTCACTACAGATATGCAAGTAATATAAACAAACCAAACAATTACTGGTTTTCCATAGGTTAAATAGACTGATACATTCCTATTAAGCAACTGGGCCTAAATCCAACATGGGAAAAATGCCGAAGGGCCAAAATGTAACACAGTCTTGTCATAATGTAGCCTATAGATTGTTAAATACATTATACATTACACAGTGGTTGTATAATATAATCTCCATGTGTTGTGTGAAGCTAAGATGCTTTTTCCCAGAGGAGGGCGGTCAACCATCCTGTGTCCATGGGGCCAGGGGCGGATTGGGACTAGAAATTGGCCCTGTTATTTCTAACACACCGGACCATTTTGTTTCTTGTGGCCCCCACACTGGCCCATTTTCCGAAATGCCAGATGGCCAGTCTGCCCCTGTATGGGGCTCTGGTGAGGGGACAGCAGGCAGATCTCTTGTGAGCACCAGAACAAAGATGGTTCTGCATGCAGCGATGATTCATATAGGATTGCTATGCCTGATAGCATATGCTTCAAAATGAAAATGTTTTAAACCATGCAATACTGGCGCCATATTAGGCTACAACAGGAACACAACAACACTGTAAAGGAGGAGAACTGGGCCAAAAACAGCTATCAATTGATATACACTGCTAAACCCTTTTCATCTTGTGAAATGTTTGTATCACCTTTCAAGTGAGCTCAGCATTGTGGACCTAACAATGGGTGGCGGTCTCACGTTGCCCAGAGAGAAGGCCCACCTGATGCCCTCAGGGGGTTTGGCCATAATCACAGGGATGCATGTAAGGACTCTCCCAAGGGGAGGCGCTCTCTGCCAAGTCACTGTGACTCACCCTACACTGGCCGTGTGCTGCCTCTGCATGGGAGTGTGTGTGTGTGTGTGTGTGTGTGTGTGTGTGTGTGTGTGTGTGTGTGTGTGTGTGTGTGTGTGTGTGTGTGTGTGTGTGTGTGTGTGTGTGTGTGTGTGTGTGTGTGTGTGTGTGTGTGTGTGTGTGTGTGTGTGTGTGTGTGTGTGTGTGTGTGTGTGTGAGGGAGAGAGAGAGAATGGGTGAGGGAGGATTACACAAACTCTTACACTTAGCAATGCCAACCAAAATGTTCTTTCTGAATGTATGATGCTATGGGAGTGATAGACTTGTACTCTTACATCAATTAGTTGAATCCAGGGTATTACCCAGTACTAATGCCTTTGGTTTGATGCTGTGGATCATGCTTTATAATAGGAGGTTGGTATGTTGTGGCTGTTGCATAGAGCGAGATCTATTTCAATAACATTGAGGGTCATCTCATCTTTGTTACATAATATAAACTTTAACTTAACTTCAGTGGTCCAAACTACATTGACCTATCACTGAGTCACCAGACAGGGCTAAACTACACAATAATAAAGTATAGACTAGCTACTCCCGGAACAATGTTCTACAGGCATCACTACAGTCAGTGGCCCAGCACCCAGTTAGGCCAGGTCGCCTTGTGTTTATGTGCGTGCATTTCGTGATGAACATTCTATTACCTGATATTGCCAAAGCCATAAATCTCTGTTTAGAGAGCGGAGGAAGAGATGGCTGATGAGGAGGAACAGTAAATCTCAGTCAGGTTTTTCCCTCCCATTTTATGTCTTTTCAGTAGAACTATATAGGCTGGATGTCTTCATGTCTAGAGAGCTTGGGTTCTAATTGGACTTCTGTGTATCTCTCACTAACCATGCACTCCATCTTTCACCCCCACTGCTCTATTCCCTCTTTTCAGATAGTTTTGTTTTCCAACACCTGGCCTGGGAAAGAGCTGTGGGGAGATGAAACTTCTGCCAACATTCCAACAAATTCCAGCACCCAATGCTTGGGCACAGCAGTGGATTGTTCACATTCCTTTATTTAAAGGCGCAGTGTGCTATTGTTTCTCACGACCATAAACTTAATTAATGTACAGGGATAGGCTAAATACATGAAGGAGAACTTGAGAGCTAAGATGTTAACTCTTTATTCTTCTTCTACACCAGTGTCAGATCAGCATGACATTATGATAGCCTTCAACAGAAGAACTCTGAATCATGTGCTCTGTACATGTGTGTCTATGCCATGTATAAAGTTACTGAAACCTGTGTGGAAAAGGCAATAATGTGAAAACTGTGAAAAGTGAATAAGGAACCATCACCAAATAGTTTTCCAACCGAAGAAACCACAACATTTAAAAATATATATTATTACCCAATCTTTTTCTGTTTTCCCTCCCCACCTCCACCCCTCCCCACCTCCCTGGAGGATGCATGTGCGTCAGACTGGGGTCGGAAAAGAGGAGAAGTACTGCTTTCTGACTTTCAGGAAGGAAACACATCTGGGGAATAATGTAAAGAAAGAACAAGCAAAAAGAGGAATTAGAGTGAAGGAGGGGGAGAGGGACAAAAATAGTCAACCTCCTCTTAGGCCTCGCCAATATCCCCAGCCCACCACACGGTGTTAGTCAGCAGACCCCTCCCTCAGTGGATGACTAAACCACCGAACCCCCAGCCAATAACCTTACTTTCTCCCAGGTCTCATACTCTTTCTCTGGGTTATTCAGCTTGCAACCCCCTCTCACTAACCAAACATACACACACCCCTGAAGTGTTCCCCACAGGGGTCGGGTAGTGGGGAGTGTGGGAGGGAGAGCAGGTAAATATGTGTCAAAACCATTTCCACAAAAGAACACGTAAACCCAGTACTATGGTGTTGTAGCCTACCTATAAGGGAACATTTGATTCGTAAACAAACTGGCAGGTATACATATTCTTATAAAATATTGTTTTTTATTATTATCGTGAATATCCCTCAATAAATACCATAGGGTTATTGTATTATACTTCACTGATGTATACATTATATACCATCTAAACACATTTTTTGAGACTATATTGGTAGATGGTGGGTGGGCAGAGATGTAGTCTATAACGGACAACATGTTCAGTCATTTACACAGAACATTGGCTCTGGTGGTTTGACAAATATGGTGAAGCCGCATGTAAGACTGAGTTTACTATTCAGTAGTGACCAAACAAAGTTTATGGGCAGGTTTGGCTGGGAGACATACAGTGCCTTGCAAAAGTATTCATCCCCCTTGGCGTTTTTCTTATTTTGTTGCATTACAACCTGTAATTTAAATAGATTTTTATTTGGATTTCATGTAATGGACATACACAAAATAGTCCAAATTGGTGAAGTGAAATGAAAAAAATTACTTAAAAAAATAAACATCTAAAAAATAAAAAACTTAAAAGTGGTGCTTGCATATGTATTCACCCCCTTTGCTATGAAGCCCCTAAATAAGATCTGGTGCAACCAATTACCTTCAGAAGTCACATAATTAGTTAAATAAAGTCCACCTGTGTGCAATCTAAGTGTCACATGATCTATATATGTGTGTATATACACCTGTTCTGAAAGGCTCCAGAGTCTGCAATACCACTAAGCAAGGGGCACCACCAAGCAAGCGGAATTAGTAGTCGCCAACAGGCATGTGGGAGACTCCCAAAACATATGGAAGAAGGTACTCTGGTTAGATGAGACTAAAATTGAGCTTTTTGGCCATCAAGGAAAACAATGTCTGGTGCAAACCCAACACCTCTCATTACCCTGAGAACACCATCCCCACAGTGAAGCATGGTGGTGGCAGCATCATGCTGTGGGGATGTTTTTCATCTGTAGGGACTGGGAAACTGGTCAGAATTGAAGGAATGATGGATGGTGTTAAATACAGGGAAATTCTTGAGAGAACCTGTTTCAGTATTCCAGAGATTTGAGACTGGGATGGGGGTTCACCTTCCAGCAGGACAATGACCCTAAGCATACTGCTAAAACAACACTCGAGTGGTTTAAGGTGAAACATTTAAAAATCTTGGAATGGCCTAGTCAAAGCCCAGACCTCAATCCAATTGAGAATCTGTGGTATGATTTAAAGATTGCTGTACACCAACGGAACCCATCCAACTTGAAGGAGCTGGAGCAGTTTTGCCTGGAAGAATGGGCAAAATTCCCAGTGGCTAGATGTGCCAAGCTTATAGAGACATACTCCAAGAGACTTGCAGCTGTAATTGCTGTCAAAGGTGGCTCTACAAAGTATTGACTTTGGGGGGGGGGGAATAGTTATGCATGCTCAAGTTTTCAGTTTTTTAGTCTTATTTCTTGTTTGTTTCACACAAAAAAAATATTTTGCATCTTCAAAGTGGTAGGCATGTTGTGTAAATCAAATGATACAAGCCCCCCCAAAATACATTTTAATTCCAGGTTGTAAGGCAACAAAATAGGAAAAATGCCAAATGGGTGAATAATTTTGCAAGCCACTGTAGGAAGTGAAACAGACATGTCACACAGGTAGGCGTTCTAGGAGAGCAGGTAGCTTACAGTGGGTGGGCCAGGGAGGAGACCTGACTTGTTGGGCCTGCCAGAGCAAACAGGAAGTTGGCATCAGGTTGAACTGTGAGTATTGGAGCAAGAAGGGAGAGGTGTAAACAGGGAGATAGAGTACTTGGGAAAATAAGCGTGTCTGCATGTTATGACACAGGGAGGCCCTCACATTGAGCTGATAAAGCACATTTTCTCAGGAGACCGATCAATGTGAGAGCTATGCATATGCCTAGAATAGATGGCCTCGATATATCAGCACTTAGGCACAGGGAATTAAGACACTGGAATAATTTTGAAACCATTGGGCAAATTGCTGTGATACATTAATGTGTCTTGCTTTACAGCCACTAGATAAACACATTTTGACAAAGTGAGATTTTATTTTTTAAATATATCAACTGGAGGGAATGGTGTTTTCTATTTTAATTGCTAAACATAATTGATTTATGTACTTGTTCTGCTAGGCTAGCTACATGATCCGTTTAGCTCGGACTCGAGACACCTTCACTCCTCAGTTCTGTGTCATTTTGTCAATTTGAGCCATCTACTGTTCTTTTGTGGAACATTTTGGAACAAATAAATGTTTTAATTCCAAAAACCATGCTAAACGCCCACAAATTATCTCTACAATACTCTCTGTTTTGAGCAACATACAGGCGAGCAAACAACAAAGACTGTACAGTATGAAGATAGGCAGAAACTGCTTCTCCAATATAATTCCCTAATCACGCTTGTAGGCGATGTCATGGCGACGTTGGCTAGTTGGTGCCGCGTTCAAGTGCTTGTCGGGACTAGGAAACTCGGAAATGTCCAACTCCTAACTGGTTATTGTTATACACGTGTCGCATTCAACGAATCTATATGTTGGAAATATCGGAGTTGCCTTGTTCCAATTAGCATGTGAACGCGGCAACTGCTCATGCGCAAAAACACGTAATCGGGTGTAACGGTTGTCTCGCGCCAAGCTGCGCATGTGCAATAACGAAAAACGTGTCAGTTTTTCACTTTCACGAGGTTGGAGTAATAACATGTTCAAATACTTAGTACATTGTCTCGAATCTATGTTGTGCCTTACGATTTCGATAAAGTTAACAACTAAGGAAGAATTTGTCACTTCTCTCATTGACTTCTCAAACGCCATCGCATGCTTTCCGGAAGTCTCGCGATGTTGCGTGCGTCTCTGGGTTTAGAAACTCTGTGACAACAACACATGAAAATA
The DNA here is from genome assembly GCF_029448725.1 of Salvelinus fontinalis. Classification (NCBI taxonomy): domain Eukaryota; kingdom Metazoa; phylum Chordata; class Actinopteri; order Salmoniformes; family Salmonidae; genus Salvelinus; species Salvelinus fontinalis. The sequence continues at coordinate 17,104,786 of NC_074698.1, forward strand.
CAGTCATCTGTTGCCATGACAATGTTGTTAATACGGCGGCTCACCGGGATGGTTAATGGAGCTAAAACGCGAAAGTTAAGCTAGCTAACAGGAGGCCAAGGTTTGTTGACGTGATAGTTCAAGCTAAAAACAAATTTGAAGCTGAAAGTCTCGATTGCTAGTGTGCAGAGCTAACTGCAGAGTATCGATTAGACAAACCAAAATGAGTCTGGATAAAGCAAAGCTATGCGATTCGTTACTAAATTGGGTAAGTTTTACAAAGTTAAATATGAATGCCAAGTTGGATAACTGGGATATCTTGCTAGCCAGACTGAGTCGTCATCCAAAGCGACCTCTCGCTAGCAGTGAAATGTGGCGAAATGAGGTGTTTTTACAAGTAATGTAGCTAGGCATTTTATCGTTAACAGTGCCTTGAACCAGCTCAAATAGAAATAACATCATTAACTAGCTGTCACTGTCAAATAAAGCTAACTAGCTAGCTAAATTATTTTGATGGTCTACTGTCGACATCAGAAATGTACTTGTTGGACAAGCTCAAGTTTCCAGCCAGCAACTGAGTTAGCCACCATCTTGTGCAATCAGTACAAAGGTCTAGCCAAGCCCCAGCAAGCCAGTGTCACTCTCCTAGCTAGCATCTGAGTACCATTGAGATGGTACATAGTTGAAAAACTCAGCCATGAACCCTCCAAATATAGGTTGTTTAGGCTATATTAAAATTGGCTAGAAATGTGGAATGATCTCTTAACTTGCATTACAAACAACTTGCCATTTACGTAGCTAGCTGAGGTCTATCATTTAGTGGTTAGCAAACACTTTAGCTGTACAGTACATAAGTAGAATGGCTTTCCAGCACTTCTAGACGGCACAATCAATCAAATGTATTTTTATAAAGTCCGTTTTTTATCAACAGTTGTCAAAGTGCTTAATAGATACCATCCTAAAACAGCAAGCAATTTGCCCAACGTGTTGGCAGTAGCATTTGCATTGTTCCTCTTCTTGATCAGTTGATTTCAAATTGATTGTCATGTCAAGTTGAATAAATGACACACTAACACATTTTCTTCTCATTCCTCATGTCCAACCCTTCCAGCTACAGACATTTCAGGTGCCCTCATGCACCAGTAAGCAGGACCTGACGAGCGGAGTGGCTATTGCACACGTTCTACACAGGATGTAAGGGGACCACGTTTTTTTTATGTGTTTTGAGGTTGGTGGTGGGTTAACACAAAGAGTAGACACCAGCAAAGCTTAGGAAAACTGGGAGATTTATGCTGTCTTCACATGCTAGTCGGAACTAGGAAACTCAGAAATGTCCGACTTGCTGATTCGATGAACGTGGCACGTCTATCAACCTGCAACCGCTTGATAGGGAATAGGTCTGTATTTCTCAAGGCCTGGGTCTGGCAGATTGTGCCCAGGTGGGATTTTGTGCAAGGGCCTGTCCATTTTAGGGTACTGTCTGTCCAAGCCAAATTACCTTCATACCTCATCTGCTGTAGTATTTGTGTGCCTTTCTGTCCACGCACACACACACACACACACACAGAAATGTATCTGTTTTTGTGTTCAACTGGAAACAAGCAGTGCTTTTATCTAAAGGTTAGTTGAATTGGGTAATGGCAATTCTATGTCTGTTTTTTTTATATGATAACTCAAGCAAGTTTCCAATGATTGCTTGCTTGTTGTGACATTCATTGAGTGTCACATATTAGGGAGTTTGCGGTTTCCAGTTTAGACATACTCTGCCCTGTGGCTTCCTGTGTATTGTATGTGCCTAGAATATGTCTTGTTAAGTGTGTCATCTCGTTAACAGAGACCCCTCCTGGTTTAATGAGGCATGGCTGGGCAGGATCAAGGAGGAGAGTGAGGCCAACTGGCGCCTCAAGGTGCAGTATGAGACAGAAGGATATGACACAGTGCCTCTAGGTTGTCACCTAGGCAACCTAGAGTGACCACTGGCCTCACTGTTTAAAGATGGTGTATTTTCACCAAGGCAAAGATGCCTGTATTCTCCAGCTCAGATTTATTTAATTTTCCTCCAGGTCAGCAACCTGAAGAAGATTCTTCAGAGCATGCTTGAGTATTACCATGATGTGAGTAAAGGCTTTTCCTCATTAAAGATCAGAAGGAAGGAAGGGATGGATGGTATATGCATGTTTCCTGCATTTCTTTTAAGTGATCAATCTCCTCCAGTTGTTCCTCAGTGTTTGCACATGTCTTAGTCCATTTGAAATGTCATTGCTCAATGCATACAGTTGAAGTCAGAAGTTTACATACACTTAGGTTGGAGTCATTAACTTGTTTTTCAACCACTCCACAAATTTCTTGTTAACAAACTATAGTTTTGGCAAGTCGGTTAGGACATCTACTTTGTGCATGACACAAGTAATTTTCCCAACAATTACTTACAGACAGATTATTTCACGTTTAATTCACTGTATCACAATTTCAGTGGGTCAGAAGTTTACATACACTAAGTTGACTGTGCCTTTAAACAGCTTTTAAAATGCCAGAAAATTATGTCATGGCTTTAGAAGCTTCTGATAGGCTAATTGACGTAATTGGAGGTGTACCTGTGGATGTATTTCAAGGCCTACCTTCAAACTCAGTGCCTCTTTGCTTGACATCATGGTAAAATAAAAGGAACTCAGCCACAATTGTAGACCTCCACAAGTCTGGTTCATCTTTGGGAGCAATTTCCAAATGCCTGAAGGTACCACGTTCATCTGTACAAACAATAGTACGCAAGTATAAACACCATGGGACCACGCAGCTGTCATACCTCTCAGGAAGGAGACGTGTTCTGTCTCCTAGAGATGAACGTACTTTGGTGCAAAAAGTGCAAATCAATCCCAGAACAACAACAAAGGACCTTGTGAGAAAACAGGTACAAAGTATCTATATCCACAGTAAAATGAGTCCTATATCGACACAACCTGAAAGGCCACTCAGCAAGGAAGAAGCCACTGCTCCAAAACCGTCACAAAAAAAGCCTGACTACGGTTTGCAACTGCACATGGGGACAAAGAGTGTACTTTTTGGAGAAATTTCCTCTGGTCTGATGAAACAAAAATAGAACAGCTTGGCCATAATGACCATCGTTATGTTTGGAGAAAAAAAGTGGGAGGCTTGCAAGCTGAAGAACACCATCCCAGCTGTGAAGCATGGGGGTGGCAGCACATCTCAAGACAGTCAGGAAGTTAAAGCTTGGTCGCAAATGGGTCTTCCAAATGGACAATGACCCCAAGCATGCTTCCAAAGTTGTGGCAAAATGGCTTAAGGACAACAAAGTCAAGGTATTTGAGTGGTCAACACAAAGCCCTGACCTCAATCCTATAGAACATTTGTGGGCAGAACTGAAAAAGTGTGTGTGTGTGTGCAAGGAGGCCTACAAACCTGACTCAGTTACACCAGCTCTGTCAAGAGGAATAGGCCAAAATTCACCCAACTTATTGTGGGAAGCTATTGGAAGGCTACCCAAAACGTTTGACCCAAGTTAAACAATTTAAAGGCAATGCTACCAAATACTAATTGAGTGTATGTAAACTTCTGACCCACTGGGAATGTGATGAAAGGTATAAAAGCTGAAATAAATCATTCTCTCTCCTATTATTCTGACATTTCACATTCTTAAAATAAAGTGGTGATCCTAACTGACCCAAGACAGGGAATTTTTACTGGGATTAAATGTCAGGAATTGTGAATAGCCAAGTTCATTTAAACTCAGTTTAAGTGTATGTAAACTTCTGACTTCAGCTGTATATTTTCTCACAATTCCACATTGTCTCCATCCCTCCATGAACAGGTGCTTGGCCACCAGGTAGCAGACGAGCACCTGCCAGACATCAATCTGATTGGGGAGTTTGGAGATGTGACTGAACTTGGAAAGCTGGTGCAGTTGGTGCTTGGCTGTGCTGTCAGCTGTGAGAAGAAGCAAGGTGAGCTAGCTGGGCTAGAGGAGGCCATGCTGGGTAACAGGAAGTCACCTATGGAGAAAATTCAGGATTTAATGATTATCAGTTGATAAACTGAGCATTCAATGGTTCATTCCTACAAAGCCTAACTATGTACTGTATACAGATTATGATAAAACAGAGTTTTAAAAGACAATGTGATCCTCAGATGAATAAGCTAGTGGGTTTGATGTGAATGCAGGAGAAACTGTTGCACTGTGTGTAAAGCAGTGTGTTTGAAGTGTTTTGAGGGTCTGGCTGTCAGATGTGGATGTGATATTCAGTGGACTCCTCCTCCATGTTTTTTTTCTCATAGAGCAAATCCAGCAGATAATGACCCTGGAGGAGTCTGTCCAGCATGTTGTCATGACAGCCATACAGGAGGTGAGAGATCAGTATTTTGGATATTATCCTCTTTGTAGATCAGTCTGTCCTCTTGTGAGATTGCACCCACAAGCACAATTCTTTGCTCCCCGAAACCTTTATCTATTTAACAGCAATATACACTATAAAACAGGCAATAGCTCACTTGTCCTGATTACCTCTATATTGACAATGGGTTTCACCATGTGATCTGTCTTTCTGGAGTTAGAACCAGCAATTGACTGTGTTGTTGTGGTGTAGCTCCTAGCTAAAGAGCCAACTGTTCCAGGAAGTCCTGAGACCTACGGGGACTTTGACTACCAGGTGGGACCCGCTCTCTTCGTACTCTGCTTCTCTGAATACATTTAAACTTTCACTCCCCTGCAAGTTGGTTTTATCGCTATTCTTCAATTGCCGTCTCATTTACATGTCTTTCGTGGTATATCTCTCTCGTTCTCTACCTCCCACTGTGCTGTCTATAACCTCCCTTGTGCTTCTCTCTGTGTCTGCAGTCCAGGAAGTATTATTTTCTCAGTGAGGAGGTGGAGGCGAAGGAGGATCTGGGCCAGCGCTGTCGGGACCTGGAGCACCAGGTGGGCAGAGAGGACTGTTTGTTAGTTAGCATGTTGAGTGTGTATCTGCAGCTCTTTGCCATGAGTGAAGTGACCCTATTTATTCGCTTGGCTGAGGATTGTTGTCCAGTTTGACTGATTCCCCCTGATGGTTTGTTGTGTAAACAGTGCATAGAGAGTGATAGAGGACTCTTCTTTGTATCTGTCCCATTTTGGCTTCTGTGAGTGCACGGGCAGCGCCATTGAGGCCATCGCCATCTTGATCAGTGGAGGCTGGTGGGAGGAGCTATATGAGGACATGCTCATTGTAATGGCTGTTATGGAATTAAAGGAACGGAGTGAAACGTGCTTTCCATATGTTTGATACCGTTCCATTTATTCAATTTCAGCCATTACAATGAGCCTGTCCTCCTATAGCTCCTCCTACCAGCCTCCACTGATTTTGAAGTAGTACATTTTCTTCTACTACTGAGTTGGTAAACAAACTGAAAGGGTGCATACTGCCACAGTGTGTTGTTTGAACAGGTATAAAGCTAAGGTTGGCGATGTACTGCCACCTGCAGTTATGGAATGTTTGCTCACAAATAATTAATTGGCTGATCCTTCCTGATGTCCTGGATGGAATTATGTGACCCTTCCTTAACCAATAGGAAGCCACACCCAGTTGACTACTTCAAAATGGTGAAAGTTCTCAATGGCGCTACACATGCTAAAATGGGCTTTTGGGTACTAGAATCCTCTATTATTTTCTATGAAACAGTGCTAACTGTGCTGCTAATGCTGCCTCTGATTAGGCAATGTCATTGGCTACAAAGACTTAAGTCATTGATCCCCAAAAATTACATTGTATAGTATTTAGGATTAGAAGGCAATTACCACTGTTATGTGTAAAGCATATTTCTTAGTGTGTAACATTCAACACATTAAGAAATTCTCAGTAGTTTATGTAGGTCTTTACTTTTTCCCTGGTATGATGCTAAAGCAAGCCATTTGTCCTTAAAGTTCAGTGTAGAGTTTTGCTGTGCTCAAACTGGAAAGATGTCCAACAGGTAAGTAATAGACGCCCCCTTTTTAATATTGGCATGCCTGCTTGCCTAACTCACATAAACATATTCAGGGTGGACATTTTACCCTAAACCACCAACCAACATTCTTGTCCATGATAACCCCAAGGATAGTTCATCTTTCATCAAGCCTCACTAGATTGAATCCTTAATCAACATCCCTTTCTGAGCCCACTCTCCAGTCTCTCCACTTTGTAACTGTTAGTCAGACTGACTCCGACATCTGGTTTTCTATTCACCTCCTTGAGGGGTAATGCTAACAACTGCTCCCTTGAGAAAGTGGCCCACCTGATGGAGATCATAGCAGACCAGCTGACTAACTGCTTTGATGTTTGTGCATGTGAAGTTACCACCAACCCTCATGGAAAAACATTGCATGTTTTGCAAGCAATGTACAGTGTCTGTTGCTGGATATGTGAGTGTGGCTCTTTTTTCTTTAGCACTTGTGGAGTGTCTTATTTGTGTTCAGCATTTTCATGAGTTAATTAGTTTTTTGGAGGTGTTCTGTGTTTTGAAGTGTGTCCTTTTTCTGTGCTCAGCACTTTCTATGACTCAATGTGTGACTGTTTGTTGATTTGTCTCTAGGTCTCCTCCCTCTCTCTAGCCTTGGTTACATGCCACTTTGTCTGGTTCTCTCTCTGCCTCCCCACCTCTGACTGTGTGTGTGTGTGTGTGTGTGTGTGTGTGTGTGTGTGTGTGTGTGTGTGTGTGTGTGTGTGTGTGTTTGGTCCTCAGTTGGCAGCCGTCCTGGAGGAGAAGTCGTCCCTGCAGGTGGAGACACAGTCCCTGAGGGAGAAGCTCAGCCTCAGTGACCCACAGGATGCTTCCACCACCATCACTGGCAAGAAGCTGCTGCTGCTGCAGAGCCAGATGGAGCAGCTACAGGAGGAGAACTACAGGTCAGAGTCAGACCCTCAACACAGACTTCCAAACTAAATGCATTGTACTCTTTTGATACATTTAATTGATCATTTTCTGTTTGCCCCTGTTTGTGACACAGACTAGAGAACAGCCGAGATGACATGCGTGTGCGAGGGGAGATTCTGGAGCGTGACGTTTTGGACCTCACTCACCGTAATGATGAACTGACCAGCCTCGCCCAGGAGGCCCAGAGTCTCAAAGATGAGATGGACATCCTCCGGTGAGCCCAGGGGGAGAGCAGCCTCTCACTAGTCTGTGGCCTTCTCTCCTTTCCTGCCCCGTCCTCAAAACGGCTTCCCCATCTCACCCTCTCCCCTCCCACAGGCATTCGTCTGACCGGGTGAGCCGGCTGGAGGCGCTGGTAGAGACGTACAAGCGTAAGCTGGAGGACCTGGGGGACCTGCGCAGACAGGTGCGTCTGCTGGAGGAGCGCAACACTGTCTACATGCAGCGCACATGTGAGCTGGAGGAGGAGCTACGCAGGGCCAACTCAGTCCGCACCCAGCTGGACACCTACAAGAGACAGGTGGGCAGAGAGGGCTAGAGAATGGCGGAGGGTTAACAAAGGTGTGGAGATGGATGTGTGTATGACACAGGATGCTATGAACGCTATTCAGACCCTGAATGTGTTTCCTCCCTGCTGTCAGGTCCATGAGCTTCACACCAAGCATTCGTCAGAGGCACTGAAGGCTGAGAAGTGGCAGTTTGAGTACAAGAACCTTCAGGATAAGTATGACGCCCTGCTTAAGGAGAAAGAGGTGAGAGAGGATGGCCCGGGACAACTCCTCTCCAGGCTAAGATGTATTACAAGGGCATGATGTCAATGTGGATGTGGATTTAAACTCTTTGTTATTCTGAGGCAGTCACTTTGAACACTTCTAGTAGGATCAGATTGAGTGCAGTCTAATCCCCACGTTATCCCAATGTGTTTTCCAGCGTTTGATCTCAGAGCGAGACACACTGCGAGAAACCAATGATGAGCTCAGGTGTGCACAGGTCCAACAGAAGGGCCTCAATCAACCAGGTGAGTCCAATGGACACAGCTCACATCTGTTTTTCTAAATGACAAGATGGTAGAGGGGGGTTGTTTGACCTTTTGTGGCAGTTGATAAGACGACTGTTAAAACAAATGTGATATATTTTCCACTTGCATCTTAGCTCTCTCTCTCTCCCCTTCAGGTGGTTTAAGTGAGGACTCTGGCACAGTGGGAAACCTGGCCTCTGAGATGATGCCCACAGAGTTCAAGTATGTATGTGTGTGAAAGCTTCATCTGTTAGGTGTTATCTATCTGACCTATCAATAGACATACAGTGGTGTCAGAATTCAATTGCTCATTTTCAACTGTAGGCCTGGGCTGTACCGGGGTATTTAGAAATGTTTTTTTTTTTAACCACAATTCAGTTGAGCCAGTCACATGGTATATTTGTTTACTAAGAGCATGTGACGTCCACTGTCGAGCAGTGCAAGAGTTGATCAAGTTACACTTGAAATTCACTACTGTTTGCCAGCTAAATATATCTATACGTTAACTATCTTAATGCCAAATACATTTTCTCCAGCTATGCATTTTGTTTGCTAACCTGCTAGCTATAGGTGACTAGCTTGCAAGATCAAGCTTCTTGGTTACGGCAGAGACAATCAATCCCCTCCTAGATTAAGTGTGAGTAGCCTTTTGAGATAGAACTCAGCTCACAAAGTTATAGAACTGTCTTTGCTTTTAGTTTATGTTCGCTTGCGCTTGTTAGCATTTAGCTAATGTCCGCTATGGGAATTAGCTAGTACTTTGATAGCATTTTTAAGTGTTTGAACAGAAATGATGCCCTTTGTGTGCACTGCCGTAAACCCGGTATGGTTCAGGAACGATATGGAAATCTGGATCCACCCAAACATAGTGTTCAGCTGTGATAAATGGCAAAGGTCTTATTCCTCAGCCACACTATTTTTAGAACCAGAATGTGCCATTGGCTCCATGAATAGAATGGCTTCCAGTCAGATGGCACTGCTGTTAAATTGGCTGAGGCGGCGCTGAATACTTCTGTTGGTGTGTAGTGTACAGACCTTTGCCTCTCTGCCCCACTTCCCTGCCTTCTCTCTTTGACCTCCTTCCTTCTGCTTCCACAGGGAGACGGTGGTGCGTCTGCAGAGTGAGAACAAGATGCTGTGTGTCCAGGAGGAGAGCAACAGACAGAGACTGGTGGAGGTACAGGGTCAGCTGGAGGAGTCTCAACGCAGCCAGAACACCCTGGAGACACAAAACAGGTGTGTGTGTAGGCATGCGTAAAATAAAATATATGTTCTATAAGAATACCACTGCAGTGTTTTTAGTTATGCACATTGAGATTTGATTGTATGTATCAAGGTCAGTCAGTGACGATGTTAGTCACAGTATATATTGCCAGAGTTTCTGTTTGAGTTTCACGTTTGGCTAAACGGAGGAGCGATCTAGCTAAATGTCAACTCACCCTCTGGTCTGTGTGTTGAGTTGTGTGGGCCGAAGCGGAGGATGGACAGCAATGGGCCAGATGGTCCCCCGGCTGTCCGTACAGCGTGTGTGTGTGGGCAGTTTTTCTGAGTGGATCGTGTGTGACGATGGGTCCAGAGTGTGGGAGGCAGGCAGCCATCTCCAGCAGCAGGAGGAGAGCATCCCGAGCTGTGAAGTATGGCTGAAGTGGCTCAGTCTTTCCCTAATGAACCACAACACACAGAGAGGGGAGGGGGTGGGCGGGACACCGCTAGAATGGACTAATGCAGCGGCTGATGTGACATTGTATACATCGCCAGCCTCTCCCACCACTCATCAAAACCAGCTTAATCAAATTTACTCATTCTTTCTTCCTTTCCCCTTCTCTCCCTCTTACTTTTCTTATTTGTTCTCTCTCTCATCCTTCCAGGTTGAACCAGCAGCAGATCTCTGAGCTGCGGTCCCAGGTGGAGGATCTCCAGAAGGCTCTACAGGAGCAGGGAAGCAAGGCTGAGGATGTGAGTGGAGAGATAGACCCTCCTCATTCACCCCTCCTCCTCTCACATCCTCTTACTCCTGTTACCTTGTCCATACCAATCACTGAGTGGACCCAGTCTTCTCCAATCAGAGACAGTATACTGAAAATGAATAGGAATCAGGAATGGAAAGTACCAATCTCTCAATCGGTTGACCATCTATTGGTCTTAGTGTTTTTTGTTGTTTTTAATCATTTGTTATTTTGGTGTCATTATAACTGGAAATTAGACCTAGACCTCAGTATAGTCCTTGAGGACTGTTGTAGATTGTATCCTTCTCTCCCCTTCGTTGCCTGCCTGCCTGTGACTGCTCTCTGAGATTTTGTGTGTGAACTTAAACCCTTGTTTGCTGTGTTGATTCACCATTAACGCCTACCCCTCTGTCTCTCCGCCTGCCCCCACCGACTGACATTCGGCCAATCAGGCCATTGTAAGTACAGCCCATCCCTGCCTGGACTCTGATTTGACTTTGACTACTTCAGTTGTGTATTATGCTTATTATTTGTGTCTCTGTCTGTCTGTCTGTCTGACAGAAGTCTGTTTCTCAGTAGTTTGTGTGTTGACTGACTTTCTTCCTCCCCATTCAGTCCTCCCTGCTGAAGAAGAAGCTTGAGGAGCACTTGTGAGTACTATTATCACTGTTGCTTGCACACTGCACCTGTGAAGGGAGTATTATTACCGCTCTGTAGATTCTTGCACGTCCGGTTCCTCCATGCTTTTCCTCTGTCCTCGTCTCAGGGAGAAGCTCCATGAGGCCCACTCAGACCTGCAGAAGAAGAGGGAGGTCATTGATGACCTGGAGCCCAAAGCGGACGGCAACAGTAAGCAGCCTCTTATTTCCTGCCCTTGGGAGCAGTGCTATCAAATAGTATCATCTAAGAGCACTTTCAAGCTCTGAAAATGCCGTTAATATTTCCTCTTCAACCTCCCTCCTGTCAGTGGCGAAGAAGATTGATGAGCTGCAGGAGATCCTGAAGAAGAAGGATGAGGACATGAAGCTGATGGAGGAACGCTACAAGCGCTACGTTGAGAAGGCCAGGACGGTCAGTCAACACTGTCTGACACTAAACTCATCCATACAGCACAACGGTGCTTGGCCGCCGCCTTAAATCTGAGTTGCAGATATCGTCAAAGATTGTCATGCACATCGTGACATAGTTGAGAATTTCCGCACCAAGTATGTGTGTGTGTTTGTGTTCGTTGTGCAGGTGATCAAGACTCTGGACCCCAAGCAGCCGCCTCTGACTGTGTCTCCTGATGTTCAGGCCCTCAAGAACCAGTTGACTGAGCGAGACAGGAAGATCCAGCACCTGGAGGTAAGAGCCACTCTACATTGACTGACGAGATGCAGATGAGTGGTGCATTGTCTGACCCTCCATATGCATGAACAACTCCTCTGTGTGCAGCATGACTATGAGAAGAGCAGGTCCAGACATGACCAGGAGGAGCAACTCATCATAAGTGCCTGGTACAATATGGTGAGTAAGTAAACCTCTCCGTATGTGCCTAATCTACATAGTATTAGTGCAGTTGGCATGATAGGTGCTGCAATGACTTGTATAATGGTCTTGTTTTTTTTGGTATGGCTCTATTTCTCTCTCTCCCTCGCCAGGGTATGGCCCTGCATCAGAAGGTGGTGGGAGAGCGATCGGGTCCGTCCAACCAGGCCCAGTCCTTTTTGGCCCAGCAGAGGCAGTCCACCCATGCCAGGAGAGGCCTCGCAGCCCACCACCAGCCCAGATAAGACATATCAACTCTGGGGGAGGATGTGGAGATGAGGCAAAACATGGTCGATATCTTAGTGTTCACTACTTCCGTACTCCTACTCTCACTGCTCTGCCTTTACTTCTCCTCTTGGTGTTTTGTGAAGGTTGCTGCTGCCCCCTGCTGGGCATCTCTGTTACAGGATTTTCTGGAGCGTCAGCGATACAGAGCTACTTACTGCACCTTCAAGTGCATTCAAAGCTGCCAGGACTCATTTGAACAAAGATGAGAAATGGGTCTAAATGAGAGCTGGAATGAAGGAACATGAAGTGGATAGAAAGAAGCTGAGCGACTAATCATTTGTCATGGAATTCTTAGACAATGTTTATCATTCAGTCCCTCCATTTCTTTCAAGCCCTCTTTTTAGCTACAATGTATTTGATGTTTTCTTAAGATTTAGATTGAGAATAATGCTTTGGAAAGCCACAATGATGACAGAGATGGAAAGGGATGATTTCTGCTGTCAATAGGGTAGGGGTCTTTACCTTCCCCCTACTACTACTTTTATATATTTTCACCCTTATTGTCCAGCCTACTATCAGGCTAAATAGATATTATCCTCTTACTATGACATGGAAACACTAATAAGAGAGACCTATGGGTTGAGATCGTGGTGAATTTGTATTAATTCGTGCCCAAGTCATTTGGAGATTCTGGCTTGTGCTGTGTCTCTGACACTTTTAAATGTACATGGTGAGAGAAACTGGTGAAGCGCTAGAACAGGGGTGTCGTCCGGATCCAGATGTTTTGCGGGGAGGGGGCTAACTCGATATACTTTTACAATGACAAAAAAACAAGTTTGAAAGTGTAGAAATGATAATGGACCTACATTCATCCAGTTTATTGACTGTGTCCAGATCACTAATAATCATCAAAATGACAGTCAGGGTGCATCACTTTTTGCCAATTTTGATGGTGAGGAAATGTTGTTGAAGACTGAAGGTGGACCCCGGGGCAAAATGAGTTTGGCACCCCTGATCTAGAAGAGCTCAATGTCTTTGATATGAGAGGAACACATTTTCTCTGCACACATAGTCATGACCTCTTTTATTTCTGTGAATGTGTTTAGACTTTTCTTTCAAGCTGTATCATCTATTTGTTTTCTCCTTTGTAATGAGTTGTTTGGTAACTTATAGTTTGAACAGCAGGAAGAATAGCTTTCTAGTCATTTAAAAAATATATATTTTTTTTTAAATGAACCTCAGCATTTAATGTAGTTGTGTTAGTCTGTATAATAATGTTCAGCAAGGGTGCACAGTGTACAGAAAAGCACTTCCTCCCTTTTGATAATGGTTAATTTCCTTGCGAAAGACTAGAAAAATGTCCATGACTCTGTTAACAATCTATGTTGAAGGACTTTTGTATCAAATTCCTGTTAGGAGTATGGTGTTCACATGTAATGGCAGATGCTCTGAAAGACTAGCAGATATGGGTCCTCTTTTGTCATTGCCATTTTACTGGAAGTATTTGCACAGACTATTGAACAATCTTTTGTTTCAAGCTGTAATATGGGAATTTACTCTTTGAATGATTGACTAGATTTCCTGATGGACTACATTTAGTTATTTTTTTAACTTTAATTTTTCCCCTCTAAAGAGTGAAACAGGGTGTTTTAAGAATTATGATTGGTTGCACACACCACTTTAGACTGATGTGAATGTAGGAAACGCTGGTGCTTGTGAGAACCAGAATGTGGGGTTATTGATTCACATAGTTAATTGATATGTGGGGGGAAACTGGCCACACTGGATGTTGTTACTGTGTAATCCTGAAGGGAAGTAAGGTTTCAAGATGGCAATGGTATGTAGCTTTTCTCTCATTTTCAGCAGAAGCACTCAACTATAGATGCTTCTGTTCGCTGACACTGGAACTTACCTAGCCAATGAACAGACAATTTGTACTCATTTTGTCATTTTTACAACAATTTATGTACGTTCTTACCTATAATTTTCTCAAGATGAACCTGTGAAGGACAACACTATTGTTGAACACTACATATATCTGATTACTTTGACAGTATCTGCGTAAACACAGAACTTCTCTTTGGTACCCAAACTGCTCTCTGTGACTTGTACCTAACCTTCTGTAAGTGTGTAACTATCTGAGCAATGTTATTTACCAGGCTATGAAACCACAACTGTGTCTACATTTAACTTCACTTAGTGTTTTACTCTTTGAGTAGATGTGTTTATTTGGTATTGAATCAGGAAGTAAGGCTTTTAATTTCAAAGTAGTAAATCAACATTCCAACTGAACTGCTATGTTCTAGCACAGATATGGCCTGAACAATACAAACTGTCCTTTTTGTAACTGGAAATCCCTATTAAAATATACTGTCCAATTGCAGTATAACTTGGTGACACTGTCCATTAGCAATATATTACAATTGACATTTACCAGCACAAATTGAACATGCAGTTAAAGGACTTAAACTCCACTGAACAAAAATATAAACGCAACATGTGAAGTGTTGGTTTCATGAGCTGAAATAAAAGATCCCATAAATGTACCATACGCACAAAAAGCATATCTCTCAAATGTTGTGCACAAATTTGTTTACATTTTTGTTAGTAAATATTTATTCTGTGCCATGACAATCCATCCACCTGACAGGTGTGGCATATCAAGAAGCTGATTAAAGTGCATGATCATTACAAAGGTGCACCTTGTCCTAGGGACAAGAAAAGGCAACTACAATGTACAGTTCTGTGACAACACAATGCCATAGCTGTCTCAAGTTTTGAAGGAGTGTGCAATTTGGCATGCTTACTGCAGGAATGTCTACAGAGCTTTTGCCAGAGAATTGAATGTTAATTTTTCTACCAATGTTTTAGAGAATTTGGCAGTATGTCCAACAGGCCTCACAACCGGTGTCGTGTGGGTGAGCGGTTTACTGATGTCAACGTTGTGAACAGAGTTCCCTGTGGTGGGGTTATGCTATGGGCAGGCATAAGCTACGGACCATGAACACAATTGCATTTTATCGATGGCAATTTGAATTGTCGTGCCATTCATCCACCGCCATCACCTCATGTTTCAGCATGATAATGCACGGCCCCACGTTGCAAGGATCTGTACACAATTCTTGGAAGCTGAACATGTCCCAGTTCTTCCATGGCCTGCATACTCACCAAACATGTAACCCATTGAGCATGTTTGGATGCTCTGGATTGACGTGTACGACAGGGTGTTCCAGTTCCCGCCAATATCCAGCAACATCACACATGTCCATTAGCAATATACAGTATGAGTCAGTGTTTCCTCTCCCTCACTCTTAGGTGGTCATTTCATTCCGTCCATTTTGTGATGGTAAAACCCTATTCAAATATATTGGCAATGGACACTGTCCAATTGCAGTATTACATGTTGAAACTGGCAATATATGTGTAATGGACATATCACAATGGGCATTTACCATCACTAATTGGACATGCTGTTACATTGCTGAAACGCCGACTCGTTGAACTCAGGACGGCTTAGCAGTGCTAGTGATTCCTCTCCCTTGCTTGTTGGTGTTGATTTCAGCCTGTCAATTTGGTGATGGTAAATCACTGCTTAAATATATTGGAAATGGACAGTGTCTGTTGGACATATGATATGCCAGTACCAACATTTGCAGTATAAAATGTTTGCACTGGCAATATACACTACATGACAAACTGTGGACACCTGCTCTTCAAACATCTCATTCTAAAATCATGTGCATTAATATGGACTTGGTCCCCCTTTGCTATAACAGCCTCCACTCTTCTAGGAAGGCTTTCCACTAGATGTTGGAACATTTGCTGCATGGATTGGCTTCCATTCAGCCACAAGAGCATTAGTGAGGGTGGGCGATTAGGCCTGGCTCGCAGTCTGCGTTTCAATTCATCCCAAAGGTGTTCGATGGGGTTGAGGTCAGCCAGGTTCTTCCACACTGATCTCAACAAACCATTTCTGTATGGACCTCACTTTGTGCACAGCGGCATTGTCATGCTGTAACAGGAAAGGGCCTTCCACAAGCTTGGAAGCACAGGATCTTCTAGAATGTCATTGTATGCTGTAGCGTTAAGATTTCCCTTCACTGGAACTCAGGGGTCTAGCCCGAACCAGGAAAAACAGCCCAGGACCATTATTCCTCTTCCACCAAACTGTACAGTTAGCACTATGCATTGGGGCAGGTAGCGTTCTCCTGGTATCCGCGAAACCCAGATTCAGCCGTCTTAGACTTGTTGGAAAGGTGGCGTCCTATGACAGTGCCACGTTGAAAGTCCCTGAGCACTTCCGTTAGGCCATTCTACTGCCAATGTTTGTCTATGGAGATTTCATGGCTATGTGCTTGATTTTATAAATCTGTCAGCAATGGGTGTGGCTGAAATAGCCGAATCCACTAATTTGAAGGGGTGTCCACATACTTTTGTGCATATATAGCACAGGTGAAACACCTTCCTTCTAATGAGATGACCAACCAGCACAGGTGTAATACAGACTAACTAACAAGGTTACACCAATCGATGCGCCCCACTTGCTAACGTCCAACCTCTAAATATAAAATGGAAAAACCAAATCCTGTAACACTGGTGATATTGTTACTCTCAACAACAACAAAAAACGGTGTCCGTTTTTTTAATGTAATGTGTAGTATCTGTGTAGGCTGAATTTGTTATATATTCTTATGTTTGTCATTTTTCTGCATAACATTCTACTCTTCCCAACAGCAGAAATATATGTTGGTAGGACAAGGCTATGTATGTGCACATGGAAGTCAGTGATTTATGTTTACTATAGTTTAATGAGGCAATACAAATGTGATGTGACTAAAATGAAAGGACATTTGGTTGACAAAAATGGCCCACTATTTTCATCATTTTGAAAATAACTACGCTAAATTATTATTCAACTGACAAAAATGTGACTAAGACTTAATGATATTTTAGTCATAATGACGAAGACTAGATTACATGTGGGATGAATTGGATTGCCGACTGCGAGCCAGGCCTAATCGCCCAACATCAGTGCCTGACCTCACTAAGGCTCTTGTGGCTGAATAGAAGCAAATCCCTACAGCAATGTTCCAACATCTAGTGGAAAGCCTTCCCAGAAGAGTGGAGGCTGTTCTATCAAATGGGGGACCAACTCCATATAAAGGCCTATAATTTTGGAATGAGATATTCTACAAGCAGGTGTCCACATACTTTTGGTAAGTATCTAGTACCAGCTATCTGGCTTGACGGACCTACCTGGCTGGCCGGCCGGACCTACCGCGCAAATGTAACCCATGTGAAATGGCTAGCTAGGTAGCGGTGGTGCGCGCTAGCAGTCTTTCAGTCGGTGACGTCACTTGCTCTGAAACCTTGAAGTAGTGGTTCCCCTTGATCTGCAAGGGCCGCAGACTTTGTGGAGCAATGGGTAACGACGCTTCGTGGGTGACTGTTGTTGATGTGTGCAGAGGGTCCCTGGTTCGTGGTCGGGGCGAGGGGACGCCATAAAGTTATACTGTTACATTGGTGCCGTGACCCGGATCACTGGTTGCTGCGGAAAAGGAGGAGGTCGAAAGGGGGGTGAGCGTAACGGATGTGAAATGGCTAGCTAGTTAGCGGTGCAGGTGGTGACCACAGACCACTTCTCAGTTCCTATGCTTCCTGGCTGATGTTTTGGTCACTTTTGAATGCTGGCGGTGCTCTCTCTCTAGTGGTAGCATGAGACGGAGTCTACAACCCACACAAGTGGCTCAGGTAGTGCAGCTCATCCAGGATGGCACATCAATGCGAGCTGGGGCAAGAAGGTTTGCTGTGTCTGTCAGCGTAGTGTCCAGAGCATGGAGGCGCTACCAGGAGACAGGCCAGTACATCAGGAGACGTGGAGGAGGCCGTAGGAGGGCAACAACCCAGCAGCAGGACCGCTACCTCTGCCTTTGAGCAGGAGGAGCACTGCCAGAGCCCTGCAAAATGACCTCCAGCAGGCCACAAATGTGCATGTGTCTGCTCAAAAAACAGACTCCATGAGGGTGGTATGACGGCCCGACGTCCACAGGTCAAGGTTGCCAGGGTCAGAGTAGTACAGAAGGTGTCGTATGCTGAGGCAGTGAAGAGGGTATTAGAGGAAGGTGGATCCAGGGTAAGGGATCCTAAGATGCTCTCTGTGAGTAGGACGAGACCAATAGAGGTAGACTAACGTGCTTCAGTAAGATTGGCTTCTTAGTGTACATAGTGTTGTGGAAATTCTAGTCAAGTGAGAGAGACTTGTCATTTCTTCAAACAATCAATCTTTATTTGATATCGATTAATTCTTGCAATAATGGAACAATTTTAAAGGGAAAGATAGGGACACCCCATCCTCTCCAAAAGGATAAATAAAAAATGTTGTAAATCTTATTCTGCCCAAACAATTAACTCACCATTTCCTTTCTTTCCCACTTTCTTTGTTACTTTCACTAGTCTACATATCTGTTTACTTTAACTCAGAAGCCCTCTCAATCACCATCACCCAGTACATTTCTCTTCCACTCAAATACTTGTTCCCCTCTACAATCTCGCCGTCTAACATTACTTTACCAGGTGAACAAAAAGTGTTAAATTATAGACAAAACATAACTTCTGTTAACAGGGAGGACACTGTCCTCCCTCCACTTTTTAATCATTTGTGTTTTTATCCACTCCAACATTTACTGTATATATTGGATATTCACAATTTGCTTCAGACTCATTAAATGTCTATTATTTTAAGATTGACATTTATAAACTACATCGGCCAACTTCAGAAGTGAAATTATAAATTTGGAGGGAGCTTACTTTCTAAAGTAGCTCTTGAGACTATATTTCTTTCTGGTTATAACTTTCACTGTAACATGCCTGGCACTATCCACCAGTCCCCTGTAGATGGCGCTCTCTGTCCATAATAGGTCTGGCGCCTGAGATGGCGTACAGGAAATCAGACACTTTCCATTTTGCCAATTCACGAATCGGTTTAGAACGTCAAACTTTGGAATGTCAACAAACTCCATCGGGACTACAAATTATAGCCTTACATTTAAAAACAAATCTCTACATGTTCAACATTTCAATGGTTCTATTTGACAGGGCATAGGTTTTGTTTCAAAATGTATTACCAGGACGGAGGGCATCCCATAAGTATTTATAGTTTTATTGGTTAGGGGTAAATCAATTTCCCGTACTTTTACCAAAAGTGAACATATGACAATATTTTTCTGAGACTATTTCCCAGATCCTGTGTAGACAGTCATGTAATGTTTTAACCTTATCTCTATCGAATGATCAATTTTTGCATTTTTGTTTAACCTTTATTTAACTAGGCAAGTCAGTTAAGAACAAATTATTATTTACAATGAAGGCCTACCAAAATGCAAAAGGCCTCCTGTGGGGCTGGGATTATAAAAAATTATAATAAAAAGAAATATAGGACAAAACATACATCATGACAATAGAGACAACACAACACTACATGAAGAGAGACATAAGACAACAACATAGCAAGACAGCAACATATGGCAACACAGCATGGTAGCAACACAACATGGTAGTAGCACAAAACATGGTACTAACATGAATTGGGCACAGACAACAGCACAAAGGACAAGAAGGTAGAGATAACAATACATCACACAAAGCAGCCACAACTCTTAGTAAGAGTGTCCATGATTGAGTCTTTGAATGAAGAAATGGAGATAAAACTGTCCAGTTTGAGTGTTTTTTGCAGCTCGTTCCAGTCGCTAGCTGCAGCGAACTGAAAATACGAGCGACCCATGGATGTGTGTGCTTTTAACAGAATATAACTGGCAGAACGGGTGGAGGATGAGGGCTGCAGTAGATATCTCAGATCGGGGGGTGAGGCCTAAGAGGGTTTTATAAATAAGCATCAACCAGTGGGTCTTGTGACAGGTATACAGAGATGACCAGTTTACAGAGGAGTATAGAGTGCAGTGATGTGTCCTATAAGGAGCATTGGTGGCAAATCTGATGGCCGATTGGTAAAGCACATCTAGCCGCTCGAGAGCACCCTTACCTGCCGATCTATAAATTATGTCTCCGTAATCTAGCATGGGTAGGATGGTCATCTGAATCAGGGTTAGTTTGGCAGCTGGGGTGAAAGAGGAGCGATTACGATAGAGGAAACCAAGTCTAGATTTAACTTTAACCTGCAGCTTTGATATGTGCTGAGAGAAGGACAGTGTACCGTCTAGCCATAGTCCCAAGTACTTGTATGAGGTGACTACCTCAAGCTCTAAACCCTCAGAGGTAGTAATCATACCTGTGGGGAGAGTGGCATTCTTCTTACCAAACCACATGACCTTTGTTTTGGAGGTGTTCAGAACAAGGTTAAGGGTAGAGAAAGCTTGTTGGACACTAAGAAAGCTTTGTTGTAGAGCATTTAACACAAAATCTGGGGAGGGGCCAGCTGAGTATAAATGGATGAGCATATAAATGGATGAGAGAGCTTCCTACTGCCTGAGCTATGTTGTTGATATAAAATGAGAAGTGCATGGGGCCTAGGATTGAGCCTTGGGGTACTCCCTTGGTGACAGGCAGTGGCTGAGACAGCAGATGTTCTGACTTTATACACTCCATAAAGCGACCAACTCAGGATACTTTTTTCACCCCTTACGTACGTGTGCAAGTTTGTATTATATTATTATTATTATATCCATTATTACTTAGTCAAATCTCCAGTAATCGATTATACACACATACAATATCTATTTTTTCATATCTTCACAGAATCCATATATAACGTTATAAATCTTAGTTGCTCACGTCAACACCACTCAATGTGCATTCCCCAATGACTCTCCGTTGCTACAAAGCCCGTTGCAACCATACTCCCCCCGGAACTGCCCGGCTATTCATTGGAATAATGCGCCACATGTACCTTGTGATATTACTATGATGGGCAGTGATGGACGGAACCCCTAGATAACTGTTTTATATCCACATTTATTATCTCAATTTCAATCAACTTATTATGCCAATTTCAAACTCTTATTTTTCCTAAATTCTAATTCTCGCATATCACATTCACACTGTACTGTTCCCAAAACACACTCATCAATTAGTTGTTTTCTACAATATTTTTGTTATAACCTGCAGGAATATTGTCTAATTTCTATCTCGAGGTTAGTTCCTGGGATACCGTAACTCATACATGTACATCTTTCTATAATTAGCCATGGTATTACCTCTTTAAATACTTATGTTACACACTACTGATTTCACTAGTCATGGACTGTTCCCCTTCGGGACCACACACCCAAGGCTTTTAATCAGTCACTAGGTTCACTAGTCATAGAGTTCTCATGGAACTTCCACACCATAGTCTTTCACCTAGTCCTAATTTCGCTAGTCACAAATCTCTAAAAGAAAATGTACATCCTAGGCTTTTAGTTAGTTCCCACTAGTTTTACTGGTCATAACATTCCTTATTCAAAAGACATCACATCCCAGGCATTTAACTAGTACCTACCAGTCTCACCAGTCATAGTTGTTCCTTTTACAGAACCCCACCACCTAGTCTTTTGATCTGGTAGAGACCCCATGGGACTTACTTAATCATTGTTTCCAAGAAATTTCAGTCTCACCGTTTATTTATCTATGTTCGAGATCCCGTATTTACCCACCAACGCTCTCCTCTTGGATCTTAGGCAGGTCCCAGCTGAGTGTGGGCTTCCCTGAGTCTCCTAATTTAGGTGACTCCTGTGCACAGTTTAACCCAGGACCTCAGGAGCAGTCAGTGGGTGAAGGTTGGAATCCCATCCTCGTCGCCAAGAATGTTGTGGAAATTCTAATCAAGTGAGAGTGAGAGAGACTTGTTCTTCAAACAATCAGTCTTTATTTGATATCGATTCATTATTGCAATAGTGGAGCTGGTCAACGAACCACCCGTAGGTGATTCGTTGAGAGCCCATTGATTCTGAGTTGGGGCTTGCCTTATATAGCCCGACCTTGTAACATTTCCTTAATCCACCACAACTGTTTCAATGTGTCGAACCAACAGATATCTACTGGATGAGTTGGCCAAATATTCGGAGTCCTCTGTGTTCTCCTGCGTGTACTAAGAATTGTTTGTTCTTAGAATAGAGGATAAGGAGAGACTTCGTTCATGCAAGTTTCAGAGTACAGAGGGTGGGAATAAGAACACGAGATGTGCACAGCCGTGGTGAATTAAGTACAGAGTTATGTGAAAACAGCAACTTTCACAACCAGAGTAACAGGATTGTACACACCTATCATTTATTTAAACCTTAAAGTAATACTAATACAAATGTTCCCCTTAGCTATGGTTGTCAATCACAGAAAATAGATGTGGTGGTAGCTGCAAAGAAATACTTCCATTTACAAGATTTTACTTTAGAAGAGTTCCAAGGTGTGTTGAACAATAGACAGTGTCCTGTCCTCCTAGGCTGCCAGCCTGGTGTAAGATCAAATCAAATTTTATTTGTCACATGCTTCGTAAACAACAGGTGTGGACTAACAGTGAAATGCTTACTTACGGACCCTTCCTAACAACGCAGAGAGAAAGAAAATAGAGAAATAATAGAAAAGTAAAACAAGTAATAAAAGATACACAATGAGTAACTATATAATGGGTACCAGTACCGAGTCGAGGTAATTGAGGTAAATATGTACATGTTCAGGATCCTGTTGGTTCCAGACATGGTGCATCGGTACCGCTTGCATTGTGGCAGAGAGAACACTCTATGACTTGGGTGGCTGAAGTCTTTGACCATTTTTAGGGCCTTCCTGTACCACCTTTGGGTTGTCTGCAAACTTAATGATGGTGTTGGAATCATGAGCGACCACACAGTCTTGGTTGAATAAGGAGTACAGGAGGGGACTAAGCACTCACTGGGACAATGCTGGGGGCAAAGGCCAAAAAAACTATACATACAATGCCTTCATCAAACAACACTGTTTCACGACGCATCAGTGACATGGCAGGAGATGTTTTGAAAGAATTACTGCTTCGCATACAAGCCAGTGAATTATATGCGTTACAGCTGAAAGAGTCAACAGACGTGGCTGGCACAGCTCCTGGTATATGTCTGTTACATTTATGGGGTGTCAATTAAGGAAGACATCCTCTTCTGAAACCACTGGAAACCAGGACAACAGTAGAGGATATTTTTTAAGTACTGGACAGCTTTGTGACATCAAATGGACTTTGGTGGTCAAGATGTGTTGGTATCTGTACTGATGGTGTGAACGCCATGACAGGGAAACATAGTGGAGTGGTAACGCGTGTGCAAGCAGTTGCTCCCGACGCCACTTGGGTACACTGCAGCATCCACCGAGAGGCTTTTGCTGCCAAGAGAATGTCTGACAGCTTGAAAGACGTTTTGGACACTAAAGTGAAAATGGTTAACTTTGTTAAAGCAAGGCCCCTGAACTCTAGTGTATTTTCTGCACTATGCAATGATATGGGCAGCAACCATGTAAAGCTTTTACAACATACCGAAGTGCGCTGGCTATCAAGGGGCAAAGTATTGACACGTTTTTTTAAATTGAGAGACGAGTTTAAAGTTTTCTTTACTGTCCATAATTTTTCCTTGTCTAACTGCTTGCATGATGACAAGTTTCTCACACGACTGGCCTATCTGGGTGACGTTTTTTCTCGCCTGAATGATCTGAATCTAGGATTACAGGGACTCTCCGCAACTATATTTAATGTGCGGGACAAAATTGAGGCTATGATTAAGAAGTTGGAGCTCTTCTCTGTCTGTATTAACAAGGACAACACACAGGTCTTCCGTCATTGTATGATTTTTTTGTGTGCAAATTAACTCAAGCTTACGGACAATGTCAAATGTGATATGGCGAAGCACCTGAGTGAGTTGGATGACACAAACAACTGGATTCATTATCCCTTTCATGCCCTGCCTCGAGTCCACTTACCGATATCTGAACAAGAGAGCCTCATCGAAATTGCAACAAGCAATTGTGTGGAAATTTAATTTAATCAGAAGCCACTGCCAGATTTCTGGATTGGGCTGCGCTCAGAGTATCCTGCCTTGGCAAATTGCACTGCTAGGACACTGATGCCCTTTGCAACCACTACCTATGTGAGAGTGGATTCTCGCCCGGGCCTCACTAGCATGAAAGCTAAATACAGGCACAGACTGTGTGTGGAAAATGATTTAAGACTGAGACTCTCTCCAATACAACCCAACATTGCAGAGTTATGTGCATCTTTTCAAGCACACCCTTCTCATTAACCTGTGGTGAATTATTCACCATTTTCAATGAACAAATAACGTTTTATATGTAAGATGGTTAAACAAAGAGAAAAATGATTGATTTATTATTATATTATTATTTGTGCTCTGGTCCTGGAAGAGCTCTTTGTCACTTCCCACGAGCCAGTTTGTGACAAAAAATCACACTCATTCTTATGTTTAATAAATGTATCGTATAGTGTGTTTGTGGCAGGCTTACAATGATGGCAAAAAACAACATTTAAGAGTGCGCTAGTGCTAGAGGGGGTACGCTGCTGTAGGTTGAATGTTTGAAGGGGTACGGGACTATAAGACCTTATTACTGATTAATGTGTTGTTATTTTGGGGGGGCTGTGTCCTTTTTTATGTTTGTATTTTGATGTCTGGTAGTTTCTGTAATTCAGGGCTGCTCATCTGTAAAAAGAGACCTTGGTCTCAGTATTCAATACCTTCATTTCATTAGGGTGTCATACTTGGGGCTCCCGCGTGGCGCCGCGGTCTAAGACACTGCATCTCGGTGCTTGAGGGATCAATACAGACACCCTGTGATTGGGTGGCGCACAATTGGCCCAGCGTTGTCAGGGTTTGGCTGGTGTAGGTCGTCACTGTAATAAGAATTTGTTCTTAACTGACTTGGCGAGTGAAATAAAGGTTAAATAAAAAGATAGGGCCAAGTAGTGGAATAGTAGGGAGGTTTTAATGGGTGAAGGGTTAGTTCGTAGGGCAATTTTTCTTCCCTTTATCCTCCACTGTAATGAATTCACACTCCAGAACAGTAAGACACAGCCCACACGGTAGGTGGCGTAATGCACCTCTAACGAATGTTTGCGGACCGCCATAATACCATAGAATAAGAAGATTGACGTGCTGACGTAAATGATAAACCGAAATTCAACATGGCCGATAACAAGTGAAAGAAAACCACATCTGGACAAATGTAGCCAATATATCAGTAATATACTTCCCTTTGAGAGTCGTTTGAAAAAATATATTATTATATATAGCTAATTTGGTTGTTTTGTGTTTTGCAATAGTTTAGCTACTCGTGACACAATTGTTTGGTCATTAGTAGTTGACATTTTTCGAATAGCTAGCAACTACAACGCTGACGGGGCTAACGGTAGCTAGCCTCCAACAACAAGTCTGCGTTTTTTTTCGCCTCGAGGACGTGCTAGCTCGCTGGGAGGCGGACAAGTGTCGCTCCGATTGATTTATGGATTTCCACGTTTTTTATTAGATGGCTTCGTATGCTAGCGCCTTTGCCTCGAAGTGTTTTGATTAGTTCGGCGTTCGGGTGGAGTCTGTCACAGAAAGCATTTTTTTTGTCAAGTAGCTAGCCGGCTTTAGTTTGTGTTGACACAAAACGACCAGAGAGCACACCATTAGTTGCAGAAAGGACTAAAGGAACTGAGCCCTTCTACGTGAAAAAAAGCTAACATGGATCCGAAGCGTGGATACAACAGAAGACATCAAAACAGCAGCGATTCGAGCAGTAACAGCCCGGGGTCGCCAGCCAGTCCTGCACCGGGAGTCAGCAAAGCAGCAGCGGCCAATACATTTGCTAATGATGGAAGCTTTATGGAGATGTTCAAGAAAAAAATGGAGGAAGAAAAAAGGAAAAAAGAAATGGACCAACGATGTGGTGATAAAAGTACTGCTGACGAAGGACAGTCGACACAGGAAAAGAAGACTCCGAGTGTGACCAGCTTTGTAAGGGGTTTGGCAGTTGTTAGCTAGAGATTGTAGCCAATGGCAATGTCTCAATTAACAAATTACAAACATTTGTTTTTTTATCCACCACACACAGCTCACGTTAGTGAATATTTACACCACCATAAAGGGATACATTCACACGTGAAGAGATGCACTGCAGTGTCACCAACAAGTAACCTGAGATCAACATCAGGTCTAGACATTGGAAAGCATTCATTAGCTACTCAAGACTTCAGGAATGTTTCCCGTGATAACATAGGCTTGTTCTCTCCTCTTGTGTAGTCTCCATCATTGGGAGTCCACCCGCAAGGGCTCGTATAACGGTTTCAGTCTTCTATCCCCTAACCCAGGTGGGGAAGCGCAGAGGTGGCTCTAAATTGGCCCTCAAGACTGGCATGGTTGCGAAGAAACAGAAAGTGGATCCTGAGGTTCAAGAAATATTTTTTCCCGATTGTTTTGTCATGACATTGTCTTCATGAAATGCCACTTGTGTCCTCTAAGCCATTGTCTAATTATTTATTGTGTTTTCCAGATGGAGGGCAAGGGGGATGCCTGGACAAAATACATGGCAGAGGTGAAAAAGTATAAAGCCCACCAGTGTGGCGATGATGACAAAACCAGGCCCCTGGTCAAATAGACTCTGGAGGACCTTTAGAAAGAAAAACCAACAGGAATTGGGACAGCCATCAAACCTTCTGCATACTGCCAGACTCTTTACAGCTGTAGAACCGATCACCTATTTAATGTTTAATCTTGTTTTTCCTGTTTTCTTTTTGGGTTTAAATGAATGTCAGCTTGTGGGGCAATAGCATTTTGATGTGGAGTTAAAAACGCTTTTGGGATTGTATTGGAGTACATTACTGGTCCTGCTTGATTAAGGGTTATGCTGTCAGGATTGTCATGAGTAAGTGTGAGTTTGTTTGAGATATGGCATTTGATGTCTGCTAAATGATAAGCACCACCCATTGATCTGTATGTTGTGCCTTGGGTGTTGGCTTTGTCTGGACCCAGAACCCTAAAGAACCTCTGTGCTGTTTCAACCTCAGTCTGGTGGCAGCACAGAAAGTTGTGCTGTTTCATTTGACCTTTTGGGCTGCTTTGGATAAGCAACTGTCAGGTAGTGTCTCCGGTTTGTTACCCATCAAATAAACTTTTGATTAATCAGACTCCAGGTAGCATGGTAAAGTGTTTCTTTGCAATGCTGACCATTTGTGGATTTTAAGAGCCAATATTGATATACTTTAACTTTTCACTATGGATGTTATTGGCTTGTTTTCCATTTTTATAAAAGTTATGGAGTGTAGTACTTCATGAAAGTGAGTGAAGGCACAAGACATGAGGGAACAGAAGTACCTGTGCTGTTGACCATAGAAAGTCACCAATATACCATTTTGTTATAATCCTGCATAGTTCATGGCTTGTTTTATTGAATTTGGTGGAGTTATGTACAGCAAAAAAAATACAGCTCCGGTCCCTAAACAAATTCAACATTCGCATTTAACATTTCTTACAGGTCTAGATAATTATATTGAAAAAGCACCACCAAAGACACACTAACCCAGGTATCAGAGAGGGAGGGTTACACAAACAAATTTGCACACTGACGCTAAATAGTGCATTCACACACACAAACCAACCTCTCATTCATTCTCCCTCCCTGACCACAGTGATAAAGGTCTGTTCTGTAAACATGACAAAAACAAGCTTGTCATTAAGCCTTACAATTTACAATATTAAAACAATTATCAAATTGCTGTTTAAAAAATAAGTAACAGCCGGAAGATTATCGAGAGGGTCCAATTCCCCATTTCAGGCCCATCCTGTGTTTGGGCAGCTTCTGTTAGTCATTCAAAGTTGTCCTAGTTCCTGATTTGTCCTGATAGCTGTCATATCATAGTGGTTGTCCTCTGTTCCAAACAGGCGTGGTCAAAGAGACTTCCTCTTCACATCCCCTCCTTGGGTTTGATTGACATCTGGACAGGAAGAGTAGAGTTCTTGAAATATTGATAGGAAACAAAAACAAATATTTAAACATAACACAAATGACAACCACTGACATGACGAAAGCGACAGGCATGCACAGAGACTACAGAGGGTCAGACAGGGAAGATGTCTTTTTCTTTCTTGGGGACATTTGAAGTGACAGCGGGCTGAAAGGAGAGAGCGGTGTCACAGGGAGGGCAGATTTTACCTGAGAAAGCGAGCTGTAAGTGAGGAGGCAGAGCAACCTGAGACCCTGACTGGAGACTCTTTAACAGATCTGAGGAGAGACAGTAGGACATGGGAGGGAGGAGGAGACACACAGGAGAGTGTAGGTCAAGGGCATGGTGAGATAGGAAAGGCAGTGTAGACGAAACAAGAATGGGAAGCAAGATTGAAGAAACGGGTTGAAAGGAAAAGTAAATAGATGTAAAAGCACAGGAGATTAATGGAAGAACAACATTTTAAAGAAAAGGCAGAAGGGGAGAAATGAGGGATGAACCAAATAAACAATATGGGAGAATGTCAGACAATGGAGAAAAACATTGCAGGCTTCCAGACACAGCATGGGGATTTAACACAATGGTCCAACAACATAAAATACACAAAAACAAACTGTAGACATACCCAGACATCAATATACACACAGACTAAAGCAACCCCATCTCGATCAGCTGTTCTACATTCAACTTCTGCTACGTTACAGCCTTATTCTAAAATTGATCAAATCACAGCCCCTTATAACGATAAGGCAAATACAGGTTTTTAGAAATGTTTGCAAAAAAAACTGAAACGCCACATTTAAATAAGTATTCAGACCCGTTACTCAGTATTTTGTTGAAGCACCTTTGCCAGCGATTACAGCTTAGTCTTCTTAGTTATGACGCTACAGTCGGAGGTCCTGAGCGCTCTGGAGTAGGTTTTTATCAAGAATCTCTGTACTTTTCTCTGTTCATCTTTCCATCGATCCTGACTAGTCTCCCAGTCCCTGAAAAACATCAGAACAGGACAATGCTGCCACGACCATGATTCCCCATAGGGATGGTATTGGCCAGGTGATGAGTGGTGCTTGGTTTTCTCCAGATGTGACGCTTGACATTCAGGCCAAAAAGTTCTTTAGGTGCCTTTTGGCATACTCCAAGTGGGCTGTCGTGCCTTTTACTGAGTAGTGGCTTCCGTCTGGGCACTCTACCATAAAGACCTGATTGGTGGAGTGCTGCAGAGATGGTTGTCCTTCTGGAAGGTTCTCCCATATCCACAAAGCAACTCTGGAGCTCTGTCAGTGACAATCGGGTTCTTGGTCACCTCCCCGACCAAGGCCCATCTCCCCCGATTGCTCAGTTTGGCCGGGCGGCCAGCTCTAGGAAGGGTCTTGGTGGTTCCAAACTTCTTACGTTTAAGAATGGAGGTCACTGTGTTCTTGGGGACCTTCAAAATGCTGCAGACATTTTTGGCAGCCTTCCCCAGATCTGTGCCTCAAAATAATCTACGGACAATTCCTTCGACCTCATGGCTTGTTTTTGGCTCTGACATGCACTGTCAACTGTGGGACTTTATATAGACAGGTTGGTGCCTTTCCAAATCATGTCCAATCAATTGAATTTACCACAGGTGGGCTCCAATCAAGTTGTACAAACATCTCAAGGATAATTAAAGGGAAACAGGATGCACCTGAGATCAATTGAGTCTGAATACTTAAGTTAATTTTTATTTTTAATACATTTGCAAACATTTCTAAAAACCTGTTTTCATTATGGGGTATTGTGTGTAGATTAAGGCTGTAATGTAACAAAATGTGGAAAAGTGAGGGGGTCTGAATACTTCCCGAAAGCACTGTACATTTTTCAGTTTTTTCTTGTTTCTGTGGACTGGCTGTGTCACTCACTCTGGGTCAGGGAGAATGCTGAGCTGTTGCTGGCTGAGGAGCCGCTGGCCCCGGTGCTGGAGCCAGCTGTGCCCCCTAATGGGGGCAGGTTTAAGAGTGAAGGAAACTGGAAGGGCAGGGAGACGGGAACCAGCCCCCCCAACATCCCAAAGCCCAGTGGGAGAGATGGAGCAGAGCCAAGAAGACTGCTGCTGGCTGAGGACACCTGGAGAACAAAAGCATATAATTAAGCAATAAGGCCCGGGGGGTGTGGTATATGGCCAATATATTACAGCTACGGGCTGTTCTTAAGCACGACGCAACGCGGAGTGTCTGGATACAGCCCTTAGCCGTGGTATATTGGCGATACAGCATAACCCCCTGAAGGTGACTTATAGTTATTATAAACTGGTTACCAACGTAAATAGAGCAGTAAAAATAAATGGTTTGTCATTCTCGTGGTATAAGGTCTGATACACCACGGCTTTCAGCATTCAAGGCTCGAACCACCCAATTTTTAATTAGAAATATAGACCCAGACCAACATATACAAACACATAAATACACAGACAACACAAACCACACAGTAGACGATAAACTAATTTTGAACATTTGCTGCACCATGACCGTGTCCCACCCAGCTACCATCTCTTACTTCTCACTTACCTGTGGCAACTGAGAAGAGACAGACTGTGTGGAGACCGATTTAATAGGCTTAGCCCCCTGAATGGTTCCACCTGCCAGCCTTTGTCGCTGATTGGCCGAGGCTGTGGTAGGGGAGGGACTGGATCCCGAATGCTTGCTGATGGATGAGGTGTTGGTAAGGCTGGTGTTGGCGCTGCTGATGATGATCTGAGAGGGGGTCTTCTGCCCTCCTGGAGGGGTGTAGCTGCCCTGGACCAGTTTGGCTGGCCCTCCCGGAGCACCTGAGAAAGGTGGGCGGAACCCTGCTGGGCTTTTGGAGGAGTACTGGTGCATACTGGAAGCTGCCTGAGGCCTGGGATTGGGGGAGGGTGAGGAGAAGGTGGTGGGCGTTAAGGGGATGGGGAGGCGAGGGGTGAGTTTGATGATGGGTGAGGTGCTGCTGTGAGAGGACTTGGTGAGAGTGGCCTGCATGGGGGTGATGAAGTTGGACTGCTGCTGAGCTTGGGCTCCTGAGAGAGAGTGGGAGAAGGAGGGAGAAGGGGAGGGGAGAGGGGTGTCACCGTTGTTGGCTTTAGTATTATTGCTGCCAAAGCCCTTCTGATTGGGGGCCGGCCGTGGCTTAGGCTGGGAGTGAGAGCTGGGAGCGTTTGCTTTACTCAGTGCCGTCCCAGCAAGCCTCTGACTGCTCAGCACTGATTGTCTGTGAGCCTGAGCCAGGGCACCTCCACCCTTCATCGACCCCAACCCCTCGCTCCTCGCTGAGGACGGAGATGGGGAGACGGTGGGAGGCCGAGAGAGAGAGGAGGGGGAGGAGGTAGAGACGTAAAGAGGTGTGTTGGAGCTGGGTGTGTTGATGGTGCTCTTCTTGTGCTTCTGGAGGAGAGGTGAGGCGTGGAGGGAGGACAGGGCAGTCTTGGGCCTATCAGGGGAGGGGGGACTGTCCCCTTGGACCAGGCCCTTGGCTGCGTTGCTGAGGAGGGCCAGGGCCTGGGAGATGGAGTCCAGGGCGGGGGCGGTCAGCTCTTCATCCAGGGAGTCCAGCAGACAGATGGTCTCAGCGGGGGACTGGGAGGGCCGGCAGGCCACTGGGGCAGCAGGGGAGGGGGTCACACCAACTGAGGGGGTGGATCTCTGGACCCAACTACCCTCCTGGATCACCAAACAACATAGGAGATAGAAAGAGCAAACAATTAGTGTGATCTAAAACTATTCAAACAACAATGGTATTGAAATGACAAGCATGCAAGCAGTGCATCAGACTGCAAAACACTAACCTTGGGTTTAGACTTGGGAGTAGGAACCATCTTTTTCTTGGCTCTGGATAACAGTGAAATCAAAAGGAAAAATAGTGCATAATTAAGAACACCAGTGTTCTTAAAAATCACTATATTTAAGTAAAGTATATCAAAGTAATGACTCACGGATTGCCAGTAAGGTGACAATGAACCATGAGGCTCTCTTTGAATAGCATCCTGAGGAGGAGAGGAATGTGGAGAGATTTTTTTTTCTTTCCTTTATTCAACTAGGCAAGTCAGTCAAATTCTTATTTACAATGACGGCCTACCAGGGAACAGTGGGTTAACTGCCTTGTTCAGGGGCAGAACGACAGATTTTTACCTTGTCAGCTCATGGATTTGATCCAGCAACCTTTTGGTTTCTGGCCCAAAGCTCTAACCACTGCCGCCCCATGTGGTGTGATGAAATGCAAACTAAGTTAAATGGTCAAATTGTATACTTTTATGCAAACGCACACACTGACCTGGCCTGCATCCAGCCCTTGGGCCACAGTGGTTTCACCTCAGTCTCCATGAAGGCCTTGAGATAGTCCTCTGGAGACTGGGAGCTCTGGCCCTCCAGCTCATAGCAGCCCAGCTTCACCCTCACCAGGTTACACAGCAACATCCTACAGACCAACATGTTCCACCAATATGCATTACAATTTCAGCTCCACTGTTGGCGAATGAGTCGTTCTTTTTGGACAACTCTTTTTACTGACTCGAGAGTCATGATTCGCTTTTCTGAGTGACTCGTTCATTTTAGTCGTTCATTTGACTTGCTGGCTGCATTTAATTCTACAGCAGGATTAATACACACTCCCTCTGTCACTCCGGAGATGTGCTCCGACCAACAACTGTTGGTCATATGAGCGCAGGTAAAATAGATCATGCTGCAGGCAGCATAGAAAAGTAAAAAGACATGTTTAGAACTAATAAACGATTGCATGGTGCAAGAATGAATGCTATGATGGATACGGCTTTGTAGAACCAAAAGATACACAGCTTCTGCTCAACAAACTCGAATCATCGTGAACTGCAAACGATATTGTGCTTATCACCCTCACACCACTCAAGCAATGCATTCCGTCAAGAGTCGTTCACAATCGTGTCCGGTTGCGGCCACAACTAGACTTTGTTTCAAATGTACCAAGAAATAATCGTATTTGTATGCCTAGCAATCAACAAATATACATCGTTTTAAGCACCATTATACAAGTCTGTCACAAACGACATCTCCAATAAGCCCCTTACGGTGAACGACCTATGAACGAGAGGCACGTAGAATTATGACTATTTCTAGTTTTTAGTTATCGTTCACCGGGGTCCTGCATGCTCTGGGCATTACTGACTCAAATGAACAAAATGAGTCGAAAGATTCATTCATTTGACTGAACGAGTCGAAAAGATCGGAGTCAGTAAAAAGAGCCGAAAGTCCCACCACTACACTAAACCAAAACACCTGTATAACATAATTGTATGACGTTAAATTCACAAATGAGAGCTCACCTGAGCTTCTCATCCCAGACAAACTTCTTGCGAGGTCCCATCACTCTCTTCCCAGGCTTCTCCTCATCCTCCTCTTCTGATCCGTTCTTTTCCCCCTCTTCTGACTGCTGTCTGTAAATACACAACCCAGAGAGAATATTGGACGAGGAGTGGAACAATAGACAGCAAGGGACAAAAGGAGAGGTCTGAGAGGAAATAAGAGGTGAACAGAATGCAGGAGAAGAAAGGAGAAGGCCTTACTTGGCCACTTTGGCGATGCAGTCCATGTTGTATCTGGCGATCTGCTCTGGCATCACGCTGCACACAGCCAGCTTCAGCTTCAGTAGTGGGGCACGCAGACGGTCGTCCTGTATGACAGAAGATGGAAAAGGTTACAATCACGCACACCAGGTGACACTCACGCCACACACTCCGTTAACAAACAATCAACAATTAGATAGAAGACAAGAACAGGCATATTATGTGCACATACACACATACCTGGATATTGAGGCTGAGTTTCTTTAGGCGTTTGAGCAGAGCCTCCTTGTTGCAGGGCACAAAGGCCTCGAGATGGGAGTAGACTGAAGAGCGCACTGCTGCCGGCTGCTCCTGGACCTGCAACTCAATACTGACCAACACACAGAGGAAGAGGGTTAGACATTAAGATAAACACTGACTAACACACACAGAGAGATGGACAGGGGAGGAAAGACGGTTTGTTCTGTTGTAAAGAGCTCAGAGCAGAGACTCACTCCAGTAGGATGTTGTTCATGTCCAGCGTGAAGAACTTTTTCCTGCCCTCTTGATCAAACTGATGAGAAGCCTGTTCGTTGGAGAATAATTCAATTTCAGACATTCTCTAAAACAAAATATATTATGCTCAAATGGACACTGAAATGTAATGCAAATCAATCAATCACCTGCCCTTTCACTCCTCTAAGCCTCAACTTGTCATCTAAGCCTTTCTTTTTGATTCCCTTCGTTACAGTACCTCTCGCTCTTGGCCTCCTCTCCTCCCTGCCTCCACTACCTTTCTCTCCTCTTCCTGATATTCCCCTTGCCCTTCACCCTCACCGTTCTGTCAGAGAGAGTTGGCACTTGTTTTCCCCTCATCATCTCAAAGAACATCACTGCTCTCTTGTTGCCACAGCAACCTCTACTTCTCACTCCTACTTGTGCCCCTGAGAGAATGCATGTGTTACTCTGGTCTCTTTAAAGAAGGAAATATCAAAATGGTGACAATCATCACTTTTCATTTTTTAGGGGGGAGGGGCTCTATACACTCCGTGTAATGTGCTTGAACGTTTTCAACGAGCAGTGAGGGCCTTTAGACCCTACAAATAAAATAAACTGACTTAAGAGCCAAAATCTCTAAATATGAAATATATCTGTAGCTGGATTTGATTGAAGATGTCAGTCACTTACCACTCGGAGGTCCTCAATGCGCTTACTGAGAGGGGCAGGCAGTCCATTAGGCAGAGGAGGAGGGGGCAGGAGACCTCCTTGTGCCCCCTGGACCCTACCCGGAGCACCGTTCTCCCCCTGCGCAGGGCTGGAGGGCTGAGGAGAGTCCAGCAACCCAAAGTCCAGGTCTCCCATCATGTCCTGCAGCATGTCGTTGTTATTGGCTGAACCCAGCAGTGACATCATGGCAGGGTCGTTGGCCAGGTCGGCCATGCTGATGTCGTTGGGTTTAGGGTGGGCGTTGAGCAGGGCACTGTTGGCGTTGTGCTGGCCACGGGGCAGACCGGGGTTCTTCTTGCGGTTCTCCTCCTTCTCCCGCGTGAAGCGGCGGAGCATGGCAGCCAGATTCAGAGAGTCCTTCATCAACTTCTTCCGCTTCTTCTTCTCTGGCCGGTGGACATTCAGGCCAGATGCTCTGAAAGATAACATAGGACCGTTGCGTTGCTACATGGAGCTTGTTACAAGCCATAGACATTTAGCATAACTACGAAGCACACGGCTCAAGTCAAAGTCGGGCAATAAGTTCATACATCATATGAGCCTATACATCAGTTAACTTCAGAAGTGGCACAGCAGATGTAGAACATTGCTCACCCTTGCTTTGGCATCCTGATCTTCCTGGGCTTTTTTTCATCCATGTTACTGCCATCTTGCTTTTTCATTCGCTTCTTTATCACACGCTCCTCACCATCTTTCAACTTCTACAGACAGGAGGAACAAAAACTGAGCTTGTCACATGATATAGAAATAGAGTTTAACACTGAATAACTTGTTCATATATTGAAAAGGTGTGTGTGTGTAACCCACCTTGAAGTCCTCTCCCTCTGACTCGGAAGCTGCTCTGAACTGCAGGGTGCCAGTGTTGATGTAGAACCCTCCCAGCTTAGTGTTGAGGGAGGCTGGCACCAGCTCATCATACTGAGGGGAAGAAAGTAGCTAAGGGATAATCAACAAGGGGCTATGTATTCTCTGGAAAATAATAAACAACATGGAAGGTGTGTTCGACGACACGCTAGCGGAGTGGAACTAACCTTCCATGGAGTTGCATTATTTTCCGAGTTGATTTTCCCTTTTATACCATGGCTATAATTTAACAAATTTACAGTTAAAATTCCTTCAAAATCCACTGAAGTAGCTAGCAAGTTTGCTAGATATAGTAGCTACAGTAGTTGCCTTAGTAACCAAACAAACAGCTTGCTATTATGAAAATGAAATTCAAAAATGCCAATAATGTTCTCAACTCAACTTTTGCAGCTCAAACATAGAACATGTAAGAATGAACTGTAGCTATTGAATTCTACTGTGCTGATATGCCAGGCATTATAGGGAAATAATGCCCGCTCTAGAATGCCCGTCAAGCCAATCAGGAAAGACTATTCAACAATGCCATGGTATAACAGGTTACAAACAGCAGATAAACTAATAAACGAGTATGGGGGAGAGGAATGCAATGTGTTAATGAAAAAGGATCTATGATACAGGAGCTAGGGGTAAAGTGCAAATACGTTAAAGCATATGTTGATGCTTGTTTACATGAGTCTGTTCACAAAGGAAGGATTCTGCAGTATATGAGCAGACAGAGGGTACATACAGCCTCAGAGTTATCAATGAATGGGTCAGTCTCATCGTAGCCAAAACCAATGTCGATGAGATCCTGCACCCTGTCCTTCCTCTTCTTTTTCCCTGTATTGGCCTGTGACTAGAGGAAACAAACAATTACAGTTGACTAGGTGAAAATATACAATGCAAATGCAACAAAATCAATATATTTGATCTATGTGTAGACCTACACTGCTCAAAAAAATAAAGGGAACACTTAAATAACACAATGTAGCTCCAAGTCAATCACACTTCTGTGAAATCAAACTGTCCACTTAGGAAGCAACACTGATTGACAATAAATTTCACATGCTGTTGTGCAAATGGAATAGACAAAAGGTGGAAATTATAGGCAATTAGCAAGACACCCCCCAAAACAGGAGTGATTCTGCAGGTGGTGACCACAGACCACTTCTCAGTTCCTATGCTTCCTGGCTGATGTTTTGGTCACTTTTGAATGCTGGCGGTGCTCTCACTCTAGTGGTAGCATGAGACGGAGTCTACAACCCACACAAGTGGCTCAAGTAGTGCAGTTCATCCAGGATGGCACATCAATGCGAACTGTGGCAAAAAGGTTTGCTGTGTCTGTCAGCGTAGTGTCCAGAGCATGCAGGCGCTACCAGGAGACAGGCCAGTACATCAGGAGACGTGGAGGAGGCCGTAGGAGGGCAACAACCCAGCAGCAGGACCGCTACCTCCGCCTTTGTGCAAGGAGGTGCACTGCCAGCGCCCTGCAAAATGACCTCCAGCAGGCCACAAATGTGCATGTGTCTGCTCAAACGGTCAGAAACAGACTCCATGAGGGTGGTATGAGGGCCCGACGTCCACAGTTGGGGGTTGTGCTTACAGCCCAACACCGTGCAGGACGTTTGGCATTTGCCAGAGAACACCAAGATTGGCAAATTCGCCACTGGCGCCCTGTGCTCTTCACAGATGAAAGCAGGTTCACACTGAGCACATGTGACAGACGTGACAGAGTCTGGAGACGCCGTGGAGAACGTTCTGCTGCCTGCAACATCCTCCAGCATGACCGGTTTGGCGATGGGTCAGTCATGGTGTGGGGTGGCATTTCTTTGTGGGGCCGCACAGCCCTCCATGTGCTCGCCAGAGGTAGCCTGACTGCCATTAGGTACCGAGATGAGATCCTCAGACCCCTTGTGAGACCGTATGCTGACACATGCACATTTGTGGCCTGCTGGAGGTCATTTTGCAGGGCTCTGGCAGTGCACCTCCTTGCACAAAGGCGGAGGTAGCGGTCCTGCTGCTGGGTTGTTGCCCTCCTACGGCCTCCTCCACGTCTCCTGATGTACTGGCCTGTCTCCTGGTAGGGCCTCCATGCTCTGGACACTACGCTGACAGACACAGCAAACCTTTTTGCCACAGTTCGCATTGATGTGCCATCCTGGATGAACTGCACTACCTGAGCCACTTGTGTGAGTTGTAGACTCCGTCTCATGCTACCACTAGAGTGAGAGCACCGCCAGCATTCAAAAGTGACCAAAACATCAGCCAGGAAGCATAGGAACTGAGAAGTGGTCTGTGGTCACCACCTGCAGAATCACTCCTGTTTTGGGGGGTGTCTTGCTAATTGCCTATAATTTCCACCTTTTGTCTATTCCATTTGCACAACAGCATGTGAAATTTATTGTCAATCAGTGTTGCTTCCTAAGTGGACAGTTTGATTTCACAGAAGTGTGATTGACTTGGAGTTACATTGTGTTGTTTAAGTGTTCCCTTTATTTTTTTGAGCAGTGTATTTGTTTCCACCACAGAGTAAAGGGACCTACATATTTGCTCTCAAATTTCTTGGCGAGCGCCTCTACTTCTCTTCTCTCCTTCTCGTTGTCTGCAAAGGGGTCATTGGGGTCCAGGGCTGGCATCAGACCTTTAGGAGGTCCTGAAACAGGAGGCTTCTTCACCTTCAAGAGACAATCAGGCATGTCAGGAAATAAGAGTAGGTAAAATGGGTTCAACAGTGGATTCTTAGTAGCTTAAAATGTAATCTTAAAAGTTGTACCTCCAGCAAGATGGGAAATAGGTGTCATTAACATATTATATCATTTATATAACGGTAATATAAACATTCATATGAAAATTAGAAGAACGTTAGAGCCTACATGAAGATGGCATGCTTACATCATATCTAAGAATACTGTAGCTACAGTTGGCCAACATCGCTCTTGTTGACAACAGCACCATAGCCTCGAGAGCTTACACTTCAAGCTGCCTACGCGTTCACCGGCCCAACCTGCTGTGTTATCACTTGTAGCCTTGACTGATTTCACGTCTTTACCTGAGTAGATTGAACAAGTTCACTGTAGTTGAATTCAGCAGATCCCCGTTCGCTGGGTTCAGGCAAGGAGAGGTTCAAGCGCACTGTTACACGTTTTGTTTCCGCTGAATCCCCGTCACCGGCTTTCACGATACCGAAAGGACTAGCACAGGTACCACCTCCTGGCCTGGTTGCTGCACTTCCACCTCCTCCATCTTCCCCCAAACTGATTTCGGCCTCATCTTCCCGGCGGCGTTTCTTGGATTCCGAAGGCGGTGTATTGTTGTTAAAAGAATAGATTGTGACAAACGGTACTTTTCTCGGTTCGGCCATTTGATGCTGACCGTCACAGAGCCCCTAGGTACGAACACACAAGGGAGGACGAGACTTCACTGAACTAACGTTACTGTAGCTTGCTATCTAAAATTGGGAATGTTCGACAACTAACGTTAGTTTACCATCTAGCTATATCAGGTAATAAAATGCATTAACCCACACAGTGGTATCTTCTGCACCTCCCAGGTTAGCTCCGGGTCCTTTAAATCACGAGGAAGAGTAGTTTTAGTTGTTTCCATTAAATTGTTCGGTAGCTACCGCAAGGAGGCATCTGAAGTAGCCATCTTGACCATTATTATCATTATTCAGTGAGAGTAGTAACTGGGCGTGCGTATGAAAAGCGGAAACAGAAAAGTCAGGGAGCAGTCTTTGACCAATCATAGAGCGAGAACGCCCTCAAGAACCGCCCACTTTGCATACTAGCGCGAATACAGAGAATTGATTGTTCCCTGACTCTGGCACGCGGGATGTTTAGACGAGGTTCCTTGAACACTTTTATCTGGACTGAACGCACCGAAACACAGGACTACCTACCGTTCATTAGAAAATATGCATTGAAACCAACAAATTCTAATGTTTTATATTTCTGTATATGCATGATAAGGACTGGTCTTTATGTGCTCTAAAACGTTATGTCAAGGCCAGAGATAATAAAAGCACAGATGTGGTATAAGATTTTAATATTTATTCACATAGGCAAATATGTACAGAATAAATGTGCAGAAAAACGTCACCAATACAATGTACTAGCAAAATAACAAACAGGAAAGAGATGAATGAATAATGAACAAACTGGCACTTATGGTGAATTTTTGCATTTGACTGTCAGTTTGCCCAAAGGACCCTTTTCTTCATATAAGCTTTGCATTCTTAAGTACGGAATGATAACATCACAGAGAAACCCTGTTGTCCTTGGCCCATTTCTTCAGAATCCTGATTATGTATTCCACCTGAGGATTCCCAGTGTTCCTCAGCAAGGGCAGCACTTCCCTCAAAGCCTCCCTGTAAAATACACAAAATTGAGCACATTATGGTAACATAAAAACTCACATTGTTAGACTTCAGCAATGCAAAATACAGCCCATCATGTCAAAAAAATGTGTTAGGTCACTGAGCTGAGGACAGATTATTTCAACGCTATACAAAGTGGTGACATTCATGATCCTATATTTTTTATTTATTTATTTTACCGTTATTTTACCAGGTAAGTTGACTGAGAACACGTTCTCATTTGCAGCAACGACCTGGGGAATAGTTACAGGGGAGAGGAGGGGGATGAATGAGCCAATTGTAAACTGGGGATTATTAGGTGACCATGATGGTTTGAGGGCCAGATTGGGAATTTAGCCAGGACACCGGGGTTAACACCCCTACTCTTACGATAAATGCCATGGGATCTTTTAATGACCTCAGAGAGTCAGGACACCCGTTTAATCCAATCAATCCAATAGATTGCTAAGGTAGACATGGTACCTACCTGGGTTCTCTGCTTGCCAAAATTAGCTGAAAGATACCCACACAGGCTCCCCTTTTGCCCTCCCAGTACTCAGGGTTGGGGTCCAATCTCTCCAAGACATCAAATGCCTTTGCTGAGTAGTAGAACTGGCCCATCTGTAGATGAGAGAGAAGAGTTACACATGGTGCAAATCAGTGGTGTAAAGTACTTAAGTAGTTTTTTGGGGTATCTGTACTTTACTATTTATATTTTTGACTACTTTTACTTTACCACATTCCTAAAGAAAATTATGTACTTTTTACTCCATACATTTTCTCTGACAACCAAAAGTACTCGTTACATTTTGAATTCATATACTTATCAAGAGAACATCCCTGGTCATGCCTACTGCCTCTGATCTGGTGGACTCAATAAACACATGCTTCGTTTGTAAATGATGTCTGAATGTTGGAGTGTGCCCCTGGCTATCTGTAAATTAAAAAAATCTAGAAAAAGTGTCCATCTGCTTTGCTTAATATAAGGAATTTGAAATTCTTTATACTTTTCTTTTTTTGATACACAAGTCTTTTTTAGAAATTGCATTTACTTTTAATACTTAAGTATATTTAAAACCAAATACTTCTAGACTTTTACTCAAGTATTTTACTGGGTGACTTTTACTTGAGTCATTTTCTATTAAAAGGCATCTTCACTTTTACTCAAGTATGACAATTGGGTACTTTTTCCACCACTGGTGCAAGTGCTCTCAGAATGAAATAACTTCTGTCCTGATGGGGAAATTAAACATTTAGGAAGTTGAGTGATTTTGGAATTAATAAAGGAGAGTAACCTTGTAGCAATCATTTGCAATGAGCTGCAAGAGGCTGAAGGACTCTGCTGAGGTCTCCATCTTCATGTAGAGCTCCCAGGCCAGACGGGCCTTCTGGTTCATAATGTCTAAATAGGACAACAGGGTTCATTGACAACAATAGAACAACCACACAGTGTTATACCAGCAAATGTTTACATCGTTTAATGAGAAGGAGAACATACAGCAGCGTGCCAGCCAGCTCAGGTACACATAGTCACTCTTGTTCTTGTCATTCTGAATCAACAGGAAAATCTGGGAGATAAAGAGAAAGCACACACTTAACAGACAATAAAACACATACATCCGTATCAGTGAAAAAGTTAACAAAATGACATCAAATAATCCCAAAAGTACATGTCAAGGTTTTACCTCCTCTGCCTCCCTGTAGTTGCCAACAGCAGCTTTGGCCTGTGCATAGTTGAAGTTGAAGGCGTCATCGTTGTAGAAGTAACTCTGTGAGCAATGAGAGTTTAGAGTATTTAGAATCCATTGAAGAATGATAATTATAGAACGTCAATATTCTATGTGGACACAAATGTGTGTCATGGTATTACGCTGTGCTTACCTTGACAGAGTTGAGGTAGATAAGCACATCCTCAAACTGCCTGAGCAGAAAGAAACAAGAAGCCATGCACTGTCTGCCAGGGATGGTGTCTAATACACAGGGAAAGGAATTGTTAAAGTAAGCACGTATTTACCATTGAATTAGTGCAGTACAAAAATGTAATTCTAGTCAGTATTTTAAATACCTGGAGGAGCACTCACCACATTCGCTAGCTGAGCCACCAACCAGCTGGAAAAACTGCTGAGCAATCTTCAGATGATCTCTCTGTAATGGAAAAATAACATGATAATGTCACACAAACAAAATCAGGCGGGTATCAAGGCACAACTATAGATATACTGTACATGAATCTATAGTTATATATACACTGAACAAAAATATAAAACGCAACAATTTCAAAGATTTTACTGAGTTACAGTTCATATAAGGAAATCAGTCAATTGCAATAAATACAGATATGCATCTGTGTCACAGGTACCTTCAAAAGAGGTTGGGGCATGGATCAGAAAACCAGTCATTATGGTGTGACCACTATTTGCCTCATGCAGCACAACACATCTCGTTCGCATAGAGTTGATCAGGCTGTTGATTGTGGCCTGTGGAATGTTCTCTCACTCATCTTCAATGGCTGTGTGAAGTTTCTGGATATTGGTGGGAACTGGAACACGCTGTCCTACACATTAATTCAGAGCATCCCAAACATGCTCAATGGGTGACATGTCTGGTGACTATGCAGGCCATGGTAGAACTGGGACATTTTCAGCTTCTAGGGATTGTGTACAGATACTTCCGACATGGGGCCGGGCATTATCATGCTGAAACATGAAGTGATGGAGGCTGATGAATTGTACAACAATGGGCCTCAGGATCTCGTCACGTT
Source organism: Salvelinus fontinalis (assembly GCF_029448725.1). Lineage (NCBI taxonomy): Eukaryota > Metazoa > Chordata > Actinopteri > Salmoniformes > Salmonidae > Salvelinus > Salvelinus fontinalis. The sequence goes on from NC_074698.1 coordinate 17,147,015, forward strand.
ATCTCTGTGCATTCAAATTACCATCAATAAAATGCAATTGTGTTCGTCGTCCGTAGCTTATGCCTGTCCATACCATAACCCCACCGCCACCATGGGGCACTCTGTTCACAACGTTGACATCAGCAAACCATTCGCCCACATGACGCCGTACACGTGGTCTGCAGTTGTGAGGCCAGTTAGATGTACTGCCGAATTCTCTAAAAACGACATTGGCGGCGGTTTATGATAGAGAAATAAACATTCAATTCTCTGGCAACAACTCCTGGACATTTCTGCAGTCACCATGCCAATTTCACGCTCCCTCAAAACTTGAGAAATATGTGGCAGTGTGTTGTGTGACAAAACGGCACATTTTAGTGTGGCCTTTTATTGTCCCCAGCCCAAAGTGCACCTGTGTCATTGAGCATGCTGTTTAAATGAATCAGCTTCTTGATATGCCACACCTGTCAGGTAGATGGATTATCTTGGCAAAGGAGAAATGCTCACTAAGATGTAAACACATTTGTGCACAGAAAGCTCATGAAACAAGGGAACAACACTTTACATGTTGCGCTTATATTTTTGTTCAGTGTAGTAACTAACTGCATCTCTGGTACTCACCGACCCCATCTCCTGTCCGAGTGCAGCATTCACAACCCCCTTCAAGATGTACTCCTGAAAAAAAGTCAGGGAAAGGTTACAGCACATATGCACTTACCATACACCACAATCCATTGAGTTCATGGCTAGGGCTGCACTAACCCTGGCAAAGAGAGGAGGAGGATAGGGAAAGAGGGGGAGATGGCGAGAGAGAGCTGGCTGCACACACACACTTACTGTACGCTGATGTACATTAAGACTAACACTGCCCTGAACCTGAGAAAGAGAGAAAGAGAGAGAAAGGGGGAGGTTAATACACAACCGCCTACCACAAATGACTACCCTGCAAACGCAGAACTACACCGCAAACTACACTATCCTTGTAGAAGGAGGAAGAGGAAAAGGGAGAGCAGGGAAGAGAAGGTAAGATTACTGGACCCTAAAATAGCTGAGGGGCAGGAGACGAATGATAGGCGGGATGAAAAAATAAGGGAGGGAGTGAAATCTGGAAATGGTGAATGGAAATAGAGGAATGAACCTGTGGTGTGGTGGGTTCTAAGTCTTTGATGAGCTGGTAGGACTCCTGGACATCATCTGAGAAAAATAAAATCACTATCCATATACTAACAGTAAAAAAAACACACTTAGTTATCAATCAGTTATCGTTACATTGGCTAGTCAGTAATAAAAGTGGCAGCCCACCTTGTCTGAGGTAGTAGATGACCAGATTGAGACGAGCCTCAGTAATGACATCAATCAGTGCAGGCAGCACTTGCAAGGCCCCCTCCCCGCTACGAAACACCACCTGAACACCAGAGAAAGAATCAAAAAGGGTAATTTGCTTGCATGCTGCTACACACGTGAGGTGCAAAACTGCTATGTTCCCTAGGCTGATAAATCATGACTCTCACCAGGTTGTGTCGGATTAACTCCTTGGCAAACTCAAAGGAGCTGGAGGAGATATCTATCAGGTTTTTCAGCTCAGTCTGAGAGAAGGAAAATGTGATTTTTGTTGTTTAATACTACAATGTTGTACATTGCGGAGTCACTGACTGAAGCCTTACAAACATTAACAAAGCAACATTCAGACAAACAAGGTTTCATTTTGAGAATTATTTGCTCAGGACTCTCTTGTCAAGTAGCGTTACCTCTGCTGCTTTTCCGTTGTAGAGCCTGAAGTGGTTGCAGGCCTTGAGGTTGAGAGCAATGGTGGAGTCTGGGACACTCTGCAGGTAAACAGCCAGCACCTCCTGGGACACATCGTAGTAGTCCAGCTTGTAGTAGCACAGAGCCACATACACATTCAGGGCCAGGAAGTCTCTGCAGCAGACACAGTATGAACAGCGCATGAGCTCCACCGACTCACAGTAGGTACAATGAATCGCTCTTTCCCACCCTCTCACCTGCATAAGCAGTCACTATCCTCCTCTCCAGTCTCCGTTATCTTCTCTCTGTCTCAACACAGGGAAACTATCACTCTCCCTCCCTCCACTCCCTCTCTAACTCCCCCTCTCATAGTCTGTGCCGCTACTCCCATTTGTGTCAGGATTACATTTGGAGTGTTGCCCGGTGTCTCTGTCACTCTGTGGTGCATTCTGTTGCCTGTCACCTGTTCTGCAGCAGGATGCGTTTGTAGATGTCGATGGCCTCCTGGTAGTGGGAGCGCATGTAGTGGATGGAGGCCAGGCTGAGCTGATCCTCTGTCACATCCTCCAACTCCTGGTGGAAACCCATCAGCTGCTTCTCATCATTGAACTGGGAGAGAAAAAAAGAAATAGACCAGAAATAAAGGTATAATAGAATTAATTCTGTTATTTAAGTTGTTTGGTACCATAGCACTGAATGAATGAGTGAGAGATAAGGGTGAAAGCTGACCTTGTGAGCCAAATGGAACAGTAGTCGATTCTGCAGCTGGCATTTAGGGGCTGAAAGAGGTAGAGGAAGCACATAAGGTCAGTGAGAAAAGGTCTTTAATTTTCCATATCACCTTTTCTAATAAAGCAACAAAATGTGAGAATAGGGAACAAGGTGGATGAGGTACCCTTGCGTGAAGCCTCCTCTGCTTCTTTGTAAAGCCCCAGGAAGAAGAGAGTACAGGCCAGGTAGACCCACACATCCGGGCGGCAGTCTGGTTTGTCTGTCAGGGCCTTGTATTCCTGAGGAAGGAATAGACACATAGGTATTAGTTCATGTCTCACAAATCAAAAACAGGAAAATACTTTCACACATCCAAACCAATGTTACTGAATTCAATAAAGGTTTTCAAACCTCCATGGCTCTCTTGTAGTCACCAAGGTGGAAAGCACAGTAGGCCAACCACAGGTCTGCATCCTCCCCTCGCTCGCCAACATTGCGCTGAAACTGAGCAAATTGAACCATATTGATACGATGAGCATCATATTTCGCAGACAGTAAAGTAAGCACTGCATTGTTCAAACATATAACAGCTCTATAAACCTATATGTCACACTTCAGAAGGCATGCAGCCAGAATGGCATTTACCTCCAACAACGTAATGGCCCCCAGATAGTCTCTTTGAATTAGGAAGTCCTCCACAAGCGGTGACTTTTTTTCTTTTATCTTCTTACTTACTGGGATCTCCCCACCAACAGCTGCTGGCTTTAATCTGGACAGAATCTGAGAGAATGAATATGAAAATTATATAGAACTCCACAGCCGATGCTGTCCACAACAGAGCCAGCCATAATTACTAAGGGCCCATCCAACTAGTTACTTGCCTCAAACCTGTGGCTGGGCTGCAACCTGGTCTCAAAGCATTTCGTATTATTCTCTATGTAAATCAAAGACACTCCATTTAGATATATATGTTACGTATGAAATGGACAACCTCAAATTAATACATCACCCATTTCGGATGATATGTTACGAATTTGCTAAACATACACTATGTAACCATACAACCTAAGTAACCATACCAAACATAATATACTAATTTCAGTATCGCGGATTTAAGTGTACTGTTACGTATGTTACGGTCTAATCTATGAGACCAGGCTGGCGTGCTAGGTAACGTTAGATTTCTGCAACAAAAAATATATAATAATCATCCAGCACGGAAATGTTTACAGACTTCTTCGTGTGGTAGCTAACCTAACGTTAATTCTAAATTGCATAGACTACCAAACAAAGGTTCAATAGCTAGCTAGCTAACAGTACGTTAATGTTAGCGAACGTTACGTTAGCGTAGCTGCATTCAGTAAAGCAAACACTTACCATGGCCAATGGAGTTAGTCGTCACGAAAGCACAGTAACAGCGCTCAGATAATCAGACAAGATACATGTTTTTCTAATCAAGAAATATATGCTAACCAGCTAGTGTAACAGATAGCTGTTGACAAGCATGGGAGCTCTTGTCGCCAAGCAACGTCCCCACAGTCTTTGCTCCTCCCTAGCCTACTGGTTTATCACTGTGTTTAAAGGTGAAGTTGAAGAAAGTGAATTATAGACGCATGGCCAGTATGCCAAAAAACACGAAGGTTTTATACTGCTAACACTATTACACACGCTTGTCTTATAAATGAACATAAAGTCTCACATCCATTCATCATCACAGCAGATGAGGAATAGCAGATTTCTCAGTGGTTGAAAATTGTACCACTTCTCCCAATATGATGTAACAGGGTGATTCTGCAGCTAACGGTGACTATGTCCTCGGGGTAATTTTGGAGGATTTTATTAATATAAAAAATCTGGGGTGATTGTAGTGTGAACTTAACATATAAAGAATAAAAACATCCATAGTTTTGAGCTTCTACTATGTTTTTCTATGAGAAAACATGAATAATTACACATTATAAACTGGGTGGGTCAAGCCCTGAATGCTGATTGGCTGACAGCAGTGGTATATAAGACCCTATACCACATGTATGACAAAACCTTCATTTTTACTGCTCTAATTACGTTGGTAATCAGTTTATAATAGCATAAGGTACCTCGGGGGTTTGTGGTATATGGCCAATATACCACGGCTAAGGGCTGTGTCCAGACAATCCATGATGCGTCGTCCTAAGAACAGCCCTTAGCCGTGGTATATTGGCCATATACCACATCCCCCATGCCTTATTGCTTAATTATATATTGTTATCTAGTAGAGAGAGTCAATTAAATAAAATCTTTATCAATATTTATTGTGAGTATGCCCTTTATATTTTCACAAAATCAGTGGTGTAAAGTACTTAAGTAGTACTTGAAAGTATTTTTACTTAAGTAATTTTTGGGGGTACCTGTACTTTACTATTTATATTTTTGACAACTTTTAATTTTACTTCACTACATCACTAAAGAAAACAATGTACTTTTTACTCTATACATTTTCCCTGATACCCAAAAGTACTCGTTACATTTCGAATGCTTAGCAGGACAGGAAAATAGTCCAATTCACACATTTGTCAAGAGAACATCCCTACTGCCTCGGAACTGGCACTCTAACACAAATGCTTCATTTTGAAATTATGTCTTAGTGTTGGAGTTGTACTTCTTACTTTTACTTGAGTCATTTTACTTTGAGTCATTTAATAAAACTTTTACTCATGTATAATAATTGGGTACTTTTTCCACCACTGCACAAAATACACCTGTCCTTTGGTAGTGGTGTCATTTCTGCCACTGGGGGAAAAATTCCTCATAAATAAAGTTTGGTCGAGAGAATGTTAATTTAGTTACCATGGAAACATATTGGAACACTGAAGCATATGGCTGCAGTGGACAGTTGTTCCAGGTGTGCTGTCCAGAAGTTGAAGAAAACTCAAGGTAAATATTGCTGGTGTAGAGAATATTTTTTATTATCAGTCAATTCCGAACAGGCCATAATTTCTTTACTTTGTGGTAGAATTTAGATTTTTTACATTTATTTTGTGTTTTGTGTAAACTATATGCTAACTCTAACACTAACCAAAGCATGCTAAGCAGTCTGTCATTTTTCTCCAAAAACTGTAGAAGTGTCATTTCCATCCAAGTCATTTCCATCACAAACTTACAATGGCTCGCGAAAGTGTCCACAAACCTTGGCATTTTCCTTATTTTGTTGCCTTACAACCTGAATTAAAAATTATTTGGGGGGGGGGGGGTGTTGTATCATTTGATTTACACAACATGCCTACCACTTTGAAGATGCAAAATATTTTTTGAGAAATAGAAAGACATAAAAACAGAACTTGAGCATGCATCACTTATTCACCCTCCCCCAAGGGATTCTGCTGGAGGTCATTTTGCAGGGCTCTGGCAGTGCACCTCCTTGCACAAAGGCGGAGATAGCGGTCCTGCTGCTGGGTTGTTGCCCTCCTACGGCCTCCTCCACGTCTCCTGATGTACTGGCCTGTCTCCTGGTAGGGCCTCCATGCTCTGGACACTACGCTGACAGACACAGCAAACCTTTTTGCCACAGTTCGCATTGATGTGCCATCCTGGATGAACTGCACTACCTGAGCCACTTGTGTGAGTTGTAGACTCCGTCTCATGCTACCACTAGAGTGAGAGCACCGCCAGCATTCAAAAGTGACCAAAACATCAGCCAGGAAGCATAGGAACTGAGAAGTGGTCTGTGGTCACCACCTGCAGAATCACTCCTTTTTTGGGGGTGTCTTGCTAATTGCCTATAATTTCCACCTTTTGTCTATTCTATTTGCACAACAGCATGTGAAATGTATTGTCAATCAGTGTTGCTTCCTAAGTGGACAGTTTGATTTCACAGAAGTGTGATTGACTTGGAGTTACATTGTGTTGTTTAAGTGTTCCCTTTATTTTTTTGAGCAGTGTGTGTGTATATATATATATATATATATATATATACACATACATACATATGTGACACTTAAGTCCACCTGTGTGCAATCTGACTAATTGTGACTTCTGAAGGTAATTGGTTGCACCATATCTTATTTAGGTGCTTCATAGCAAAGGGGGTGATTACATATGCACCCAGTACTTTTCCGTTTGTAATTATTTGTGTTTGGAAAAAAAAGTAACTTTCATTTCACAAATTTGGACTATTACATGAAATCCAAATAAAAAATCTATTCAAATTACAGGTTATAATGTAACCATATAGGAACGCCAAGGGGGATGCATACTTTGCAAGGCACTGTGGTTGAAATGACTGAATGTCTTGGAAATAACAAAAACATGTTTTATTTTATGCTTTTTAAATCATGTTTCAAAATCATTTAATCTAGAAATTGCTCCAAGGTGTGTAAAAGTTGAGAGCTTATTTTCCTTTGTTTTTAGAAGATGCCACATGAAGACGGCCATAGAAACAAAGATCCTACACAAAACCAGGAACATCTGCAAAAATACAGGGAAAGACGCTGAAAGAAAAACGGGAAATCTGAGCTAACAAAAACGAGAACAAAGCGGCAAGAGAAAGCAATGGAAATGCAACAAACAGAACAGCAGACGTTCAAGACAACCGTTGCAATGGAAACCTACCTATCAGGCAACACACCACCTTAATCACCAGATGACTTCCAGCCAGAGGGCAGCATACATGCCCCTAACTTACCTGCCCCTGACAAACACCCTGAAACCCCTTCCTCATCGTCTGAAACAGGAATGAGAAGTAAAATACTTGCTGGAAGGACAGTTTGGAAGAGGTCACTCAAAAACATATTTGAAAGACAAATGTCAAACTTGATAAAGCTTTACTGAAAGCTGAGAAATACAAAAAAAGTATGATAAACTGATAGAAAATGGAGACAAGAACCCCAAAGACAAAACCGCAAATATGGGAACTGAAGAACTTGAAGGTTTTTGTTTCAAAATGCCATTGCAGAGTTAAAGCAATAGTATCAAAACATGTGCAGTGCCAAGGACAAACAAGTGGCTTCAAAATTGCTCAGAGGCAACATCCTGAAAAAGTATGGCCTGGTCAAAGCTGCAAACAGAGAATTTGGATTTTCAGCAAAAGTAAGGAGTGCAAATTAACAGACCAACAAGTCTTCAATACTCCAGGAAAAAGCTTTGGAACAGCTACAGAAGAGAAAATCACTAGATTTTATGAACGGGATAACAGTAGAGCAACATGGAAAGAGGAATGAAACCAGCAGAAGCACTTCGTGAATGGCACAATTCAGAAACTTAATCATTTTAAGAGGGAATATTCAGAGATTAAAATGTCCTATGAACTCTGCAAAATACTTCCTTTTGGGTTGTCAAGCCAACAGTCCATGATAGGGACACGTCTCTGCTAAACCCACACCAACCCCCAGTTGATGGTGGAAAAACTACAATAAAGTGATCAGCTGCAGCTTGAGTCTGTGCTGTGAGAACCTGAAGAGTGCATGTACAGAGTGCTCCCTTTGCCAACCAAGAACTTAAAACATATGCATTTGATGCTGGTGAGAAGACATGGTGGTTGTAGTGGAAAATCAAAGCTGGAGAAAAAAAGACAGATGGAAACATGTAGGTGTCTGTACATTTGACAGTAAAATAAAAGGTGGCACACTATACTAGAGAAGTTGTGGGTAACACTTATATACATTTGACACCAATACTCCAGAGAATTTAAAGACAAAATTGCAGAATGAGATCGTGCATATTGACTTTGTGGAGAACTACCTGTGTAAATTCAATGAAATCCAGGCAATTCACTTCAGTGATTCTGTGCACCCTCCACAATCTGGGCCCATCTCTAAAAAAAAAAACAGGCCTACTTCCTTGAGCATGGCCCATTTTTTTTTTTTTTTTTAAATACATCTCCACCTCACCCATATGATGTACATGAGTATGATTTGTTTTAGATCAGGAAATCAAAGTTAAAATGTTTGGCGGAAACATCTTATTTTTCATTAATGTTTTCAGCTATCATAAGGTCAAGTTTATACATTTAGGCATCATGTTGAGTTATGAAACCCTTAACCACTTAATACATACAAGTTCATGTACAAATGTATAAGTAGTGTTAAATTGTATTATTTAATTTTCAACTAAAATTGATGTCTAATGACATGATGGAAATTACATTTGTCTATAGGTGTCTGAGAAATAAATTCCTGAATAGTACAATCACAGCTATGAGATATTATTTCTAGACAAATCATAGACAACTGGTAAAAAGGTTTTTCAGTAAGTTTTAATTTCTGAAAGCTTGCAGGGCAGAATCACCCAACAGTGTAATTAAAGAGCTTTACCCCTTTTGTCAGCATTAAGAGGGCTCAACAAGGCAACAGTGTAATTAAATGTTAGTAAGTTCTTTCAATGTGAAATGTAAGCATAACAGTTGTGTTAATATTTATGTAGTATTGCTGTTAAGGTCACTTGCCTACTACACTGTAGCGTTTAAATTGTCAGGGGTCAGTTTGTACAACAAAAAAGCTACTTATTGTACTGTCAAACATCAGGCCACTATTACTTAGGACCAAGCAGCACTCCAGAGGCCTGGGCAGTAGGGGCAGCTGACCAATCCTCAGTGGCTGGCTGGGCACTCCAGTCCTCTACAAGAGAAAACATTGAAGAGGAGCAAATACATGACCAACAATCATAAATTTCTGTTTATTTGAGTAGGTTAAACAACCAACCCGACTGATGACAATTATGGTGCATCAATTAGAGGGAGGCCGATGTTACGCTCAACACTCACCAGTGAACCCCTCAGCAGCTGGCTTGGCAGGAGCAGCAGCTGAAAGACAAGCGGAAACTCAATTAGGATTACACCTAAACATGAGACCTTTCAGACAAACACATTTGATAGGTCCTGAAGTACCAAGAGTCATTTACATCCAACTCAAAATTAGATGTAGAAAATGCTGCCAAGTGCATCAGTCAAGAAACTAAAACCAAGTCTCAGCATAGTGGAACCAGAAACCACATCTTTACTTTCCTTACCCGCAGACAACTGCTGGAAGGGCACAGCCATTCCCTCAGACCAGTCAGCCAACTCAGGCTGGGTGAACTCAGCTGCTGGAGCAATACACTCTCCCTGGAACTCCTTTCCAACAGCTTTCTCAGCCTGTTCCTCCTTCTCAATCTGCCAGGGAAAACAATGAGCGGCAGGCTAAGTAGGCGAACAGAACATTGAAGATCCATTACTGCTGAGAAGGTAAACATGCCCTACCAGTAAATTTGGTATATAATGGTTAAAGTATGCGTCTAAAAGGCCTGCTTCTTACCTCCTCAGGAGATCAGGCATGACCTCCCAGGGGTGCTCCCTGGAGATGGTGCCCCTCATCCTCAGCACCTCCCTGGACAGCATCCACCACATCAGACCCACAGAGTGGTGACCCTGGAGCACAGATCAAACCATGACACACTACACCAATGAGACTAGAACATTTGTCTTTTACAGAAACATGTAGCAAGGCCTATACCCAAGTCCCCCTCCCTCTTACACACGAATGGAGCAAGGGGAGAAAAGAGGCACTGCGTTTCTGTAGCACACATCCTACACCCAGCACCACACTGACAGGACTGTGCCGGGCTCTAACGGTGTGCAAGACAAACATCAACCAGGAAACTCATGTAGGTTTTAAGTGTATGAGGGCAAAGCAGTCTAACCGTGTTGTTGCAGGGGATGGCGATGTCGACATAGTGGGGAGTGGGGAGTCAGTGTTGCACAGGGCAATGGTGGGGATGTTGACTTAAGAGGCTTCAGTCAGGGGCTGGTGGTCGGCACGAGGGTCCGTTACGATTAGGAGGCGGTGCCCCCGGGGGTGAAACGACCGTGGAAGATGGTGGCACCAGTGGCCGAGGCAAACTTCAGCACAGCTCTCTACAAAAATGTATATGAAAGTCTATTAGCGACCTAGCTGCTGACAGCATGTGTTACACCCATCACCGCCCTTGGAATCTAAAGGCAAGTGGCACTAGACTGCATGCAGAATTGATGTGGCTCAGGTCACTATCAAACGAAAATCATTGTGCGGGAGCCCTACCGATGTTGCAACCAGTCAGGATGCTCTCGATGTAACTGCCTGGTACAGCAACTGCTCGGCCTCTGACCGCAAGGCACTAGAGGGTAGTGCGTAAGGCCCAGTACATCATTGGGGCCAAGCTTCCTGCCATCCAGGATCTCTATACCAGGTGGTGTCAGAGGAAGACCCTAAAACTTGTCAGACTCCACCCACCCCAGTCAGACTGCTCTCTACTGCATGACAAGCGGTACCGCAGCGCCAAGTCAAGGACAAAAGGGCTTCTCAATAGCTTTTTACCCCTTAGCCATAAGACTCCTGAACAGGTGATCAAATGGCTACCCGGACTACTTGCAACCCAACCCCCCCACACCCTCTTTTACACTGCTGCTACTCTGTTTACCATATATGCAGTCACTTTAACCATAACTACATACTACCTCAATTACCCAGACTAAACGGTGCACATTGGCTACCTGGACTATCTGCATTATGTCCCGCCACTCACCAACCATCTTTTACATTACTGTTTATCATAAACTCATCAAAAAATAAATAAACATCCATTTTTCAGGATCCTGTCTTTCAAAGATAATTCATAAATATCCAAATAACTTCACACTTCTTCATTGTAAAGGGTTTAAAGCCAGTTTCCCATGCTTGTTCAATGAACCATAAACAATTATGAACATGCACCTGTGGAACAGTCATTAAGACACTAACAGCTTACAGACGGTAGACAATTAAGGTCAGTTATGAAAACTAGGACACTAGAGGCCTTTCTACTGACTCTGAAAAACTCCAAAAGAAAGATGCCCAGGGTTCCTGCTCATCTGCGTGAACATGCTTCGAGGCATGAGGACTGCAGATGTGACCAGGGAAATAAAATGGCAATGTCCGTACTGTGAGACACCTAAAACAGCTGATTTGCTCTGCCAATGCGAGGACAGTAACAAAACCAGCAGTCTTGTCTCACCAGGGGTGATGGTCGAATCCCCATTTATCGTCGAAGGATTGAGTGTTACACTGAGGCTTGTACTCTGGAGCAGGATCGATTGAGGTGGAGGGTCCGTCATAGTCTGGGGCGGTGCGTTACAGGGAAGATATCCTCCTCCCTCATGTGGTACCCTTCCTACAGGCTCATCCTGACATGACCCTCCAGCATGACAATGCCACCAGCCATACTGCTCGTTCTGTGCGCGATTTCCTGCAAGACAGGAATGTCAGTGTTCTGCCATGGCCAGCGAAGAGCCCGAATCCGAATCCCATTGAGAACGTCTTGGACCTGTTGGATCGGAGGTTGAGGGCTCAGAAATGTCCAAACTTGCAGGTACCTTGGTGAAGACTGAAGACATGTACATACTACCTCAATTACCCCGACTAACCTGTGTCTGTATATAGCCTCGCTACTGTTATTATTCACTGTTTTTTTATTTCCTTAACTTCCCCATTGTTCACCTATTTTTTTACTCAAATTACACTGTTGGTTAGGGCCTCTAAGTAAGCATTTCACTGTAAGGTCTACACTGGTTGTATTCGGTGCACATGACAAACTTGTTTGATTTTTTAAACAAACACCGGGCCCAATCCCTCAAGCAAAATTTGACACCTGCACACCGACATCAGTGCAAGGCTTTGTATGCATGCATGCAGCCACATCTATACAGAAACATGTTTAATTGATGGGTAAACACACATGGCAAGTATCCAGTTACACTCATTATTCACCGTGTCCAATACACTGCCAGTTGGAGCTGTACCTGTCCAGTGTTCCTGGAGGAGATGACAGACGTCAGCTGGGTTCTCGATGGCAACAATGGCACGGGCTGCCAGCATTAGCTTCTCCCAGGTCTTCCTCAGGTTGATGATGTACACACCTGAGGACAAGGGGCAGTCAGTACACCCAGATCTGTGTCCAGTTTACCCTGCCCAAATGTGCTCCATCTAGTGAGAGAAACAATCAGTGGTCAACTCTAGTTCTGTGAGCTGAAGGGGACAGAAGCATTTGTTGTTACAGCCCAGCATTGAAACAGACATTTAAACTATTCATCAATGCCTTGAATATCAATCAAATGTATTTATAAAACCCTTTATACATCAGGCAATGTCACAAAATACTATACAGAAACCCAGAACAAAACTCAAATCAGGCATGCTTATGCCAGAACAACAGTCTGCATTACCAGTATCCCTCCACAACCTGGGTGGGTTGACTACTGGCTTATACCACTACAAGTAGTTTTGTTCCACTGAGTGTTTTGGGCGTTAAGGACTGCCAAACACTCACCATCACGCTTCCTCTTGTAGGTGTAGTGTTCCATCTGAAAGTCCATGTTAGTTCCTCCCAGATGGGTTCCTGCAGCCAGGAACTTCAGCACATCCTCCTCCTTCATTTGAAGGACATCTAGATTTCCGGACATCTTGACAACTTTCCCTGCCTTGAGAACGAAAAAATAATGACCCAGAGTCAAAAGTGTATATATATATATATTTTTTTAAAGTATTCAACAATTATTCCAGGCCCAGACATTGTAGTTGATAGGGCCATCTACGCGTATTGCCTAGAATTAAATGGCCTGGCTAGTGTACTTGGCAGGACACCGTGCGTTAAACAGCATGTCAGGCACGTGTCTACTCGACATGTTAGTGTTAACTTTCAAGTCACATAAAGCATTCAAATTCAAACATCTAAATAGACTAATGTGAAACATTCTGCACATAGTCACTGATTACTTCGTCTATTTAAGTGACGTTTGACATTAAAAAGCATGAAATGTAACTTACACCGCACCACGAAACAACGCGAAACCTGTAACACGACCAAAGAGGAAGACGAGAGGAAATTACGCCAAATATATACTCAAGTTTCAAAGCACATGATTGGTTGTTTCGCTGACTGGAACTACAACTGTCTACTTGGATATTTCATTCCCTAGATGGCGCAAACACTCCAGCGCACTAGCAGCACAGAGTAGCAGCGTATGGGTTGGGTGAAACCGGTAACTAGAGGTTGGACGAGGAGCCCATATTAAGACAATGCGATGGAAAGACCATATTAAGACAATGGGGAGACGTTGACTTCCAGGTTAGAGTGGCCTGTGTTGCAACTTTATTTGCTAGAGATACGGAGTTCCAGGTGAAGGTATCACAATATGTACATAGTGATTTTGCAATATGTTTTAAAATGCATTTTTGTTCATAAGAGAAGAGAAATTGCAAAAATGCCAACTTGTCTCAGATACAAAGATAGAATGGGTGCTAGACAAGATGGCTTGGACCTCTTGGGTTGGGTGCTGGAAAAAATCATTGCAATGTTTTGACCAATGTCAAGGTCGTGGGGTAATTACAGGTGGAGGGTATGACATGTTATTGCAGGAAGTGGGGTTATGTGACAGTGAATAAAAATAACAAACTTTTATGACTTATTGAATAGGCCACCTAAAACAATGATAATTAAGTTAATATGTAGACTGGGGTGTTCTCAAAGTCCTTTAAGTGGCTCCATCTTAATATATTTGCGGTGCATCTATTTATTTTATTTAACCGTTATATAACCAGGAAAAGCCCACTGAGACTCTTTTTCAATGAAAACCTGGCCAAGAAGACAGCAACAATCAATACATTACATAATTAAAACATACAACAATACAAGATCAAATCAAATCAAATGTATTTATATAGCCCTTCTTGCATCAGCTGATATCTCAAAGTGCTGTACAGAAACCCAGCCTAAAACCCAAAACAGCAAGTGTAACAGATGTGAAATGGCTAGCTAGTTAGCGGGTACGCGCTAATAGCGTTTCAATCGGTTACGTCACTTGCTCTGAGACTTGAAGTAGGGTTTCCCCTTGCTCTGCAAGGGCCGGGGCTTTTGTGGAGCGATGGGTAACGACGCTTCGTGGGTGTCAGTTGTTGATGTGTGCAGAGGGTCCCTGGTTCGCGCCCGTGCCGGGGCGAGGGGACGGTCTAAAGTTATACTCTTACACAAGCAATGCAGGTGTAGAAGCACGGTGGCTAGGAACAACTCCCTAGAAAGGCCAAAACCTAGGAAGAAACCTAGAGAGGAACCAGGCTATGAGGGGTGGTCAGTCGTCTTCTGGCTGTGCCGGGTGGAGATTATAACAGAACATGGACAGATGTTCAAATGTTCATAAATGACCAGCATGGTCAAATAATAATAATCACAGTAGTGATCCAGTCTAAAAAAAAGCATTTACACTCCTCTGTAACAGAGTCTCCCATCAATATTTTAAATTAATTCAGTGGCACTAACATATCTAGATGAAGCATTGATTTCAGATTATTCCATGCGTCTGGTGCACAAGAAAAGGCAGTCTTGCCTAATACTGTGTCTGTCATGCATCCCTTTACACCTCTTTTTCTCCCTTTTCTCTTCCCTTTCTCTCTCCACACTCTGTGAAACAACAGAAAGTGACATGACATTAGTGCCTTGGGGAACCTTTCCACCACTGCAACCCATGTGTCCTCAGAAGGAAATGAAATGACATACTGAATCCTGGCTGAGGCGGTGGGTAGGGGGTCACTGTGAGAGAGACAGGCTGACACGCAGGCAGCTCAGCTTAGTCCAGACACATATTCCAGCAATGCCCTACTTATATGGCCCATAAATCACATGACAGTTGGTCTCAGAGCGTTAATAAGTACACCTACAACCCAACATTGCCCTCGTTATTCAAAGAGGTAATATGAAAAGCCCACACAGTACTTGAGAGCAGTGGATGTTTCTAGCACATGGGTCATTCTCAGTTCCAACATTACTACGGCAATACCGGAGGTAGGTTTAATTTTAATTTCACCTTATACACAGCCATTATACCTATCAACAGTAATAGCAGTGCATGATGATAATATGCTTATCACAGAGCTGTCAGACATAAGACTGGGAGAAGGGGGCAGGGTTGTGACATCAAAGGGATAGTTAATGATAAGGAGAGTGAAAGGCAAGAGTCAATCAAAAGTAAGGCATTAGGCTATACTGATCTGAACCAGTTTGCTTCTTGGCTATTTCTGTATTTGATTATATTTTCATCTAGAAACCTTGTACAATTAAACCATGTTATTAGCTAAGTATGCCATATTTCGTATGTTATTAGCTAAGTATGCCATATTTAATATGTTATTAGCTAAGTATACCATATTTCATATGTTATTAGCTAAGTATGCCATATTTAATATGTTATTAGCTAAGTATACCATATTTCATATGTTATTAGCTAAGTATGAGTCATATTTAATTGTTTGTGCATTACATGTCTGACTCATTATGTAAAACAAACTGTTAACCTATTGGAAACTTGTTGAACTTTGTGGTTATTTTTTTATCTTAATGACATGACACCCAGTTCCAACCCAATCAACTATTCTCATCAGAAACCTTATATCAAGGACTGCAGTGATAGCATGTGTCACGGTGGCCTTTGCTTTCAGAATTAGATAGGGAACACTGACATATGAAGTGAGTTTGACACAGATTAGGAGTTTATTGAGGTCGTAGACTTGTGTGTAAACTTGCTGTGGAGAATACATAGGTGGTTGCTACTGAAAGTCCCCAGGACATTCACAAAGCAAATGCCTTATATAATGAATAATAGCAGACTCATGTATTCTTATATAATTTTATACATTTTCTTTTAAAAAAATGGTCAAATGTTCTCTTCAACACAACAGCATAATTATTCACCATTACAATAAACAGTAATAAATTACATAAAATATGAAAACATTAACAATTATAATACCCTTTAAAGGCAAATCAACTGTACAGCTCAAATGGACAGCAAGCAAAGCTTGTTACAACATCTCTACCAGAATAATATCTTAGAACAGTGGCAATAGCTTGGCACAAAGGGAAGGCAGGCAGACTCACTGCGGCATGAGACACTCCAGGGTTTTAGATTATGGAAGTGGTTAAAGTGTATTTCCAGCTATGGATCAGTATGTTAAGCAATTAGTGTTCTTTACCTTCAATTTAAAGACAAGCAGATACAAGTTGTGCTAAAGTCTAGAGAAAACAGGTACAGTTGAAGTCGGATGTTTACATACACTTTAGTCAAATACATTTTAACTCAGTTTTTCACAATTCCTGACATTTAATCCTAAGTAAAAAATCCCTGTCTTAGGTCAGTTAGGATCACAACTTTATTTTAAGAATGTGAAATGTCAGAATAATAGTAGAGAGAATGATTTATTTCAGCTTTTATTTCTTTCATCACCTTCCTAGTGGGTCAGAAGTTTACATACACTCAATTAGTATTTGGTAGCATTTCCTTTAAATTGTTTAACTTGGGTCAAATGTTTCAGGTAGCCTTCCACATGCTTCCCACAATAAATTGGGTGAATTTTGTCCCATTCCTCCTGACAGAGATGTTGTAATTGAGTCAGATTTGTAGGCCTCCTTGCTCGCACACGCTTTTTCAGTTCTACCCACAAATGTTCTATAGGATTGAGATCAGGGCTTTGTGATGGCCACTCCAATACCTTGACTTTGTTCTTAAGCCATTTTGCCACAACTTTGGTCATATGTTTGGGGTCATTGTCCATTTGGAAGACCAATTTGCGAACAAGCTTTAACTTCCTGACTGATGTCTTGAGATACTGCTTCAATATATCCACATCATTTTCCTGCCTCATAATGCCATCTATTTTGTGAAGTGCACCAGTCCCTCCTGCAGCAAAGCACCCCCCACAACATGATGCTACCACCCCCGTGCTTCATGGTTGGGATGGTGTTTTTCGGCTTGCAAGCCTCCCCCTTTTCCTCAAACAGTTCTATTTTTGTTTCATCAAACCAGAGGACATTTCTCCAAAAAGTACGATCTTTGTCCCCATGTGCAGTTGCAAACCATAGTCAGGCTTTTTTATGGCAGTTTTGGAGCAGTGGCTTCTTCCTTGCTGAGGGCCTTTCAGGTTATGTCGATATAGGACTCGTTTTACTGTGGATATAGATACTTTTGTACCTGTTTCCTCCAGCATCTTCACAAGGTCCTTTACTGTTGTTCTGGTATTGATTTGCACTTTTCGCACCAAAGTACGTTCATAGAACGTGTCTCCTTCCTGAGCGGTATGACGGCTGCGTGTTCCCATGGTATTTATACTTGTGTACTATTGTTTGTACAGATGAACGTGATACCTTCAGGCGTTTGGAAATTGCTCCCAAGGATGAACCAGACTTGTGGAGGTCTACAATTTTTTTTCTGAGGTCTTGGCTGATTTCTTTTGATTTTCCCGTGATGTCAAGCAAAGAGGCACTGAGTTTGAAGGTAGGCCTTGAAATACATCCACAGGTACACCTCCAATTGACACAAATTATGTCAATTAGCCTATCAGAAGCTTCTAAAGCCATGACATTTTCTGGAATTTTCCAAGCTGTTTAAAGGCACAGTCAAGTTAGTGTATATAAACTTCTGACCCACTGGAATTGTGATACAGTGAATTATAAGTTAAATAATCTGTCTGTAAACAATTGTTGGAAAGATTACTTGTGTCATGCACAAAGTAGATGTCTTAACCGACTTGCCAAAACTATAGTTTGTTAACAAGACATTTGTGGATTGGTTAAAAAACTAGTTTTAATGACTCCAACCTAAGTGTATGTAAAATTCCGACTTCAACTGTACCTGACATTGTAGAATTCTACAGTGGGATATATATCTAAAGCCTGGAGTAGCTTAAACAGTCACGTTTGGCTGGGAGTCCAGTGGCTAGTTAGAGACCAACAATATTATACGACTTATAGTGCAATATAGAATTTTGAAAGTAGCCCAGTAGAATAAATAAATTAAAGTCTTGTTTGGTGTAGCCTCACATACAATAACGACAGACAATATTGTGCAATGCAAAACTATTGCAATCCATTCAAATATACAGACATTTTAATAAAACTACTAGTCTCCATCTTTCTGTCAAAATATGGATACCAGTCCTTGAGGTATCATATCTTTGCAATGTGTTAATAATGTTATGGCAGAATACTGTATGTCAGTGAAGAAGTCCATTGGCACACTCTCACAACTAGGCAGTTTAAAGACACAAACACAGCAGTGCCTTCCAGGGCACTCCTCACTGTACTGGTTTGTCCTCGGTGACTTGACTTTCACTTTCTTCCTCGGTCCACACACGTTCCTCATTTCATTCTCTCTCTTCAGGACTTGTCATCCCTTCTTCTTGTCATCCCTCCTTTTTGTCATCCCTCCTCAGGACTTGAGCCCCATGCGGGCCATCAGCTGTTCATACACCGTCCATGCCATGGCAGCAATCATGGTCCTCCTCAGAGAACGTGGCACCCCACCCCGGAAGAACCCTTGAAACCCGTGCTCCTGAGAGAAAGAATGGCACATGTCAACTACTATTAATCAACCCATATGTTTTATTACATAGTGTGACACTGTGTGCAGGCTAGAGGTCAGTATATAAACAGATACAGACAACAGTTTAGCCTGACCCACATACGAACAACGTCAGTATATTATAACAGTGCTATTGCCCTAAGCATAGTAACAACGCTGTATTCAATGAAACAGCCAGAGAGATAGTTACATTGTAAATGTATCGCACAGCGTCTGCAGTCCTCCTGTACAGATGTGGGCTGACTTGGACGTGGGTTTTGACCACGTCAGCTGGCTGGGTGACCAGGGAAGCCAGGACCCCGGCCAGAATCCCACAGCTGAAGTTAGCCAGGGGCGCGTAGGGAGACGTGCTTATCTCTGGGAGGAAGAAACAGAGAGACACTATAAATTCCACTCCACACCAAACAATTCACATTGAGACAGATACGGCAAAGTTATCAAATGTAGCTACTAGTGTAACCAATACTACTGCTCTATGTTTATGTCATCGGCGCCCCCATACTGACACTTCAAAGTGATCGCACACTAGTGAAACAAATACCAGTGTTGAGCATTAGTGTGGTCTATGTCCGGTGTCCTGATACTGACCCTGTGGCAGAGTGTTCTTGCCCTGGCTGTAGAACATGACATAGAGGCCTGAGAAGGGAGCATCTCTGAGGAGGGTGGCGGTCAGCCCTGAGAACAGAGCTCTGGGTCCCTCTGTTTGACACACACTGCGCAAAGCCCCTGCCACACTCACATAGTTATACCTGCCACTCTGAAACAACAACAGACACTACAATAAACACCCACACATTAAACAGTACTCATGTAGTTACTGTAATCATACAGTATATAGAAAAGTATTTATCTTTTCCTTTCTGTCCCTCCCCTCCGTCGCTCGACCTGAACATACCTCAAAGCGAGTCTTAATGACAGTGACAGGTAGCATGCAGACCCCTGCCACAGTCCTGGCCCCAGCTCCCAGCAGCACAGACTCCATGGCCCCGGGGCCCTGCTCCAGGAAGTAGTGCTGCTTCAGAGAGTAGTAGGTGCTGAAGTAGATCCCTACGCCGGGGATGGTCCGCAAAAATGACTGGAGGAGGAAGCAGAGCAGACATAGTGTCAGAGTCATATACTCAACACACAGATTCAACACAATGATGTGTTTCTATTTATATTATTGATCATAAAGAGTTGCCAACTTACTGGTGAGACCCCCTTCCAAAGTCCTATGAGCTTCTCTGTCCGTACAACACTTAAGAACACAGTCACCATCCCCACTCTTGCTGAACTGAAAGAGCGTAAAAGAGAGAGAAAGCCGTATTAACACACTGTATGATGAAACGACCCAAAAGTTATTTTGCAACTACGCTTCATTTCGAAATAGCTTACGTGACTTTGAGTTGGTACTAGCATGCAGGCCATGTGGAACCAGCATGAGTTTTATGACTCTTTGGACTCTCAATGTTCAGATCTACAATCTACAATATTGCTTAGTCAATGAGGCGAGTCAATTGAGTAATGCAATGCTAGTGGGTCTCATGGTCTAGGACAAGACTGTAATCTAGAGCCAGAAAACTTACTACAAATGTAACCTCACCTGATTACGATGTGGAAGTATGTGGACTATGCTGTAGAGGTATTGACTGAGCCAGCTGAAGGCTACTCACCCAGGCTGCATGTTGCTGTGAAGGGTCTGCAGGCGGGTCTTGACCAGGTCCAGAGGCTGGAAGAGCAGGGTGGAGCATGTTCCACTGAGAGAGCCACACATAAAGGCTTTGAGAGCCGGGTGAGCCTGAAGGGAGAGACAAGTAGAGAGGGGAGGAAGGGAGAGTGATAACACCGATCACACACCAGTCACGGTAGAGTGCTCTTCAGTGAGAGCCCAAAGCATGATGGGCCTTGTGATTGTTTACGATGGAAAGCTCCAGGCGGAGTGAGTCCTGGGAAATAGGACAAATGCACATACACTCGCTACAGTAATTCACATTACATAAATACCCACACAAGTAGTAAAAACAAACATTCAGACTCAAGAATATGAGTGACTACAACACAAAGCAATGATTGAAAAATTGTGTGTAAATTAACATGGGACCACGAAGAGAACAGGCAAAAGGGCAAAGGACTCTCCATTGAAAAACTAAGATGCACCAACCCATGAACACGCACACTATTCCCCACCCTGCAAGTGTCACCCTACATCAGGTATGTGTTATAATGCATTATCATAATTGGCATGCTTAGTTCTCTAAACAATCTGGCAACACAAACATCAACAAAGAACTGGATGGCTACAGAAAAAGCATCATATTCACCATACCCAGTCACTCCAATTTTCACAAATAAGACGCCACGCACACTATATACAAAACAACACACACATCCCTCCTACAGCCCACATCCCTACCTTCCCCGGGCTACTTTTCAGTGGCTGATCCTGTTTTTCCTGCATTTGTCCCTGTTTTCTTCCCCTCTCTGGCTAAGCTGTTATGAACTGTGGTGGGTTGTCAGGGCAAAAGCCTCCATCCCTCTCTTCACTTCTCTATAAGCTTTCCTCAGTTTCCCTTCACAAAGCAGCTTAATCCACTGGCGTATGTTTTCACTCTCTCACACACACAACCTCTCAATGCTGCTTCTCTTACTCTACCCCTCATCTTTCTGCTTCCAGCTAATGCACATCGCTGCAAAATGCCATGCGTCATACATTGTAAATGTCAGTGTGTGTGTGTGTGAGCGCATGCGCATATTTTTGTATGTTCTGGCTTCCATAAAACAACTTATCACAGTTTACATTCTAGAGCGTATGTACTTAGGGTATGTGCTGCTCTAGAACTAGTACTTATGTGTAAAAGTGTTTTTATTTCCTTATCACTGGGCATGAATTCTAGTACATTTCAATGTCCTCAGCTCTGGTAAATGACTTGGTAGTTACTGTACTGTGATGTGACATTGACAACCTGTACTCCTTCACTGGGACTTGAAACCAACACTTTCTCAACATGTCCCTGCCCCTCCCTTAATGAGGGTGCTATGGCAACAGCCCACCAACAGTGCTTGTTGACCAATGGCAGTGTTGGCACAGTGGAGGCTTGGCAAAGCCTTGCTCACTTGTTTGGCATGTCTATGAAGATTTAAGGTGGCACCCGGGAGTTTGACCTACTTCAGGGCAGAGGACAATAGAGAACTTGTAAACACAGAAAACATTGAATATTCTAGAACAGCCTGAGAAAGTGCTTAGTATGAAAGTGGCCTGAAACTTCCAGCAGGTTAGAGGAGGGGTAAGGACAACTGGGTCAATCAACTATGTCACAGGATGGTACTGTGATTAACATAGGGGCTGGATTGAGAAAGTAGGCCTGTGTACCCTGATCCAAAATCACAGCCTGACATAAAATGCATGTGAAATCTTAACTGAGATATTAAATATTATAACCCAAGCCTTTAGACCACTGAAACCACATCAATAAAACATACTCAGCTATTCACTGTACAACAGTCACTGAAGTTACTCTAGAATTATTGTCCTTCAGACTTTCACCATCAAATACTAAATGATCTATAAAAAATCCCACTCACCAGAGACAGTTCCATGGTTATTTTGAAAGTTGAGAAGAAATTCCAATCCAATAATGTTGTCCTTGTATGATCAAAATTCTCTTTCGTCTTTTCCTCTTTTTGAATCACTTTCTCAGTCCTTACTCTGCCACTGTCCATTCAACTTTTCCAAACGCTCCTGCACAAGAGATTACAGAGAAGATGAAGATTTCATGAATGGGCATTTCAGATGCGCAACCTATTACATAACACAGACAGAATAACCTTTCAAAACTGATATAGAATGTTACAGGCTGTAACTTACAGCACTGGTGTTTTGCAATGTTGATAAAGTGTGTCCCTTACATCAGATACTGGAGAGCTGCACTGCCTCTGAGGGGTTGGGGCACTCACGACAGCACAGACCCAATGTAGGAATCATCTGACTCACACTATGGTTCCCATTTAAGACACACAGTTACTTATTAACTAATCAAAGATCACCACCCAGCACATTAGCATTACATACACCCTGCACAAGTTTCTCATGAGTTTGTGTGTGCACATCTGTGTGAGTGTGTGTATATGTCTGTGTGTGGTGTGAACATGTGTGTATATGTGGAGGGGGGGGGGGGGGGGGGGGCTGAAGCATCATGCTCTCAATACTTTTTGAGGAGGCACAGGTGGCCAAATTAAGTTTTAAAGTGCTTTTAAGTCCAGGACTGGGTTTAACAATGTGTCCAGACTCCAGACCCTTAAATCTTGATATACATTTTTTATGGAATATGTTCTGTCATTTCAAGACATTACTTTAAATGGGTACAGACAGACATCTCAAATCGGCATACATCTATGTGACTGATTTTGAGAGTTAAGTGACTCAGCACACATTATATACATTGAAGCAGATTAATACAATTAATGACTATTGTTAATTTAACACAGACATCACTGAATGACTAGTTGCACACTCATTCAGCAAAATTTTAGCACGGGACTGGACAGGAGTGATTATAGAACTGAGGTTCTAGAACTGTTGCAGAATCAGGACAGTACAGGAATGACCGACAGGAATGAATTTGCACTCCCATGTCAACCTCGAAAGTTCATGTCGAGAAACATTCAAGGTAGTTAAACATATTTATGTTAATTTTAACAAATATGAGCAACATTTATCACAGGTCTCACACTAGATCCTTTTCAATCATGATAAACAGAGGCCTACAGTGATCTTCTTTGGAACCATACGCATCTCAGGATTCCCACGCAAGAATTTAGGAGTTCATGCCTCGTTCTCGTGCCAGTCGGGAACTAGGAAACTCTGACTTGGAGACATGAGCTCTCAGTTTCCAATTTGAAAGTACCAGAATCAACGACTAGGAAGCTCTAATACAAAACCCTAACAACCATGAACCAGACAGTTGTCAGAAGCGTTTCCCAGTCCAACAAAACATTTATACCGAAAATCTTACGTCTAATAGTATTTCAATTAATTAAATGAGAGCACAACCCGAAGACAATTTAGTTACAAAACGTGCACAATGAGAATAGAAACTCACATTTATAAATGCATAGGGCAAAGCATAGAACTGGAGAATGGACAAAATACGTAAACAGAAACAGGCATCTGTAATTATTTGATTAAACAATGATTAACAAGCAAAGGCCCTTCGCTGAAATATTGTAGTTTACAATAGGCCGTTGTATTGTATATTGTGTATATATATATATATATATTGTATATACAATATAAAAACGACATTCAGTTCTCACCCAAATCTGTCCATCCTTGTGTCCAATATTCTGTTTAAACCGGTTTAGACTTGCTTCATTATTATGCCGTTTGTCCTGGGGAACCATTTCAATTGGAATTTGTTCAGATTCAAGACTGTCCTCTTGTGGTCATGTCTGAGATCACGATGCAAAAAATTAAAGACAATATTAGATCAGATAGTCTAGTGTATTGCCAGTTTAAAGCGGCAATCAGCGGTAGAAACATTAACGCGAAATCCCAGCCCGTTTCAGTAAACAGCTGAGGGATGGGACTAGAGGAATGTAACCACTCAAATTCATAGACAAAGCTATGGATGCAAGGACTGACCATCCATGATAACTTTTTTTTAGTTTTAACCATGTTTCGAGGCCATTTGTTTGTTTACATTTACTTTGAACTAAGTTCATAAGGATTTTGTAAGTTATATTCTTTAAGAATCATTAAGTAAAATGAACGTAGCAAGGTAAAAAAAAAATTTTTTTTTTTTTTTTAATTGTATTAACTGCTGATTGACCCTTTAATAGACAAAAATTCTCAGGAGTCAATGGTTGCAGTTTAGAAAGCCATCTTTATTGCAATAATACCAACAATTCACAACTCAAGATTTCATTTTTTCAGAGCTGCAGAGAAAATGAACAGTACAAAATTGAGATTTCTTTTTAATCTTTTCTTTTTTGCTTCCAAGTGCGAGAGAGAGAGATCCTTTGTCTGTTATCCATCATTAATAATAACAAATTCCTCTCACTTCCCAGCAGTGTGAGCAAAAAAGGCAACCCTGAGCACAGCCTGCAGGGGTCAGTTCACCCAGACCTAAAGCACCTTCACTCATCTACCTCACCCCATCCCTTAAATACATGGGATTAACACCTGGCCAGGCATTTCAACAGGGAGTCATCTTCCCGTCAGAGAAAGTAAAAAGATGCCATCAGGATATCATGTGATGTGTTAGACCACGGCGCTGCAAAATTTAACAACGTCCCACTCATCCCAACAACATGCTTTATTCTGTTCAACCACCCCTATACCCCGCCAAGCAGTGCTCTGAGAATACAGCGTGTCGTGAGTAATAAAGTACCCCACCACCCCGTAACTGTCGCCCTGTGCATCAATAAAAACATTGATAGTAGTAAAGAAATACGTGGATCCAGGAAATACCAACCTTGAACAGTAGAATTTGACTGTAAGGCTTTAGTGTGTGTTGGCATGAATACAGTTACTCTGAATTAGTCTTTTCTTGTTTGAAGTGCATCTGCCGTTTATCAATGTCTTCAATTTAATGCACCAATGCAGTGGTCTATCATTTCTAATCCAGAGTCATACATCTCAGTGCAAAAATAAGACAATGTTTGTCAGCACAAATCAAATGTTTGTACATGAATGCGTTTCTCTAATTCTGTGTGTGCGTCTATAGATATATAATTTTCTTAAGTCCAAAAGCATATTCATGTTTTAAGTACTATCCGCAGCCAAATTAATACGGTACAATTGAGCACATAAACCTCCATTATAAACTGAGGTGAGAGCGAGCGAGAGCCATAATAGACGTGTAGTACTTTCATACTTAACCATTATAAAAACTTTAGCATAAAATACAAATCTATAGATTGCGATATTACTTTGGTTCCCTTCGAGTAATCCTTCTTCATTTCGTTCGTTCTTGCTTCAGTTAGAAAAAGATCCCAAAAAAAGACTATTTCTAATGGAATGTTTCCTTACAAAAATATCATTAATTTTTTCCCCAGAGAATGAAGCAGGACAAAATAAATTTGGCCCACAAGTTTGTATGAGTTATGTCAGTGTGGTGATTGTCTGAAGTACTGTTGTATTGGCTTGTATGGAATATAAGTGTACATAGATTGTCAAGTCTCCCATTAAAAAGAGAGACTGAGGTTTGGCTGTGAAGTATATTTACTGCCTCTAAATCATACAGTATCATGATGTTTGTGTCCCTCTAAGTGCATGCGTTACTTTAAGTGGTATGTGTGAGTTTGTGTGTGTTCCATGACTGTTGCAGTTCAATCCTATGGACAGCAGGGAACACTGGCTGTTCATTCAGTCTTGGGCTCGGGGGTCTCGCTCTTGGGCTCGCTCTCCTCATCGCTCTCAATGCCTGCGCGGCTGACAATGCGGCGCATGGTGAAGGGGAGGTCCCCACGCCTGGAACAGAGATGGTAGAGATCAGTGATTAAGGCAGAGAGATCGTGACTAGGGCACAGTACATACCATGGAGGCAGCACATACCATGGAGGGCAAAAAAAAAAAAAAAAAAGAGGCCCTCTGCTACATTACTGATCATTTATACTCAGAGGGAATGTGATTGAAACATACATTGTAAATGCAAGCTTCATTTACAACCGAGTCAGTGCATCAGCATTTAGTCCGGTTGGGGAATGGAGGTGTACGTACCTGAGCTTGCTCTTGAGGGTGCTGACTTCACGGTTCATGGCATCGGCTGACTCGGTGGCGTCCTCCAGCTCCCTTTGCAGTTTCCTTCGGTTGGCGTTGGCTCTCTGGGCCTCCTCCTCAGACTCCTCAAGCTGCCTCTTCAGCTGCTTCATACGAGAGTTCAGCTTGTCTGACTGCGTACACACACACACACACACACACACACAAGCATTAGCATCAAGTACCAAGGTGGATGCTACATATAGGTGGTGGATAGGGTGAGTTCCAAGACAATGTAAAGTACAAAGAGATGTAGTGTGAAAGCTTTATATAAATGTAGTCCATTAAATCATTCACATACTTTCAAAATAGGGGGAAATAGAGACTAAGTTTGCTGGTGTAAAGCTGTTGGGCTTGTGTTGAAGCTTGTTTTCTGAGCCCTGACCTGGTCTTTGTACTGCTCTGTGTTGCGTCTTTCGTCGTCCACCGCGAGGACGACCTCCTTTAGCTTCTTCTCTGTGCGGCGCACCAGCTTGGACGCCTGCTGCCTCTCCCTGTGGAAAGACACATTTGGGTCACATGGACAGGCTGAAACTTCTCCTTGGCTTGTGGGATTTTCACCATCTGATCTCACCCATGCTGCAATTTCAGTTATTTTTTTTGCATTATGGAGAGCACAGGAGATGCGGGATATCTGAAGGAAAATGCAGGTGGTCTAAGGTCAGGCTCAGACCCACTCACCTGGTCTCGATGTCCACCTGCTCCTCCAGCTGGGCGATCTTGGCCTCCAGGGCGGCAATAGTGGCCTTGTACTTGGACTTGACGGTTCCCTCCAGCTCCTGCAGCTTCAGCTTCAGCTCCTTGTTCTGGCGCTCCACCTGGGAGCGGGCCCCCTCCAGGCGCTGGGAGGTACTGCGCTCTGCCGTCAGCTCCACAGTCATCTGGTCAGTCTGACAGAGACAGGGGGTTAAACTGCCTGACCCACCTTATCATTAGAAGTACACTATCTTAGTCTGTACACATGGGGCATGAAAGTCAATTGCTGTCCTACCTGCAGCAGAGCTCTCTTCAGCCTATCGTTGACCAGCTCAGTGTTGCACTGCTCCTCCTCCAGCTCCTCCTCCAGCTGTGCGATATGAGCCTCCAGTCTCCTTTTCTCCTCGGCAATCAGTGCACTGAGTGGAAGAGGAAAGTTGGGAAAGAAAGGATGAGGTAAGAGAGCAAGGGATAGACGTTTGGGTCATTGGAAGCAGAGAGAAACAGTAGGTTATGAAAGAAAATGGTTCCTACTTCTTGGCGGCCTGGTTGTTGATCTCATCCTGCAGCTCGTCTCTCTCTTGCTGGGCCTGTCTCTTTACACGCTCTGCAGAAGCCAGCTCCTGGGGGGGGGGGGGGGGGGGGTGTCAGAGTGTGTGTAAGAACCAAAGCGTGTGCGTGGGCCAATTCCTAACTTGAGATAAGCTCTCATAACTACCTTTCCACATTAATCATGATTCCAGTGGAGGATTTGTGCAAAAGTTTGAGTTATGTGCAAATACAGTTTCTCACAGTAGGATTTATAAAGAGTTACAGAAGTAGGTTTTGTATTGTTTGGGAGGGCGAGGTGTCAGGTGAGAATAAAACGAGAGACTAGTGTGAGATGGTCAGGTGAAGGGCAGCAGCAGCGCAGACTGACCTCTGTCATCTGGATCATGTCGGCCTCAATGCTCTTGAGCTTCTTCTCGTTCTCCTTGGCCTGGGCCATGATCTCGTCTCTGGACATACGAGTGTCCTCCAGCTCCCTCAGCAGCTCCTTCATCTGGGCCTGGTGGAGAGGGAGAGGTTCAAAGCATATTTCAAGCAAACTATTCACCATCTGCATGCATCTTGATTAGAATAGAATGTGGTTATGGTATAAAAACATACTAGTGAGAAGCTGGTGATTATGTAATTGGTTGTTACCTGGAGCTTCTTTAGCTGTTTGAGGGCCTCATCACGGTTCTTGTTGGCCATGTCGATGGCTGCCTCCAGCTCCTTCAGGTCCAGCTCCAGCTTCTTACGGGCTGCCACGGCAACAGAGCGCTGCTTCCTCTCATCCTCCAACTCCAACTCCATCTCCCGCACCTGACGACAAGAGAGATTCAAGCTTTCAATCACTGGACTGCATGTCCCATCATGCAGTGGACAAATAACACAGTAAGAAACCACTACCTGCAAAGTCAAACCTGTAGCTTCTAGTGTACCTGTTTGACCAGCTGTCTCTTCTTCTCCTCGCCCATCTCATCTCGTCCTGCCAGGTCTCTCTCGTATTGGGCCTTCATGGCCTGCATGTTGACCTCCAGACGCAGCTTGGCGTCCTCCGTGGCCTGCAGCTCGTCCTCCAGCTCCTCCAGCTGAGTCCTCATCTCCTCCAGCTGCTGCTCCATGCCACGCTTGGATTTCTCCAGCTCGTGTACCTGAAGGAGAATAGTAGAGATTGTGATGAGAAATAGGAATTTGGGACCCGTATGAAAACAGAGGATTTGAATTGATTTCTACCTAGAACAATTCAACCCCCCCCAAATAAAAGTCTTACACTCTTGCCAACGTCGTCCTTGGAGGAGACCAGGTCCTCCATCTCAGCACGGAGCAGCTTGTTGGCGCGGTCCATCTCATCCTTCATGTCAATGAGGGATTCCAGCTCGCGGGTCAGAGCCAGGGCCCGGGTCTCCTTTTCCCTGGCCTCAGCCTCAGCCTTGTCCCTCTCCTCAGCATAGCGGCATGAGATGGTCTTCTCCTCAGCCAGCATCTAGAAGTAAAACGGAGGAATGTCATACTATACTTCAAGACCCAGATTTTTCCCTAATAGTTACAGATCTTCAGAATCAACCCTTCCAACTAGTTTAACCCCCCCAGTTTGAGTGAAATTGTGGACAGTAACTAGGTTTCCTAGAACCTTTATGCGAGTACATGTCTGGTCAAAAAAAAAAAGAAGTGACAGACCTGATGGAAACAGCAAATCTGTCGACAACTCAAAATACACAAGACAAGATGTGATCTTTTTGTGTCTAAAATTAATTATGCGAGAAATGGTGAAACACCTTTATCCACAAATATTGATATAGTAACCAGCATATCGAAGTAAACTTGGAGTAACGCGATGACGTGTGGTCCTCCCACTATGACTCAGGAAAGCATACAGTTTACTAGGTTAGATTAAATAAGTTGGGATGAATTTCACAGGGTGGTGAAAGTGCACAGTAATGAGCTTGATGCTCCTTTCCAAAAAATATTGAGGGTCTTACTCTTATTCTGGTGACATGGTCGATGCCTGGCTGCCATTTAACAAATAAAAATCTTAACCTTTCTGTCCATAATAACCTTTTGTAGGCAGCTTACCCGCACTGTATCTGCGAGCTGTAGGCTAAAGTGCCCGTATCAAGGACCGAGCAGGCACATTCGTTATAGAAAAATTAGGACAAAACCATTAGAGTTGAAAATGCCAAGGAAACCCATTTTCTTTGTTTCCCTCGGTACATGGGAATTTACCCACAAAAGTTATTTTTATGTGCACCATGTCGTCACGTACAGCCCTTTATTCACAAATCAATTTGGTGGAAACATCTCTGCTGGTAAAATGCATATATTGTTTTTATGCAGATTTTTGAATATTTGCATGAAAATCTGTCACCAATTAGATGGAAACCTAGCTAGTGTTACTACTAACCTGGTCAAACTTCTTCTGCTTCTTCTCCAGGTTGGTTACGATCTGTCTGAGGTGGTCCTGGTCCACCACCATGTCATCCAGCTCCTGCTGCAGACGAGTCTTGGTCTTGTCCAGTTTCTCAAAGGCACTGCACTTCTCCTCCATCCGCTGGCCGAGCCCCTCCAGGTCCCTCTGCAGCCTCTTCTTCCCCTCCTCTGCGCTCTCCAGACAGCCCGCCTCCTGCTCAGACTTCTTCTTAATCTCTGCCAACTATAGGGGGACACCGCTTGTCACTCACACATTCTGTGGTGCGGTTTATGGTTCTAGTGATGTGTTGAACAAAAACATTCTAATAGCACATTTGCATCAATCCAATGTTAAGGTGTATGTTGCTGTAAGTGTGTGTACCTGAGCCTGTACGGTGAGCAGCTGCTTCTCCACATTCCTCTTCCCCTCCTCCTCCTCCTCCAGCTGTTCTCTCAGAGTGTTCTGTTCATCCTCCAGCTGACGCAGACGAGTGCCCATGGACAGCTTCTGACGAGTCTCCTCCTGGAGCAGCTCCTGTATGTAGAAGAGAAAGACCGGCACAGTTATAGCAGCTTAATGACTGAGCTTTTACAACCATGACAAAACTAGTGCAATATTGAATACTTGGATCTGTTGTAGTCTACGGAGTACTGTACCTGCACATCCTGTAGCTGAGAACCCACAGTAGAGCAGTCCTTGGACGCTTTGATGGACTTACCCTCCACCTCACTGAGCAAGCCATTGACAGTCTCCAACTCAGCCTGGGGAGGAACACAAGAACCAAAATAGTCATCAACATGGGCCTTACAGCTAGTGTACAGGCCATATGCTCGAAATCGTACCCAAAAGAAGATTAATGGTACTATACCTGCATCTTGGCCACTCTTTCTGCCAGCTCAATCCTCTGGCGCTCGCTCTCTCCGTGTTTGACCTGTAGCTCTTGGACCTGGCCCTCAGCCTTCTTCCTGCGGTGCTCAGAGTCTGCCTTCCCCTGCATCAGGGTCTGCAGCTCAATGGCCAGCTCGTTACGCTCACTCTCCAGGGCCTGCTTAGTCTTGTCCACCGACACCTTGTTCTGTTAGGGGAGGGGTATAGAACACCAGGGGTCAGTGCATGTACAGATGCTGTAATACACAGGAATTCTTGAGGGTCTGTGTGTGTGTATATATATATATATATATATATATATATATATATAAATCTCTCTCTCTCTCACTCTCTTGGCCTGCTCCAGTTGCTCGTTGAGCTCGTCGAAGGCCTGGCTTTGTTTCAGTCTCATCTCCAGCACCTGCTGCTCGTGGACCTTGGCTTCATCCTCTAGAACCTTCTTCAGCTGGTTCACCTCAGTCTCACGCTTTGTCCTGACAGACAGAAGTAGAGAAACGAAGGAATTGGGAATTGTCAGATTGTGAGCTAAGCTAAATACTGGGAAACAAGGAAAATAACGGAATTTGAAAATTGTCATCAACTCATGAAATCATTTTTATAGAAGGTCAACATGAAGGCATCTAAATAGCATCCACTATGTGTCATCTTATTTCACAATAAAGCAGTTTCATTGAAACACAGTAGCTGACTATATAACTTATCTCCTCCGGGTGTCAGTACCTGAGCTCTTGCTGGGCAGCGGTGGAGTCCAGTGTGTCCTCCAGCTCAGTCTTGAGGGCCTCCAGCTCCTCTCCCAGGTCCCTGCGGTTCTTCTCAGCCTTGGTGCGTGCAGCCCTCTCTAGCTCCAGGTCCTCCTGCAGCTCAGACAGCTGGGCTTCCATCTCCCGGATCTTCTTTTGGGCCAAGTTCTTCTGGGCTGCCTCCTCCTCAATCCTGAGGGGAGGAGGAGGAAAATGGAGGGTGTAATAACATTCATTATGCCATGAAAATACAATTTACAGAGTGATCACACTAAAGCCACTATGTATGTATGTGAATGCACCAATTTGTAAGTCGCTCTGGATAAGAGCGTCTGCTAAATGACTTAAATGTAAATGTAAATGTAAATGTATGTGATTGATTGCAGAGATCCCACCTGGCCAGGGCTGCCTGCAGCTCCTCCTCCTTCTTGGCCAGCTGGGCGCGGAGCTCAGCGATCTGGGCCTGCAGCTCAGCTATCTGGTCAAGGAGATCAGTAGAGTCTCCCTCCAGCTTACGCCGGTTCTTCTCCAGCTCCTGACGGCCCTTCTCCTCCCTGCGCAGGCGGTCTAATAGAGAAGGAGAAAGTGTTATGGAGAAATAAGAGCAACTTAGTCAACATGGTGTGTGCTCCACCTACCCTCTAGGTCAGTGATCATGGCCTCGTGTTTGTTCTTGAGTTTCTGAAGGCTCTTGGACTTCTCCTCCTCCTCCGTCAGGTTAGAGGTGAACTCAGAGATACGCTCCTCCATGAGCTTTTTCTCCTGTGAGAAACACACAACACAACCAGGAGTTCACAACACAATTCTATCCATCCATACACCCGTCTGCCCATTGGTTATATACGGACCTTCATGAGTTTGTTGTTCTGGTCTTCAAGAACCATGACGTCCTCCTCGATCTTCTTCAGCTTGGAGTCTGTGGTCACCTTCTCCAGCTGCAGTCTCTGCCTGGCAGCCTCCTCCTCATCCAACTGCTGCTCCAGGTCCTACACACACAGGAGGGGAAAGAGTTAGTACAATGTGTACCTGCCATGCTGCACACAAAGTGTGTGTTGGTTTGTGTGTGTGTCCTCACTGTGATGTTCTGCTGCATCTTCTTCTTCTCTGTGAGCAGATGTGTGGCTCTCTCCTCTTCCTCCTCCACTCTGGCCTCCAGGTCATGAAGGATCTCCTCCAGCTCCTGCTTCTTAGTGGCCAGACGGGATCTCATCTCCTCAGCCTCGGCACACAACTCCGTCTCAGCCTGCAGCTGCTCCTGCAGGGCCTGCTTCTCGGCACTCAACTGGGGGAGACAGAAACAATATGGTGTTACGGGTTCAATAATGTATTTTCAAGTTAGCTTGAGCAATTATCAACATGTCACTTCAGGGCTGGTTCAGTGATGGAGGGCCTCCATGTTACCTGGTGCTGTTTGACCTCCATCTCCTGCAGCTGTATCTCAGCATACTCCTGCCTCTCCTTCACCTTGCTCAACTCATCATCCTTGGCCTGCATCTCCTCCTCCTGCCTGCTCACCTGCAGCAGGGGCTTCACCTGGGGGAGAGGGACAGTTCAGAGGAGAAGAGAAAAGGCAGTTGTACGTCAGTATTCCCCGGGGGTTTGTCTCAGTCGAGTAGCATTGTATAGGAACACGATGAGCATAAGTATAATGTGTACCTTGGTGAAGAGTCTCCACCACTGCCAGTTCCTGAGTTTGAGGTAGGCTGAACAGTTCCTCTGGATCACCTTCATGGCAGTCAGCTGCTGCTGTCTCCTGGCAAAGGACCTGCAGAGCAAGCAGAGAGAGCGAGAAACACTTTGGTATCTTCCAAATACAGTTATAAGACATGAATCAGAATGTTTCTACTGCAGCCATATGATAGACTGTTGGAGTCAGGGGGTCTCCTTACTTGCGGGCCACGTAGCCTCTGCACCAGGCCTGGAAGCTGATGATGACGTCAGTGATCTTCATGTCTCTCTCCTCCTCCAGGTGAGCCAGCACTCCAGCCCTGAAGAACACCTTACTCTGACCAATCCTGAACAGGTTGGGATCCAGCTCCAGGCTTTTGATCTGACAGGAGGGTGAGGTATACAATCAGCTAAACTGACAATATTCATCTCTTCATTCTAAATGAGTGACAATGTTGTAGAACAAGATAATAATGCCCTTCTCTTACCATGAGCACACAGGCCTGTTTGCCATCCATGAAGCCCTTGGGGATGGAGTTGGGAGTGAGGATCTCATACCTTATAGAGAGACAAAAGTTATATGCATGGGATCATCAGTTGGACTCAACCCACTAAAAGCAACATACACAGCATGATGCAACAATAATATGAGGTTAAGTTGGGGGAACTGGTGAAAATACAGACATTTGTATACAGCCACAATGGGAGTGAGTACAGTACCTCTGTCTGAACTCCTGGAAGACGATACGATTGGGGAAGCCCTGTCTGCAGATACGGATCCCCTCCAGAACACCATTACATCTCAGCTGGTCCAGAACCAGGTGGGGGTCTAGCTTACCAGCCTGTAAGGGAGGGAAGAAAGGGAACATGTTTAGATGTGTAAAAAAAATCTGCCAAGATAACACCACTAGCATAAGCTGTGGGTGCCAATGATGCGTACTGTGTTCGAGGGCATCTTGAGAGAAACTATTGTTTGGATGTTTTCACTGGTGGAGTTGATCTACTGGTACCTTCTTCTCGTGGTTGGGGATGATGCAGCGGACGAAGTTGGGGTTGGTGTTCCTCAGAGTGGCCATGAGCTTGGACAGCTGCTCCTTGTAAAGCTGGCCCACCGTGCGGAACATGCCCTTACGGGTCTTAAAGGCACCAGGCATCTCAGACATCCCTGCAACCTTATCCAGGCCCACGATACGATCCACTGAGAGGGGGAAGACGGAGAGAAGAAAAAGAGGAGAGGAGAAAGGTTGACGTGAGACAAGAGGCTTTCACATTTTTGAATATCTAACCAGGCAAACTCCACACAGTGAAAACAAACCACAACATAAAACACATGAAGCAGAGTATAATGGTGATGGGGGAGATCCCATCTCTCCATGGGGGATGACGAGAGAGATGACTGACGGGTTCAAAATCAGTGACACCACAATACTGGGTCAATGCAGAATAGACAAATATAGTAGGAAGGGGGATTTGGGGAATGAGAGGGGTCACAAAAATGCCAGTGAAGCGTGGGGGGGGGTCACACTAGAATGAGACGCAACTCGATGCAGTGAGTGAAGGGTGTGTGTGGGTGTGTGTACACGTAACTGCTTACACTATGCGACCATCTTAATATGTAAATGTGTGGTGCGAACCGACATGTGGAAATCAATGTTTGTGACAAACTGTGCATTTGTGGGCATGTTTTTATTGGTGGCGACAGAACCAAACCCATGCAGTATATACCCATTGCTGCAGTACCCATGAGCAACACCGGGGGTCCCAAACCACACTATTACACAGAGGGAGAGAGGAGAGTCCAATGAAAGAGCAACAAGTGGTAGATCTCACTGCACACAGAGTTGGGGGGGACGGTCATTACAACCCCTTGTAAAAATAGATCTGATAAATCAACATTGAGCCACAGGGAAAACAGGATATGAGCACAGGATAAAAACATAGGCAGTTGATGCTGAGATGAGGGAAAGGTTCATATTCGTGTAAAGAGAAGGATGAGCAGAATTGGAGTAAATAAAGGAGACAAATTATGAAAAAGAAAAAAAAACAGTCACCTGAATCTGAGTGGAGAAAAGGAAAACGCTGATAAAAATAGGCTCTCTGAGACCTCTGTACCTCTGAGACCTCTGTACCTCTGAGACCCAGTAAGAGGGAGAATAACAGACGAAACGGGCCGTACAGAGGAGCAGATGGATAGAAACCAAAACAGAGTGAACGGGTAAGCACAAAGGTCCAGACACCAGACATTGGAGACGAGAAAAATGTGGATATGAGACAGGAAGAGACCCTTCACTGAAAACATAGCAGCAATTCCCAGCATGAAAGTTAATCCACTTAAATCTGTTCTTTCTGATTGCTAAAACCATATCATTGGATGCACTCACCGTCCTTCCACAGTTCAGACACAAACTTGTCAGTGGACTGGTTGAGCAGCGTGGCCACGTTGTCGTTCAGAGGGTCCATGTTCTTCATCAGCCACTCGTCAGCCTTGTAGTCCACCTGAGGAGACGGCACACCATATAGACAATAGTATTACACAAGGTTTGCCTGGTACATGTCCAAGGGCACACAGTTTAAGCAGAGTCTAAACTTCGCCTTCATTACTGGCCCGTTTACCTTGCCGGCGTAGTGAATGATGCAGAAGTCAGCCTCATCTTTCAGTTTCTTGGGCTTGTGGAACTTAGAGTGGGTGCCCTGCTCCTGCAGGACCTTCTCCACAAAGCTCTTGTCAGTGGCTTTGGGGAACCAGCACTCCTCATCCAAAAGGGCCAGGATACCAGGGGGGCTAGCCTGAGGGAGAGCAGAGAACAAGGCTTACAGGGAGCCTGGAGGTGCAGCATAGCATGGGACTGAACTGAAAGAGATGGAGGGAGGGGAAAGAGATAAAGAGGTGGCAGATGAGAGAGATCTGGGAGAGGATTGGGAGAAAGGGATGAGACTGTAGGAAGTGAGAGGTTAACAGGGAGGTACATACAGAGAAGGGTGGAGTGTGAAAGGGAGTATACAGTACATGATTAAAGGTAGGGAGATACAAAGGGTCATAGGGGTAGACTCACAGGCTTCTCGATGAGGTCGATGCAGGGCTGCAGGTCCAGGCCGAAGTCGATGAAGCTCCACTCGATGCCCTCCCTCTGGTACTCCTCCTGCTCCAGGATGAACATGGTGTGGTTGAACAGCTGCTGCAGCTTCTCGTTGGTGTAGTTGATGCACAGCTGCTCAAATGAGTTCAGCTAGAGGAGAAAGAAATTGTCAGAAAGTGCATTCACCATCATGAACAGAAACTAAGAGGCTCAAGTGTTTATTTGTCCCCTTTTCCTAATCTGCAGTGATGTGAAAGAACTAGACAGGTGAAAATAGATTCCCTGTAGGCATCCACCCGAATTTCACCCCCATTCTGTCTTTCTAGATAAGTGGAGATTGCGAGAGAAGAGGAAATCACTTTAAACAAATATACCCTCTGGGTCTTACTCAAAACATTGTAATCGCTTTGGTCTTTCCCCCACTCCAGTTTACCTCAAAGATCTCAAAGCCAGCAATGTCCAGGATGCCGATGAAGGAGGCTCCCTGTCTCTTGGTCTTGTCCAGGGCCTTGTTGATCCTCATCACCAGCCAGCGGAACATCCTCTCGTAGGTGGCCTTGGCCAGGGCCTCCACTGCAAACTCAGCCTGTTCCTGGGTCTGGGCCTTCTGCACGTAGTCCCTGCCCACCTTGATACGGGGGGACAGGATGGCGCGGGTGAAGTCTGTCACGCTCATGCCCATCAGGTGGCACACCTTCTGAGCAGCTGTGACAGGGAGGGATGGGGGACGGAGAGATGAGGTTGAGAGGGAGGGATCCCCCAAGAGAATAACAGTTTGATGCCTACAGCAGTGCATGGAACTAGACTTTGAAATCAAAAATAATTCTGGTGGACTGAAGTGTATAATCTGCTTGTCAGTAGAGTGTAATTGACAGATACTAGGAACTCCTTTTTAGGATCAAACCAGCCCACAAAGGTTTGCTATACCCGTGTCGTCAGGCATGGAGGCCTGGTCTGAATGACGCTCCTTCTTAAAGCTCATGTTGCCCAGCTGGAGCACAGAAGACACCACCTTCAGCAGACCTGCATGAGGAGACCAGAGGTTAGAGTCACACCCCTCCAAAATAAACCAGTGAGAGGGTAGTGTGTCCCGTCCTCCCACTCACCAATCTGCTCATCCTCTGGAATGCCCATTATCCTAAAGGCCTCCAGGGTCTCGGTGAACAGGTCCTTATCCTGCTGGCCAGGGATGGTCACGTTTCCATTGACCAGGAAGCGGTAGCTGTTGTAGCCCTCCAGACACAGCTCGGCTGAGGGGGGCACAGAGTCATTACATCTGATACGCAGTTAGCTGTACTTGATAAAGGTGATAACGAAGGAGGCTTACAGCGCAGTTTGTCTCCAGCACCAGTGAGCATGTAATAGAAGACATGGAAGGTCCTCTCGTCTTTGGCCTGGCGGATGGCACGGGACTTTTCCAGCAGGTCTGGTGGTCAGACCGTCAAGGAGCCACTCATTCAGACTGGATTGTGAGCTTCTGCTGGCCGGGGCAAGTGTGTGTGACTTACTAGTTTACTGTAAAGACTAACCGAGAGGTGTCTGGAGTTAAACTACACTTCAATCTATAGCCTAGGGATTTTTTTTTAAACCTTTATTTAACTAGGCAAGTCAGTTAAGAACAAATTCTTATTTACAACGACGGCCTACACCGGCCAAACCCTAGCCTGTTATGATACAGCCTGGATTCGAACCAGGGTTGTCTGTAGTGATGCCTCTAGGACTGAGATGCAGTGCCTTAGACCGCTGCACCACCCAGGACCCCAAACTATTGTATATTTCAAATGAGGGAGTGAATTTCATTGTGGTTAACATAGTATGAAGGATACAGGTTTCAATGTTGGCCCCCACGATGTATCCGTTGACGTCGAAGTTAATCCTGATGAATTTTCCCTGGGAGAGAGAGAGAACATAGTGAATGACTAAGGAAGCAAGAAAAACTTGTCCAACAGAAAAAAATTAATAAATTGAAGTCAAACCACAAGCATCACTAAGAGATCATAAAAAGGTCTTACGAATCGGGAGGAGTTGTCGTTCTTGACAGTCTTGCCGTTTCCAAAGGCCTCCAGGATGGGGTTAGCTTGCAGCAGCTGCTTCTCCAGCTCACCCTAGAGGACAAACACAGAACCTCGCCATCAACCAATGACTTTATCCCATTGGATTCTTTAAACCACCACCTCCTTATAAGGACGCATCTAGATTAATGCAAATTCTATAGTGACACCAACAGGACATACCATTTGTCATTTCTCAGCAGTGGGATCAAACTGTGAATACCTTTGGTGATTCCAATGGATGATTCATAGTCACGCATTGTGACAACTACAGTCATCTGTTTTTCATTTACTCTAGTTTCACTTCATTGTGAGGATTTCAGTTGTTTAAACATTTGATTTGTGTTCGGATGTTCCCTTTTCACGCCCATCATTTAATCCATAAGTCGTAAGATAATTCACACAACTGCATTATCTTAATTATGGAGAAAATAAAAAAAACTGCATGCATATCATTGAATATCACGACACACGGGAACATACACAAGTACACAATACCCCACACACAGCGCAGTGTTAGTGCCCACACCTTGACACCCAATGGACGACCCTGTGGCCCTCATCAGTAACCCTTCACCCAGAGTAACCCCCAGACCCCATGCAGAGAACTGACTGTCAAGATTCACTACACTGACATTAAGTACACACACAACCCCTACAGCCAGAAATCTGTACATAGTTCACACTGAGCTCTACTTCAGACTGTTGTTGTACAGGTGGATCCATGCACATGACTCCATCTAGAATGCCACTAGTAATACTACAGTGAATTTCAATTTTAAAAGGATCTATACATGGACAGGAAAGCCTATTTCAAAATGTGAGGAGCTTGGCGCATATTGGGTGGTAATCACTTCAATCCACCCAATAAAAACAGACTCACACTAATATTCTTATATAGCCTAGCAGTTAAGAGGTTGGCCAGTAACCGAAAGGTTGCTCGGTCAAATCCCCGAGCCGACTAGGTATAACATCTGTCAGTGTCCCCTTGAGCAAGGCACTAACCCTAATTGCTCCTGGATAAGAGTGTCTGCTAAAATGACTCAAAATGTAAAAAATGTAGCTGCTATAGTAGTGGCTTTGTCAATGTTATCAATCTGAGGAGCTCGCTGAACCTTTCTCCCTGAATCTTCAAGGACAATGTTAGTTTAAAACCAATCCCTAACTAATCCTATACATTACACCACTATGAGGCTTTAAACGGTAGTAAGGAGCAGGGAATAATGGATATGACTGGTATGAAGCATCCCCAGTGAACGAACACACACACAATTAGTCCACTGGCATCACAATGCACACGGCAACTCAGTGAGTTTGTCCAGAGATCTTTAAAATGGTATGGACAAAGAGTGAGAAATGGAGGGGGAACTGTGAGAGAACGTTGACCAGATCTCTGAACAGACACACTGGAACACACACACAGCAAGCAGACATGGAGTCGTAAACACATCAAGCACACTTCTGGAACCACCAGGGGGAAAACAAAGGATCAACAGCGTTATGCAAAATTCAGCCAGACTTGTCAAACTGCAGAGCTGTTTACTCATTAAATATCTTTAAACTTAGTATTTAAAGAAGATCAAATCAACAATACAAAAAGGGATGCACTCTCAGTTTTGTCTGGCTGAATTCAAATGGCAATTTCCCCTTTAATAAAGAACATTCCTTCCTCTGGACCAACACTGGTCATGTGACCTACACTTCCAAGTGACCCACTAGCCCACCACAGAGCACGCTCCAGCAGCACGGGGGAGGAGGGCGAGACAGCGCAAGAGCCAGGGAGAGGGAGGAAGGGTGTGGAGGAGGAGATCCAGAGATGTGTGATGGGAGAGGAAGGAAGGGGGTGGGGGGGGTAACTCACATGTGACAGGAACGAGCTGGTCTGTTGATGGGAAAAGAGAAACACACAACCTCAAAGGAATGATAGATACAGATACTGGTCTGCTTTCAGAAAAGACTGGGCCTCTCTTGAACCCTGTAGTCACAGCTGCATCTATCACAGGGGTGGCCAACTACAGCACTGCAGGGTTACATTTCTCTCATGGCTTTAGAGTTGACCGGAGGTCACTTTGATTCAGCTCAGCCGCTGGAGGAGAAATGTCAACAAAAGGAATAATAGTCAGTCCACTGTGGTTTAGATATCACACTATGAACCAGCTACCAACGGAGTTTAATCTACATCCTGCAGTGCTACGGTCAGTCTTAAAGAACCAAGACTGGCCAACCCTTATTTAGAGGTCCTCTATGGCACCATAGAGCAGTGTGACTGATGTACAAGCAGCACCTATCCAAGACCTAGAACAATATGGCAATGGCTTGACAATGATGTAATGTTAAGTACCACTGGCACCACTATTTCTCAAACGCACATACAATCACAGTACAAGTAGTTGAGCATTGAGGACTCGGAAAAGCCTGGTTCCACGCTGATAAAGGACCATAGGAAACCAGGCCCATGTCAGAGAGTGAAGGAGAGTGTGAGAGCATGGTGAAGAGAAAGAAAAATGAATAGGAAAGAGAGGAGAAAGAGAGGAGAGGATGAAGATAAGAGGGAATTATGAGAGAGAATAGTAGAGTAGATGAGGACTGACTGACCTGGTCTTTCTTGGTCTTGTGGGAAGAGGCCACATGGGCCAGATACTGAATGACCTTCTTGGTGTTCTCCGTCTTCCCAGCACCAGACTCTCCCCTGTGGAAGAGAAAAGGAGGACGAGGAGAGGACAGAAGCAAAAAAGTGACTTCCTTAATCAGTTGTCACCAATATCACACAACACCGTGATATTTCAAGGTCATGTTGAGAAACCAAGATTTGCTGTTCATGGGTTTTGTGCTCAAGACTCACGTGCAAAGAATGGACTGGTCTTCACGGTCTGTGAAAAGAGGTGGGGCCAAGATTTTTTTTAAAGGTACATATTACATGTATTAAGATGGATTGAATAACATGAGGGGACAGTTGAATTCAATAGTGACAAAATAGTTTATGCTATTTCTTGCAGCCCTTCATGGGTGCTTGTGGTGCAGAGGAACTTCAGTTCCATTGTCAGAACTGAAG
The DNA here is from genome assembly GCF_029448725.1 of Salvelinus fontinalis. Lineage (NCBI taxonomy): Eukaryota > Metazoa > Chordata > Actinopteri > Salmoniformes > Salmonidae > Salvelinus > Salvelinus fontinalis. The sequence goes on from NC_074698.1 coordinate 17,188,665, forward strand.
TATGTTGTTGCCAGCTGGCTTCATATAAAATGTGAATTCTACAGTGTGTATTTGCTATCTCAGGAGCACATGCACCACATTTGTCTCTGAAACAGGAAGCGCATTGGTCACACAGGAAATCAATATCTGTCTTCCTGTGAATGGAAAGGGTGATGCCTTTCAACCAACAAGCCAATTAACCATCCCCATACTGCACAGTAACTCCCTCCCTCTCTTCTAGAGTTAAATGATTCCCTTTACTTAAATGGGGGCCAACCATGGACTAACAAGACAAGAGGGAGTGAATGGAGAACCTGACATCACCAAACAGTACATCAAGATAATGGGTCTGGGAAAGAGAGTACTGAGACTGTACTGTATGAAGCCTACATCCCCTTACAGACTGACTAATGGCCTTTTCTTGGTTATGGAAGGCAGGAACCCTCAGAAATCAAGGCTAATGCTTCACTACTTAAATACAGACTTTCAGATCCAAGTGTGCCTGGGAGGAGTCTAAACCGATTCATATCTTCTAGACAAATTATCTTACGAAATATGGATGTTAAAATACTACCATAGTAACCGTTTTACTCATTAGTTTCATCTGAATACATTTGCAAGGTTACTTACTATGATGTTGTGGTATAACAAGGACCTTGGCTTACCCTGCATCATGCTCCTGTAGGCTGTGTCAGTGATGGCATATATATGGGGGGGCATTTCATGCCTCTTCTTGCCCTTGTACATATCCACAATCTCTTCTGAGTAGATGGGCAGATTCTTATAGGGGTTTATAACCACACAGAAGAGGCCAGAGTATGTCTGTGATACAAAGAGAAACACTTATTAATATTAGCTACTGAACATACATGTTCTCCTCTATCCATGTCCTGAACCAAGAACACTAGGGATTATACAGTCGGACTTGACTGGCCTTCTTACATTGGATTTTGGCTAGTCTAGAGATGTCACTTCAATTAAAATTCTGTCAATATCAGTGAGAGATTGCAGTAGAATCACTGACCTGCCAATGTAATAGCTTAAACTGACTGCATATTTTATCACTCTGATGGTCTACAGCCGAAAACAAGACTGAACAGATGTATACGGGGAAATCATAGTGAACATTATTTTCTGAATCTAACCCTCTCCAAGTCTCTCATCAACACCAGCTCCATACTTTATTTCCCAATCTTCCTCCCTGACTACAGCCAGAGGCTGGGCTTGATCAGTCATGTTTCACAATCACCAAGACCTTCTCCCAAACAGTGACATCATCCGAGGTGATTTCACCCCACCCCCTCTGTCCCTTTCATTATACCTCTCTAAAGCCTCCCCTCATCTTGGTATGGGCATCTGGAGCATCTCTCCTCCCCACTCCATTTATGTTCATCCGCCCTCCATATTTCTGTTTACTTCCCTCTCAGCTACATTCCTGTCCTCCCCTCTCCATTGCTCCGTGCCCTTGCTTCTGGTCTGGTAGTTGTCTCTGCCTCTCCCAAGAGGGGGGTTTTCAGAAGAGTACCCGGTTCAGTGGTGCGCAACACGGCAAGACCCAAACCCCAAGAGGGCCAGGTTGTGTTGACTTGACCGGGTCAAAGCCCAATGTAGCAGGCACCAATTCACGCCATCGTGGACAGAGGGATAAATGGCATTATGGAGGGATAAATGGCATTATGGGGAACAATAATTGGAGCACGATTTACATTCCATATCCATTTAATTTCCAGCTCCGCCTGAAACTCAACTCTGAACAGCTTTAATCTCTGCCCCCCCCCCCCCCCCCCATTGTGTCCCTCTTCCACCCTCCCCCCAGGAGAGTATTGTTCCCTGCAGATTCCGGTTTACAGCAGTACTCCAAACACAGAAGGAGCAAGTAAGAGAGGGAAGGGAGCCAGAAAGGGAGGACTGAACATACTCGTATGTTTGGTAAACATTACAGCCTTTCGTTTGGGGTGGCAACCTGCACATAATAGGTCATCTGACACAGTGGGCTTAATGGGGCAGGGAAGGAGGACTACCTAGTTTGGAACCAGGCCAAGTCATAATATGAGCAAACAGTGCTTTTGTAACCAGCATTAAGTAAGACCTTGGATAACATCTAAAAAAAAAAGTCTAATATTATCAGCTCTCGTATGGGGGGCAAGAGTGAGTGTTCACATGAACACAGTAATGATTGACACATGTATCATACAATGAGGTGAGGTCCTTCAATGTGCTGTAGTATCAGAATTTATCCTACAGGTTCTACAGGCTGGGAATGTGTTCTTCAGTTCAGTGTGTGCCTTGTATATAATACTCACGTAGATGAGGCCAGAGTAATATCTCTCCTTGAGGTTGTGCAGCACCGAGGCCTCGTTCAGGCAGGTGAGCTCAGCCATGTCTTCCACCTTGCTGAACTTGGGTGGGTTCATCTTCTGGATGTCATCCTTGTTGACTTTCACCTTCTTGCCAGAGTCTGCCAGCTCCACCAGGCACTCTTCACCTCGCTCCTCCTTCACAGATCCCGCCTCGAAGCCCAGCCGCTCCGACGGCACCCATACCAGCTTCTTGGTGGCCCAGTCTGCCTGGGCCAGAGGGTTGTTGACCATGTTGCGGTCCACGTACAGGAACTTGTCTGCGTCCGTTGCCATGGTTGTTGTGGAAAGAGACCTGGAAGTTGGTTAGGGCTGGTTAGGGCTAGGAAATCGAGCATTTAGTTGCAGTATCAATTCTATTAAGTTAAACCGCAACCAACAAACAAACCTGATATAAATGAACAACAGTCCTGACATACTGAGCCAAGTAAACAAAGACTTCCCTTAAACTACAAAGCAATATCTATCCCCAAAACCGGGGTCACCAATGTTTCCTCTACAACATGGAGTGCTCAGGTTAGGTCAGGTCAACATAAAACACACTTATCTCAACAAGGCCCCACGTTTCAGGCAACCGCTACGGATGCTAAATCAAATTAAAGGGCGCTCCAGCCAAGAAGGTCTCTAAAAAAATCATAACTTAAAGTGCTGCAAAACTTAGTTGAAGTCGAAAGTTAACATACACTTAGAACAGTCATTAAAATGTGTTTTTCCAACCACTCCACAAATGTCTTGTTAACAAACTATAGTTTTGGCAAGTCGGTTAGGACATCTACTTTGTGCATGACAAGTAACTATTCCAACAATTGTTTACAGACAGATTATTTAACTTATAATTCATTGTATCACAATTCCAGTGGGTCAGAAGTTTACATACACTTAGTTGACTGTGCCTTTAAACAACTTGGAAAATTCCAGAAAATTATGTCATGGCTTTAGAAGCTTCTGATAGGCTAATTGACATCATTTGAGTCAATTGGAGGTCTACCTGCGGATGTATTTCAAGGCCCACCTTCAAACTCAGTGCCTCTGCTTGACATCCTGGGAAAATCAAAAGAAATCAGCCAAGACCTCAGAAAAAAAATTGTAGACCTCCACAAGTCTGGTTCATCCTTGGGAGCAATTTCCAAACATCTACCACATTCATCTGTACAAACAATAGTACGCAAGTAACACCATGGGACCACGCAGCCGTCATACCACTCAGGAAGGAGATGCGTTCTGTCTCCAAGAGATGAACATACTTGTGTGAAAAGTTCAAATCAATCCCAGAACAGCAGCAAAGGACCTTGTGAAGATGCTGGAGGAAACAGGTACAAAAGTAACTATATCCACAGTCAAACGAGTCCTATAATCGATATAACCTGAAATGCAGCTCAGCAAGGAAGAAGCCACTGCTCCAAAACCACCATAAAAATGCCAGACTACAGTTTGCAACTGCACACTGGGACAAAGATCATACCTTTTGGAGAAATGTCCTCTGGTCTGATGAAACAAAAATAAAAAAACTGACCATCGTTATGTTTGGAGGAAAAAGGGGGAGGCTTGCAAGCCAAAGAACACCATTCCAACCGTGAAGCACGGGGGTGGCAGGTGCTTTGCTGCAGGAGGGACTGGTGCACTTCACAAAATACATGGCATCATGAAGATGGAAAATGATGTGGATATATTGAAGCAACATCAAGACATCAGTGAGGAAGTTAAAGCTTGGTCGCAAATGGGTCTTCCCAATGACCCCAAGCATACTTCCAAAGTTGTGGCAAAATGGCTTAAGGACAACAAAGTCAAGGTATTGGAGTGGGCATCACAAAGCCCTGACCTCAATCCTATAGAAAATTTGCAGGCAAACCTAAAAAAGCATGCGTGAGCAAGGAGACCAACAAACCTGATTCAGTTACACCAGCTCTGTCAGGAGGAATGGGTTCAAATTCACCCAACTTATTGTGGGAGGCTACCTGAAACGTTTGACCCAAGTTAAACAATTTAAAAAAGGCAATGCTACCAAATACTAATTGAGTGCATGTAAACTTCTGACCCACTGGGAATGTGATGAAAGAAATAAAAGCTGAAATAATTATACTATTATTCTGACATTTCACATTCTTAAAATAAAGTGGTGATCCTAACTGACCTAAGACAGGGAATTTTTACTAGGATTAAATTTCAGGAATTGTCAAACTGAGTTTGAATGTATTTGGCTTAGGTGTATATAAACTTCCGACTTCAACTGTATATTCATGGTAATGTGTAACATGTGCTGACCATTTAAATATGTGCTTTTGGGAACGACTTCGTTGATTACATACTTGGAGGAAAATCTTCAAAAACAATGCGTTTCGCAACGTTGTGCTCCTAGTCCCTAGAAACCTGTCGAGTGGGAGGCTAATCGACTGTTCTACATAATGAGGCCTGAGGAACCTCCAACATTCAAAAGTGATGGAGAACATTCAAGGGACTAAAACTTTAAATATCCCCCCCCAAAAAATGGGGTTAAAGGCCTAAACAATGTTCAGTCTTGAATCTTGTTTACAAAGCTTGTGTAAAACAACCACAATGCCAGAGGTGAGCGACATGACTTGCAGGCCCAAACAGGACCGGCTCACAGCTCATTAACAACATCTCGAAGTCATTGAAGTCAGTCCTATGGTGTAAGCCACATGGAGAGACAAGTATTACCAGAATCCAGTGGGGTGAGGGAAGGGTGTTTCGTAACATTTAGCTATACACAGTGGTAGAGAAAAGGGAAGGCCATTATCTGAACATTCCAACAACGGGAGAGTTGCGCTTTCCCACCACCGCCAGGGTCGTTAGCCTAAAACTTTCATTTACTCCCTAGGGTAGAAATACATTTTTTACAACAAATGGCTCCGTTTTGTTAACATACTCAACTTTGCAAAGCAGCACACATTCAAAAAGTTTAGACATTTGGGATATTTTTCCACTTTACCATACTTATGAGCTTTGTTTGTTGGCAGAGTTTGTTTGGATAATTTGGAAAAGCAATTTGTGAAATCTTGGGGGGGGGGGGGGGGGCAGTTTACAGGTGGCAAGTTCTCCTACAGTGCCTGCCATCATAAAGCTATTCTTACGAAATAGCAACATTATTGAATGTGAGGTTTACCTGCTGTAGAATGGGGGAAAGTTATTTTATAGGCATGTTAACCTACACCAGGGGAAATGCAGTCTACTGCACACAAAGGCTGGGGCAAGTAGATGTTTGAGAAAGGCTGTACTGCATTGCTGACAGAGAGAGGGTTATGAGAAATACTAAAATGGTACATTAACCCTGATCTAAGTCAGGGAACCAGGACTGTAGCACCATTCTTCTCCCCCCTCAGAGCTCTACAGCTGACTTCCATCACTACACCCTCCCCTTTCCCAACTCTGTTTCTCAACGCTTACTTCCCAGTTTCCTGCTTTAGAGTGAGGTACCCCACAAATTAGTCCCCCCAGACTCCTCTCGGTCAGCTCCAGTCTCCCTCTCCCCACCACCCCTCTGTTTATCCAGTCTTCCAGGGTCACATTCCTCCCATACTGACCCTTTATCAGAGACAGAGAGCAAAGGAATGCTGCACATTTCTTTCCTCTTATCACCATCAGTCTCTCCTGGTCTTTCGTTCCAGTCTTTGTGCCTCTACTCCCATCACCGCATCAGTCGAGGATAGCACACGTTGAAACGAATGTGGATCTCCCGTTCGTCTACCAATCGTTCAGCACGCGGTTGATGTCTGATCACATTTTTGCGTGATTCTACATGTAATTTTTTTTCTTTTTCTGCAAAGTACTCTCAGCAGGCAAACGCTATTGGTGTGTTCGATCCCTTAAACACTCACGATACATCAACATCACCTAGCCCTGGTAATGCACCCACAGGCTGTACAGTATAACAGTTAAACTGTGCAGTGGTGAAGCCAGTGGCCTTCAGACAGTCCCTTGACTGTGGCAGGGCCTAACGATCTGCAACGTTAGGCAAACATAACCAGCAACCACACCAAGGGGCAGTCTAGTCAGTTCCATGCAGGCCTAACACAGCTAATGCCTGACTGCAATAGTTAACTGTATTGTTTTCCTGCTTGGCAAAAACAAGCAGTAGGGAGTACAGCCTCAACACACCAACGCTCTGGGAGTGATTCTTATCAGTGTCAGCTAGGCTAACGTGTGGGCGTGCAGCATGAAGAAAGAAAACGTGGAGCGTACATGAAAACAAACTCAAACAAGCAGCTCAAACATACACAGGCCATCTGTTGAGTGGAGGCCAGAGTTTAGCTTGCATTGTCTACCAGCAAGACAAGGATAAGCCAGCAGGATAGGAATATAACCCAATGATATTGAACAGAAATAACAATGATAAAATGAGACTTCAAAAAGGAGAGCATGCAGCCGTTTTTGACGGCCCTGGGGAGGGAGGGAGCAGAGAGGCCTGTGCTGTGTCCTATACACGTCGTCTTGACACAGATTAGTCAGTGACGCATCTCCTCCATCCATCTCCTGAGAGCAGCACAGGGCTACATTTATAACCACATCTATTCTTTTCATAGTCATTCTATGGAAGGTGCTCTACATTGAAAAGTGAAGGCGAACCTGAAGTGTGATGGTCAGCCGTTGCCATTGATAGACAGGCTAGGCAATGTCTATGGCATTAAGAGAACACCGGGTAGAGCTACGTATTGTATTATGACTCAGAGTCCCCACCAAAGTCCACCGCCTTCTGTCTGGCCACCAAAGTCCACCGCCTTCTGTCTGGCCACCAAAGTCCACCGCCTTCTGTCTGGCCACCAAAGTCCACCGCCTTCTGTCTGGCCACCAAAGTCCACCGCCTTCTGTCTGGCCACCAAAGTCCACCGCCTTCTGTCTGGCCACCAAAGTCCACCGCCTTCTGTCTGGCCACCAAAGTCCACCGCCTTCTGTCTGGCCACCAAAGTCCACCGCCTTCTGTCTGGCCACGTCTTCACTCAACCTGGGACGCCACTAAGCCTGAACCCCAGTACTGCGCAGCTGCAAGGCCTCCCCATGTCTTGTCACGTTAAACTCTGTTCAGCTGTACAAACAGACGCATCAATTGAAGGTTGGCTATATTGAGATTAGCCGTTCTGGTAGTTACTCATGCAGAGTTACACATTAATGAAGGCGACACGTGGCATACAAGGAAACCAATCGCTCCAACAGTCCCTAAATGTTATCGAACCCATCTGACAATCAATGACTAGCCAACATGTCATTCAAGGCTAAGAAAAAGACCGACAACTAGGAAGGGTGGTGCTAAGTCAGAGAAGTGGCCTACTATAGGAGCGGAACCCCGGGATGAATAACACAAGGGGGAGGAGAGAGCGTGGTTTTAGAACCGACATCAGAGACAAGAATGAAGGCACAAAGGGAGGAAGTAAGGAGTGTCCTTGTCAACACCTGGCCCTCTCGTTAAAAGGCACACCAAGGGCTGCTTGCTCTTCATCAGAGCCATCCTTCCCTCCCTCCTTTCTCCACTCATTCCATTCCAGCTCAGTGCCTTCCCCTGCTCCTCCTCACACAGAGCTATGCTGAGTAGCTGGAAAAACCAAGGTCTTGATCCTCCATCTCGTCAGTCGGAGACCAAAGGCTACATTTAAAGCCTGACCATGTACAATAAGCCTTGTATCCCACCAGCCACATAAAGCTGTTAAACAGCTGTGGCCAACTGGCCATGGTATATGGCTCCATTGACTGGAATATTAATGGAACCATTAATACATCCTCCTCATAATCACATCCTACCCTGTCCGTCCCTACTCTAGTCATCAGATGGTCTCGTTGGGTCCAGTCTAGCATGGTCAGTCTTGTATGCATGTTAAGCTTTAACGGCCTTTCGCTCCATCTCCCTCTCCTGCCCTCTGACCTTACCTCTTCTAGTCCTCACCACTGTCTGATGCCCTGAGGGAGAGCGTGTGACCGCCAGGCGAGGTTGAGTGTGTCTAAGATCATTATGGACACAGACACCATCTCCCTGCCTAAAACAGGGGAGGGAGGGGGAGCCGAGGAGAGAGAGGGAAGAGGAAATGACAAAGCGGGAAAACTATTTCGCCATTTGTGGAACTTTGTTGTGTGAATTCTTGCAGAGTGCGCCAGGAGACACCGTTGAAACTAAAAGTTCTCGGCCCTCTGCTGAGGAACTCTGCAGACTGCAGTAAATTAAGTCCTGGAAACTAACCACACTCCATGACAAACCCTTATCCACTATTTTTTCACATTCCTCACTAGAGACCCACATGAACTGGAACTCTAAGCAACCGGTTAGTCTTGCAGCACCATAAAGTGAATAACTGATTTGATCTAATAACAGACATTTCCAATAACAGACATTTCCTTTAGAATTATTCTATTAACTGTACTGATTGACAGCCCGTAGGTGTCAGTCTGACACATAGCCTACACACGTATAATCATTTGGGGTCAAAGGGCTTATGAAATGGCTCATATATCTGTTGGCATTTAGACAGGCATATTGGACACGGTTGGCTTTTTAAATTTGCACCTGCTTGCTGAACGCGCATTGATATTAGATAATGGTTCCATAAGCCTTTTAACGGTTGTGAAAGAATGCTGGAGAGAGTCATACATACCTGCTTCCTCAGACATAAAACATCTTTCACCTGACCGTGAAAACTGAACAGGTCTTCTCAGCTCATTTCTTCCCCCACTTACACTAAACCATCCCCTCCCTTTTGTCTGCTAACTCCTATCTCTCCTTACCTCTGACTAGAAGTCTTATCTACAGTATAAGAGCACTCCCTTTGAATCCCTATAGTCTAGGCTACATGAAGACAACAAATGGTGTCTAGCATTTATGGAGGCTATTCACCAGTCAAACAAAAGCACTCACGGCCAGTTGAACATGTGCTGTATTCAAACTAGCGGGGTACATGGAACCTGACCTGCATTTGGGTTGACAGAGAAATAAAATATGGAGTGGCAGTCAGAGGGACATCCCCGTGCAGAGAGCGTTTCAAAGTTCAGTGTGAAACTGTGTTCGAGTGCTCAAGTTGACTGCGTTGGGCAATAGCCAGTCTGACACATACAGGCCTACAAAATACGCCTACAAAACCAAACACATCAGGTGCGCAGATCACACCCAAAATGGAACAAAGTCTATTTTCTGACATGCAAGGTAGCTTTTCACCACCCACATGGTGTAAAAGACCTCTACCTAACTAGTAATCTGATTCTCTCCATTAGTCATTGAATAAAAATATAACCGCAATATATAAAGTTTTAGTCATATGTTTCATGAGCTGAAATAAGTTTGCAGAAGTGTTCCATATGCACAAAAAGCTTCTCAAATTTAGCTACATCCCTCTTAGTGAGCATTTCTCCTTTGGCAAGACAATCCACCTGACAGGTGTGACATTGCATTTTATCAATGGCAATTTGAATGCACAGACACACCGTGACGAGATCCTGAGGCCCCTTGTGCCATTCATCTGCCGCTGTCATCTAATGTTTCAGCATGATAATGCTGTCGCAAGGATCTGTACTCAACTCCTGGAAGCTGAAAAAGGCACAGTTCTTCCACACACAGACATGTCACCCATTAAGCATGTTTGGGATGCTCTGGATTGATGTGTACGACAGCATGTTCCAGTTCTTCCAATATCCAGCAACTTCACACAGCCATTGAAGAGGAGAGGGACGACATTCCACAATCAACAGCCTGATCAATCCTATGCGAAGGAGATGTGTCACGCTGCATGAGGCAAATTGTGGTCACACCAGATACCGACTGGTTCTCTGATCCATGCCCCTACCTTTTTTTGAAGGCATCTGTGACCAACCGATGCATATCAGTCTTCCCAGTCATATCAAATCCATAGATTAGGCCTAATTTATTTATGTCAGTTGACTGATTTCCTTATTTGAACTGTAACTCAGCAAAATCTTGGAAATTGTTACATGTTGCTTTATTTTTGTTCACTATAAATTAAAAAGGACAACTATCGCCCCACCCAGCATAGGCCTAGCATGTATCATAAACCAAGCAGCAATCAGTGTTTCCACAGTTAAGTCCAGAGAAGTGAGAACAAGCCTTGTTTGTTTTGAACCCCAGCCATAGATTTGTAATTTCCTGCTATTGTTGCATTCAGTGGAACCCTACAGGTGTGTGCTGTGAAAGGGAGGATGGGAAGGGGGCCCCAAATAGGAGGTATGGAGAGTAGGGAGAAATTGACAGAGTGGAGTAGGAGGAAGGAAAGAAACAAGCAAGCAAAAAGTAGAATACACCTAGTAGTGGGATTTGCACTAGGCCTTTTTAGCAGATATATTGGGTGTCCCTGCCAAGTCGACCAATCCGATTGACCCAATTCAAATCATATTGTTCAAGCCAGACCGAACTAAGGAATGCGTTTATTACATATAAATAGATAAGTTGATAGCGAGAGTAATGGCAGTAAAATAAAAGTTTAAAAGAGGTTGACTGGCAAGCCAGCAACAGTAAAATATGACTCAAGCCTGAATCAGAGAGCACAGATGTATGCACACACGTAATATCCTGTGTTTGATGTCTGCATTACTAAGAATCCATGATATCAAACCTGTTATTTAAAATAGTGATGGCAAAGAAAAGTACTTGAATTTGATTTGAAAAATCCAGTATTTTTCCTTCATAGCTTGTTCTCCATCTTATCAAAAAAAGGGAGCCAATTTGTTTATAGGACTCTTCCATTATGTATTTATCATGCTCTTGCTTGTATCTCAGCAGCATACATATGGTGAGCAATATGTTTGGAACGTCAAATCCCAAATAAAAAAAATATATATATTTTTTTTAATCACAGTACCAAATCGTAATACATATACAATTGTGAGAAACGCAATACATATCGTATCGCACCGAAGTATCATGGAAATATTGTGAGGTCCCTGGCAATTCCCAGCCCTAGTTTAAAGATGGAATCCGTATTAGGGGAACAGCGCCACTGTCCGCCCCAGCACCGTCGTTATCGTTTTGTGGATGTAACGGAGGTGAGGTGCGTCGAGCAGTGTAGTAAAAAAAAGCTGACATGACAGTTTCACCATTAAGGATTCCAGCTTTAAGAAGATAACGTGACCCATGTTTATATGCTGATCTGTGGCTATGAGCAGGTCTGTATACATTACTCAAATGATATTGACTCTCATGTGGATGATTGATCTTTGCTTTCTACTTGCCCCTTTGACTGGAGATGTACTGTACATTATATGACATGGCTCATAAATATCAATGAAGCATAAACTGCAGTCCTGTCTAGATGATGACCTTTCATCTGATCTGCTGTAGCTAGCTGGGATATAGGGCCTAAAATGAATATAAAATTAGGATTGTTTACTTGGGGAAATCACCTAATTTTGATGGTATGCTCAAAAATGTAGTGCTCTTTTTTTGCTTCCATTTTCTGGATTAACATCAAGCATTTGCCCAGGTTACTGTCCCTCATCACTGAAAGGGCAACTATAGTCCTATAAATCTACAGTTAGTTTAGAGGACCTCACCTGACAGAAACATCTTGGGACTAACTGATAGCATCAACTCAAGAATCACAGCTACCACTGAACCTTGGATAACTGTGGGACATTTTTGTGCCACGGTGCCCTTGACTCAAATGTTTCAAATTGAAACAAAAGCAAGTTGTTTCCTAACAGTAATCTACCTTAGCCAGGATGTCTGCATTTTAGTTGGCCTTCAACACATTAACAGGCATTTTAAATTTGTCCTGTATGATTTTAAGAAGATTTTTAGGCTAGATTACATATTGATCAAATGTGGTCGACCCACTGGTCATGAATTGGATACATTCTAGTAGGGACATCATTGAAACAATCAGTAAAATGTAAGAGGATCACGACAAGTTAGACTAATCAGTTTATATCTAATAATAATGGTGAATACCTTTTCAATGAGCAAATGTTGAAATCCAGAGGATTTGTTTCAGATGTTGCCAGGGGTTTGATTCACAGTTCAGTGCAGTGAAAGCACAAACAGGATATTATGTTACTCTGACAGGAACCAACACCCTGCGTTACTGAAATAGAAAGACACCTACAGAGAGAGACCAAGGATGTATGCAAGAAAGTCATGAACTTGACTTTGCATTCGGTTACCTTCAAAAGACAGAAACCCTGTTCTAAGAAATAGGCCTGTGTTTCACGTGAAATAACAAGTTTGAATTAATGGGCATGATATTCAAATGTGCCTATATCAGTAGGGCAGACATTCACTCAGTGCAGTGGGAACAGACTTTTTCACAGGCCTAGACTGAGCCATGTTCCTATATCAGGAGAATTGCCCAAGCTCACTGGAGAACCATGCGTAATTTGTGAGCCCCGTATTGCCTGACGACTCACACTGAATTCTTCCTCTGCTCTATATTTCACTACACTTCAGCTTGAGACTGCCAACGTTGAAGCTGTTTGTGGGGACGTCAAAATTAAGGTCAGCAGTGATTGGATCATCTCAAACCAATCAGACTATCAAAGTAAATGACACTTCCAAAATGCTGCTTTACCGACTTGTGTTCTGGTTCTGGTCCAAACCTTTGGTTTCTGGGACCAATCAGAATGGTCAGAATGGGTTTGTGTTCTAACAACCTAACTAGCAGGCGTAAAAGAAACTCCTGAAACTAGATCCCCTACATACTGGTCTTGACGAGAAGAAAAAAAAACAACTTGGGGGGAGGTCCTCTTCTGTAATGTTCAACCAATCCGATAAATGTGGAGGAGTTAAGATGGAGTCACATTGTTAACGTCCAAAAGTGGAAGTGGCATCAGACGCTTTCCATTCGCCCTGAAATCCAGAACATCCCCTTGTTGGGGACTCTGATTTATAGAATGCTAGCCTCTACGTTGAGGAGGTACTCAGATCCAGACTCATTGTGGAGAAGAAACTAATGTCAGTGGGCGTGGCATAGCGTTTGGCCGGAGCAACGAGTTTGGGTAGCCAGGCAAAGTCCCTGAGGTCGAAATAATCAGAATCAAACTACTGCAGCAATCTATAATTTCACAACACAAAACACTGACTAAACCCAAATTACTGACAAAGCACTTAGACTGGTGTCATTGCATATATAATGTCTGGTCGTGTAACAAGGTTCTCTAGGCCTACCGAGTAAAGTGAATCTAGTCTAATTTAGTTAAATTACTTAAGCCAGGAAAGATAATTTATCATAACGCAGAAAATGTTAAGTAATACATTAACTGTACACGATTGGCTACATTGTCATTTCACGCATAATGTTCATTGGAGTGTAGGATGAAATGAATGAGAAATGCAAACAATTCAATGACGTAGAACTAAATTGATCAATCAAAAAACAGGACGCGTGGACGTACACAGCGAATCAATTAAAGAGTGACGTAATGGTGTGCAACAACACTCCCGGGGTAGGTTAGCCTACAAACTTGTTTGCTTGCCCCGCGGCTGATCACACAGCGAGACCTAAACTATACAACATGTTAATCTACGATGAAATAGACACGTCAACAGGGTTCTAACAGGACCGTGCTCATAGTTGATGCGTTCCATTATTTTGAGTTACTTTTCATTCCCTCCCTTTCTACAACTCATTCATGCGAATCACTTCCTGTAGTTAGCATACGTTACTTTCTACGTCTTTTCTCGCCATTGCTTCTTTAGTCGCTGATATAATTTGCTTTGACACCGTGCCTGTTAAAATGAAACTACTTTCCACCTGAAATTGTATCAACTTTGTAAACAAAAGTTGATACAGTTGGATGTTGAAAAGTTAACAATTCATACATCTGGGTTATGACGTCCCACCCAGTGATGTGATGAAGTTGCAGTTTTCGTCCTTCCTGGTTAGGTACATTTGCTCACCGCTAGACACAAACATGTGAAGAGCCAAGGCTGTAGGAAATGAGAACGTAGCTAGAATAGATATCTAGCTAGCGGGACAATTACCTGCTGTTGAGATGCAGAGGCTTTTGGGGTTGGCTAGCTACAACCGGTGGCTGAGTCTGTCTCCGAGTCGCCGCGAAACAAACTCCTTTTCAGTCCACAGCAGCCTCGCAAAGAACTCGGATCAAATTATAGTGTTTTCTTCTTCCCTCTCTTGCGCTCTCTCACTATTTTTTTCTTTTTCCTTCTCTCTTCCACTAGCTACTTAAATTCGCTCTTTGCGTTGTCAGTCGGGGTGCGGTCCAGAGGAGGCGGGGCCTATATGTTATGTCCCCGCCCTCCTAGCTTCTCCCAGCCAATGTTATAATAATCCTTACCGTCTGGGCCAATAATGTTATTGAAGGGGCGTTTCCAAGTGGAGAAACTACTGCCACTGGGCAAAAGAAAATCTTGAACATTAAATAGTTGAGGGGAGGAGAAGGGGGGCACAGATAAGGAGGTGTTTAATGAAGTAGGTATGTGCACTGTAAGGATTTTTATGACCATATAAGTACCAGTCCATTCAGGATGGGCTACATCATCCAGGTTATCCCCGTGTGTCTGGAGAAACATACTGAAACTAAAACCCCACAGAGGCATAATAAATGTAGGTGTATGTGCATATAAAAATACACACCAAATAGACAAACAACAATTCAGATTATTTTTCCACCCTAAGAATTTTTTAAAAATTGCATAAAATTGGTCAATAGCAATCCACGTGACAAAAACTTGACCTGTGCAAATATAACAGTATAGCTTCCGTCCCTCTCCTCGCCCCGAACCAGGGACCCTCTGCACACATCAACAACTGCCTCCCACGAAGCATCGTTACCCATCTCTCCACAAAAGCCGCGGCCCTTGCAGAGCAAGGTGAACAACTACTTCAAGGTCTCAGAGTGAGTGAAGTCACAGATTTAAACGCTATTAGCGCGCACCCCGCAAACTAGCTAGTCATTTCACATTGGTTACACAAAGAACTTATTGTGTGAATTGATATGTTTCAGTTCATTGACAGGTAGACCTGGCCACAGAGAAGTGTCTATTGTCAAACAAAAACAATGTACAATGCTGATATCATAGAAAGCTGTCAGTTGTGTGTTGCTGAATGATCAAGAATCTTCCAGGAAATATAAAAACTTAAAAAAAAAACAATAACAACTGAAAGAAGGAAGGTAGATTCAACAAACACAAGCGCTTTCCTGTTGAGGTGCAAAAGCCCACTAAGCATTTACCGTCAGGGATCATCTTTTGGATGTCTTTTTCTGTCTTTTTTGGAGCGGTCCAGAATGGCCTTGATTTCAACGTCTACGGACGTAGATTTTTTACAATAGACACTTCCCTGTGTATCAAGTCTATCTGAACCAATCATAGACGTCTACACCTAGTGTATAAAACATTAGGAACACCTTCCTAATATTTAGTTGCATTTTGGAAAACATGTACTGGAAAAGTCACGTTTTTTACTTTCATTCAACACCTAAGATGCACCTGATTTCAACGTCCGTCAAAATGTTTAGTTTTGACATCTGGAATATACGTCTTCTAACCTTCCATTCAGCACCTGAAATGAATGTGCTGTCAACGTCTGGAAAATACTTATTTGCTCACTGAGAGGAGTCTAGATACAGTAGCTGAGATTGCTAAAACTATGGCTGTAGTGAGAAGGGCAAGCTTAGCCCCCACTGGAAGCCAAGAGATGTACTATGGACAGCAGGCTGAAAAAGTGGAGAGAACCAGATTCACTCCCAAGTAGAGCACTGCTCTGTGTGTATGTATGTATGTATGTATGTATGTATGTATGTATGTATGTATGTATGTATGTATGTGTGTATGTGTGTATGTGTGTATGTGTGTGTGTGTGTGTGTGTGTGTGTGTGTGTGTGTGTGTGTGTGTGTGTGTGTGTACTAAGGCTGCACAGCCTCAGCACATCCAGATCTCTGGAAAAGTTTGCCTGGAAAGGAACCTTAAAATAACAATACTGGAAAACATAAGACAACAATATCAACTTCATGGTTAAGTGATGGGGGAAGGGCTGGAATTGGGGGTAGAGTAGCATTAGTAAAGAATGAGACTATGAAAGGATGAAAAAGAAACAGGGGATGATATGAGCTGATGGATGCTAAGAGGGTAGAGAGCGTAAGTACATACAGAGTGGTTCTGTACCACGTCTACCTAGTCATTCCATTGTGTTCCCCTGAGATCTGGAGAAGGTGAGACAGTCTGACGGAACAAAGGCATTGGACCAGTATACAGGCCCCTAACAGCAGGGAGACAATACCCTTTACAAAGGAAAAAGGAAATGTGGCAAAGGAAATACATTGAAGAAATGCCCAGGTGAAAATGAGTATGGTGGAACAAGGAGAATAAAGATGAAAGAGGAAGAATGAGGTAATTTAATACTTTGCACTCCTGACCTCACTCGTTCTCATCTTCACTCTCTCCTAGGGGTGACGCCGGCTCTCTATGCGTTCAAAAGGACCTGAACGTGAAACAGATGATGTTGTGACCTCATCGGATAAACAAGGGTTAACACAACCAACATTGGTAAAAACATCCTCGACACAGGTGACATCAACATATTGACATACACAACCTATATCTCATGTGCACTTAACAGAGGCAGTCTGGGTAAACAGCTTTATCATAACCATAGTATGACATAACGATTATTAGGGAAAGGAGTTTTTCCAGACCACACAATATGATCAGCAAAAACTCAGGACCCTAGTTATAGCCTATAACTAACTAAAAGTATGAGCCAATAAAGGTATAATGTCTGTTAACAAGCAGAGAAATATATTCAATGTTCAACATTATACTGTTCAATGTGTCAGCAGGTGTGGAATGTGTCTGTGTTCGTTCCTGCATATTTAGCAATTGTGCATCACATATAGCACACGACAACCCTGACGAACATGCCATGTAGTTGGAAAAATCAATACATCGCTCAGTCAGGCCTGGTTGGTAAATACAAAGAATTTAGCCCGGGGGTCAAGGGTCACCTTTGAGCAGAACCAGATGCTGAGGGAGCAAAAAGGAAGGGATTTGGGAAGGATATGTGCAGCCGCCCATCCAGGCCTAATCTGAGTTGTACATCATATTCTGCTCAATCATTGTCACAACAGGAGTGACATGACACAACAAACTGATTTGGGCCCAGACGGCAGCAACGAGGGATTAAAACTGAAGGAAAGCCTATAACTAAGAGTAGATAACCAAATATGGAGACACACTCCTGACCTCACTGACCTTGACTCGCACAATGTGAACAGGCTGGTATGAGTTCATTGAGCTCTTTTACACACCAATAGCTTCTGTGAATTCACGTGTGTGCATTCATATGTGAGAGTAATGTGTATGGGCCAGCCTGCATGTGTCAGACCTGTAAGTGATTGGAGTGCTGTATCCTGTTAATTCCAGATAAAAACCTTATCTAAAACATAGTGACACATATTAAGCATAAGCATACACCAAGCTTGAATATGAGCCTAACGGCTATCTGTAGAAACACATTGTTGGCATCCAGCACCTTGCTGTTGTTTTACACCATTCACCAATAATGTCAAACCCCCTGTCAAGACTATTTACGCAACTCACTTAAATTTAGCCAGCTGGTCTTGACATGACAGAGTATGGCTGTGTGAAAGTATTTTGTGTGTCCTTAAATGGCATAGAGCATCCCCTGAGGGGCAATGTCCAAACACAACCGCAAAGTAATTAAAAACAGCTCCAGTATGCCAAATATGCTGTCATGAAATTATAGTAGTAGAACACATGGCAATTTATTCCTTCTTTTGTCCTTTTCTGCATCCCTAGCGTCTTCCCTCCCTGAGTAATCAGTACACAGGAAGGGGTGATAAGACAGACCCATGTTGACTCACAAAATTCTGGAATGTAGAGAAAAGGGAAAAGGGTGGGCTCCTTCTTTTCTTTCATATTCTCTTTCCCACTCAGCAGTAATCAACTCTCATAACCAAAATATAAGTTCAGATCATGTATACTGTATGTATAAAAAGTACATTGCTCATTGGGGTGGCAGGTAGCCTAGTGGCTAGAGCGTTGGGCCAGTAACCGAAAAGTTGCTAGATCGAATCCCCGAGCTGACAAGGTAAAAAGCTGTTGTTCTGCCCCTGAACAAGGCAGTTAACCAACTGTTCCTAGGCCATCATTGAAAATAAGAATATGTTCTTAACTGACTTGCCTAGTTAAATAAAGGTTAAATATAAAATAAATGTACATGATGAGGAAAAGATGGGAGCAAGAAACAGTGTCTGCTTTGTGTATGGTAAATTTACATTTGTCTGGAACAGAATGGACATTCAACAAGCTGGAGGGTGATATGTGCTTGAAATATAAATAGAGCTAAGTATTTACTATAAACACAGAATACTCTTGGGCTGTGCCGGGTATGGCTGTTGTTACAGCATCACACATTCCAAAGGCATTTTGACTATGTGGCACAGGCAGGGCCAGTCAAATTATCACACAACAAACATTACAAGTTTTAGAGTATGAGAAAAGCAGAAAGAGATGGCAGAGGAATTCTGCAACTCTCCCTTCTCAGCCCATTTGTCACTGGCTTCCCCAGTCTTTTTGCCTTATATGGTAACAGAGTGGTTGAGAGAGAGAGAGAAAGAGAGAGACAGCGGGAGCGAGGATGGAGGTGTGGTCTATTGTTTTTGGCGGAAGAGGTGTAGGGTTACACTACTCATGAACCTTTACAGCATTCCGTCATCTCTTCACCTCATTCCTATGACTAATGTTGCATTCATAAACAAGTGGGAGGTGGGAATTTACCAGTTGTGAAGTCGTAAATACAAGTTGGATGCATTCATGTGCTTTGAACTTGATGAGAAACACTGATTGGCTAATGACCAACAAGCTGCATAAACTAAAAGTACAGCTATAATGCTTGTAAAGAAATTAGTGTTCAGAAACCCTATTAATAGATTGCTTTTTAGAAATAATGTTTTGTATTTATCTGCCAAAAATGCTGTTAACGAGGTAATTTCTGTAGTAGTTGTTGTCAGAATTCAGCATGTGGGAGCTCAGGATGATAGACGAGTTTCCCACTAGTGATTACCAGTTGAAGGGGCGTTAAAGTGGATTTTCCCCAGACATATGTGGTAAATTCACACTTCCCACTTGGTTACAAACACAGCATAAGTCAGACAAAGAGTAGTTAAAGGCCCAATGCAGCCGTTTTATATCAATAGCAAATAATTTCAGGGTAACAATTAAGTACCTTACTGTAATAGATGTTCATTAGAACTCTCTTTGGAACTCTTTGTTATTAGTCTATTAACTAATTTACTGCATAACCATGTCAGAAACTTCCACCTATTGCAAACCTGCTGATTAGAAGGACCTGTATAGATTGTATTTTCAACCAGCCACTATCAGGAAATAATGTTGACTGCACTGGTCCTTTAAAGAAGGGGAATCAACAAGTACACCTGTATAAGTCTATACCTATCATCAGCACTGTGGTCAAGACACTGAACACAGAGATAGAAAGGGAGGGGGAAAAGAGAGAACATGAAGGGAGAGGGAGGACTGGTTCAAAATTGTTAATGATCTAAGGTACTGCTGAACTACTATTCCAGCCATTTCAACTATGTGATAGAGTCCAAACAGAAATGTCTTTCATTGAGTACAACAGCAGTCTGGATTATAGATCGAGACCATTAGCTACTCCAACCGTACCTGCTTACTCACACCTGTTTATGTAATACCTATGGAATTCCTCTTAGAAAATCCCTGGATGTTTATATCCTTTAGAACTGAACAGCTCAACACTCAGTCAATTTCTTGGGGGACGTTATTTGTGTAACAATGATCTAATCCAAGGTTATTAAAACTACAGACGGAACCTGTAAAATGTACTCTGTTTAAGGGTAGCAAATAAGTAGCTTGGAAGCTTGTGCCATGACGATGTCAGCAGTGATTCTGTAATAACACGCTATGATCGTGAGGCACGCAGTGTGGGAATGACCCGGTGTGTCGTCATGTGAGACGGAATGATAACTGGAGATGGGGAGTCAGAGCCCAGGTGCCTACCTAGACAGCTTGGTGAGTTAAGGTGTAGGGGAGAGGACTGGTGTGAAGCCGTGGTCATGGCGGGGGGGGGGGGGGGGGGGGGCTTCAGGCTTCCACACGTTACACTGATGAGTGGGTAAAACAAGTAAAGAGAGAGAGAGAAACAGAGAGAAACAAAGAGAGAGAGATAGACTGAATAAATAGAAACTGAATTAAAGGATAAATCTGAAAATAAAGGAGGATGGAGAGACATGAAATGGAAAAGAGGAGAAACTGAATGAGGGATAAATAGGCCGTCATTGTACATAAGAATTTGTTCTTACCTGACTTGCCTAGTTAAATAAAAATAAATAATTAAATGAGAAGGAAAAGAATGTGGCAAGGTAGCTTAATAGACAGACAGAAGACTATTCCAGCTCATTAGGTACATACAGAAGTTTGTCAGTAATGGTGAGAACATCACACCCATTCTACTAGAAAGAAATATGTCAATTAATCTGTGACAGAAAACATCCCTGCCTCCCAGGCAAACAAACATCGCACCATCATCCTTAGTCAACATTCCATCACCACTCCCCTAACTAGACTGCCCACATAGTTAACAAGGGAATCACATGGCTGAAATATTACCACAACTGATTAGATGTAAACTTCATAATTTACATACCACCGAAAATAAAATAAAGTTATAAAGATTATTATTTTACAGCTAAAGTCATATATAGGTCAAAGGCTCCAATATTACTATGAAACCACTTCCTCATGATTTCGTCCTTTACCGCATGTAATAGTAGACCACAAACCAATTCACACTCCAAATATAGAACACCTTTAATATCCTTTATTTATTCTCTTGGTCATATTACATAGTTTATTGAAATAAAATCTAAATCAAACCCATAACCATATTTGTGTTTCCCACATCTCAAATTTCTCAGTCAAAACCAAGAGACCGACTGATACAGACTGAAAAAGTCATACACAGATATATCCATACAGACACACTCATGACAGACACATTCCACTCTCACATTAGGCATAATGGTGTAAAATGACCGTGCCTACAATGCTAGGGGAAGGCCGCCCTCGAGTGGACTAAAGCAGGAACTGCAAAGAGACATCACAGCTCATTCACCAATATCACATTTCCTGTTAACTTCCCTCCCCACTTAATACTAAACGACTTGTCCCCAATACAATGCAGGAAAGTACAGCAGTGTAGTCGCCCATCCTAAACAATCTATTGTAGTAAACTGGTACACACTGGCTCAGGCTGCTCTACTAGTTTCCACAGGCTGGGGCCATTATATTACAGGTTGGGGCCATTATATTACAGGTTGATGGAGGGAGGAAACCGCTGCAAGATGGGAGCAATATATGAGTATAAAGAGGGGAATTGAAGTTCACAAGCACACACCCATCACTAGACAATAGACAGACAGAATAATACAAAGCAGAGAGTTTAGGGATGGGTGTGAGCGTGTGCCAGGTGGGGTTGTGGTCAGGTGGGATTGTGGTCAGGTGGTGGATGGATTGTTAGTTGTTTTAACAGGTTCAAAATGGCCGTGCAGCGTTGAGGACCAGACCAGGCTCAGACAACAATGGGGTCATAAGGGGTTGGATCACAGGGATGTGATTGACATGTTCATTGTCCAACAAGCTTGCTGACAAACGAGTCCAGCGCCTCATCATCTTTGATTCCCACAAACTGGTCGATGACGTCGCCTCCTCGCATGGCGATTACCGTGGGGACCGCCGATACCTGTAGAGAGAAGTAGAGGTCAGTAACCACAATGACATCAGTCAAAGGTACTGTTCCAGAACAAAATGTATCCTTCCTTCTAGTAATCCCTGATCTGATGGGGTTGCTGTAAACTATGTAGTGGAATCCCTGCTTTCACAAATCCCATCATTTTAGATCAGGAGTTACTTCAAGGAAGGGAGGAAAGGTCACATTTTCTAACTAACATTTGCAATATCAATCAATAATGTCAACAGCTTCCACTTACCCCATATTCAATGGCCAAGTCTGTGTGATCGTCTATGTCGACCTTTGCCATGGCAACTTTGCCTTTCTGTTTGGCGACAGCTTTCTCTAATCTTGGCCCCAGTATCTTGCAGGGACCACACCACCTTTATAGAACAAACATGGGATGTCTGGTTAGAACTAATAATACTGGTATTCGTGAAATTTCAATCAATAGTCTCCACAAAATATATATCTGGGAGTACAGAATAGAACCTGAAAATAACATTAAATTGTTGCCTAGCAAGACAATGTCAACAAGTTTGCAAAAACATAAACAAGGTCAACACTGACCACTATGCATATCAAGGTCATGTGTATCATGTTTACTGTTTATACAGTGCCTTGCAAAAGTATTCACCCCCTTGGCATTTTCCCTATTTTGTTGCATTGCAAAATGTAATTTAAATAGATTTTTATTTGGATTTAATGTAATTGACAAAAAAATTGTCCAAATTTGTGAAGATTATTATTATTATATATATATATTTTTTTTTAAATCACTTGTTTCAAAAAATTATAAAAAAAGAAAAAGTGGTGTGTGCATACAGTTTAAGTCGGAGGTTTACATACACCTTAGCCAAATAAATTTGAACTCAGTTTCACAATTCCTGACATTTAATCCTAGTAAAATTCCCTGTTTTAGGTCAGTTACGATCACCACTTTATTTTCAGAAAGTGAAATGTCAGAATAATAGTAGAGAGAATGATTTATTTCAGCTTTTATTTCTTTCATCACATTCCCAGTGGGTCAGAAGTTTACATACACTCAATTAGTATTTGGTACCATTGCCTTTAAATTGTTTAACTTGGGTCAAACATTTCAGGTAGCCTTCCACATGCTTCCCACAATAAGTTGGGTGAATTTTGGCCCATTCCTCCTGACAGAGCTGGTGTAACTGAGTCAGGTTTGTAGGCCTCCTCGTTCACACACACTTTTTCAGTTCTGCCCACAAATTTTCTATAGGATTGAGGTCAGGGCTTTGTGATGGCCACTCCAATACCTTGACTTTGTTGTCCTTAAGCCATTCTGCCACAACTTTGGAAGTATGCTTGGGGTCATTGTCCATTTGGAAGACCCATTTGCGACCAGGCTTTAATTTCCTGACTAATGTCTTGAGATGTTGCTTCAATATATCCAAATAATTTCCCCTCATTATGATGCCATGTATTTTGTGAAGTGCACCAGTCCCTCCTGCAGCAAAGCACCCCCACAACATGATGCTGCCACCCCCGTGCTTCACGGTTGTGATGGTGTTCTTTGGCTTGCAAGCCTCCCCCTTTTTCCTCCTAGCATTAGGATGGTCATTATGGCCAAACAGTTCTGTTTTTGTTTCATCAGACCAGAGGACATTTCTCCAAAAAGTACGATCTTCAGCCCCATGTTCAATTGCAAACAGTAGTCTAGCTTTTTTACGGCGGTTTTGGAGCAGTGGCTTCTTCCTTGCTGAGCGGCCTTTCAGGTTATGTTGATATAGGACTTGTTTTACTGTGGATATAGATACTTTTGTACCTGTTTCCTCCAGCATCTTCACAAGGTCTTTTGCTGTTGTTCTGGGATTGATTTGCATTTTTTGCACCAAAGTATGTTCATCTCTAGGAGACAGAATGCGTCTCCTTCCTGAGCGGTAAGACGGCTGCATGTTCCCATGGTATTTATACTTGCGTACTATTGTTTGTACAGATGAACGTGGTACCTTCAGGCATTTGGAAATTGCTCCCAAGGATGAACCAGACTTGTGGAGGTCTAGAATTGTTTTTCCGAGGTCTTGGCTGATTTCTTTTGATTTTCGAATGATGTCAAGCAAAGAGGCACTGCGTTTGAAGGTAGGGTTTGAAATACATCACAGGTACACCTCCAATTTCGCTTTTCAACCGTTCGCTGCCTGCACCCGCACGCCCGACTAGCATCACCACCCTGGACGGTTCCGACCTAGAATATGTGGACATCTATAAGTACCTAGGTGTCTGGCTAGACTGCAAACTCTCCTTCCAGACTCATATCAAACATCTCCAATCCAAAATCAAATCTAGAGTCGGCTTTCTATTCCGGAACAAAGCCTCCTTCACTCACGCCGCCAAACTTACCCTAGTAAAACTGACTATCCTACCGATCCTCGACTTCGGCGATGTCATCTACAAAATAGCTTCCAATACTCTACTTAGCAAACTGGATGCAGTTTATCACAGTGCCATCCGTTTTGTTACTAAAGCACCTTATACGACCCACCACTGCGACCTGTATGCCCTAGTCGGCTGGCCCTCGCTACATGTTCGTCGTCAGACCCACTGGCTCCAGGTCATCTACAAGGCTATGCTAGGTAAAGTGCCGCCTTATCTCAGTTCACTGGTCACGATGGCTACACCCACCCGTAGCACGCGCTCCAGCAGGTGTATCTCACTGATCATCCCTAAAGCCAAAACCTCATTTGGACGCCTTTCCTTACAGTTCTCTGCTGCCTGCGACTGGAACGAATTGCAAAAATCTCTGAAGTTGGAGACTTTTATCTCCCTCAACAACTTTAAAAATCTGCTATCCGAGCAGCTAACCGATCGCTGCAGCTGTACATAGTCCATCTGTAAACTACCCACCCAATTTACCTACCTCACCCCCATACTGCTTTTATTTATTTACTTTTCTGCTCTTTTGCACACCAGTATCTCTTCTTGCACATGATCATCTGATGATTTATCACTCCAGTGTTAATCTGCTAAATTGTAATTATTCGATTTATTGCCTACCTCATGCCTTTTGCACACATTGTATATAGATTCTCTTTTTTTCCTACCATGTTATTGACTTGTTTATTGTTTACTCCATGTGTAACTCTGTGTTGTTGTCTGTTCACACTGCTATGCTTTATCTTGGCCAGGTCGCAGTTGCAAATGAGAACTTGTTCTCAACTAGCCTACCTGGTTAAATAAAGGTGAAATAAAAAAACAATAATAATAAAAAAAAAATTTACTCAAATTATGTCAATTAGCCTATCAGAAGCTTCTAAAGCCATTACATAATTTTCTGGAATTTTCCAAGATGTTTAAAGGCACAGTCAACTTAGTGTATGTAAACTTCTGACCCACTGGAATTGTGATACAGTGAATTATAAGTGAAAGAATCTGTCTGTAAACAATTGTTGAAAAAATAACTTGTGTCATGCACAAAGTAGATGTCCTAACCGACTTGCCAAAACTATAGTTTGTTAACAAGAAACTTGTGGAGTGGTTGAAAAACGAGTTTGAATGACTCCAACCTAAGTGTAAGTAAACTTCTGACTTTACCTGTATGTTTTCACCCCCTTTGCTATGAAGCCACTAAATAAGATCTGGTGCAACCAATTACCTTCAGAAGTCACATAATTAGTTAAATAAAGTCCACCTGTGTGCAATCTAAGTGTCACATGATTTCAGTATATATACACCTGTTCTGTTCTGCAACACCACCAAGCAAGCGGCACCATGAAGACCAAGGAGCTCTCCAAACAAGTCAGGGACAAAGTTGTGGAGAAGTACAGATCAGGGTTGGGTGATAAAAAAATCAGAAACTTCCCACAGAGCACCATTAAATCCATTATTAAAAAATGGAAAAAATATGGCACCACAACAAACCTGCCAAGAGAGGGCCGCCCACCAAAACCCACGGACCAGGCAAGGAGGGCATTAATCAGAGGCAACAAAGAGGCCTAAGATAACCCTGAAGGGGCTGTAAAGCTCCACAGCGGAGATTGGAGTCTGTCCATAGGACAACTTTAAGCCGTCCACTCCACAGAGCTGGGCTTTACGGAAGAGTAGCCAGAAAAAAAGCCATTGCTTAAAGACAAAATAAGCAAACATGTTTGGTGTTCGCCAAAAGGCATGTGGGAGACTCCCCAAACATATGGAAGAAGGTACTCTGGTTAGATGAGACTAAAATGTAGCTTTTTGGCCATCAAGGAAAACACTATGTCTGGCGCAAACCCAACACCTCTCATCACCCCGAGAACATCATCCCCACAGTAAAGCGTGGTGGCAGCATCATCCTGTGGGTATGTTGTTCCGTCTGCAGGGACTGGGAAACTGGTCAGAATTGAAAGAATGATAGATGGTGCTAAATACAGGGAAATTCTTGAGGGAAACCTGTTTGTCTTCCAGAGATTTGAGACTGGGGCGGAGGTTCACCTTCCAGCAGGACAATTACCCTAAGCATACTGCTAAAGCAACACTTGTGGTTTAATTAAGGGGAAACATTTAAATGTCTTGGAATGGCCTAGTCAAAGCCCAGACCTCAATCCAATGGAGAATCTGTGGTATGACTTAAAGATAGCTGTACACCAGCGGCACCCATCCAACTTGAAGGAGCCGGAGCAGTTTTGCATTGAAGAATGAGCGAAAATCCAAGTGGCTAGATGTGCCAAGCTTATAGACATACCCCAAGAGACTTGCAGCTGTAATTGCTGCAAAAGGTGGCTCTACAAGTATTGACTTTGGGGGGGGGGGGGTGAATAGTTATGCATGCTCAAGTTGTTTTTTGTCTTATTTCACAAAAAATATTTTACATCTTCAAAGTGATAGGCATGTTGTGTAAATCAAATGATAAACCCCAAAAATCTATTTAAATTCCAGGTTGTAAGGCAACAAAATAGGAAAAATGCCAAGGGGGATGAATACTTTTGCAAGCCACTGTGTGTGTATGTATATATTCAGGCTGTGTGTAATTTTCTAGAGCAGGGGTGTCAAACTCATTCCATGGAGGGCCTAGTGTCTGCTGGGTTTTGGTTTCTCCGTTTAATTAAGACCTAGACAACCAGGTGTGGGGAGTTCCTTACTAAACAGTGACCTTCATTCATCAAGTCCAAGGGAGGAGCGAAAACCCGCAGGCACTCTGCCCTACGTGAATGAGTTTGACACATGTTGTAGAAGAGCATGAACCCAATGTGGCTGTCCTGGCATTGCCTCTTGTTGTGTAACCTCAAATGATCTACCTCCAATGGAAACACCATCGGATGTCAAGCCATGCAGCCAGACACATACAGTATGGGTAAGGTGTTGATATCACACATGATATGCACTCAGTCACAACTTTCACTGTTATGCTTTAGTCTTACAATAGGAAAGCTGTTGAGCATATTATGTCAATTAATATAATTGATAAATACATTCACGTGTTGGGTGCATTGTTGAAAAAGCTATGGTCAGGTTTACAAGCATGGTTGTAAACCATCATTTGATACCTGCTATAAAAGTTGTTTCCTGCTGTCATCTCAGTAGTCTAATTTCAACAGGCAGACATAGATGCTTCTCCATGTATTGTCTCTTAGGGGCTTTGCTTTCTCATTAGAGGGTAGTTTGTAAATGCTGTAAGTGGAGCATAATATCCCCTCTGGGGGTCCATGAAACATCTTCATGAATGAATCTATTAGCTACTCACTGGGCATGGAAGTCAATAAGCACAGGCAGGTCACTGTTGATGACTCTCTCTGTGAAGTCCTCATGGTCCTGCACATTGAAGGAGACCTCTCTGCGGGAAGTGTGGGGCAGGGAGCGGGGCAGAGTGCGTTTGGGGGAAATGAAGGATAGAGGGGTAGTGGAGGAACGCATGGAGGTAGAGAAGGAGGAGGTGGAGGCCGGGAGACAGCGAAGGTCTTTTACTGAGAGGGTCCAAATTCTACGGACTAGCAGCCGGTGAGCCATCTGAAAAGAGACATAAATGGGGGAAGAGAACAGAAGACTGATAAATGTAATTTCATGGCACCATAATCAAAACAGGGCCGCTACTCAGGCAGAGCTACTATGGTTGGACAGTGACATCAGGGGGAGGAAGGACACCTATGCAAGACATTCTTGTTTACCACCATACAGTAACATGTAGGTGTGTGAGAGATGGCTGGCTTTGTGGCTATTATGCATAACATAAACAGCAGGGAACTAGATTCAAACAGATTCCCTAGCTAGCTAACGTTAGCTAACTTCACTGACAACTGCTGATACGACAATAAACCACCAGAGTTTTTAGATAGTTCTTTTTCTAGTGGCTTGACCATCCAATAAAACGGCGTCGTGTTTCGCAACCACTGTGTGAGTATTTACGAAATAGGCTTAGATTTTTCTTCGAATAACCTCCGTGTGACTTTGCCTGCGTCTTCCTTCTCTCTTTCCACGCGCCTGTGTCCTCCCATTATAAAACGCCCACATCCACAAACCGGAGAAAAACGACTGCCATTACATGCCAATGTCACCCAGAATATCATTGTAGTGACACAGACAAATAACACAAAACACTTACCGTTCTGTACACTATCGTACTGTATGAAGTACTTCCGTTTAGATAAGAGGACGCACAGATTATTTGTGGGTCTCATGTTTAAATTTGAGCGAGTAGCGCCGCCACGAGTTAAAATTCAGAACTACAGTGGCGTCAGTGCACTTGAAGGGTTATGAAAGGTTCTCTTGCAAAACAATGGGAAGACCTCGAGATAAAAGAGTTCTCGAGATAGAGTAGGTGAGGTGGATTTGCAAATCGTGGAGACCTCACCACACGGAATCTGACACAGAAGGAGATATTATTGTCTACCTTTGTCAATTAATCATACAGCGCAAAATATTGCGGATACCCATACAAAATTACCATAAGGAGCTGCTTTCAATCTTGAAGATGTAACAGATGGAAAGAGAATGGGGATACCTAGTCAGTTGCACAACTGAATGCATTCCGCATTTAACGCCTCAGAATCAAAGAGGTACTGGCGGCTGTCTTAATCGACGTCTACGTCATCGGTGCCCGGAGAGCAATTGTTGGGGATTAACTGCCTTGCTCAAGGAGAGAACGGTAGATTTTTTTCACTTTGCCGGCTCCGGGATTCAAACCAGCGACCTTTCGGTTACTGCCCCAATGCTCTAAACCGCTATAGGCTATCTGCCTACAAAGTTCACTGCATTGAGCTCAGGCATCTATAAATTCACCTAAGCGAAATTATCAATATGGGTAGCATGCTGGCCCTTTCTCTTCAGAGAACCATTCATTCATAATTGATGGGGAGACTAAAATGAAAGTGAGAAGTGAGGCTGTCTCGACCACCTTTCATGTCAGGTGGCCACCGGATGAAAGGTAGAGAGATGTGGGTGTGTGAGGTGCAGAGGAGACTGAGACTAGATTAGGAGAGTAGAGTAGAGGAGAGTAGACAGCAGACACAGACAGACAGACAATGGATTCAGAAATGGGGGCAAGGCATTGCTGCTGCTGATGATGATGATGATGTGGACAGGAGGACCAGACTGCTGCATTAACAATGAATGGATATTCAATCAAAGCCAGCTTATTCCTGAAGTTGAGAACTGAGAAGGCAGAGAGAAAACACCTGACCCTGTGAGTGGCTTGCACTTACTCTTTGTAGACCTGTAGTACTTCTTACCATGAATTAGCTTTTGTACACATAATCATTGCACTGCACTCAATGTTTTCTCTTTGACTGTCCTTTCCTCTCTGTGTTTATTATTCTGTCTTTTCACAGCAGTGGAGGCTGGTGGGAGGAGTTATCGGAGGACAGGCTCATTGTAATGGCTGGAATGGAATTAATAGAACGGAGTCATACCTGTGCTTTCCATATGTTTGTGTAACGGATGTGAAATGGCTAGCTAGTTAGCGGGTGCGCGCTAGTAGCATTTCAATCAGTTACGTCACTTGCTCTGAGACATTAAGTAGGGTTGCCCCTTGCTCTGCAAGGGCCGTGGCTTTTGTGGAGCGATGGGTAACGCTGCTTCGTGGGTGACTGTTGTTGATGTGTGCAGAGGGTCCCTGGTTCACGCCCGTATCGGGGCGAGGGGACGACGTAAAGTTATACTGTTACATTGGTGCCGTGACCCGGATCACTGGTTGCTGCGGAAAAGGAGGAGGTTGAAAGGGGGGTGAGTGTAACGGATGTGAAATGGCTAGCTAGTTAGCGGGTACGCGCTAGTAGCATTTCAATCAGTTACGTCACTTGCTCTGAGACTTTAAGTAGGGTTGCCCCTTGCTCTGCAAGGGCTGCGGCTTTTGTGGAGCGATGGGTAACGACGCTTCGTGGGTGTCAGTTGTTGATGTGTGCAGAGGGTCCCTGGTTCGCGCCCGAGGTCGGGGCGAGGGGACGACGTAAAGTTATACTGTTACACGCGCTAGTAGCATTTCAATCAGTTACGTCACTTGCTCTGAGACATTAAGTAGGGTTGCCCCTTGCTCTGCAAGGGCCGCGGCTTTTGTGGAGCGATGGGTAACGCTGCTTTGTGGGTGACTGTTGTCGATGTGTGCAGAGGGTCCCTGGTTCGCGCCCGTGTCGGGGCGAGGGGACGACGTAAAGTTACATCTGTTACATTTGATATGTTTGATACCGTCCCATTTATTCCATTCCAGCCATTACAACGAGCATGTCCTCCTATAGCTCCTCCCACCAGCCTCCTCTGTTTCACCACTGCCCTATTATGTCACAGTGATTTCTTGGACACGGACTGTTTTCTCTGGATGTAGTGCAATAGCTTTGATGACTTAACTCTGAATAACTCTGTGTCAGTGGAGGCTGCTGAGGGGAGGACGGCTCATAATAATGGCTGGAACGGAGCAAATGGAAACCACGCGTTTGATATATTTGATACTATTCCACTAATTCCCCTCCAACCATTACCATGAGCCCATCCTCCCCAATTAAGGTGCCACCAACCTCCTGTGCTCTGTGTTAATTCTGTACATTTGTATCCACTGCCTACTTATAGGGTGCCTTGTTGAACAAGATGTTTTGACCTATCCGGACATTGGTGAAGTGACTTCGGGATTTTTTTTTAACTAACTACATTTAGGAAGTCTAACAAGAGGTCTTCCCTGAGCATATCAACCAGAGGTGGTCATCTTACCAAATGAAATGTTTTACCCCATCCAATACCATTAAACACAGTCTCCCATCTACCTCCACCTGTAACAAGGTAGAATGTCCCAGCCTTCCCGACACTGGCAGTTTGAACGTGGGGACAGATCTGATGACTTCTGGAGGCACCTCAAAGAGGGGGAGGAGGAGAGAGGAGCAGATGTAATGCTCCAGAGGACGGGTGAAGAGATGAGACCCTCTATCACCCTCCGCCCCCCACCTTTGTTCCGCAGCATCGGGCTGTCGGCCAGCCTACCGCCCCACCGACGTCTCCGCTCCATATTCCGCAGATCCAGAGCGGTGCTGCCTGCGAATACACACGCCGGCGCGGTTTCAGGAACACACACCCTCCAAGATTTACTGTCAGGCACCCACATCAACACACTCCCACATCAACTGACTCACAATGACGTAGTGTCAGAGAAGGACGTTCACATAAACACAGACTCAGAGACACAAACACAGACCAAGAGACTCATGAGTGCACATGGGCTCACTGTATTAGAACCACCAACAGGACCTCTCACAGATACACTCTCATTCATAGTCGGTGCTGAAAGCAGACAGCAGGGTGGACAGCCTTTTTCTCAGGATTCCCCACCCTTAAGGACCCATATCAAAGGCAGGGCAAGATGGGGCAGAGCAGTGTCTCCTCTTAAAATGCGAGATGATCTTGGGACTGGAGAGGGAGGAGTGAAAGAGAAGCAGAAGGTGAAGAGGAGGAGGCTGGACTGTAAAGGAGAGGACCATGCCAATGACAGATATGTGGCCCCGTCCTTCACGCCAGAGACAGAGGGAGATGGTGGACTGTGCCAGTGGTTACAAAGTCTGGGGATTGGAGATCGAGAGGAGGAGGCCACTTCTCCCAACAGAAGTAAACAGCAGCAGAGTGGGTTCAGAGAGAGGATGGCTGGACACAGAGAGGGGTATTCACATCCAGCAGCCAACCACAGGAGAGACAGACGCCCCCACTTCCTCCCGCCTATCTGTCAGTCTGGCTCCCTCCTGCACGTACCCCTGCTGCTTCCCGAAAACTCCCCGCCACCCTCGCCATGCACCTCCCCACACGCCCCCTTCCACCCCTTGCCTGTACCCCTCCTCCACCCTCTGCCCTTCAGGAGGAAGTAATATTGTCCAGCAAAGGAAAGGGGTCTCTCATCTCAAGAGGCCCATTTGTGTTTATGCTTTATGCGGTTTTCTGTCTTGTTACTTCGGCATATTCTGACTGACACTTAGCTTATATAATGTATTTGCATATAGCGCATTACGCCTCCACATCCTTAACAAGTCTTATCCAGGTATAATGTATGTTGCTCTTGCCTATTATACTGTACATCCTTTACAAATAATCACATTAATAGTTTCTAAGGATATGCTGTCCTGTCACATTTCAATTGCATTAAATGTAGCATGTATAGTTTGAAAGATCCAGGGCATTGTTGTTTCTCAGGATTAACATCAACAAGTGAACCAACCTCAGCGTTTCAGTAATGGTGTGCCCTGCCTTGTCCGTCTATAGACCGTGTCCAGATATCCCCCGCAGAGAGCCCCCTCCTCTGATCAGAGTGGAGGCCCATGTTGTTTTTGAGGTGTCGGTTGGGGCCTGAACAGTGCTGTGCTCTGTGTGAAGCCTGTGGTGGGAGCTGCGTGTCAGGGCCAGAACACCGGCGTCTCAGTCCTCCTCACTGCCCGCCTCGCACAGCCTGCCGTTTATGTGTTTACCCTCAAACGCAGCCCAAAATGTTTGTGAGTCAGGCTCTTTTTTTTCAACCCGCCCCTCCCATTAGGCGCCAAACTAACATTGCACCGGAAATTGCAGGGATATCTGGGATTTTTGAGGGGTCCCAGCAGACAGGGGGCGAGGTCGAGAACAAGGAAGCTTTCTGTGACATCTTAGAGGTGAGGCGGGGAGGGGGGGGGGGGGGGGGGGGGGAGTTGGCCAAAAGAGAGGGTGTGACCAAGGCTGGGTGGCAGGGGGGTGGGCAGAGTCAGTAAGCTTCATTATGACTGATCAACAGGCACAGGTGACCCAGTTTCCGATGCCCTTTGACCTTATTACGTTCCTTGAGCCCACAGTGCGTGCCACTCCTGACCTCATTCGTCACCAAGCTGACCCAAGCGCTAGGCTAATGGTAACCATTGACGTAGCTGTTATAAGGCCCCGTGTCACATGTAGCAGCAACCTCTTTTTTGGACTGCTAACTGGTCTAGCTTGTTTCCTCTCATTCCTTCTCCCTCCTTGCCCATTCTCTCCACAGAACAGACAGGACAGTGGGCCCAGTACAACCATTGGTGAGGCTGAGATTTTATGTCACCCCCAAACAAAGGAATAATGAATGAGAAAGTGTATACTCTTTGTTCACAGGGTGCTATCTGGGTTTTATCCAAGCCTCGTCCTCGCCAAACCCCAATGTCCTTACTCATAATGGCCTGGTGACACATATAGTACATGGCACAGTAAAATGGCTGTTGTTAGCTTAAATTGTTCCCAACAGGGCAAGTACAGTAAATGGCCTTGTACTTATTTAAATTAAAGTGAAACAGAAACCAAAGTCCAAGTCCGCTTTTTCTCAGTCTCTTCATTTTCACTGTTTCTGCTCTGTCATCTGTGCTGTATACAGACTCCGAGCCTTTCTCTCTCTGTCCAGACGCAAGCTCTCTAATTTAGACCTCTGTCTGCTCTTTATTTTCCCTCTATACATTTTAAATTATCATCAATTAGGAGATTGTTTGATTTCAAATGCATAGCTATTTGAAAAGGGCTTTGTTTGATTGCAATGAATGAC
Organism: Salvelinus fontinalis; assembly: GCF_029448725.1. Taxonomy (NCBI): domain Eukaryota; kingdom Metazoa; phylum Chordata; class Actinopteri; order Salmoniformes; family Salmonidae; genus Salvelinus; species Salvelinus fontinalis. The sequence goes on from NC_074698.1 coordinate 17,222,616, forward strand.
TACTTGGTCTATGTTTCGTGTGAAGAGTGAAAGTGTACACAGACTGTTGATATATAGGAAAGCATATTTACACGTACTGTATAATACTAATGTGCGAATGTGTTTAAGAGTGAGTGTGAATATGTGCATGCACACATACTGTAGTGTAGTAAAGTGTACCTGCATAAGGATGTAAATTCATGGAGGGAGCTAAACCTGATAGTGTGTAGCAGTAGAGGCGTGCACATGTGCAGGTGCACGAAGGTGTGTGTGTTTCTGCCCTCTCCGTCTCCTCCGTGCTGCTCTACTCTTCTACCAGTGTGGAAGTCAACAGAAGAGTTCCTGTTCTAGGTTTAAAAATAACTGTGGGACTTAAATTCCTTTCTCTCTCTTTCCTCTTTTCTCCCTCCCTCTCCCATAACCTCTCTCTCTTCACTTGTTTTGGAACAGGCTGTGTTCTTTCTCTCGCTCCCTGTCACCCTGCCCCTTCCCATGTGCCAGCATTGAGACACACACCCAATGCTGATGTGGTTTGAGCAATCACAGGCCATATACATACAGTTTTAGTGCACAAAAATATGTGTGTGTGTTTGTGTAACAGAATGCACCTCAACAGGTGTGACTCCTCCTGACTTTAACGAACACTCCACACCTGTCCCCCTTCGCCTCGCATATGTAAACCAGTGGAGGCTGCTGAGGGGAGGACAGCTCATAATAATGGCCGGAATGGAGCAAATTGAATGGCATATGGTTATGTGTTTGATACCGTTCCACCAATTCCTCCAACAATTACCACAAGCCGGTCCTCCCCGATTTGTTTGTATTTTTGTATTTATTTAACCTTTATTTAACTAGGTAAATCAGTTAAGAACAAATTCTTATTTACAATGAAGGCCTACCAAAATGCAAAAGGCCTCCTACGGGGTGGGGGCTGGGATTAAAAATACACATAAAATAAAAATATAGGACAACACACACATCACAACAAGATAGACAACGCTACATAAAGAGAGACCTAAGACAATAACATAGCAAGGCAGCGACACATGACAACACAGCATGGTAGCAGCACAACATGACAACAACATGGTCAATTAAGGTACCATCACCCTCTTGTGGTTTAAACACACCATCTATCCCTCTTACACACCCCATGCCTTTCCTCCAGCTGACCATCTCTGTTTTACCTTTCTCATGGAACCAACTTGTTGTTTTGGAATAAAAGTTGGTAATGGAGGAATTAGGTCTGAACTGCCAGTCATGAAATGGCAGACCTCGTCTTTCTTTTCAGTGATCTCACAGAACTATCCCCCCTTCTTTACTCTCTATCTCTGTTCTCAGTCTCTCCATGTTTCTCCCTCTCTTTTTCTATTTCCACCACAGAAGGTTTGTGGCACCTTAATTGGGGAGGATGAGTTAAATGGTATCAAATACTTTAAACACATGGTTTGATGCCGTCACCTCTCTGATTCAGAGGGGTTGGGTTAAATGCGGAAGACACATTTCAGTTGAACACATTCAGTTGGACAACTGACTAGGTACCCCCTTTTCCCTTCCCATTCCATTCGCTCCGTTCCAGCCATTATTATAAGCCGTCCTTCCCTCAGCAGCCTCCAATGATTTCCACAGACTTGTTTATGAAAGTATAATGTTTGATCTCTTTCTCAGCTGCCACCGCCCATCTTTTTTCCACTCCTTCCACTCCCCCTTTACCTTCCCGCTTACCGCCGTGAATTCCATTTGATCATAAACGGGGAGGGATTTCCACTGAAGTAGTCAAAGATCTGAAAACAAACCAGTGTCACTTAGGCTATTACCAGTTGACGTTTGCTGTCAACATAGAATGCAAAGGTCAGCAGAAAGGTCATTGAATATTTGCAATGTCTATGTGTGAATATCCATCTCAGAGAGAGAGAAGTGTGTGTGTGTGTGTGTGTGTGTGTGTGTGTGTGTGTGAATTTTGAGTGTCTGTGCGTGTGTGTTTTCTGTTGGTGTTATATATTGGAAAGTGTATGTGTGCGTTGGGTGGGACCAGTTCAGACTACAGTGGAAAGGACACGTCCTTTGATGAGTCATGGTAGCCTAAGCTTTGAGGAAATATGAAAACAACAACACGCCTGTGAGTGTGTCCATCTATTACTTAGCCCTTCATTTTTTCTCGCTGGGGGGGATCTTCTTACCTTAAACAATTACATCAGACAGAGATGGATTGAGTGGGAAGAGGATAAAGGAGTGTGTGTATGTGTGTGTACAGTCTGCGTGTCTTCAGTAAAACAGTGTGTAATGCGGCACACTTTGTCGTCACAGTTCGTGTCAGTGTACAGTACCAGTTAGAAGTTTGGACACACCTACTCTATGAACGGTTTTTCTTTATTTTTACTATTTTCTACATTGTTGAATAATAGTGAAGACATACAAACTATGTAATAACACATATGGGATCATGTAGTAACTAAAAAAGTGTTAACAAATCAAAATATATATGTTTCCTTCAAAGTAGCCATCCTTTTTCTTGATGACAGTTTTGCACACTCTTGGCATTCTCTCAACCAGCTTTATGAGGAATGCTTTTCCAACAGTCTTGAAGGAGTTCCCACATATGCTGAGCACTTGTTGGCTGTTTTTCCTTCACTCTGCAGTACAACTGCTACCAAACCATCTCAATTAGGTTGAGGTCAGGTGATTGTGGAGGCCAGGTCATCTGATGCAACACTCCATCACTCTCCTTATTGGTCAAATAGCCCTTACACAGCCTGGAGGTGTGTTTTGGGTCAATATCCTGTTGAAAAACAAATGATAGTCCCACTAAGCGCAAACCAGATGGGATGGCGTATTGCTGCAGAATGCTGTGGAAGCCATGCTGGTTAAGTGTGCCTTGAATTCTAAATAAATCACTGACAGTGTCACCAGCAAAGCACTCCCACACCATCACACCTCCTCCATGCTTCACGGTGGGAACCACACATGCGGAGATCATCCGTTCACCTACTCTACGTCTCACAAAGACACGGCAGTTGGAACCAAAAAATCTAAAATTTGGACCAAAGGACAGATTTCCACCGGTCTAATGTCCATTGCTTGTGTTTCTTGGCCCAAGCAAGTCTCTTCTACTAATTGGTGTTCTTTAGTAGTGGTTTCTTTGCAGCAAATTTGATCATGAAGGCCTGATGCAGTCTCCTCTGAACAGTTGATGTTGAGATGTGTCTGTTACTTGTACTCTGTGAGGCATTTATTTGGGTTGCAATCTGAGGTGCAGTTAACTCTAATGAACTTATCCATTACAGCATAGGCAACTCTGGGTCTTCCTTTCCTGTAGCGGTCCTCATGAGAGCCAGTTTCATCATAGCGCTTGATGGTTTTTGTGAATGCACTTGGAGAAACTTTCAAAGTTCTTGACATTTTCCAGATTGACTGACCTTCATGTCTTAAAGTAATGATAGACTGTCGTTTCTCTTTGCTTATTTGAGCTGTTCTTGCCATAATATGGACATGGTCTATATACCACCCCTGCCTTGTCACAACACAACTGATTGGCTCAAATGCATTAAGGAAAGAAATTCCACAAATTAACTTTTAACAAGGCACACCTGTTAATTGAAATGCATTCCAGGTGACTACCTCATGAAGCTGGTTGAGAGAATGCCAATAGTGTGCAAAGCTGTTATCAAGGCAAAGGGTGGCTACTTTAAAGAATCTCAAATATAAAATATATTTTGATTTAACACTTTTTTTGGTTACTACATGATTCCATGTGTTTTATTTCATAATTGTCATGTCTTCACTATTATTCTACAATGTAGAAAATAGTAAAAATTAAGAAAAATGATTGAATTAGTAGGTGTGTCCAAACTTTTGACGGGTACTGTATGTTTGCATGATTGCTGTACAGTTTAACAGTGTGTCAGTGGATTGTGGTATGTGTGTCTAACTCTTAACACAGTATCAGTGTGTAACAGGGCACACTATGTGGTCAAAGTGTGTACCAGCTCAGGTACACACTTTTCGTGTCCATGGGAGCGAGCCCTGGATTAGCCCGACTGTTCTCAACTCCGTTCCGGTCTGGACTCACCACCACTGGACCTTTAGCACACTCCCTTCTTCAATAAATGTCTGTGAGAGAAAGAGAGAGCAACGAATGAAGGCCACGTAGAGGGGCACCATGGGAACCTATGAGGAAGGTAAGATGGATGTTGACGACAGACAGGATATGGAAGGAGGAGAGAGTGATGGATTGAAAGGGGTTGTTATCGCTATCATTTTCACCATCACCTTTGTAGACTTGTGCAATATTTTGGTATATCAGAGCTAATTCCACTGAAACGTCTACAAGTATATGTATACTTTATCTGTCTCGCTCTCCTCGTCAAGTATTTTTATAAAGAAGGAGACCAAATTCCTAACTGTTTTCTATGGCTGTTCCAGTATTAATGTAGCACACTGCTAGCCAGCTGAGTATATTTATCTTGCCTTTCACAAAACAACAGCTGGACAGAGGTATGCGTGTGAAAACAACTTAAAAGCATCAATAATATTATTTTAATTCAAACATAAATAAATAAACACCAAAAGCCAGGTCCTCTTTGGAATGTAGTAAATCAGATTTCATTTTTTTTATTTTTATGAATGAACGCATTCATAGTTGGCCACGCCTCAAACCCCTCCCCGTTTGGAATACCCTGGCCTCATGCCCGCCTCTTAATTGGCTAGACCGACTGTGGTAGGCGGAGCTGCAACAAAAGCACGGGGGTAATATATAACCGAGCTGCAAAAATTAATCGATTGAAATGTGCAGGTGTTGATATTCTATGAAGAACACTACACATTAATTTTGGAATTACTTCGCCTTGTTTGACAGTTCCCGTTGTGGGGTTTTGTTCGTGGACTAAAACAACAATTATCTTCTTGTGACAGAATATATATTTTCTTTATTTTTTTATTCAATTGTCATTTGACAACATGAGGACGTTAGTATTGCTTGTTTTGTTTCAAATGACGACTATTGCCTTGGTAAGTGTATGAAATGTTTTTGTACTATATTGGCTTCAGCCAAGCTTGTGTAAACGTTGTAAATAGAAGTTCACGTGTCGGTTCGGTCTCTTGTCAGCACAGTGGCGGGTAATCAACAGACTGCACCACGGACAAGCGTACTGGTCCTCTATCTTCAGCGTAATAAGAAATACCTTTTGGGTCTCTGAATATCGCGTTAATGTGAAGGCACTGTGAATTTGATGTTACAGTTGAGTAAATGCTGTCGTTTTACATTTTACAGGGAACATTTATGGCCAGATGGGGCCACCCCACTACTAAAATCTGTTTCCAGAAAAAAAAGTAGGGTACTGTACTCTGTAATGAAAGTGATGTTGACCACAGTGTCTTCTATACACTAAGATAAAGACAGAAAGGAACAGTGTAGTTATCTGACTCTAATGCATCACATGACAGATGATGTTAACCTGACTCAAGTGCTCATGTTTTACCTGGGTTCCTGAATATCATTGGACCACTACTGCCCTTTAAACCCCAGTGGCACACAAGGACCCAATTAGGGCTCCCAAACTGAGATGAAAAGTGACACATTCAGGTCTGGAAATAGATGGAACCTGCTGTGCGGAAACAATTTAGGCCCCACCACTCAATCCCCCTGGCCCAGGAGGGCATGGCAGCAGAGGGATACTTTGGATAGTCTTATCCAACTGTAGACAGGCTGACCCAAAACCTTTTTGTCAGGGTTATGGGGGGGGGGGGCTGTGGTGTTGGGACTCGGGGAGGGGGTCACATTGAATTTCTCTTTCATCCCTGCCAAGAGGAAGGCGACAGGAACAGAGGGTGGGAAAGTGTCCCGGGGGGTTGGTGCTACTGGGTATTTAGTGAATATTTAAGCCAAACACACTTTGAAGATCTTCTGTGCTCTGTGTAGCCTGACTCTACTTGAAACAAACAGTTTCTCGTTCTATTAATGTTTAGGCTATGAACGGCCCTCATTGAAATCCTTTTTTCAATCCTCTGTATTGCACCATTCCCTCCAACCTGCCCCCTGTAGGTGAGTGCTGGCTGCCCTGTGATGTGTGCGTGCCCGGCTGGCCCCCCCTCCTGTCCCCCGGGGGTCAGCTCTGTACCTGACGGTTGTGGCTGCTGTAAGGTGTGTGCTGCCCAGCTCAACCAGGACTGCCACGACTCACACCCCTGTGACCACCACAAGGGGCTGGAGTGTAACTATGGCAATGATGTGGGCCACACTCATGGCATCTGCAGGGGTATGTACACAATACAAACGGGGTTGTCAGGGTTCATGAGGGTTGAGTTTATTCTGGGGTTGTATGGATTCAATGAAAAGTGAATGTCGGTCATCTTTGATATGGATCTGGGGTTTGAAACTGGTGCCATGTTTAGAAGAGAGCATCTTCCTGAGCCACACTGCTGAGAGCAGGGGGCAGAATGTATTTATCTAGCTCTGTGTCTTGCCGCATGCACACACACACAGGGGTATTTTTATGTGGGGGGGGGGGGGGGGGGGGTTGTATATAAGGGAGGGTATTTGGGGGTGTTGTATGGAAGTCCCGCAGAGGGACTGAAGCGGAACGACATTGTAAACAAGTCAAAATTCCACTCAGGACTAAGAATAGAGGCTCCTTCATTAAACTAGGGATAGAGTGTCTACCTCCTCTACTGTCATTTCACTTCCTACTTCTAATACACAATTAGTTCTGGACCTTTCTTGTTGATGTGCCCATTCTCTCTCTCTACTCCTTTGTCTCTGTTGTCCCTCTCCTCCACTTTGTTCATTACCTCACTCAACTTGAACTCATTGTGTTTTAAGCAATACAACCAAAGGCATGGCCATAAGCTAGTGATACCTCAGAGCCTTCTACATACAGACATTAAGTCTATCCTTTTTTTTATGTCTCCCCTAACAGCGAAGCTTGAGGGTCGCTCCTGCGAATACAATGGACGGATCTACCAGAACGGGGAGAATTTCCAGGCTGGCTGCAAGCACCAGTGTACGTGCATTGACGGGGCGGTGGGCTGCGTGCCCCTGTGCCCCAGCCACGTGCCCCTGGCATCGCCCTCCTGCCCTGCCCCGCGCCTGGTCAAGATGCCTGGGCAGTGCTGTCTCAGTATCGACTGCCACAAGGGCTCATCCGTTGTACCCCCAGTACAACGGCACGCACTGCCTCCAGCCTACCCGCCTTTCCCCTTCATGCCCTACCCTGCCTACCCCTACAAACCATACCCCAAGCCGTACCACTACAAACCCAAGGATACCATGGGAAACGAGCTGGTGGAGGTAGAGAAGAAGTGGGACAAGCTGCGCGGGCACAAGCACCTGGCGGGTAAGAGAGGGTGCCGTGATGTTGCCTTAGAGTGCCGTCTGTTTCCTCCCTGCAGTAAAACGCTATGTTTGTGTTTTAGCCCCCGACTCACAAACAGACCCACTGTGCACTCCTAGCCTTTCCCCTGAATGTGTGTTTGTGTGTGTGTCAGTGTGCCATGTTTTCCACTGACTACTTGTGCACCAGAGGCACACACACCACTCTCTCACAGCATATACCTCTGTCATCCAGCTTTTCCTTCTCTGTAATCACCCTCCTCTATGCATCAGTGTTGCCTGTTCTGTGAATGAGGCCAGTGTGCTTACATCTCTCTGTGCCTCTCCCTCTGGTCCTCTCTCCCCCACTCTCTCCTTCCGTCCAGCATGGAGGCAGTTTGGAGGGCAGTGTGTGGTCCAGACCACGAGCTGGTCCCAATGCTCACGCAGCTGTGGGATGGCCGTGTCCTCTCGTGTCACCAATGACAACGCCCAGTGTAAGCTAGTGAAGAAAACGCGTCTGTGCAACATCCGGCCCTGCAGCTCCATGTCCATCCCCGTCAAGGTAAAGTGTGTGTGTGTGTGTGTGTGTGTGTGTGTAAAGGGTCTAGAAACCATAAAGAGCAACCGAAGCCAATAAACAACTTATCTTGTAGTAAACAGTCTATGTGGCATCGATATTAGTCAAACATTTACTCGTGTCAAAATTGACTACAAAGTATAAATGGGATAATTTGGGTCATAAAGTCAGTCTCGTCCCAAACTGAGATTTGTGAGATAATTAGGGGAAAATGGCATGTCACAAAATGAAGGGTACCACGACAGGTTTTTTGGGTTGGGTTTATTTCAATCCTGCCCACAGCAATCATCAATTTGGAACCCAGCTGCACGCATCCCCGGTCGTATTGCCCAAGGTAAATTTGGTTTGACATTCAATATCACTATGGGGCTAGCTAAGGACCAGTGAATCACACAATGTATATGCGACAATATTTTAAAATGTCAACAGCTCCAAATGTTATTTAATTATAAGCTGTAGAAATGAATATACATATATTGAAAGCATTTAATTAGACAACTGAAAGATGTGCGACATGAAAATATTGTCCCATTTACATTGTGTAATTTAACAGTCCTTAACTAGCCACAACTAGCACACTGGCCAGCTGAAGCTAATTGGAAAAAGAAGTTGGCTAGCTTGCTAGCTAGTCTAGGCTACTTCCAGACAAGACCTGGTTAGACTGTTTCACGTTATCTAGAACAGGGGTTCCCAACCTATGGGTCACGGCCCCCCATAAGTTGCGCCAACATTTCGTGGTGGGGCGTGGGACATTCCTTGATTTGAGATGACGCATACATCGGTGACACTTTAGGCTAGAAACAAGTGGTAAAATGCCAGAGGAACACTTGACTGATGCACATGGGAATATATTTGGTTTGGCTCTATGACATTCAGAAGCGGAGCTACGACCTTCTAAAGTCGAGGAGTCAAAGAAATTGGACTTCGCTTGAGAAGTAATCTTATACAATGTGCGACTGTCGCAATCAATTGATCTATTCACTTTGTTTAAAAGAGAATTATGTATAATTAAATTGAGTTCATATAAATACCAAAAAACGCATTTGGTAGTTGAATAACATTTGGGGAAATCGGGTCTAGAACTTATTTTCCTGATCTATTATGATTATCATCAAAAAGATGTCAAGAGTCTTGTTAAACTACGGAGAATTTAAGGAAGTTACGTTCAAATAACATTTTCCTAAGTCCTTCACGTTAAACCAAATAAAGCTGGTTGTGTATTTAATATAGGCTAAATCAATAAACAATCATTTCAAAAATAAAGGGGAGGGCCTGACTTATTTTATGTGAAAAAGGGGGCCCTGGAGTAAAAAAGATTGGGAACCCATGGGCTAGAAGAGTGAGTGACTGTGTACTGTTTTTGGCAGAGTGAAAGTACAAACTCTTCCCACATTCTTACACACACGAGACACCCACATCAAAGCACTCCTCCATGACCCAAATCTCGTTCTGTCGCATTTCCTAATGAGGAGAATTGAAACCGAGGCTAATTCAGGAAGTTCAGCCCACCTTTAAGGAAGGGATTGCAGCGGTCACCATTTTGGTGTGGCAACCATTTAATAGTCCCCCTGCCTTCATACATTGTAGGTACATGTATTTAGATCAATGCCTGCATCCCAGTCTAAACCTTAGGAGACTGTGTGGACAGGGGTGTGCCCACGAGGTCACATCCATATTAATTAAGTGCCCCTCCCTTTGGCAAGCTCCCCCAGTGTGGGTCTGAGCCCACTCTATTCACAGTACTGTTGCTGTGGAACAAGTTCAACTGAACTGTGAATGGAAAAAGCATAATTAGAAGACCTAAAGACCAACAGTACAAGGCACCAAATAGTTGTGACAGTGGAATGTAGAGACTCTTATCCTTGAGTTCTGTGGGAGCTAACATGTAGCCACATCACCATGCTACCAACCGCTCCCACTCTGCCCAGGTCTCTGAGGTGATAATAGGCCCTTGTGTGTATGACGCAAAGCGCTCTCTATTCTCCCACTCGCTCGCTTTCTCTCGTTTCATGCAACACCCTTAAGCTCTCTACATCTCACCAGAGCAGTGATTCACTGATGAGTCTGGTTGTTAGGCACCTGTCTTAATATGTTCTCTCTGTGTTTTGAGAGTTGTTGGGGCGTTAATGTGACACTATGCCACCTCATAACTGTTGGATGCCCACCCACCCATACCATCACCATGCCCCTCTCTAGCCCTGGTCTTGTTTTGACCTTTCCTCAGATTTTCTCTCCTTGTGCCAGCATAAAAACTGCAGTTGTGGTTCACTGGGATTGTACAGTGACTAACCCAGGCTCTTTCTCTTCTCCATAGAAAGGGAGGAAGTGCTCCCGTACCCACAAGGCCCCAGAGCCCCTGCGTCTGTCCTATGCTGGCTGCCGCAGCACACGTCTCTACCGGCCCAACTACTGCGGCGTGTGTGTGGACGGTCGCTGCTGCTCGCCCCGCCGCACACGCACCGCCTCCGTGACCTTTGCCTGCCCTGATGGCGAGCGCTTCGACCACTCCGTCATGTTCGTGCAGTCCTGCAAGTGCAGTAATAAGTGCAGTCATCTGAACGAGGTTGCCCTCCCGCCCCAGCAGTGGCTCTACGGAGACACACACAAGTTCACCGACTAGCGTCCCCCTCAAATCCCTTACTCATTCCCCATCACTTTACCCCCCCAGCCAAGCCCCTGATAGAGACGTAGCCCTAAGAGTATCTTTGAGTAGACACTAGCCAGATGCAAAGATCCCCCACCACCCTCCTGGAGCATGTTTTGGGAGGCCTGGGTGAAGGAATTTGATTGGTTGATCTGCATCCTGGACAGAGATGAGTGACTGGTGCCGGCCTTAGAGTAGACAGCCGGTCCATTGTGGTTCATCAACCGGAATCACCAAAGTGTGTAAATAGACAAACATGGATTTGTCCGGCCACCATTTTGTCACTCCCCATGCACTCCTGTACTCTGGGACTGAACCCGCACTGTGGGAACGATGGAAAAAGGTGGGACACACCCAATGCAGACTCCAACCCAGCTGCTGCACACACACCCAGTAGACTTGTGGACTTGGGATGGTAAGGTGTCACATTTCATGGTGACTGCCAGCATAGAGTAGGCCTGTCAATGGCAAGCAGGTCTGGTTTGAGTAGAAGGAGAATCAGCCTCAAGAAAACAGAATGACTTATCCAGTAGATTTCCTATACCTGCTATTTGCGTAACCAAATGAAGACACTGAAAGACAGTTTATGTGGGACAGAAGATGGAGCCTCCACAGAATGCTCTGGAAGGGACATTTGAATTTGTAATGATATTTATTGTTGTGACAGAGACGATGACACAGTGGTTGCCAATGAGAGAAGCGATGCTATGTTTGGAGCGGCATGACCGGAGGGCCCTGAGAGAGACAAAACAGCTGAGATCTGTCAGCAGAGAGAGGGGAGTTTCAGGAGGTCTGGGACTTAACCCCTGGTCACACCAGTGTTCACTGTAATCAAACAGCCACATTACCTGAGCAATAGTGGACGAAGACAACTCCCCAAGGAGAGATGTTATGGTTAGAGGCAGACTGGCGCAGAACCTGTTGGCTGAGGCTTTGTGTGTGTGATAAGTCATTACACAGTTGGACCAGTCTCCATTTCTTACTCAGCCCTGAAAAAGTGAGACATCTAACATAGCGCCAGCAGAACAAGCCTCTGATTCTGGCATTGAGTAGTCGTGTTGCTGATTTGAAGCAAATTACAATCCTGACTGAGGGGTAGAAAGAACCTCAGCCACCCTCTGGTTTGTTATAAAAATAAAAATGCCTGCATTTGAAGTAAACATATAATTTGTAACTAGCGGGCGGGACCGTTTGACTCTCTGGCCTGTAATCTAGCAACTGATCCACAATACTCCACAAAACAAAACTCCTACTCATGTTGCTTTATGTTTGAGGCGTCTAAATCTGCTCTCTGCCATTGAAGGTTGACATGTCGACAATAACATCATGCTCCTTAGACTGAAGCAGACATGAGGACACTACAAAGGGATCAGCACTACAGCAGTTACAATTGCATGGACATGTGTCAGTAGTCTGTTAGAGCACCTCGAAGAGATTAGCATAACAGTTGTCTGAAGTTGGAGGTTAAGATTCTGTATTGGTGAGACATGGAACTCTTTAGAATGACAATTCTCCCCTATTAAAACGGGTTGATAATTAATGCAGCCTTGTTCATGACTTAATCAGAGTGGTATATCTCAGACTAAAAGATGTGTAATTCACATGCTTTTCCCTCTGACTATGGAAAGTAGTAGAGGATTCAAGTATTGAAGCCCATGAGATTTTTAACCTGCCTTGTTTAAGTGTTGATTTGTATTTTTCTATGATTCAACATTTGGTACAACTTTTAGGTTGGAACAGGCTTTCATAGTTGCTGCACACAGCCTGTTAGGTGATTGACTTTAAAATAAAAATGGAAGTTCTGATTGGTTTGACACTGCCATCACTCTTACCTATGTAGTTTGTGATTTAGAAGTATTTGGTTTTATAACTGGACACTATCGAGCAGCTATGTACAGATGCATCCTTGTTTGAGTTTCTGCCATGTACATGCCAATCCATTTGACTTAACTTATAACAAGTCCATGTATAGCTAGCACTGAGCAAGTCTGGGTTCTGTGATGTGGGCACAGCATACTGTCATTTGATATCTCTATGCTTTATTGAAGTGATTGAAAACTTGTAGAGGCAAATATCTGGTTTTGTCCTAACTTTGATTTACTGGCTATTTGAGTTCATGCTGCATTTGGAATAAAAAATGTTTCACGAACACCCTGGATGTTGATGTATTACCTCCCCCCAAAAAAGTGCACCCACAGTTCTGACTAGTACAGATACAACCGGAAGTGACTTTCGTAGCAGGTTAGAATAATTCAACGTGGCATGTTGGGAAAAGAGTTAGCTAAAATGCTTTCCTAAACAGCTACAAATGTCACGCCTGCACTCCTAGCTCCCACTGTCGGCATTCTCCCTACAGTTCTCAGCGTCGCCCACAACTGGGTCATGTGAACTACAATCCCGACGTGGCATTTTAACGTTTAGAAACGTCGGATTGCTTGCGATACAGCTTTCGAAACATATGGCCCTCAATCTTTCACCATCGAGAAAGCCATTTGAATAAGATCCTTTAGCAGTTTCACAGATCTACCCAGCTATGTATGGATGCCTCTCACAAAGCTACTCTTCCACATGTTCGGAGAACGCTAGATAGATAATCCGCACAGTTGCCCGTAAACACTAACATGGAGATGTGGTCTGGTGGGAACATTAACCCTGACCCTATTAAAAAAAGGTATCAATTTAACCTTTAAAAATAATTTCGCTTATAACGGTTCTATGCTTCCAAAACCATACCGCAAGCAATGCGTGTTAATGTTCAGACAGTCAGGGCTCTAAACAAGACACTATCGTCCAATGACTTCTGTAATGAAACCGTGGGATGATCAACGCTATACTCCCTTTAGTCACAACCCGGTTTCACTAAAGATAGCTGGGGCAATATGGTTGTAACACTATACAGGGATGTGGCCAATTAGCATTAAAAGGTTTTATGATAGACGCTTATAACCTTTTGATTACTGTATAAATAAAATGTTCTATTAGGCAGATATGCGATTACACAATGGTAGGATGCCGCAGATGTCCCGCTCCCATTAATAGAGCCATGATCACTGGGGTCAATCATGCACCAGCAGACAGACAATATGGTTCTTCCAAATCAGCCGTGATGGCCCCTCCTTTTACGAGCCCTTACAAAGAATGTAGTGCCTAGATTTCCTAGCTGTGACAGTGAGCCAGCGTACAACCACCACATGCTTGGGACTCACAGTATAGAGTAACTTCCAAGAAGCCCTTCAGACTTTCCTGATGTTGCGTTTTAGATTTGGCCCAACGTTTTGTAAGATTGCATGCAATCTGAAAGCGGAATTGATGGTCCTATTTAACTACTTTTTTTTTTAATAAAGTAATTTGAAGATTTGCATAATGTGCACATTGTAAGTAACATGTAATCAGTCAAAATTAGACCAGAAACTGGAATTTTATAAAAAGTTTTAATTTCATTGACCAAACCACAACCAATTTAAAACCGGAAAACACCCAATGATACATTCAAATAAAATAAAAAACTTGGTAAACATAGTCAAGGAACAGAGCTTAAAACAAAACAGCGAGGAGGGTTTTTCATCCAAACAAGGACAGAGATTCAGGGTTAGGGGACATTTCTTCTGGGATGGAGGACTCATCTGGACTGCTCAACTAGAAAGAAAAAGTGGGTGAGGAAGGAGAGAAGAGACACTTTTCTGAAGACCATCTCCATAAGCAACAGCTGGGCATTCAGCTTGTCTCACAGGTTAATATGTATGGGGTCTCCATTTACTAAGACCTACCCAGTTCAGGGCTGACCCCACATTTGTCTTTATGGCACATAAGAAACCTGAGATTCATGCATGTCTCAGTGGACTAATCCACTGGAGGCCACAGGCATGGCACAGTCCAAGGGGATTGTGGCGAAGAGGCACAAAACACCTCCAGAATGCGCTCTCCCACCAATTCGTGCATTCATTGTGTGAATCGTTAGCCCTTTGTTAGTGTCCATCAATTTCCCCAACACAAGTAGTACACTGCTCAAAAAAATAAAGGGAACACTTAAACAACACAATGTAACTCCAAGTCAATCACACTTCTGTGAAATCAAACTGTCCACTTAGGAAGCAACACTGATTGACAATAAATTTCACATGCTGTTGTGCAAATGGAATAGACAAAAGGTGGAAATTATAGGCAATTAGCAAGACACCCCCCAAAACCTGCTGGATGTCATTTTGCAGGGCGCTGGCAGTGCACCTCCTTGCACTAAGGCAGAGGTAGCGGTCCTGCTGCTGGGTTGTTGCCCTCCTACGGCCTCCTCCACGTCTCCTGATGTACTGGCCTGTCTCCTGGTAGTGCCTACATGCTCTGGACACTACGCTGACAGACACAGCAAACCTTTTTGCCACAGTTCGCATTGATGTGCCAACCTGGATGAACTGCACTACCTGAGCCACTTGTGTGGGTTGTAGACTCCGTCTCATGCTACCACTAGAGTGAGAGCACCGCCAGCATTCAAAAGTGACCAAAACATCAGCCAGGAAGCATAGGAACTGAGAAGTGGTCTGTGGTCACCACCTGCAGAATCACTCCTGTTTTGGGGGGTGTCTTGCTAATTGCCTATAATTTCCACCTTTTGTCTATTCCATTTGCACAACAGCATGTGAAATTTATTGTCAATCAGTGTTGCTTCCTAAGTGGACAGTTTGATTTCACAGAAGTGTGATTGACTTGGAGTTACATTGTGTTGTTTAAGTGTTCCCTTTATTTTTTTGAGCAGTGTACATTTCCCATTGATTTACATAATTTCTAATCTACAATGTTTACCATAATTTCTGTTAATGTATTTATTATTGCAGTCTTGTTCTCACTGTCAAGTGTGCACAACCAAGGCTACACTTGTGAGAAACAAATTTAGATGTATTTAATTCCATAATTGTAATTGACCGGTCGAATCCATTTAGTAATTGTAAGTGCTCCTGTCAATGTTGAGTATAGAATTAGGCCTAAGGCTACCTGGCCTGCTTGCAAATGTAGACCTATAAAAATAAGCCCATTTGGGGATACGATTGCATTTCTGATTGGCGTAACTCACCACCACTAATGAGTTGGAGCTTTAAAGTAACCTCAAACAGCATGTAAACAAAGTCTGTTAACATACATTGAGAATGACAATAGTTACTCAATGTATTTGAAAAATCTTTCCTGCCCTCTTGATAACCACTGAGTGAAAGGGAAAAATATCATGCTCTGATCTAGTGGAAATGGCAAAATAAGCCTTCCTGATTACTTCTTATCCCTTGCGCAAATAGCCTACAGTGGCTTCTGTTCAGAGCTCACTGGTGCAGCAAAACACATGTGTCAAGTTTGCTAGCGCACGCGTCGGGCAGGACCCAAGTGATAATGTTTTGAGTTTGGCTAGGCATGTCTGCAACAATGTGATTCATAGGATATTTATAAAATCAGAATATTTTTTATCTGCAGGCTGCAATGTTTCCATCTTTTACATAGTTGGCAATAGAAGTGACTTTTATATTTGTATATAATTTATTACCACTGTTCCATAAAAAAGGGCATATGAAACCCTTAACTGGCACACAAAATCAGTAGAAATTGACTAAATTGGCATTCCACATGGGGGAAAAAAAGTTGCCAAACCCTGGTGTAACGTATTAGTGGCAACTTCAGGAGCATAATGGCAGAATCTGTGAAGGCCAGCAGGAGGATGGTCAGGTACTGGAACGCTGGCTCCCGAGTCATTGGTTTACACCTGTTGTATTCAGCGCACGTGGCAAATAAACTTTGATTTTATATTTCATCAAAATGTGTGCTTAAAGCACATGTCAGACACTCTTCCCTCTGGAATGAGTTTAAGGGCTTTCGCTCCTCCCTTGGACCTAAATCATCAATCACGGTCACTGTTTAGTAAGGAACTCCACACCTGGTTGTTAAGGTCTTAATTGAAAGGAAAAACCAAAACCCAGCAGACACTAGGCCCTCCATGGAATGAGTTTGACACCTGGCGTAAAGCATCAGACTTGCCCATAAAAATAAAAAAAAATATCGACCAAACAATTGGTCGAAAGAACTGATGACTTGAGCGGCAAAGATATTGTGTGGAGGACAGCCCTACGTGGCAGTCCAATTCTCTCTAGTCACCACCATTACTCAGGGAGTTATTATACCAGGCATTTATCTTGGGGGTTTCAATGAGCTGACATTATCCCTCTGACCTTTCAGGCCCAGCATTAGAGTACTAATGATTAACAGATGTTGCATACCCCAAGCACAACAGGGCACAATGACATTTGTTATGATAGCCAAGTCAATTTTAGACCCTCTTCACTACATTCACTCCCCTTTAACATTGAATTAAACAATTGCCAGCAGACTGACAGAAAGACATAACTATGACTCAACTTACAAGAATAACAAGTAATGTCCGTTTGAATGGAGAAACCTCCATGGGAGGCTGCATGTATAAGGATGGAGAGAGCCTTACTGTAAGTGGAAATGTCGATCTCTTCTGGCAGCTCGGCCACATTGACCTCAAAGCGGTCCTGCACGTCATTCAAAGTCTTGGCATCGGTCTCGTCTGACACAAAGGTCACAGCCAGACCCTTGGTTCCAAACCGCCCAGCACGGGCCACCTGAGGGGCAAGAGAGTCAGATGGGAGTGACAACTCAAAGAATATATGAGCCTTGAGGGAGATCTACAGAGGCCAATGACAAGTTGATGAAATAGTCAGGTGCAATCATTGAAATAGGTATTTGGAAATACCATTCACTACCAGAAGAAAGGTGTTTGAGCCTCCATCAGTTCTGTGACTCACCCTGTGTAAGTATGTGTCGGAGTCCTCAGGCATGTCGTAATTGAAGACAATATTGACCCGCTCGATATCCATCCCTCGACCAAACAGGTTGGTGGCTACCAAGATCCGCCTTTGGAAGTCCTTGAACTGCTGGTACCGGGACAGCCTGGGGATAGACAGTCAGAGGATTAACACAGCTGCTATAGATATTACTAGATGTAGAGGCTGCCCTTTGAAGGCAACTATGTGTTGAGTTAATTGAGACTTTCAGCTGCATAAATTCAGCATTTGGGAATCCATTTAATTGGAGATGTGAGAGAACGGCGTGCATGTAAGCGACAGAGACTGACCTCTCCTCCTGAGCCATGCCCCTGTGGATGGCAATGGCAGGGAAGTTCTGTTCCACCAGTAGCTGAGAAAGCGCCACACAGCGCTGCACTGACTTGACAAAGATCACCACCTAGAGGTACACAGGTGACATTACAGAACTATAGCAAACATTCACAAGGAAACAGCACAAACACGACTACCTTTTTACAGGGATAAAAATGATACCATGTGGGTTTACCTGGTTGAACTCCAGCACATCAAGCAGGTCAAAGAGCTTGCGGTTCTTCTCGCTGTCCTTCAGCTTGCAGTAGTACTGCTGCAGACCGTGCAGCGTCAGCTTGGTCTCATCATCTACAAACACCTCCATGGGCTACAGGAGACAGAGCATGTCACTTCAGAACCACAAAAATCTCATTTTCTATGAAGTCAATGCAAAGACAGTTGTTTGTAAAACAGCATTTGGAGTCCATAACCGCATGAAGTGGCAGTACTACCCCCTGCACTCACATCCTGCATGAACTTGCGGCAGACCGGTCGAATCTCCTTGCTGAGGGTGGCGCTGAACATCATGCACTGCTTCTCATGTGGAGTTAGCCTGAAGATGTCCTGTACGTCACGCCTCATGTCTGAAACAAGAGAAATGGGACCATGGATAAAACAGCCAAGTCTCAAACTACCCCCCAGAACAGCCAAGTACCAAGACACCCATTTTGCTCAGTCTACATGTTATAACAGATCTCCACAGGGGAAAACCCGTGTTTACACATTACATTCAAGATTGCAATTGCTAGAATTCATATTTCAGGGGGGTACATAACTTTTAATTCAAGCCATTTTTGTTAAGTGAAAAAGGAGCATTTCCAAAAAGGACCAGAATAATAAGCAGGACTCACCCAACTGCTCCAGCATCTTGTCACATTCATCCAGGACAAAGTGCTTTACGTTCTTTAGGTTGAGGGTCTTGTTGCGGATGAGGGCCAGGATGCGGCCAGGGGTTCCCACTACAATGTGAGGGCAGTTCTTCTTCAGCACATCCTCATCCTTCTTGATAGACAGGCCCCCGAAGAACACGGCTGCCTTGACCGTGGGCATGTACTTGGAGAAGCGCTCGTACTCTTTGCTGATCTGGAAGGCCAGCTCTCGTGTGTGGCACATTACTAGAACTGACACCTAGAGGAAATGGTAGTATTTGATGCTAATAGATCACCTGTGGGTTATGCATAACAAATATTTTAAACTTGACATTCCAGAGTGCAGATACTGACCTGTCCATCCACGGGCTCGATCTGCTGTAGTGTGGCAAGAACAAACACTGCCGTCTTGCCCATACCAGACTTAGCCTGGCACAGGATGTCCATTCCCAGAATGGCCTGAGGGATGCACTCATGTTGAACTGGAAAACAATGAGACATTTGGTCAGTACACCATCTTTATCCAAACAAAAAAGCCATTGTTTACCATAACACACATTGTAATTGCCAAAAAAGTCCATCAACACCCAATGACCATGGACACTCAGCCCTCTATACATGGACTCTATTGTATCCAGACATGCCACGCAGCTATTCATGCCCTCCATTTATGCCACTCATCCATCCATTGCACTCACCTTCAGACGGATGCTCAAAGCCACAGTCGACAATCGCGCGGAGCAGCTCTGGTTTGAGCAGGAAGTCCCTGAAGCCAGAGCTGTGGATGGAGACATAGGAGCCCTTCACCTCCTTCTTGCCTGCTGGGGCAGCCGTCTCTGGGGCTCCCTGAGGCTCCTCATCCTCTTCATAGTCCAGCAGCTCATTGTCAGCATCGTTCTCAGCCATTCTGACTACAGAAATACATTTTAGAAGGGGGGGGGGGGGGATAATGGCTGGTCATTCACACTAGTTGTCACCATTTGCTTTTGACCAAATATTGTCCCCAAGGCCATATTTTTTATAAAAATATGTAGTCAATTAGGAGATTTAGTGGTTAATAACAGACTTACATCCCCACTATCTAACTACTTACAATGGAAATAAGCAATATTCTAAGGTAGTCTACAGAGCCCTCTAAAGTTAACATTCAGTAACACCAAACCATCATAACGTTTAAATAAATCATGACGTTGACAGTTGCAGTTAACGTCTCAAATTAGCTAAGACATTACTATCGAGTTAAGTTGTTATCTAGCTGCAAACTATCCACGTTCAACAGCAAAATAAACAGCTCAATTATGTATTACAAACAAAACCAGGGGCCATGCTTGCTCGTTAGCAATTTGTAATAAATGGTAAGCAACTCAGGTTTCGTCAACAAGGGTTGGGATTGGCTAGCTCCTTAACTATTTAACAGAGATATGACTTTACTCGTTACTATACGGATGTTACGTTAACGCAAACAATGTAATGAATCGACGCTGCCTTCTTTGCCGCACACAGCTTAGGCCAACCTAGTTAGCTACCATAACTGCTAGTAAATTTAGCTAACCTTAACTAATAAAACTATAAATGTAGCGAGCTATCGAACTAAGCCGACTATTGTCCAAATTACACAACATGTTCATTCACACGTGGCTAATTCCAAGTTTCGGAAGACTTAGACCGGGTTTGGTTACCTAACGTTAGTCCTAGCCTAGCTAGCAAAATAGCCTTCCATATTCCCAGATGCCTTGCTCAGAACTAACACTGCTTACAATGAATTTGCTAATATATTGCTTATCCAAAAACCATAAAAAGTTATTGGTAATTTCTAATACAACTACAACAACCAGAATATTCACACAAAAAAAATACAGAAATAAGCAATATTAGCTACCGTCTTACCTCACAGTGATGTTACAATTCAACCTCCGAAAAATGCTCCTCTAAACCACATGGAGAGGCCTAAGTTTATAGGACAAGCCAGAACTTCCGCCTCCACTAAATACAGCAATATCATTGGTTTGTTTTACGTGTCAATTTGACGAAACTACTCGTAATCGTATCACGATTGGCTAAGTCAAGCTGTCAATCATGTGACGATAGGCACTGCTGCCGAAGATCTTTTATAACTAACCAAGATAGACCAACCACAGCCTGTCGTTTCCAATGGGAAATAGTGGGCAAGCGCCAAGCACGAACTAGCGAGATCCTATTAGCCTGTTCTAGCACGCATCTGCATATTTCCGTTAGGGAACGCCTACTCTGTGAAGTGCGCGTGTGCAATAGCTCGATTCGCCTTTGCGCTCCTAAACAACGCGTTTTATTTTTACTTTGACAAATGGCAAAGTCTACAAATCTTAAATCGCCTGTTGTCTTTCATTAACATTTCGATTGCGTTTTCTATTTTGTAATCTAATACCTTATAAAAACGTATTGGGCAGAAGTAAATTAAGCCATGAAAACAGATATAATTTTACATATATCATAAATGATCGCGTTTTTATGAATATTATGATATAATGTTGAATCTCATTTAAAAAACATTATGGTACATGATCCAGGAAGTAGGCGGGACTTTCATAGTTTATTACATTAATTCAGTCAATAAGTTTGACCATGGTCTTGTGTACAGTAGAACACACACACACATACTTCCTTTATTCAATAAAATGTTTTTGCAAAGATTCATTGGAATGTGTTTTGTATTACGTTGCAGGTGTTATGATAACATAGTCCTAATCAGCACCAACAAGGGCATGTACTGTAATTAATATTATTAGTATTACAAAAAAGTTTAACAAGTTTTAATAATTTCAATAGTCACGATAAAGTGGTAATGTTCTGAACAAGCACACTATTGTATTAGTTTCACATCAGTGTTAGCTTCACAAAAGGTTGCACCCAATGCTAGTAAGATTAATTTTAGTTTTTTGAAGATTAAATATGTGCAAAACAAGTAGGAATAAATGTTCATGTTAATCTTATTGGTCGTTTAAGTCAATGTGTCCAATTTCAGTCTTTCCACATGTACAGTTTAGGCCTTTAAACTTCATAAGCTCATTGAAGCTCAGGGTATTGTCCTCCTCAGACAAACAAGTCCCAGAAAGCCCAGAGTTTCAGTAAGCCTGTGGAGGGATCCCTGAGCTCCGCCATGGAGATAATAACAATTGTTTCATGTCAATGTCTAATCCAGTGTAGCAGGACATGCATTCATCCAGTCTTATGCAGCCTCCTTCAAAGTACTGTTTTTACCTTGAAATTAAATGAATAGAGGACTCTCAAAGTGGAAGCAAAGACTTCTCAGTTTTTCCATAGGGTTACGTATATGGATGTTATATAAACTGTACAGGGACATAAAGTATCAAACATTTTACTGCAGCAAAGTCTATGAACTTTCGTCTAGGAATATTGTGGATGTGTCAGCTCTGCAGTGATGTACCCCACAAACTCAACAAGTGATACATGTAGAAAAGAGTGGTCAAGAAGAAAAATAGGGGGTAAAAAATTAAATGTCAGAAATAAAATAAGCAGTAAAAAATATATGAATTGTCCGAAACAATACAAACACTACAAGATGTTGAATGTATTCTATGAATGGTCAGACAATATTCATCTCCAGTTCTATATCCGTGATTCCAGAGCGGAGGAGAAACTCCACTGGGTAGCCGAGAAGTAGGGGAAGCTATCTGAGTCTGGACGGGAGTGTGATTCTAAGGATTTGCCGGTATGAGAGCTAGACTGGGTTAGGAACTCCTTCACATGTCGTGGCAGTGCATGGAGCAGCCAGTCCTCCACCAGCAGACCTTCTCCATGCAGTCCTGAACAGCAGCCCAGCTCCATGGGCAGCTCCTCCAGACTGTTGCTGCGCAGGTCCAGGCGGGACAGCTGGCTCAGGTTGCTCAGCCCTGGAGGCAGGGAACCCAAGGAGTTGTGGGATACATTCAGGCTCCGCAGCTCCAAACAGCGACTGAAGAGCTCTGGAGGCAGGCTCTCCAGCCTGTTCCCACTCAGGTCCAGCTCGGTGAGAAATGTCAGCGCCCCTACATCTGCTGGCAGCTCGTCCAGCAGGTTTCCAGCCAGTAGGAGGCGACGTAGGTGGTGGAGGTTGAAGAGGGCCGGGGGAAGGCTCTGGAGCTGGTTGTACCCCAGGTCCAGGAGCTCCAGAGCACGCAGTACACCAACACTAGCCGGTAGGGCCAGAACACGGTTATGGGCCAGCCTGAGGCAGGAGAGGCGGCGGAGGTGTGCCAGCCCTAGGAGCTCCTCCAGGGTGCGCAGGCTGTTGTGCTGCAGGTCCAGGGTGCGCAGGCTGGTGAGGGCCAGCAGGGCAGAGGGCAGGCGCTCCAGGTGGCAGTCCTGCAGCTGCAACTCGGTCAGGCCGGCCACACGCCGTAGGCCCGTCAGCACCAGCAGCCTGGAGCCCTCGTTGTGGATCTCCAACCTCACCAGGCTCCCTGCCAACTCCCCCAGCTCCCCGGGCACACGCTGTAGCATGCCCCTCAGGACCAGCACCCGGAGGTGACGGAGCTGCCTGAGGCTTCCCAGGGCCCAGCCACGGCCCACCCCGCCCTCGCAGCCCAGCCGGCCAGAAAGGTGCAGCTCCTGCAGGCCGCGGAGAGAGTAGACCCAGCCAGGGATCTCTGCAGCCTGGGTGAAGGTGAGGTGCAGGACCTCCAGACGCTCCTGCAGAACCACCAGGGCACCAGGCTGCATAGCTGCAGTACAGTGGTACAAATGAAGCTCCCTGTTGTGACATATAAATCAGTTAAAGCCCCTTGTCTAGAACACACCAAGCCAAACACTTCTATAAAGTGTATATTGCATGTAGATTATTTTAATATTTGGTGGCTTCATTGTTGGCTATATGGCTCACCTGAGTGAGGTCATGTTGGCCACCTGTGCGGGGAGCTTGGCGTCTGAGATGAGCTCCAGCTTGAGCACCACCAGCTGGCTGAGGGTGAAGAGGGCGGGGGGCAGGCGCGGCAGGGCCACCAACTGCAGTAGGGGCCGTCCCTCTGAGTCGACCGTGGTCATGGAGCGCAGCCTCTCGGCACCCCAGCGCCTCTCCAGGCTCTCCTCCAGCAGGCGTGTCTCGCTGACGGGTGACAGGAAGACGGAAAGGCGCTGGGCCAGTAGGGGGTCGTACTGGTCAGCCATGTGTAACAGGAAGGCCAGGTCATTACATAAGTCAGGGACATCCCTCATGGAGCCCAGCTCCCTCAGTTTGTTAAAGGAATATTGACGCAGGGAGCTGAGGGGTGCACAACCACAAACAGAGCATTGTATAGTTAACAACAAAGGTACTAAGAGTGTAATATGCTGCAGACAGTAGTGGAAAAAGTACCAAATTGTCATACTTGAGTAAAAGTAAAGATACCTTCATAGAAAATGAATCAAGTAAAAGTGAAAGTCACCCAGCAAAATACTACTTAAGTAAAAGTCTAAAAGTATTTGGTTTTAAATATACTTAAGTATCAAAAGTAAAAGTATATATAATTTCACAGTCTTTATATTAAGCAAACCAGACAGCATGATTTTCTAGTTTTTTTCATTTACTGATAGCCAGGGGCACACTCCAACACTCAGAATTCATTTACTAATGAAGCATTTTGTATTTAGTGAGTCTGCCAAACCAGATGCAGTACGGATGACCAGGGATGTTCTTTTGAGAATTGCGTGAATTGGACTGTTTTCCTTTCATGCTAAGCATTCGAAATGTAACAAGTACTTTTGGGTGTCAGGAGTAAAAAGTACATTATTTTCCTTAAGAATGTAGAGAAGTAAAAGTAAAAGTTAGTAAAAAATATAAATAGTAAAGTAAAGTAAACTACTTAAGTAGTACTTTAAATTATTTTTAATTAAGTACTTTATACCACTGGCTGCAGAGCAAATTAAAATAGATGGGAAAATAAAATGCAAATTACAGTCACAACACTCATAAAAATGTTGCCACTAATCTGCTATCCAGACCTGTGGAGGATCCAGCTGAGGGTGTAGATGCTCAGCAGGCCAAAGAGCCCCACCAGGCTGACGTAGGCCAGCAGCAACTTGTGGAGGACAGAGGCCAGGGCATGGGTACACTCAAAGGCACTGTAGCCAGTCAGGGCATGGGCCTGGGGCAGGCAGGTGTGGGTGAACGAGATGGAGCTCATCAGAGGAGTGGTGTAGCCCACTATCAGCACCACCAGCAGCAGCTTGAACACCGTCTGGGCCAAGTACACCTACAGCAGGAGAGAGGAGAAAACAGGGATAGTGAATGTGAAGGTGTGGTATGGTATGGTAAACAGATATATCAAAAAAGAGTTCAGACACGTTCAGTAAATGACCCCTGACCTTGTAAATGACTTCAGAGTTCTCACAGTGGGAGCGGAAGCGGCGCACCCTCTCGAACAGTGCCCTGGCCTGCTCCCCGTCACTCCGGTCCAAACTGGCAACCTGCCGTGAACCATCCAGCACCACAGGGGAATTGGAAGCCGGAACACAGGCCCGGGACAGAGACATGGAGGACAGGGAGGAAGTCCGGGAGAGAGTGGAGGGGCAGGGCGAGGGAGGGGCGGCAGTGGACGCGCTATCCGATCTCACCAGCAGGGGGCTGTCTGTGCCCGAGTCCAGGCTGGACTGGCGGTTGCGGGGTACAGTGGGTGAAGACAGGAGAGTAGGAGGAGGCGTTTGGAGATCCTGGGGGCCTGTCTCCTCCCCTCCCTCCTCCTGGCGGGCAGCATGGGACAGGGCGCGGGAGGTCCAGGGAGACTCACAGCACTTGGCCAGGATGGTCAGGAAGTGCTCTATGCGGGCGGAGGTGAGGGGGAAGTGGAACCAGAAGCAACCGCTGGCCAATAGCACCAGGGACTGGAGTAGAGCCACATAGGGGAAGAAGCGGGAGTACCAGGGCAGGGCCTCATGGTAGCACACCTGGCTAATGTAGACGTACTGCTGGTAGTCCAGGTGGGTGCGTCTGCCCCTAGCAGGGGTCCCAGGGCTGGCTGGTAGGGGGGATGGTTTGGTGGGGGGCCTGTTAGGGGGCTGGGGTTGAGGTACGGCACCACTGCTGGAGGAGGTGTTCTGGTTAGTAGGGGTGGTAGTGAGGTCCAGGGGGAGACACACCACCCTGTCGCGAGATAGCAACAGGGTGCCTGACAACACAGATACCATGAGCATCAGCACCACCAGGTACTCCATGAAGACCTCCCACCAGGGCTTCAGCAGCTTGGAGCTGCCCTGACGCTCACTCAGAGAGGCCAGCTCTGACAGGCTGAACATGGCTTATGCTGGGTGAAGGACTGACTAACAAAATGGTGGAATAGTGATTCTGTTGTCACCAACTCCAATGCTTATTGTGCCAGGATCCAGACCTGAAAGAAATCAGTTGCAGCCCTCCAGTGGGACCAGGCCCAACATTTTAAAAACACTGGTGTAGGAGATTTGACTGTTGGGAAAGAGACAAAATCATCAGAAAAGGAAGTGAGAGGAAAAAGAGCACTTTATAGGAGACAGACTATTTACAAGACTGGCCTCCAGTTCAATCCATGACGTTTTTCCCCAACCAACAAGTCTTGTGGTTTAGAACTGTTACAGAGAGCTTTGTTATACAAAGTTAAAAGTGGTTACCCTACCCTGCTGAAAGATAATATGATTCAAAACTACTTGTTTAATATAGTTTAAGGTAATAGGGTAATATGTGACATGTCGTTGACTGTAGATTTAACTGAATGAGAGGACGTTTCTGGCTCCTGGTTGTCTTCTTCATCCCCCTGACACACACTGCCATATATTAGGCAGTAGTCTAGTCAGTATACCAGTGTGCCCTGGTTATGACAGTTAGGGTACGCTAGAGGAAAAGTAAACTACAGAATATTGGAAGTGTCATTTGCATTGTGTTACACATTTATGTGAGTTTGACATTGGAATGCAATATTTCAGTAGCCAATATTTAGGCTAAGATTTGCATCCAAAGTTAATCAGTTATTAAATCAGATGCCTTAATTATTCTCAAGAGTTGTTAAATAACACAATACAAAAATAATAAAACTTACCTGATACCACAGCACGTTTGTCAGCCAGCTTTTCCTTTCACAAAAACGTTTTCTTGTCTGTATGCTGCTCAAACGGTGTCTAGAAAACAACAGTGAATTGCGCGGTGCATCGCTCTGGGGTGACTAGTCCGGTGCGGTCCGGTTCTCTCAAGAATGAAACTTCATAAAAAACTTTTTCTGTTGCTGGCGGTGACTGGTGTTGAGAGTGGAGCGCCGCGGCAGTGGTGACAAACACGGGGTTTTGGCTCTTTAACGGTTGTCATGACGAAGTGAGATGTTGAGAAGAAATCTAATTAATTTCAGCCCAGTCCGTAGCCAAAGCCTTTTATTGCAATAGAAGGCCTAGGCCTACTCCCCTCCAAAAGCCTAGGCCTACTCCCCCCCAAAAGTATTATTACAAACAAATATATTTTTTAAATAATAATTGACTACAAAAAAATACAGTCTTTTGTGCTTATTTATTTCACCCTGGCTGGCACATGTTCCCTCTTACAGTAGCTTATAGGCTTACAATTTGTATAATGAGACTCCAATAAACCGAAAAGATGAAGGCTATTGTTCAGCTGCCGGGGCCAGGGAGATGAAGCCTAATGAGCTGTTTAGCTAGGCTAAATATAATTCAAATTACAATGCATCAAATTTCTTGTGAGATTAGTATTAATAGTGCATGGTCCCTTTTAAATAAACCTAATAAATAAATAAAATGAACTCATGGGGTTACTTATTCGAACAATCAATGGACATTAGGAGACGAATGAGCGGGAGGACCGCTGTCAGTCAAGGATCAGCGCTATCCGGGATCCTTGGGATATACCCCAATGAAGTTGAAATTTAAAAGGGTTAAGGTAAGGGTTAGGTTATGGGTTAAGGTTAGGGTATGGGTTAAGTTTAGGGTTTAGGGTTTAGGGTAGGGATCGCACTGCCCGTCAATCAAATAGTCCAGAGCGCGCAGAGAGCCGATTATGACGTGCCCTGGGCTCCTTCTACGCAACGATGTAAATAACGGTGTAATTGCAGTTTTCAACACAGTGGCTCATTTGCAAAGTTTCACTTGCTCTTGCAACATCTGATTTCACAGACTGCGAAAATGTCTGTAGCCTATGATTGCAAGACTCCGGTAAGTAGAAGGCTATTTATATCTGTGATAAAATGTCTGGTTTTAGTCAGTAGGCCTATTTGTTTAAAAGTAGGCTAATTTGAAATCAATAAATAAATCTTACTCTCTCAGTCATGCCTAGGAGAAGCGCGAGGCTAGTAACCGGAGGGTACTATAACCAGTCCTCCGATGATGAGTCTTCCTTCTGCATCTCCTACAGGGAGAGCCCCGTCAGGTGATTATGTGTATGAGTTCATCTTGCTTGTGATCTTTTTTGTATTGAACGGTAGAGTTAGAACAATGTTAAAACTGTGTGTGTCCCTCTCAGGGTTTTCAATAAGAAGAGAACTGGGGGACATAAGGATTCTTCCCGATCCAGTCAGGCCAGCAGCACTGTCAGTGCCACCAACTTCACCAATGAGCAAAACATCAATGCTGATGACATTGGTACTGCAGACATCACTTCCTGTCCTAGCTAGTTGGTGTTCACATTGCCAATGTCTATTAGCCCCTTGTGTCGACTAGTCGCCTGGTCTGAGATCTGTTTGTTCTGTCCTTCCAACTCCTGTGGTCATTGTCACGCCATTGCGATGGCCATAGGAGTTGGCAAGACAACATAAACAGATCTGGGACCAGGCCTACCCTCTAACCCCATTGCTTGTATTAGACATTTGTGTCGATCTGAAATAATTGGATATGTATACACAATATACTGTATATGTCTAAAATACTCAACCTCCCTTATCTCCCTCTCTCTGCCTCTCCCCTCTCCCTCCCTATGCCAGACTTGGCTCCGACATTGAGGGCCACCCAGAGAAGGCAGACCTTCCTGTCTCTTCCTAGTGTGGCCCCTAGTGTGGCCCTGGAGCCCAACCTGAGCTTCTCGAGCATGAGCTACAGCTCTGGCTATTGCTCTGATGAGCCACAAAGGCTTAGGACATGCTCCAGCAGGAGCTTCTCTAGTGGAATTGGCACAAGGACCGATGCTATTTGCAGTGAGTGCAATATTTATGTGTTTGTGTACGAGAGACAACAGAGACAACTGTTCTCTATGCTCGTAGTTTGTTTGTTAGCATTAGCTGAGCGTTAGCTTTTCCTCTCTGCTTGTGCCTTGTTTGTTAGCATTAGTATTAGCTTTGGCTCTATGTGTTTCCCCCTGTAGCCCGTTCATGGTTGCCTTCCTGGTTGCCTTCCTGGTTTGCCATCCTGCTCTTCCTCCTCCCCTTTCTTCTGACCTTCGGTGAGTGCTACATCACATGTTTACACATCTAAATGTCCTCCTAATCAACTAGATGTCCTCTGTGTAACTAGTACTACGATGTCTTCCCAGCAGTATTCCTGTTTCGACTGCATTCCCCACTATGAACCTTAATCTGATGACCCGACCGACTCAACCTGACCCTCGACCTGATCTGACTCAAAAGACTACGGTAGGACCTGTTTTTCATCTGTCTAATACTGTACTTAGCCCTACTGTTTGTTTCATGTCTATTATCTATGCCTTGATTGGGTGAATGTAGCATTGAAGTTATGAGCCTGATTGTCCAATAAGGACTTGTTGAATCTCTTTCTACAGCATGGAACTCCTATCATGAATTCAGCTTTCAAAATGCAAATGGATACTATACTGGTGAGAGAGAGAGAACGTGAGAGAAGGGGGGAAGAGAGAGAGAGCATACCGAAAATAGGTTGGGGTCAATTCTATTTTAATTCCATCACTTCAGGGAAGTACACTAAAATTCCAATTCCTATTCTCTTATGCTTTTCAATTATGAACATTTTTCATTTAAATTGGAGTTTTGTTCACTTTCTCAATTGACTAGAATTAAAATGGAATTGACCTCAAGCCTGATGGACATATTCATTTGGTTATCTGACTTGTTGCATGTGTGTGTCTTGCAGAGAGAGATTGAAATTATGAAACAGAAAGAAAACCAGCAACGGGACATTTCCAAGGTGAGACGCGCCTTTAAATTGACATACCTTCAAAGTTTAAAAACAAACATTGTGTTTCGTCCAATATTCTTTAATTTCAGTGTCAATAATTGCCTCTCAGGAAGGAATGAAGACAATTGAATTGAAATGAGTTTCTTCCCCTATAGATGTTACAAAGAATGACTAAGGACCTGAGGTGTGTGAAGACCGAGATTGAGGACATGAGAGTGGCACACAATCACCTGTCCACCCTAAGTCTTGAAACAAGCTCAGTGCCTTTCCCCTAGCTCCTATCCCCTAACCCCTAGCCCCTAGCTCCTACTCCTGAAAGTTATGTTGTATTCTATTCTACAAGACAAACCTCTCCCAAAAACGAAAATAAAGTTGTATTGTATTGGTTTGTATTGTATTGTCTCTAGTGTGGACTTTGAGAGTGTGAGCTTTGATCGTCGCCTGGATCAGGAAGCTACAGAGTTCAGCAAGCAGGTGGCTGATCTACAAGAACACCTACTCTTTACCAGAGGAAGAGTTAGGGCCCTGGAGGACGTCAGCAACACCGTAATACACACACACACGCACACACACACACACCCTTTATTTCATAATATATGTGATCTCTCTGTTTCTGTAGCTGCAGCATCAGGTGACCTCTATAAAGAACCAGCCTCCTCCCGCTCTGACATCAACCAACACACACCTGACCCCTGAGTTCAAAGAGGCCATGGGCAAATGGCTCAGAGATCGGCCCAGGTACAGTGGCTTGGGAAAGTATTCACCCCCCTTGACAATTTTCTTATTTTGTTGCCTTACAACCTGGAATTAAAATAGATTTTTGGGGGGTTTGTATCATTTCATTTACACAACATGCCTACCAGTTTGAAGATGCTAAATATTTTTTTATTGTGAAACAGACAAGAAATGCCACAAAAAAAACAGAAAACTTGAGCGTGCATAACTATTCACCCCCCCCCAAAGTCAATACTTTGTAGAGTCACCTTTTGCAGCAATTACAGCTGCAAGTCTCTTGGGGTATGTCTCTATAAGCTTAGCACATCTAGCCACTGGGATTTTGCCCATTCTTCAAGGCAAAACTGCTCCGGCTCCTTCAAGTTGGATGGGTTCCGCTGGTGTACAGCAATTTTTAAGTCATACCACAGATTCTCAATTATATTGAGGTCTGGTCTTTGACTAGGCCATTCCAAGATATTTAAATGTTTCACCTTAAACCACTCATGTTACTTTAGTAGTATAATTAGGGTCATTGTCTTGCTGGAAGGTGAATCTCCATCCCAGTCTCAAATCTCTGGAATACTGAAACAGGTTTCCCTCAATAAATTCCCTGTATTTAGCGCCATCCATCATTCCTTCAATTCTGACCAGTTTCCCAGTCCTTGCCGATGAAAAACATCCCCACAGCATGATGCTGCCACCAGCATGCTTCACTGTGGGGATGGTGTTCTCGGGGTGATGAGAGATGTTGGGTTTGCGCCAGGCATAGAGTTTTCCTTGATGGCCAAAAAGCTACATTTTTGTCTAATCTGACCAGAGTATCTTCTTCCATAAGTTTGAGGAGTCTCCCAGATGCCTTTTTTTTTTCATTAAGCAATGGCTTTTTTTCTGGCCACTCTTCCGTAAAGCCAAGCTCTGTGGTGTGTTTAGCTTAAATTGGTCCAATGGACAGATTCTCCAATCTCTGCTGTGGAGCTTTGCAGCTCCTTCAGGGTTATCTTTAGTCTCTTTGTTGCCTCTCTGATTAATGCCCTCCTTGCCTGGTCCATGAGTTTTGGTGGGCGGCCCTCTCTTGGCAGGTTTGTTGTAGTCCCATATTCTTTCCTTTTTTTAATAATCGATTTAATGGTGCTCTGTGGGATGTTGAAAGTTTTGGATATTTTTTTATAACCCAACCCTGATCTGTACTTCTCCACAACTTTGTCCCTGACCTGTTTGGAGAGCTCCTTGGTCTTCATGGTGCCGCTTGCTTGGTGGTGGTGCAGACTCTGGGGCCTTTCGGAACAGGTGTATATATACTGAGATCATGTGACACTTAGATTGCACACAGGTGGACTTTATTTAACTAATTATGTGACTTCTGAAGGTAATTGGTTGCACCAGATCATATTTAAGGGCTTCATAGCAAAGGGGGTGCATACATATGCACAAACCACTTTTCCATTTTTTTTTGTATTTTTTTAAATACGTTTTTTTTTTTTTTTTCACTTAACCAATTTGGACTATTTTGTGTATGTCCATTACATTAAATCCAAATAAAAATCTATTTAAATTACAGGTTGTAATGCAACAAAATAGGAAACCACTGTAACGGTAATCCTCCTCCTCTTCATCCGAAGAGGAGGAGTAGTGATCGAACCAAGGCGCAGCGTAGTGAAATGACATGATTTATTGAACACGACGGAAAAACAAACTAAACTTGCATAAACAAACAAAACAAATAAACGATGCAGACAGACCTGAACGACGAACTTACATATAACGTGAAGAACGCAAAGAACAGGAACAGACTACATAAAACAAACAAACCGCAAACAGTCCCGTATGGTGCAAACATATACACAGACACAGGAGACAACCACCCACAACGAACACTGTGAAAACGCCTACCTAAATATGACTCTTAATTAGAGGAACGCCAAACACCTGCCTCTAATTAAGACCCATACCAGGCAACCCAATAAACCAACACAGAAACAGAAAACATAGAATGCCCACCCAAACTCACGTCCTGACCAACTAACACATATAACAAACTAACAGAAATAGGTCAGGAACGTGACAACCACCAACTTTGCCCTCGAGTCCCAAGGTTTGTGACATCATCAGTGATCACTTTTTTTGAGGGGAGGGGAGCACATTTAAAAATATATATATTTCACCTTTATTTAACCAGGTAAGCTAGTTGAGAACAAGTTTTCATTTACAACTGCGACCTGGCCAAGATAAAGCAAAGCAGTGCGACACAAAAAACAACACAGAGTTACACATGGAATAAACAAGCGTACAGTCAATAACACAATAGGAAAAAAATAAAGTCTATATACAGTGTGTGCAAATGACATAAAATAAATCTGTTCTCAAGTATTCCCACACATAATAGAGAGACACGTGATCGTATACAAATGTAAGCAAGGTTTGAAGTGATCATGTTTTTGTCAAATATTATATCTGTTTGGAATTATTTTATGTTCCAGTCCCTTGATCATCCGCTCACAAAAAAATCTGCCCACGGCTGAATCTAGTTCATGATCCCTGGTATAGACTATATTATTGAATATGCTCAGAACTCACTGTGTGTGTGTGTGTGTGTAGGTGGCAGCATTGTAACCAGTTGGTGCTCTGAGACATATAAGACCGGTTCGGCCCGAGTGAGTTTCCTGGCGATTCCCCTGTGGTCTCCATCAGAGAGCCCCCAGACTGTAATTCAGGTAAGTACCTGTCACGAGAATTTTCAATCCCAATGATAATAACTAACAATCAACAAGCTTTGACCAATCCCTGAGGTTTGTAAGACCCTGGGTTTAATAATAATTAGGCAAAGACTCAGCTTATGCAAAAGTTTATTCAGAGAACATTCTAAAGACAAAATACAAAGAACATGTCATTTTATACTCCCTACTTACGCACATACCTACACACAAACAGTAGATAGCCTACGCACATACAGACACACGAACAGTAGGTGGGATGTATCCTTCCCCATAGTTCTCACCACTGTTTATCACTATCAAGCTGGCAGTTCCATTCCCCCGAGATTAGAGGAACCTTGACAGGACTCCCTGTCCTGTCGTACGTTTCTCAGAGTTCTAGCCAGGTCAGGTCATACACAGTTTAATTGTTCTCGGTATCTTCTTAGACACACACACATTTCTACTTGTCTCGACCAAACCTTATTAGACTGAAGTTTGTCATTCTAATTCATTATACATGTTACAGAATCGAATGATTACTAATAGTTACGTTTGTCAAATTATTCATTATATATGTTACATAATGTCATAATTATGTTTCAGGGTGGAATTGTTTAGTCATTACCTCTCTCTCTCTCTCTCTCTCTCTCTCTCTCTCTCTCTCTCTCTCGCTCTCTCTCTCTCTCTCGCACGCTCGCTCGCTTTCTCTCTCTCTGTGTGTAGGGCATAACTACTGACAGTGAAGAGGGAACCCTGCTCTGGACTTTCATGTTTAACCAGGCTGGGGATCCAATCCAGACATTTAAACTGCCTGTGAGTCAGACACTAACAAAGAGATATTAGAGATACACATGGTAGAGACCCACTGGGCACACACTGGTTGAATCAACGTTGTTTCCACGTCATTTCAATAAAATTATGTTGAACCAAAGTGGAATAGACGTTGACTGGATGTGTCACGCCCTGGCCTTAGTATTCTTTGTTTTCTTTATTATTTTAGTTAGGTCAGGGTGTGACATGGGGAATGTTTGTGTTTTGTTGGTTTTGGGTGATTCTATGGTAAAGGGGTTGTTGGGTGTAGTATATGGGTTTGTGTTGAGTACATGTGTCTAGCGTTGTCTATGTATGTTTAGTTGTCTAGGAGAGTCTATGGTTGCCTGAATGAGTTCCCAATTAGAGACAGCTGATTTCGGTTGTCTCTGATTGGGAGCCATATTTAGGGTAGCCATAGGCTTTCATTTGTTGTGAGTAGTTGTCTATGTTAAACGTTTGTAGCATGTGTGTGCACATCGTTTATTTAGCTTCACGATCGTTTATTGTTTTGATTAGTTCGTAAGTGTGTTTGTTTCGTTTTGCCTTCTTCATCAATAAAAGGAGATGGCATATTTTCCTAATGCTGCGTTTTGGTCCGTCAATCCTCCACACGATCGTGACAGGATGTCTGTGCCCTGTGGGAATACACATGGTAGAGATACACGTGGTAGAGATACAGATAACATGATTCCAGACATTGACACAGATTATTCCAATTTAATTTGGCTTTAAGCAGTTTAAATTTTGGGGTGATTGTTCATGCAACAGGCGGGCTGATATAATAAAAGTGTCAAAATGATTATAACAGTGGACTTCTCTCTCTCAGAACCCTAACAGTATGTATCGTTATGTGGAGCTCCGTATCATCAGCAACTGGGGACTACACATGTGTGTATCGCTTCCGGGTTCACGGCAAAATGCCTTCTGCGTGAGACAGATCCGCTGTCTACCCCAACGCCAGTGTGTGTGTCATCCACCCCAACCCCAGTGTGTGTGTCATCCACCCCAACCCCAGTGTGTGTGTCATCCACCCCAACGCCAGTGTGTGTGTCATCCACCCCAACGCCAGTATGTGTGTCATCCACCCCAACCCTAGTGTGTGTGTCATCCACCCCAACGCCAGTGTGTGTGTCATCCACCCCAACGCCAGTGTGTGTGTCATCCACCCCAACGCCAGTGTGTGTGTCATCCACCCCAACGCCAGTGTGTGTGTCATCCACTGAAACCCCAGTGTGTGTGTGTGTGTGTGTGTCATCCACCAAAACCCCAGTGTGTGTGTCATCCACTGAAACCCCAGTGTGTGTCATCCACCAAAACCCCAGTGTGTGTCATCCACCCCAACCCCAGTGTGTGTGTGTGTCATCCACCGAAACCCCTGTGTGTGTGTGTGTGTGTGTGTGTCATCCACCAAAACCCCAGTGTGTGTCATCCACCCCAACGCCAGTGTGTGTGTCATCCACCAAAACCCCAGTGTGTGTGTCATCCACCAAAACCCCAGTGTGTGTGTGTGTCATCCACCCCAACCCCAGTGCGTGTCATCCACGCCAACCCCAGTGTGTGTCATCCACCCCAACCCCAGTGTGTGTGTCATCCACCCCAACCCCAGTGTGTGTGTCATCCAACCCAACCCCATTGTGTGTGTCATCCAACCCAACGCCAGTGTGTGTGTCATCCAACCCAACGCCAGTGTGTGTGTCATCCACCCCAACCCCAGTGTGTGTCATCCACCCCAACCCTAGTGTGTGTGCGTCATCCACCCCAACCCCAGTGTGTGTGTGTGTCATCCACCCCAACCCCAGTGTGTGTGTCATCCACCGAAACCCCAGTGTGTGTCATCCACCAAAACCCCAGTGTGTGTCATCCACCCCAACGCCAGTGTGTGTGTCATCCAACCCAACGCCAGTGTGTGTGTCATCCAACCCAACGCCAGTGTGTGTGTCATCCAACCCAACCCCAGTGTGTGTGTCATCCAACCCAATAATATCTTATTTTCTATACTGGAGCGTATATTTTGCCTCTAGCAAATATGTAAATCTAAATAAAATCTCTATTTGGTCGATTCTGGGGTGATTTAATGCGTACAAACTCACATATACAGTATATCACAAAAGTGAGTACACCCCTCACATTTTTGTAAATATTTGAGTATATCTTTTCATGTGACAACACTGAAGAAATGACACTTTGCTACAATGTAAAGTAGTGAGTGTACAGCTTGTATAACAGTGTAAATTTTCTGTCCCCTCAAAATAACTCAACACACAGCCATTAATGTCTAAACCGCTGGCAACAAAAGTGAGTACACCCCTAAGTGAAAATGTCCAAATTGGGCCCAATTAGCCATTTTCCCTCCCCGGTGTCATGTGACTCGTTAGTGTTACAAGGTCTCAGGTGTGAATGGGGAGCAGGTGTGTTAAATTTGGTGTCATCGTTCTCACTCTTCCTCATACTGACTGGTCACTGGAAGTTCAACATGGCACCTCATGGCAAAGAACTCTGAGGATCTGAAAAAAAGAGTTGTTGCTCTACATAAAGATGGCCTGGGCTATAAGAAGATTACCAAGACCCTGAAACTGAGCTGCAGCACGGTGGCCAAGACCATACAGCGGTTTAACTGGACAGGTTCCACTCAGAACAGGCCTCGCCATGGTCGACCAAAGAAGTTGAGTGCATGTGCTCAGCGTCATATCCAGAGGTTGTCTTTGGGAAATAGACGTCGGAGTGCTGCCAGCATTGCTGCAGAGGTTGAAGGGGTGGGGGGTCAGCCTGTCAGTGCTCAGACCATACGCCGTACACTGCATCAAATTGGTCTGCATGGCTGTTGTCCTAGAAGGAAGCATCTTCTAAAGATGATGCACAAGAAAGCCCGCAAACAGTTTGCTGAAGACAAGCAGACTAAGGACAAGGATTACTGTAACTATGTCCTGTGGTCTGATGAGACCAAGATAAACTTATTTGGTTCAGATGGTGTCAAGCGTGTGTGGCGGCAACCAGGTGAGGAGTACAAAGACAAGTGTGTCTTGCCTACAGTCAAGCATGGTGGTGGGAGTGTCATGGTCTGGGGCTGCATGAGTGCTGCCGGCACTAGGGAGCTACAGTTCATTGAGGGAACCATGAATGTCAACATGTACTGTGACATACTGAAGCAGAGCATGATCCCCTCTCTTCGGAGACTGGGCCGCAGGGCAGTATTCCAACATGATAAAGACCCCAAACACACCTCCAAGATGACCACTGCCTTGCTAAAGAAGCTGAGGGTAAAGGTGATGGACTGGCCAAGCATGTCTCCAGACCTAAACCCTATTGAGCATCTGTGGGGTATCCTCAAATGGAAGGTGGAGGAGTGCAAGGTCTCTAACATCCACCAGCTCCGTGATGTCGTCATGGAGGAGTGGAAGAGGACTCCAGTGGCAACCTGTGAAGCTCTGGTGAACTCCATGCCCAAGAGGGTTAAGGCAGTGCTGGAAAATGATGGTGGCCACACAAAATATTGACACTTTGGGCCCAATTTGGACATTTTCACTTAGGGGTGTACTCACTTTTGTTGCCAGCGGTTTAGACATTAATGGCTGTGTGTTGAGTTATTTTGAGGGGACAGAAAATTTACACTGTTATACAAGCTGTACACTCACTACTTTACATTGTAGCAAAGTGTCATTTCTTCAGTGTTGTCACATGAAAAGATATACTCAAATATTTACAAAAATGTGAGGGGTGTACTCACTTTTGTGATATACTGTATATAGTATTGACACATACGATAAGATGCACAATAAGATGTATTGATGCTCCATATCCACCAGGGGTCATTGATGATTAGGCAAAGACTACCAGAGTGTCAAGCACCCACTATAGGCTCCTAGCTATGTTGAAGAGTCACTAAATGAATGTGGGAGGAAATGTATTTCTTGGTCTATTGTCTTGTCCTGGTGATCACACATAGGTAGGCTACTGTGCAGTAATAGCATGGGATTGGATTTGCCATTTGTTTTGTTATTGAACTTCTATTTGTTCCATTTTGCAGGTGTGTGTGGTATCTGGGCCAGGTGGAGTTTTAGAAGGCTTACAGTAACTACATGGAGGGAGATGGCCAATATGATGTAGCTATTGTACACAGCGGTGTGTTTCTTAGTGTGCATGTCTATTTGTGATGGCCTAGAGAGGCTAGAAAAACCAATGCTGGGACTGGATGGGTGTGACCTTGCAGTGATGGGAACCAGAGCGGATGTGAAAGGGATGTGTCAAGTTGAGAGAGAAA
Source organism: Salvelinus fontinalis (assembly GCF_029448725.1). NCBI lineage: Eukaryota > Metazoa > Chordata > Actinopteri > Salmoniformes > Salmonidae > Salvelinus > Salvelinus fontinalis. The sequence goes on from NC_074698.1 coordinate 17,260,687, forward strand.
ATCTAATGAGAGTGTGAATCGCAGCTGTAAGAGACAGAGGAGGATTGTGAAGATTATTCTGCCTCATATATGATAAGCAGGTGCTTCTAAATGCATGTCCCATTCACCTCTATCCTTATATGCAGATAACTGCCAAAATAAAGTGTCTTAACAGGGCGTTGGGCCACCACGAGCTGCCAGAACAGCTTTAATTATCCGTGGCATAGATGCTACAAGTGTCTCGAACTCTATTGGAGGGATGCCACAACATTCTTTCATGAGAAATCACATAATTTGGTGTTTTGTTGGTGGTAGAAAATGCTGTCTCAGGTGCCGCTCCAGAATCTTTCATAGGTGTTCAATTGGGTTAAGATCTGGTAATTGAGACACACACACACACACACACACACACACACACACACACACACACACACACACACACACACACACACACACACACACACACACACACACACACACACACACACCCTTTATTAAATCCCCTATGCTCCTTTGAGACCCCTCTTTTAAAATCACTGAAATCTCTTCTAGCCATGGTAGCCCAAACGTATTTTATTTAACTAGGCAAGTCAGTTAAGAACAAGTTCTTGTTTACAATGACAGCCTACCTCGGCCAGACACTAACCCGCACGACGCTGAGCCAATTGTGCACCGCCCTATGGGACTCCCAATTACGGCCGGTTGTGATACAGCCTGGAATTGAACCAGGGTCTGTAGTGATGCCTCTAGCACTGAGATGCAGTGCCTTAGACTGCCCGAGTGGGCAACTGGGCAACATTTTTTTACATGATAAGCATGATGGGATGTTAATCACTTAAATAACTCAGGAACCACACCTGTGTGGAAGCACCTGCTTTCAATCCTCCTGAGACATAAGTGTTTTGAGTGGAAAAAAACATTACCAATATCTTTTTAAAAATATATTGTTATTTATCTTTTATTGTAAATGTTAAATTGTCTTCTGTAGTGGTCATTAGGACATAAATAGGAACATTACAGTCAATGGGTAGGTAAAAAACATAGTTGCGACCTTCCTGGTGTCCACTACAGAGGACATTTCTTGATAAGCTCTTACTTAGCTCTTATTTAATGTGACAAAATTATTACAGAGTCCTGACAACTCACTTAACTATTCATGAGATAGTCACTTACTAGAAACAATTTGAATATCAAACTCACAAAAATCTGATTTCCATAAAAGGGGCTAATTTTGAAGGCAGACTTTTTTTTAAAGAACCAGTAAGATACAGTTGTCAAGGTCACACCCCCACACGCCCAGAATGTCCTCTCAAAGTGACAACAGGACTTAATAGGGTGGCTTGTATGGCCTCAGAGATAAGGACCAAGAACTGATGTGTCACGGCTGACTAGGTGTGTAGATAGGAATCAGGCGCAGAGAGGTCCAGGGAAAAGATGCACTTTAATGTGGCACCAAAAGTAAATGCCCAAACACGCAGGGCGCAAACCCCTGACCAACCCAACGCAACGCAACGGGTAACACGGTCCAGAGCACAAACAACACCAACGACACAAACGTGAACATGAAAATAATCCCTAACAACAAAAGGGCGGGTTCCACACGCTAAATAGGGAAGCAAATCAATCACACACAAAATAGGAACAGGTGAAACTAATGAGACAAAACTAACCGCAAAGAAAAAGGGATCGGTGGCGGCTAGTAGGCCGGTGACGACCACCGAGCACCACCCGAACAGGCGGGGAGCCAACTTCGACGGTAGTCGTGACATGATGTCCACTAAAGAGGACAAAATTAATTGCTGGGTCTCAGAAGGCTATACTTTGTATCCCTCATTTACTCAAGTGTTTCCTTTATTTTGGCAGTTACCTGCATATCCTTACATATTGGGCATAGTAGTTGAATGCACTATCGCTATTCTGGATATTTTTGTTGTTGATATTGTATCTCTATACAAACCTGCAAAGTCAGTTGAATACAAAATACAAAATAATATTTATTTGGTGTGTTGGCTATTTGTTTGTGTTTGCTTATTCATGTGTGTGAGGCAGAGAGACTGGTGTTTTGGGTGTGGTGTGTGTGACAGAGGCTTCACACGTCCACCCCGTCCGTGTGTTTGGGTGTGTGTGTGAGTGCTTGAGTGCACTTGTGAGTATGAGTGTCAGTAAATGGACTTCTCCCTACATCAGAGTTTTTTTTTATATAATGTTTTATTTTAGAAGGAAATATATTACAATTCATACATATCACATTCAACATCAATGCGGGGTAGAGAGCAGAGACCTGAGTCACCGGGCCAAAACAACAGTCCCTTCATACACATAGAGATCCACTCCATCAGAGTTTAGAATACAGGGATACTGTGCTCTTTTCTTTGACATTTTGTTGTGTTACAAAGTGGGCTTAACATTTATTTAATTGTCATTTTTTGTTAACGATCTACACATAATACTCTGTAATTTCAAAGTGGAAGAAAAATGATAACTTTTTCAAAGCAAATTATGGAAATCAAAAAACAAATATATATTGATTAGATAAGTATTCAACCCCCTGAGTCAATACATGTTAGAATCACCTTTGCCGCAGTTACAACTGTGAGTATTTCTGGGTAAGTCTATAAGAGCTTTGTACACCTGGATTGTACAATATTTGCCTATTATTCTTTTTTAAATAATTCAAGCTCTGTCAAGTTCTTTGTTGATCATTGCTAGACATTCATTTTCAAGTCTTGTCATAGATTTTCAAGATGATTTAAGTCAAAACTAACTAGGTCACTCAGGAACATTCAATGTCGTCTTGGTAAGCAACTCCGGTGTATATTTGGCCTTGTGTTTTAGGTTATTGTCCTGCTGAAAGGTGATTTGTCTCCCTGTGTCTTGGAATTTAGACGGAACCAAGTTTTCCCCTAGGATTTTGCCTGTGCTTAGCTCTATTCTGTTTCTTTTTATCTAAAAAAACTCCTTAGTCCTTGCTGATGACAAGCATTCTCATAACATGATGCAGCCACCACCATGCTTGAAACTATGGAGAGTGGTACTTAGTAATGTGTTGTGTTGTAGTTGCCCCAAACATAAGACTTTGTATTTAGACAAAACGTAAATGTATTTGCCACATTGTTTGCAGTATTACTTTAGTGCCTTGTTGCAAACAGGGTGCATGTCTTGGAATATTTTTTATTATATTCACTCTGTCATTTAGGTTAGTATTGTGGAGTAACTACAATGGTTATTGATCCATCCTCAATTGTCTCCTATCACAGCCATTAAGCTCTTTAACTGTTTTAAAGTCACCATTGGCCTCATGGTGAAATCCCTGAGCGGTTTCCTTCCTCTCCGGCAATTGAGTTGGGAAGGAAGCCTGTATCTTTGTCGTGACTGGCTGTATTGATACACCATCCAAAGTGTAATTAATATCTTCACCATGCTCAAAGGGATATTCAGTGTCTGCTTTTTTTTATCCATCTAACAACAGGTGCCCTTCTTTGCAAGCCATTGGAAAACCTCCCTGGTCTTTGTGGTTGAATCTGTCAAAAGTCAAGGGGTATGAACACTTTCTGAAGGCACTGTACATCGTTTTACTACCATCAACGCCCAAAATATAAGTGCCTCTTTATGATCTCACAACACTTTTGCTGGATCAAGATTAGCAAGATTCGTGACAGTGACACAAGTGCTTTTTAACACTATGACTGATATCTTAGCTGTGAATGAGGGGAAGTGTTAAGATGAGACCACACAGAGCAGTCACCTCCTCTTCACTCAGTATGACAGATGATAAATGTTAAATAAATTAGGATACATGAAATTTCCATGTGGTGGTGGTGGTGGTGTTAGGTTATTATACTGTAATGTAGTGTAGAGGGAGGTATGACTGCCTTGGGTACCATAGAGTTTCAGAGTTCTCACACCCCCTGACCTCCCACTATCCTTTCATAGTAAGAGAGAGAGTAGCATCACTTGATAGGCTTCTAGGCCGTATACACAAGACTAGAAACAGAGTGAAATTCCATGAAGAAAGATTTAGAGAGAGAGAATATAACAGGAAGGCAGAGCTACAGAGCAGCCACGACACATAGATGTGTAGGCATGGCCAGGAGACCTCTTCAACAAATGTAATCTATTATAACACCACGGGTCGTTTTTTTGTTGTTCTCCAAATCTAGAGAGACAAGCTCCTGTCCTCTCACTCACCTTCTCACCCTTTCTCATGCAATGTGAGAGAGAGAGAAAGAGGGGGAAATGAATGTGTGAGATGGGTGGGTGGGGGAGCGAGTCCTGTTGGTGACAGAGAAAAAGAAGATGTGGGCCATGAGAAAGTACACCCAGCCCCCTGACTGAAACCACAGCCACCAACCAACCACATATACAGAGATACACACAGCCAGCTGGAACCATGGCCTACTGCTGACAGCAGACCTCTGGCCATCTCCATCTCTCTCCCTCTTACTCTCTTTGCATGTTCATTTGTTGGATACGTTTTATTGATTAATGTGTGGTAATGTGTGATTAGTGAGGAACATTTGGACTCCTTGTTGCTATCAGCGATGGCCGTTCTTTTCATTAGATCATTTCCTCCTGTGGTTGCCCGATGCAGGGAAAATGTGCAAGTGAGAAAACGCCTATTGTTTCTCCTCTATTCTGTATCAGATGATTTTGTTTACAGAATTTGGATGGCTTTACTGTTTAACTGTTTGTATGTCTTCAAGAGTGTGTCCTGAAGGGTGTAGCCTGTGTGACTTTATGCCTGTGTGTGACTGTTCACGTTTGTGAGTGTGTGCACTGTATGCATGCACATGTGTATGTGACTTTGCCTGCTTGCAGATGCACAATAACATGTGGTATGTGTGTGTATGTATTCATGTGTTTGTGTCTCTGGGAGAGCCATCTCTGGTTGATGTGTGGCCATAAGGCCATTTCTGGTTGATGTGTTAAAACCACAATAGTCAGTGACATTGGGCTGGGCCCAGCACTCGCTTCTCTGACCCCACACCCCGCTCTAGAAAAAAAATACTTTATTTTCTTGTTTATTAGATACAGACAAGTTGTTTTGTGCGTCATATCTTTTTGCTTTTTTAGTTTTAATATAATCTTAATTAAGTATCTATTTTCAATCAATAATTAATACAATTCATGAGTTGACAATATTTTTAAATACACATTGCAAAATAGAAGGCACACGTTTAAAAAATACTTCAATTTGTTGGTCATTAGAGATAATAATAATAAATACTGATAATAAAAAAGTCCTGTAATTATTGCTAAAGTTTTGCTTGTATGCAGTCTATTTAATGGTATCCAGTCCATTTAATGGGTAGCCACCAGGGAGGGAGGTGGGAGGTGGCCGGAGTACTGGCATGGTTTGGTGGGTCGTCATCATGAGCTTCTATTTGAGTGGACCTGACTACTGCAGGACCTGTGTCATCAGGGAGGGGAGAGTCTTGGGATGGTTCTTCACTGGCGGACTCAAAGCTGTCATCGTTCTCCTCATCACTTGTTCTCTGGTGTGCTGTCAGACTGACTGCCAGACTGGCTGTTGCACTCGGGTTTGTGTTTTCTCTCCTCTTCACCCCTCTCTGTTAACTTGTCCCCTTCTTCCTCACCCCTCTCCACTCCCTTGTCCCCTTCTTCCTCACCTCTCTCTGCTCCCTTGTCCTCCTCCTCCTCACCGCTCTGCTGCTCAGCTTGTTAGGAGAGGGAGGGAGGGATCTGGAGGTCATCGGGCTTGTCTGCTGGCTAAGTTAGTTGTTGAGCTTCAGGTTCTGCTCCCCTTCCACCATTCTTTGCTCTGTTGCTGTAGGCTTGTAGACAGTTGAAGTAGGTGTGCCATTGCAGAGTGTTCACTTGCTTTCATTCGTGCACTCTTTAGACTTGTGGCTGAACTCACTGCATCTCCAGCACTTGACAGTCTTGCAATCCTCCAACTGGTGGTCACTGGCTTTACAGACATAGCAGCGGGTGGTCTGGCCTGGGTAGAAGATTCTGCAGCTGTGTGGCCCCAGCATGATGTTGTTGGAGATCTCTACAGCTTCACCATCTGTTCCTCTCTTGGTCTGGACCTTGTACCTCCTTAGGCCATACCATGTCCCATTGTTGTCTACTGGTTTTAAGGCAAGCTGAAGGAGAGTGCAGTAATGTTGCAGATACAGTTCTATGTCATGGTCAGAGACTCTTCCTGTCCGAAAATTACAGTTATAGTCTTCTCATCCACGTTGAATGGGGACTCCACTTCCCAGTCACTCCAATTCTGCTCATGTACATTTGCATTGTGGTGAAACTAGTGTAGGGGGTTGTTTGAGAAAAATAATATTTCATATTCTTGCCGGTTTGGGAGGGGTATGTAAGAATATACATTTGCAGCAGTGAACCACTGTGTTACGCGGAGTGGAACAGGTGAACCCAAGAGCAGACTCAAACGAGGAGACTGGGATGAAGTAACCAAGGTATTTATTGAAACACGGGGAAGATGGAGTGCAGGTCAGGGGAAGTTTGGCAGGTCGCAGGAAACCAGGTGCGGAGGCTGAGGCTGGAGCGAGAGGTGTTGGGACAGGGTAAGCGAGAGGTGTTGGGACAGGGTAAACCAGGTGCGGAGGCTGAGGCTGGAGCGAGAGGTGTTGGGACAGGGTAAGCGAGAGGTGTTGGGACAGGGTAAACCAGGTGTGGAGGCTGAGGCTGGAGCGAGAGGTGTTGGGACAGGGTAAGCAGGTCCGGTTGGAAATCCAAGGGAGCAGTAGAGTGGGACATCCGGGACAGAGTAGCAGAATTGACGTGGGACTGGGTACAGGGACCAGAGTCAGAGCGGGTAGAACTGTAGCAGAGAGGAAAACCGTGTCAGGCAAGGGAAAACAGGCACAACAGGATCTAAACAGGAACAAACGGTTAGAAACGTAGACTGACAGAGCAGAGATTACGATCTGGCAGCGTAGAAGTGGCAGGGCGGAGTATTTGTAGAGGTCTTGATTATGGAACAGGTTGCAGCTGGTCGGTATCTACTCTGACTCCAGCACACCTGTCTCCGCCCACATAATCACAGAGAGAGAGAGAGAGAGAGAGAGAGAGAGAGAGCATTGGGGGAGTGGTGGCAGGTCAAGGAGACACAGGATGAGCAGTAGAGGGCGTGACAGGAGCAGATATAACACACTGGGAGTCGAGCAGTAAGTCTTCAGCCATGTACTCTCTACTAGGCACCTGTCCTTCCAACAAGATTGGGAACCATGATGGAAAATGTGCTCAGTTGTGATAAACGAGGGGGACCACGGCACCTAGACCGCATCCTAACATCGTGTATTCACAAGTTGAGTCCAACCCCAGGTCGCTCTCTGACCAGAGAGAGTCTTGTGTTTGCATCCTCACCTGTCGCTCCATTCGTGCTTGTGATGCTGGTTTCAAAACCAAAGCCTTATACAGACTGCTTCATTGGAGCTCAGAGCCAGGAGCATACTTGAACGCAAGGGAACATATCACAGTGGAAAGCAGAACAGGTGAGACAAAAACAAAGAAAGGAAAAGTACACTAAATGCCAACCAGCCAGAACCCCCCCCCCCAAACCCCTCCACCCCAGACCCTAAAGATTCAGGTTCCTAGAAAGACAGGAGCAGCAGCAGGGGAGCAGAGGGACGGATGTAGGAAGAGACGCCCCTGAACCCCCCTCATCAGAGACGAGACACAAACCCACCGAGCCTACCACTCCGTCTCAACAACCTGCCCCCCCCTCGCCTGCACTCCCTGAACCCCTGGGGAGAAGGCTGCCAGCCCCCCGCCACAGTAACCACAGTGCTCTGCCAAGCTCCACTCCAGAACATCAAGGCAGTGGCACACTCAACTCCACTGTCTGCTGCTCACAGGATACAATACAATGAGTGTACAAAACATTAAGAACACCTGCTCTTTCAATGACATAGACTGACCAGGTGAATCCAGGTGAAAGCTATGATCCCTTATTGATGTCACTTGTTAAATCCACTTCAATCAGTGTAGATGAAGAGGAGGAGACAGGTTAAAGAAGGATTTTTAAGTCTAGAGACAACTGAGACATGGATTGTGTATGTGTGAAATTCAGAGAGTGAATGGGCAAGACCAAATATTTAAGTGCCTTTGAATGGGGCATGGTAGTAGGTGCCAGGCTCACCGGTTTCCGTCAAGAAGTGCAAAGCTGCTGGGTTTTTGAAGCAGTTTCCCGTGTGTATCAAGAACGGTCCACATGGGAGTCAACATGGGCCAGCATCCCTGTGAAACGCTTTCGACACCTTGTAGAGTCCATGCCCAGATTATTTGAGGCTGTTCTGAGGGCCTCTGACCTGTTTCAATCCAAGATGTCGTGTGCTGAGTCACACAGTGATCTTCAATGTAGTTTTCACTGTAATTCAATGGACATCAATTATAATACAGTTATCTTCGCAATCTCACTTCTTTACTTCACTTGTTTAGTAAAATCCTGTCATCTTCTAGCAGCTCTTTTCATATTTGTTGTAGTGTGGGAGAGTGTTTCTATTTCTGTGGTGGAGATCATTTAAATGACTTGTCACAGGAAGAGAGTTGTGTGGGTTGCGTATTATACACATTCCACACTGCATAGACACCAGTGATGTGTGTGTCAATAACCTCCCATAGCAAGATTACATGGTTAAAGTAAGGTCCCTGTTTTTACGTGAGACTTTGGTATTTAAACACAATCAAGTGACCTTAATGTACACACTTCCTACCCTCAGTAGGACTGTTTCTATCGGTATCTCCAAGTTACCTGTGACTCAGTAGCATAGAACATTGACTCTCAGACCAAGATGGACAGGTTTGGATGTGTGCTTGGTCTTTTCTTGTGTACGGTAGCAGGATCAGTCCTCTCTAGAGGCAAGACAACAGGCAGGATGCGAACAACAAGCTGAACACCGAGCACAGGTTTCCATTACAGGAGTTGGTTAACAACTCGGAATATCAGATTTGTTTTATTCAATCAAAAACTAAAACAAAGAGAAACAGTTTATCTAGCTGATAGACTATTTCAGATTAGAAAATCTCTGGTGTAGATTAGAAAAATCTGGAAAAATAACCAATATTATGCATCATTGTCACATACTGTAATTATGTGTGTAAGAGTCAAATTAATGTTACAGTATGAGTTTAATAGATTAACATTTTACATTTCTAGCCTTTAGGTAAATGCTTTGAATTGTACACTGAGAGGTATAGACTTTGAATGCACTGTAAAGGTTGGCTGGTGGGTTTTTTGTTGAGATTTCCCACAATCCATTGTTCAGCAACTGCTTCAAAATCAAACCAAATCAATTGTTTTCTGTCATGTCATCAGTTAATGGGTGCGAGGGTAAAGAAAAGGGGATGTTACTGACAACAAAGAGATAGCAAACACTCCAGATTCAACTGTGCATACAAGTGGTAAGTTAAAGAATTCAGCCTCTATCAAGATTTCAACTTTATAATATGAGATTGGTGTTTAATGTTTTGCATGATTTTTATTGAATTTGAGGATCAATTCAGTACAGATATGAATCATTTTAATACATTTAACTGACGAGCAATAAAACATATTAGATATTTTTAGGATTGAGCTTGACTGAAAACTGACCAAAATAGGTTATTGTTTTTGCAAAAGTTTGTGTCGTTTATTAATATACAGCTAGGTGGTCAATGGTAAAAAATGTATTCTGATAATGTGTAGAATTGTGAATATCATTAGGAGAATTGAAAAGGAAATATGTTGCATTTGTAATTTGATTGCATTGTATGGTAGGATTGTATGCTATTTTATGAATGAATGGGTTCATATGTCATATTTAGAAACGTTTGAAAACTTATAGAGATGTAGATCTATTTAGTAAAAAGCTCAAAATGTATTTATCACAACAGATCGTGAGATTTCAGTTTGAATTGCTTGACTTTAAACAATGCCGGAGTAGGGTAGTCCTTCGAGAAAGACCTGCTTTTGAAATGTTTTTTTAACAGTGTGCAGGTGGCCATGATGCATTTCTTACCCAAACCACAGGCTTTGGCATTTTAACTGAATATTTATAAACAGGTGTGTGTGTTTCACATTGACATACGAAGATGAGGAATACTAACGCAAAGCAACATGAGTGGCATTAGAGCTTACTATAAGTGTGATGTGTGTAAATGTGTGCCAATCTGTAATTGTACATTTTCACAGAGCAATTGTTTGAGATAATAGAGTTTTAAAAAATGTGATGAATGACTATGTTACATTACGTGGAAAATTCATTAATGAAAGGTAATGTTATCAAAAATGTATTATCTCTAATTTCGCAATCTCTTACAGTAGAAACACATATTTATATATCAAAACTATTTTATGTCCATTACTTAATTGCAGAAAAATGTCATTACGATCCCAACAAATTTCACAAGTGAGGTGAATGATTCTGTGGATAAATATACTGTGTACAAAACATTAGGAACATGTTCTTTTTTCATGACATGACCAGGTAAATCCAGGTGAAAGCTATGATCCCTTAACGATGTCACTTCAATCAGTGTAGATGAAGGGGAGGAGACAGGTTAAAGAAGCCATGAGATAATTGAGACATGGATTGTGTATGTGTGCCATTCAGAGGGTGAATGGACAAGACAAAACATTTAAGTGCCTTTGAACAGGGTATGGTAGAAGGACCGGTGCACCGGTTGTGTAAAGTACTGCAAGGCTACTGGGTTTTTCACACTCAACAGTTTCCCGTGTGTATCAAGAATGGTCCAATACCTAAAGGACACAACTGTGAGAAGCATTGGAGTCAACATGGGCCAGCATTCCTGTGGAATGCTTTCCACACCTGATAGTCCATGCCCCGACAAATTGAGTGCAACTCAATATTAGGAAGGTGTTCTTATTGTTTGGTATACTCAATGTATGTCTTTAGGGCATTGGTATTTGTAGAAAAATGAAATGAAAAATCTAGAAATAATATTAGTTCGTTGTTGTTCTTTGATACAGAGGAACACTTTGTCAAAGAATCTGTCATTAAGTGAATTTCGAATGACTCCTCGTCTTTTGTCTGTTCTGTAGGTATTTATCTCTCTCACGCTCTGCACCTTCCCCTTGCCTCAGCTCTGTCATGCCTCGCTCATTCCTGGTCAAGAGTAAGAGACCAGGATCTCATCCCCCTTGCTTCTCTAAAGGCACCAGACACACAAACCCTGACCAGCCACAACCTCATACAAATCATCATGACAGGCAGAACAGGGCATGGCAGGAAGTAAGGTCCCCACATCGGAGCCCCTTCCAGGAGGACCAGGGCAACTTGTGCTCAGGGTCAGAGGTCAAGGACACCCTGGACTACCCCTGCCCTAGCTGGGACGCCATGGCAACCAGACCACACAGCACCTCGCCAGCTGACCTCTGGACCAGCTGGTCTGCAGGTACCCGACTGATCCTGATTTTATGGCTCTACACTCTATTTATTGTAAATAATAAATAAGTAGATGTAGATATTTGTTATATTTGTATTCCATTGTGTTAAACACTTCACATTGCCTCAATTTGATTGTCATAACTATCTTTATCAAATCGAAAATACCTTTTTTTATTTCAAATTCAATCTACTAGTATGCCACTTACTCCACAGAAACCGGAGGGTACGATGGTGTGGAGCCATCCGAGTCTGCCCTGCCCTGGTCCCTACACTGGCCCCGGGGCCCTGACAGAGAGAGGGAGCTGGAGAAACTGGTCCATGTCTTACTGAGCCACAGGCCACATATGGACCTCAACTCCACCAGCCCATGCCCCCTCTGTGAAAAGGTAAGAAGAACCAGCGAGGGTCAGGAATTACAATATAATCAGAACAGCACATCCACCCTTATAGGGTGTATCAAGCAAAAGTGTGTGGTTCCAAACCATGCAACCCCCTTCAGGCATGACTAAAATAGAATAAATGAGATACTGTTTGGTGTTTGTGACCTGAGACAAGAGTGACGGTAGAGTGGTGGAAATTGTACTCGACAGGGCTCTGTGACATGTCAGAAAATGACATAACAGCAGATTTGTTTGGTGTGAGAATTGAGGCTGTGAGAGGTAATTGTGTTGAATATGGTTGACATCTCTGGGAGTATGAGCTACATCTGCTGTTACTCTTAGCTTTCTCTTTTCTCAGGTCTTGTCCTCAGGAGCTGTACTGAAGACTCATTTACTCAGGTCACGCGCATGCGTGCATGCAGTTCCATTGGCCACATCAGCCAAAGCTCCAGAGCACCCCTACGAGTTCAAACAAGCTCTGGGCATGTACGGAAGACCAAAGGTATATCTGGCAGAAGTACATTGGTGGAGGTTTCTCCACTTCCCAACACAAACTATATAAAAATACAAAATGGCAAAATCCTAACCACATCTCTGTGAATGTGTGTGTCCCAGGAGCGTAGCTATAGCTGTAAGGAGTGTGGGAAGGTATTCAAGCGCTCCTCCACCCTGTCCACCCACCTGCTCATCCACTCTGACACCAGGCCCTACCCCTGCCAGTACTGTGGCAAGAGTTTCCACCAGAAGTCAGACATGAAGAAACACACCTTCATACACACAGGTATATGTATATACTGTATCTTGTACCATCTATTGCATCTTGCCTATGCCACTCGGCCATCGCTCATCCATATATTTATATGCACATATTCTAATTCCATCCCTTTAGATTTGTGTGTATTAGGTAGTTGTTGGGGAATTATTAGATTACTTGTTAGATATTACTGCACTGTTGGAACTAGAAGCACAAGCATTTCGCTACATTTATTTGATTTGAGGTGCGGGGAGGTACACTGTAAGGACACATACACAAATGAGCATAGTGTGTGTTGAATATAGATCAGCTGGTGTGTGTACAATATAGTACAACTGACATACACATTGTGCAAAGGTCACTTACATCTGAAGTTAGGAATCTGCCCTACACACTGGCTACTGTCACAGAGTATCTCTCTTCTTGAATTCCATGTCATGCTGTCTGTCTCAGGTGAGAAGCCCCATGTGTGCCAGGTGTGTGGCAAGGCCTTCAGCCAGAGCTCCAACCTCATCACCCACAGCCGTAAACACAGCAGCTACTGGCCCTTCAGCTGCACGCACTGCCAAAGCAGCTTCCAGCGCAGACTGGACCTACAGCGCCACCAGGAGACACAATGTTTTCATAGCAGCGTGTACACACAGAGCTGAGGCCACGGGTATAATGGAGATTTGTATTACACAAGTACTGTATGTAGCACAAGAATGAGTGCTTTGTATAGAGATTGTTGACGGTATTTGCAGTTCCGTTTTTATATGGTACTTAGATCAGTGACTGAAGCTAAGCACATTACTTATGTTCAAGTTATTTGGGCATTTGTTTTTGTGGATTTGCGTTCGCTCACAGCTTTTCTGGTTGACCATTTGGATAGTGCCTTGAGGGCACCTGATCACTTTGTTAACATCTCTAGCAATGTTATATATAGTGTACGAGCTGGATTCCATCCATAGCGCAGAAGATCAGCGTTGTAGCCGGTTGAAATGTAAAGGTCATTTTCGATTGAGCCAACATATGCAACGTTTACCATGTACGCTGTCTCCGCTAACACGGAAACGTTGCCTTTAAATGTCCGTCACGCTTTAACGCTACGGATTGAATCCAGCCCTTTAGGCCCAGGACTCTACTGTGCTGTATGTCTAAAAGACACCTTATTAAAAAAAGGTGGTTTGTAGAGTGACAAAGCAAACCCCTATTTCCCACGGTAATTGGCCATTTTCCTCAGAGAGCCGTTGCAATTGTAGCTCCCATTGTTGGTGTGTGAATGAAGCTGCCATTTTCACTTCCCTGTGGCAGCCCACCCAAGGGGATAATAATATACATTCAGGCCATGTGGAACATGTGAAAAATAATGTCTCTGACTGCAGTACGAGCAGAGAAAGACAATGATTATGTTGAAATGATGATGATGATTATGCGAGACAACTATGGCGAGACAACGTGACTGTATATTTTCAGTGTCACATCCTGGTCAGCATGAGTATATATTAAAAGGGATTTAGATATAAAAAATGAAATACTCTGTTTAAGTTTAGAATTTCTGGGTTGTCATTCATTGTTCTGACCTGCAATTTATTTGAAGATAAAACACAAAAACTCAGTCACAGATATTTAATTTAAATAGCAACAGCACAGATAATATCAAACAAAGAGTCACAATTACACATAGATATATACAATAAGGATCTGTATAATGGCAATTCCCCTCACACATTCTACTCATGACATATATTTGACTTCATGTGTTCCTCCTCTTTAAACTCTGTAGTGCTTGTTTCTGTTGTAACATTAGGCTAGGCTAGGTTCAGATTCATGCTCATCCTATAGCCAGTAATCACACCATTCCATTCTATGAGCACAGGTTATGACATTGTAGATACAGTGTAATGGATCAAATGCACTGACTAGTATTTCGTCCAACACTTTGAGGAGTTGCTGAGGCCATGTACCTGTAGACATTTCCCCCCCCCCCCCCTTTGCCCTCAGAACAGCCTCAATTAGTTGGGGCATGGACTGTACCAGGTATCGAAAGCATTCCACAGGGATGCTGGCCCATGTTGACTCCAATGCTTCCTACAGTTGTGTCCTTTAGGTAGTGGACCATTCTTGATACACACAGGAAACTGCTGCGCGTTGCAATTCTTGACACAAACTGGCACCTACTATCATACCCCGTTCAAAGGCACTTAAATATTTACTCTTTCCCATTCACCCTCTGAATGGTACACAATCCATATTTCAATTTTCTCATGGGTAAAAAAGTATTATTTAACCTGTCTCCTCCCCTTCATCTACACTGATTGAAGTGGATTTAACAAGTGACATCAATAAGGGATCTTAGCTTTTACCTGGATTCACCTGGTTAGTCTATGTCATGGAAAGAGCAGGTGTTCTCAATGTTTTGTATACTCAGTGTATGTGTTTACACACACACAAGACCTGGGTTCAAAAACTATTTAGGGTATTTCAATTACTTTCAAAGACATTTCAAAGTAAGTATCTGGATATTTTCAGCACTTAAATATTGGAATGAATTTGGAAATGCTCAACTACACAGACAAGTGTATTTTCAAATACAAATATTAAAATACTGCATTATTTGAAAATACAAAAATACACAGAAAATAAGCATTTAAATAGCAAATACTTAAATATGCATGTATTTGAACCCAGGTCTGACACACTCACACACAGCAGGTGTTTCATCTTCTGTCCCACTTTACCCTCGGTCTCAGATTTACCAGAGGAAACACTGAAAATGAGAGTGATATCACTATTGCAATCTGCAGGTGCTTGACTAATTCACAAAGGGCGCTAGTGCCACCATGATACGTCTATAGAATACTAGTCTAAATTTGACATTCTCTTTACTTTGTGGTCCCCCAGCTGCTGTGTGTGTTGCTCACGTTCCATCTCACCTCTACACAGAGCTGTTGGAAGAGTCTAATAAGGCAGGGTTAGTATTCTCGATCAGGCCCCCTCTTCTGGTTGGTGGAGGAGCTCCTGCAACCAATCACATGTCAAGTGTGTCACTAACATTTATACATGGTGAATAAACCCATTATTTCTCTCAAAAATCATAAGAAAGTTATAATAGTATCTTGTCTTACACTGGGTCAAATCAAATCAAATGTTATTCGTCAAACAACAGGTGTAGACTAACAGTGTAGACTAACAGCCTACACTAACAGGTTACACTAACAGTGTAGACTAACAGTGTAGACTAACAGCCCTTCCCAACAACACAGATAGAAAGGAAAATAGAGAAATAATAGAATGAGTAAAGATAACTTGGCTTTATATAAGGGGAACCGAGTCGATGTGCAGGGGTACGAGGTAATTGAGGTAGATATGTACATATAACTTTTAAATAAAGTAGCAGCAGGTATAGAATGTTCTGTTTATTTGTGAATATGGTGGTATAGCTCAGTATTTTGGCCTTTGGTCCAGGATAGACTTTGGGAACTGTCCTGTGTGGTTACCTGTGTGAGAGTAGATGCACCACAGCGCCCCCATCAGGCTGATGCCCATAAGGAAAGCAACAAACACAATCCCCAACACTGAGCCTGTGTCTACCCCAGAGCCTGGGTGACAAAAACATGGGAGGGAAAAGTAGTAGTTAGGCCAAATCCCAGTTACTATCACTGTTGTGATAATACACACATGTAGGAATACCCGGGAGTTGATATTATGGTTAGGGTTGAACCGGGTGAGGACATGAAGCAAGGGTTAGGAATGAGGCTAGGGTTAGGGTTGAACTGCTAGGGTTAGGGTTGAACCGGGTGAGGACATGAAGCTAGGGTTAGGTTTGAGGCTAGGGTTAGGGTTGAACCGGATGAGGACATGAAGCTAGGGTTAGGAATGAGGCTAGGGTTAGGGTTGAACTGCTAGGGTTAGGGTTGAACTGCTAGGGTTAGTGTTGAGGCTAGGGTTAGGGTTGAACCGGGTGAGGACATGAAGCTAGGGTTAGGTTTGAAGCTAGGGTTAGGGTTGAACCGCTAGGGTTAGGGGTTGAGGCAAGGGTTAGGGTTGAACCAGGGTGTGCACATGAAGCTATGGTTAAGGTTGAGGGTTAGGGTTGAACCAGGGTGTGCACATGAAGCTAGGGTTAGGGTTGAGCCTAGGGTTAAAGTTACAGTTACTTACTGCTGTGGGCTGGGATAGGCTTGGGCAGCTGAGACACATTGGGCATTTGACCTCTCTGACCTAGAGAGAGAAAGAGAGAGTTGGATAAGAAGAGAGAAACACCCTTTTACACAGAGTGAAAGTGAATTACTTCAGGCCCATGAAATGAGGTGGACCACACCACCAATGACCATCTACTACTCACCAGCAGGTGGCGCCAGCTGTCTGGCCACACCAACAGGCTGATAGACCAGCATGGGTCTGGAGAAGTTTCTGTACTCACACTGACAGAGAAGAGAGGAGGATAAGCAGTGGCAGATTTAGGTATAGGCAACATGGGCAGCCACCCAGGGCGGCACCTTGCCGTGAGCGGCACGGGGTGCCCGCACAAATTTTTGGGGAATGGTGACATTTGCACGATTGGTTTTCTATCGCTCATTTGCACGTCACGTCAATAATATCATGTTGTGTTATTCCAAATGTCTGAATAAAAATGACAGTTAGTGCAGAATGGTGCTTTTTTGTTGCAGGGGGTGTGTGGGGGGGTAAGTCATTACTTTTAGTCATTAATACTACTAGCCATTATGAATATAGAACATGTACTGTACCTGTTGGCTGGATAGTCTAGATACGAGGGCAGGGATACGGAGGCCCCAGGGATTTGGACAGCCACTCTGTATTATGGCCGTTGGAGGCCCCTGGGTCACTGATTCAGGGCCACACAGACGGATGCGACAGTGCAGGAACTGGACAGAGTTGTTGTAGATGGGCCGAAGGACAAAACTGAACCTCAGTCTGTGTATCTGGTCCTCCTCTCCTCCATCGCTCTCCTTCCTTTTGGCTCGTCCTCCTCGCCCCCTCTTCCCACCGTGTTCTCTTTTTCTCAATCCTGCTTTGTTCCTCCAAGCCCTTCCTGGATGCCTGAACGACAGGCCACTAGGTACCTCCTCTTCCTCTTCATAATATTCCTCATCATCCTCCTCTTCCTTCTCATCCTCTTGGCCATGTGTCATGTTGCTGAGTGTCAGTGAGGAGTCAGCGGAGCAGCCGTCTCTAATGACTGACCAGCCAGGGGACACACGGGGGTCTGATAGGGGAGACACCATGCAGGCCCGCACCTCCACACCCCCACCGAGGGCCCCCTTGGCGGAAAGCTTGGCAAAAACAGTCAGAGAAAATATGGGTAATACATTACTTTACCATGGTCTTATTACTGAGTTGATATTTTGTAAGTAGAGTGTAATAAGTATTGTAATTACACTAGTACTGTAATTTGTAGTACTCTGTTACAACCTGCTGTGCTCTAGTGCTGTAATAGCAGGGCTACAGAGTTCTCATAGAAAGGACTTATTGTGACATATCTAGATGTGATTATAATAGCCTTCTGGAGGAAGTCTGCTCTGGGCTTGAGGCAGCTGATACTGTAGAAGACTAGCAGAGGGAGAAACACAAGTAGTACTTGCAGCAGGAGCTACATCAGCAGATAGACAGACAGGCAGACAGGCAGGCAGACACAATTAAACACACACACATAGCTAGGAAAACTCACCTCCACATAGACACGGTTGTCAGCAGTGATGGCACAAGGACCGGTCTGCCTCTGCTCATAGCCCTCTGTAACAAACAGCTGCAATGAGACCAGTGGGCCGGTCCTGGACCTTGGGAGAGGCCCCGGCCCCTGCAGAGTGGGCTGCTCCACAGGAAAGCTTGGGACACTGGGGACTGCAGCAAAACAGCTGAACTAAGAGGACAATGGAAAAGAGGGAGATGTATGGGATGATAAGGACAAGCATAGATATACATGTATCTCTCTCACACACAACAAACACATACTAATAGGAAGTGAAATTGAACCACACACACACACAACCTGTATCATCTCACATGTATGACCAGTGGAGTCCACTCTGTGGGCTCCTTGTCTGTCTCATTGCCCACGGCAACCAGAGGCTTGTTTCTCCACAGCAACACCTGAGAGGATGGATAGACACAAAACATGGCAAGTCATGTACTGTAAGAGTTGAAACACTAGAGCAGATAGGTCAGTGAGAAGTCAGTAGATATATTAGTAGATCGTAGTTCATAGACAAACGCATGGGCCTGAAGTAACCTCGCTACATGTGTCTCACTGCCTCCCTCCCTCCTCTCCTGCTCCCTTTCCTCCCAGACCTCCACCACTCCCACTACCCAGCACCCTGCTCCCACACTCCAGTCCCCAGGCCTAGCTACACTCAGTCTGATCAGCAGTGTTCCGGACACTCTGACCTAGGTCACCCATGTGGCGCCTGGGGGAGATAAGACAGACTACTTACACAACCTCAGGGGCCCTTCAGATCACACTAACCAACAACAACACAATTACAGCACTGCTCTTCTACTCTCTTCTCTCGTCCTCTGCCTTTCTACTGTGTATCTCTCGCCATCTATCTCAATCTAGCACACAGATACAGATACACAGAGACACAGAGACACACACACACACACACACAGTGAGGGGCTCCATAGTGACTTCCATGTCCCTCTCCCCCTCCCCACCTAGGGGAAGCCCATCCCTGCTCTATCTACCCATCAGATCTGCCTCTCTGATTAGGCTGCCGGACGTCCCAATTACACAGCTCTTTCTCTTTCTGCTGACTGTGTTTAGCACAGAATCACTTGTAAACGGCTGCACCCAGACGCATGGTTCCATTACCATTTTGGACTCCATTTTAGTGATACAAAAACATTGCAAAACATGTGGAGACACAAACGTTGCAGAAGCATTTCACAAAACATGTTAAAATGTCCTCTGCAGATATTTTACCCCTTAAAACCACCTGTCTTTTTTTTTAAAAATTAAAAAAAAAATTTATCCCATTTTCTCCCCAATTTTCGTGGTATCCTATCGCTAGTAATTACTATCTTGTCTCATCGCTACAACTCCTGTACGGGCTCGGGAGAGACGAAGGTCGAAAGCCATGAGTCCTCCGAACCACAACCCAACCAAGCCGCACTGCTTCTTAACACTGCGCACCTCCAACCCAGAAGCCAGCCACACCAATGTGTCGGAGGAAACACTGTGTACCTGGCCCCCTTGGTTAGCGAGCACTGCACCCGGCCCGCCACAGGAGTCGCTGGAGCGCGATGAGACAAGGATATCCCTACCGGCCAAACCCTCCCTAACCCGGACTATGCTATGCCAATTGTGCGTCGCCCCCACGGACCTCCCGGTCGCGGCCGGCTGCAACAGAGCCTGGGCGCGAACCCAGAGACTCTGGTGGCGCAGCTAGCGCTGCGATGCGATGCTGCGATGCCATCACTCTATCTTACCGCGTTTTTGTACTGCACCCCTCTGGGCTCTCCCTGCAGCAGCCCTTCAGTCCCACAGGAAATGACCGGGAATGCCAACAAGAAATGGCTGCTGTTGTACTGGGCCAGGCACTGAGGATCCCGCAGTGTCACCTCCGACACCGGGAGAGACAGGGTCTGTGTGAAAGAGAGCATCACAAAAGCGATACTAAGTACCTACAATACACTGTAGGTCTACTTGCAGTATATTGGTATTTGCATGCCATAACCTCACTAACACACTAACACGCTAAACTACCAGTACAACCATAACCTCGCTAACACGCTAAACTACCAGTACAACCATAACCTCGCTAACACGCTAAACTACCAGTACAACCATAACCTCGCTAACACGCTAAACTACCAGTACAACCATAACCTCGCTAACACGCTAAACTACCAGTACAACCATAACCTCGCTAACACGTTAAACTACCAGTACAACCATAACCTCGCTAACACGCTAAACTACCAGTACAACCACATAGTGAAAGTGACCTGCAGAATGTGTCTGTCCACGGCCACGTTGAGTCGTCCGTCCTGACACTGCACACTGACGGCCTCCCAGCCCCCACTGGTCCTTCCACCTCCCTCACTCAGCCATTGTCTCAGCCTGCGCTCCTGGCCCCAAGAGGGCCTGCCATCCAGCATACGCACAGGGGGGCCACCTTCTGTGGGGAGGGAGAGAAAGAGAGAGGTGTGCTAACACACAGAACAGCACCTTTTTAGGGATAACATGACCTTCAATATAGGGAGACAACATAATTAATCAGGAGAAACACCAACACAAACACACTGTTAGGAAACACAAAATAAACCATCCAGTTCACTCACACAATGAGGGACACAAGAGACACACACAGGTCCTGACCTGTCCCTCCCCCAGCCAGTCTGATCACAAAGTGATTGGCCAGGTCAGCCTCAGTGTATGAGGCCACTTTGGGAAAGCCACTCTGATTGGCCCAGCTCAAAAGGTCATGGGTGGTAGAGAGGTCAGAGGTGAGCAAGCTAGTCAGTGTCAGGTCAGGCTCTGGAGGGTAGAGTGGGGACACGCTGTTGGAGGACTGAGAGGAAAGAACAAGGGAGATAGAGAAATGGTTTTAAAAAATGCATAAATGGGATGTTTATGTTAGAAGATAACCTGGCAAGCCCTGTCAAAGCCAAGTTGAATGTGTTTATCTAACAAGATAACCTGAGAGATATGTCCATTGATATTCTGAACTCACGTTGAGGTTTTGAAATCATGTTTAGCTTGGCCTTCACTCAATGATTGTATTGCTCCTTAAATTTCTTTAGCTATTTTGTCCATTTCATCATTATTTTTTACTTATAACCCTTTTATGACTTTTATACCAAACTATAGAACAGGTGAAGGACCCATTCTAGCCCACATGATAGGAGAAATACCATAATGTGTCAAGTTTTATTGGATAGGATCCTCACATAGACAGAGATGTGTCCCCGGAGCCCTGGGACTGTGAGAGCCCAGTTGACTGGAACGGCACTACTGAGGATCAGCACCACCTTGTGCCACCCAGCATTGGCCACTGGGGGCACCAGAGAAATAGTCACCTCCACCTGCAAAGAGCTGGGATAGAGGAAGAGACCGGTCACTGAAAGGCATAGAGAGGGAGAAAATGCATATAAAATGATTAAGGGATAACTCAATAGCTCAACAATGTATTACTTGAACAGCTTCAGAGATTGATATTCTCCACATGATTTTCTTCACATGCTGGAGACGTCCTAAACTTACCCACAAAGCCCTGACCCTGCTGAACGGAGCTTGATGACATGCACTTCTGGGTTGCCTCCGCCAACTGGAGAACAGCCCTGTACTTCCTGTGGCTGCAGGTCAGAGGTCAGGTAGTTGTGTGACAGGAACAGAGACTGCAGCTGGCACACGCTGGGCATGGTGGTATCTGGAGGGCAGAGGGGAGACTTGGTTGGAGAGGAAGAGAGAAGGTCAGAAAGACCTGGGTTGTGTATTAGTTGTATGTTTGTGGGGCTGGCTCACCCTCGCCCACACGGACGTAGACGCGGTTGGCACTGGCTGTGTGTGTGAGGGAGGACAAGGAGCCATGGCGATGTATTGCCCAGCGCAGCAAAGCCCGCGGACGGAAAGGCAGAGAGGGCACAGGCTGCACCTGCACTGCCAGACTGTAGGGCTGCACTGTAGAGTTAGGAGAGACCTGGGGCAAAGGGGGGACACTGTGGTTACAGAGAGAAACATGATAACACATAGTAATAGAATAATTCATTTGTGGAAGCCTATGTTTCTAAAACAACACACTTGCACAGACATACAAACACACTGGAAGGGTCAGTACTTTTATCAGTTCCTCACAGGAGGAAGCAAATACTCTCATCAAAACTGTGTTTTTTTGGGGTGAATGACAGATGAATGGTACACACACACACCACACGAGCACGCACGCACACAGACTGACCTGCACCAGCACAGGCAGATCCGGGGGTAGCCTCTCAGCCTCCAGCCACCAGCGCACTGGTTGCTTGGAGCTCAGTACCAGGATGAGGGTTTGACGGGGAGGATGAGACAGAGACAGGGGTCTCAGGAGCACAGTCACCTAGAACGGAAGAGAGGGGGTCAGGGCAGGGAGGCACAACGTATTGGGAGTGATTGTGGGTATGGGTGTGTCCTACTGTGAGAAACAAAGAGGGAGCACCTGTTTGTCAGGGCTGCGTGTCCCTCTCCCCACAGCGATCACATGGGTCTCTTTCTCCCCACTCTCTCTGGCTGCACAGCCCGGGCCGGCCTCAAAGCGCTCCAACAGCCCCTGCACGGGGTGAAGCTCCCCCGCTGGAGACAGAGAGCACTGCAGTTCCCCACAGTCAACTGCACAGTTGCAAAGACAACAAGATGTCACTCAAGATGGAGCTATGGCTGTATACTCTTTTTACAGGGAACATTGAGGACAAACTAATAAAGATTGGGTTTCTGTTGGGAGAGATAAAATGAAAAAGAAAACACTTGATGTCCCTGAAAAAGACATCATAGAGAGACCATCTGAACTTGGTATGAGGTTTGGTAATAGGCAGGATGGACATGGCCAGCAGCAGACTCTCTGCTCTCACTGACAAACAAGTCTCTGTCAATCCGCCACATAAACACACTAGTGCTCCACTCGACTGCTCTGGTCTCAGACGAGCCCTCTCACTCAGCCTCTCTGTCTACGTCTCAGTCTGTCTCTGGTTCTTGCTCTCTTCTTCCAGTCAGTGGCTGTTTGCCCACTATTACTAAAAGACAGCTTGTTGTTCTCGGACTGAACATAGCTAACTGGGGAGTGCCCCCTAACTGAACTTTCAGAGTTTTTTTTCTTCCCATCTCTGAATATTTCACTTTCACTTTGCTAAACCAAAATCTGACCTTTGACACATAGCTCTTTGAAAGCAGAGTCACTCTGGGAGGTGCTTTTGAGAGAAAGTAGTAAAAAGGTACTATTCAGTATGGAAACATCCTGTAGAATTAACAGTACCTCTATAACTGTCTCCTACCTCTTCAAAGAATATCTTTAAGAATCCCACAGCACCCCCCCATTTTTTAAAATTATAAATAAAAATGTCCTTTCATGAACTCACACTTGACCCCCCCCCCCCCACTAGCTGACTTTGCCGGCAGCTACTTTATTGAGGAAAATGTACATAATATGACTGCGATATGTGGTTGTCCGACAAAGCTATCTTAAGATGAATGTACTAATTGTAAGTCAATCTGATTAAGAGTGTCTGCTAAATGACTAAAATGTCTTGTTTCCCTTACGTCCTGTTCTCTCCCCCAGTAGAAAGAGGCAGAAGAGAATCCACACGGTCCCTGACACCATCATGACTATTCTCCAGGAGTGAATTCAATGAGATAGTCCCTCTTGCGACATCTTGAGGGGGAAAGAGAGTGATTAATACAGTGGTCTAGACGGAGTCTTTAACAAGAGACCAAGTTCTCCGTGTGCATAATGTTATATTGGACAGGCTGAGAGAACGGATGATAATATGTATCCAAATAGAGGAGGAACAAACACTAGAGCAAGGACAGAGTTTACCCAGGGAACAAACAACATCAAAGCCATCTCTCCCACTGGATTCTCATTATCACTGCATTATCAGAACTTCCTCATTCTTCTCCCATTCTGGACAGTATCAGAGTCTTGGTGAAATGTTTCTTCTCTGTGTTCTGCAAATTGCAACTCTCAAACATTTGTCAATAATATGCTTTAAAGGCTAAATCTGTGATTTAAAAATGCCTGACTGATAAGATGGGGGCTGCGGAAAAGTAAGCACTCTCAAATTGATAGAAGCTTTGGATACCATGCAATCAGGTCTGACATTCAGTGAGATTGACATGATAGTATCAAACATATTTTGACTCCATTGTTTGTTTATATAGAATACAAATAGGTCTGTACATCTTTCCTTAGCCTTGTTGAGTACACAATGCAATATGATCAAAGGTCATATACCCACTTATCTCATAATTGTCATGTGCATATCTTTATTCTGTGTCTGATAGTAACACACGTCATGTAATGCTGTGAGACAGAATTGGAGGTCGTTGTTCTGCACCGGTTGACCAGTTTATTGGCCTTGGGTGGGCTCCCGAGTGGCGCAGCGGTCTAAGGCACTTCATCTCAGTGCTAGAGGCATCACTACAGACCCTGGTTCGATTCCAGGCTGTATCACAACCAGCTGTGATTGGGAGTCCCATAGGGCGGGGCACAATTGGCCCATCGTCGTTAGGGTTTGGCCAGGGTAGGCCTTCATTGTAAATAATAATTTGTTCTCAACTGACTTGCCGAGTTAAATAAATACAAAAAGAATCAGAGGACTTCAAGACAACACACACCGACTCATTGAAATAATGACAAGACATTAACTGGCGCGCAAATCTCTTCTATTCAAACTTGCCCAGAAAGAACTTACCACGAACTGCAAAATAACGGCTAATGGGACCGGAAACAAAAATGTAACAATTGATTGGCCTTGATGGGTACTATGAGGATGCAGAGGAATAAACTATTTTTCTCTAACAGTGTCATTCAAAACAGTTTTTATATTATTTGTCTCATGTTCCTGAATCCCTTGGCTAATTCATGACAAATATTTAGAACTTCACTCGAAGAAAAATTGCATGAACCCAGTCAGAATTCACTAGAAATAATACAAAATAAATAGTCAATAAACCTACAATGATTCGATTTAAACGGACCACAACTCACAGCACTTCGAAGATCTCTCCTGACTTCTGAATACAGACTATAATAAAAATCGTAACTCACCTGTGACAGTTCCCTGTGGAGCTAGACGTTGAAAGCAGACTGTAGATCAACTATTGAGGACCATTCAATAATTAGTTAAGACCAGTGACCGCAGGACTGTATTGGCGTATATCACAGCGGGCTACACACCCTCCGTCCCCTCTTTCAATACTAGAGAAAATAACAGAAAATTGCCTTTACCAAATCTATGTGCTGCTTCAGGCGTCCAGAGACGCACTGGATGGCATTTCAGAGGGGGTATTGCCTTGACATCATCATTTCCGATAAACCAAAGAAATCAAAAGTTAAGACAGCTTATTTTTTTTTAGAGGTGGTATACGGAATTTAAAGAGATTCCCGCGAAATATTATAAAAGCCAGGGGAGGGGCAAGGAATGGGGCGATAGACGGGAGAGAGAAAATAGAATAAGTTCTAAAAACGCACAGAAACGTAGAAGGCAACAGGAAGAAGAGAGTGAGAGAGGACGAAGCGTAAAGGGGAAGAGGAGGGATGGTGGGAGGGTAAATAAATAGGAACGGAAGGCTGGACTTGAGAAGTTGGAGAGGCAGGGGTAAAGTGAGATGAATGCAGAGGGAGGAGGGAAAGGAAAGAGAGATTAATGAGAGATGGAGAAAAATGATTAGACCATAAAGTACACTGTAATTATTTTTATTCAATGTAAGGCTTCCACCTGCAACAGAATTGTGAGTTTGCTCAACAAAATAGCATTCCAGTTGATTCAACATAGAATTGTTTGCATATTTCCCAGTGTAAAATGAAACTCTTTATGACAATAGATTACATACATCATAAGGCTTTTCTTTGAGGGCCTAGTTACACCCTAACACAGTGGCCTGAAACTCCTGGTTTATATGCTGTATTAAGCCTGCAAGTCACATTCTGGCTTGCAAAGTTTTGCTTAATCCATTTTAGAATCCAGCCAGAGTGAGGATTTCCAACAATTGGAACATTTATTCACCCGCAAACTGCATTAAGAATGATGGCCAGGGTAGGCGTATGGAAGATTAATTATTGAGACTACTAACAGCTTGGATTAGTTTAGAAAAATGTATGTTATTTATGTTTGTGTTGCAAAAGATTATAAGATTAATAAACCAATCAATGCAAAAACACAGGTATTGAAACAACACTTCTGAAAATCAACCTGCGATAGAGCATGCTGGGAAATGGTTTTGAGTAGTTTTGAGCAAATATACATTTGTAATTTTACTCAACAAGCTTGTTCAAATTCAGCTCACTTTGAGCAGAGTTTGTTGATTCACCATACAACTGTAAGGCTGCAATAGCATTGTGTGTTTGCTCAACATTTGGGCATATAGCTGAACCAATATACAGTGTTGCCTTTCAAGGGCACACATGAATTAGTAATTAGTAACTCAACAAGTTTTGATACATTCATATCACTGTGAGCAAAGATTGTTGAGTGAACCAATATTCACACATTAGCTACATTTCTTGTCCTTCTGGCTTTTTATTTTTATTTTTTACTGTGTAGGCTAACATATATTTTCTCTGAAGTGTGGTAGAAATTACACAGATTTCTATCCAAATTGAGAAAGTTCAGAAAGTACTCAAGATGCATAATGTAATGATTGTGTTTAATACGTATTTTTAGGTCCTCTTTGCTCAATTCTGTTTCGAAGGGAAAATTCAAATTTCATGCCATGAAATTGTTGTTGGATATGTTATTACTGATATGTTTTCTGGTTGATTGATGTCCCAGATACAATTTTTTTATCTGAAATAAATAACAATGTTTCCAGGCTGTCCAGTACAGTATTTCATATTCAATCTAAATTTAAATGTATCATGGGGAAATTACTATGTTTGTTCTGTGGACAACAATTTCTAATGTTCTTTTTCTTTGGTCAAGTTCCACTCTACTCTCT
Organism: Salvelinus fontinalis; assembly: GCF_029448725.1. Taxonomy (NCBI): domain Eukaryota; kingdom Metazoa; phylum Chordata; class Actinopteri; order Salmoniformes; family Salmonidae; genus Salvelinus; species Salvelinus fontinalis. The sequence goes on from NC_074698.1 coordinate 17,287,801, forward strand.
CCAGACCGTTCTGAGAATAGATCAGCCTTTTAACTCTTAAGCTACCAACCGGGGGCATTTTAATTTGTACATTTTTTATTATTTATTTATTTTATCCCATTTTATCCCCAATTTTCGTGGTATCCAATCGCTAGTAATTACTATCTTGTCTCATCGCTACAACTCCCGTACGGGCTCGGGAGAGACGAAGGTCGAAAGCCATGCGTCCTCCGAAGCACAACCCAACCAAGCCGCACTGCTTCTTTAACACAGCGCGCCTCCAACCCGGAAACCAGCCGCACCAATGTGTCGGAGGAAACACCGTGTACCTGGCCCCCTTAGTTAGCGCGCACTGCGCCCGGCCCGCCACAGGAGTCGCTGGAGCGCGATGAGACAAGGATATCCCTACCGGCCAAACCCTCCCTAACCCGGACGACGCTATGCCAATTGTGCGTCGCCCCAAGGACCTCCCGGTCGCGGCCGGCTGCGACAGAGCCTGGGCGCGAACCCAGAGACTCTGGTGGCGCAGCTAGCACTGCGATGCAGTGCCCTAGACCGCTGCGCCACCCGGGAGGCAACTGGGGCCATTTTGACCCCAGAGACATATTTTTGTAATTAAAGCCCAAAGTTTGTTTATTAAATTCTTCAAATGTTTTATGACTTTGTCAATCAAATTGTTCTTAACAAATCTAAATAATTGTTTAGTGTTTCTGTATCAATATGGACTATTTAAAAATGTACATCATTTGGGATAATTTTTACCTCAGCCAAAAACATACTTCTGCCTATAGTAATTGGATAAATAGGACCTTTATTTGAATCTAGGTTTCTCTGGAGACATAATAACAAGTTAACCATACCACCAGAGAGTGGAGAGGGACCTGTTAACCATACCACCAGAGAGTGGAGGGGGACCTGTTAACCATACCACCAGAGAGTGGAGGGGGACCTGTTAACCATACCACCAGAGAGTGGAGGGGGACCTGTTAACCATACCACCAGAGAGTGGAGGGGGACCTGTTAACCATACCACCAGAGAGTGGAGGGGGACCTGTTAACCATACCACCAGAGAGTGGAGAGGGACCTGTTAACCATACCACCAGAGAGTGGAGGGGAACCTGTTAACCATACCACCAGAGAGTGGAGAGGGACCTGTTAACCATACCACCAGAGAGTGGAGGGGGACCTGTTAACCATACCACCAGAGAGTGGAGGGGGACCTGTTAACCATACCACCAGACGGTGGAGGGGGACCTGTTAACCATACCACCAGAGAGTGGAGGGGGACCTGTTAACCATACCACCAGAGAGTTGAGGGGGACCTGTTAACCATACCACCAGAGAGTGGAGGGGAACCTGTTAACCATACCACCAGAGAGTGGAGGGGGACCTGTTAACCATACCACCAGAGAGTGGAGGGGGACCTGTTAACCATACCACCAGAGAGTGGAGGGGGACCTGTTAACCATACCACCAGAGAGAGGAGGGGGACCTGTTAACCATACCACCAGAGAGTGGAGGGGGACCTGTTAACCATACCACCAGAGAGTTGAGGGGGACCTGTTAACCATACCACCAGAGGGTGGAGGGGGACTTAACCATACCACCAGAGAGTGGAGGGGGACCTGTTAACCATACCACCAGAGAGTGGAGGGGGACCTGTTAACCATACCACCAGAGAGTTGAGGGGGACCTGTTAACCATACCACCAGAGGGTGGAGGGGGACTTAACCATACCACCAGAGAGTTGAGGGGGACCTGTTAACCATACCACCAGAGGGTGGAGGGGGACCTGTTAACCATACCACCAGAGAGTGGAGGGGGACCTGTTAACCATACCACCAGAGAGTGGAGGGGGACCTGTTAACCATATCACCAGAGAGTGGAGAGGGACTTAACCATACCACCAGAGAGTGGAGGGGGACCTGTTAACCATACCACCAAAGGGTGGAGGGGGACCTGTTAACCATACCACCAGAGAGTGGAGGGGGACCTGTTAACCATACCACCAGAGAGTGGAGGGGGACCTGTTAACCATACCACCAGGGGGTGGAGGGGGACCTGTTAACCATACCACCAGAGAGTGGAGGGGGACCTGTTAACCATACGACCAGAGAGTGGAGGGGGACCTGTTAACCATACCACCAGAGGGTGGAGGGGGACCTGTTAACCATACCACCAGAGGGTGGAGGGGGACCTGTTAACCATACCACCAGAGAGTGGAGAGGGACTTAACCATACCACCAGAGGGTGGAGGGGGACCTGTTAACCATACCACCAGAGAGTGGAGGGGGACCTGTTAACCATACCACCAGAGAGTGGAGGGGGACCTGTTAACCATATCACCAGAGAGTGGAGAGGGACTTAACCATACCACCAGAGAGTGGAGGGGGACCTGTTAACCATACCACCAGAGGGTGGAGGGGGACCTGTTAACCATACCACCAGAGAGTGGAGGGGGACCTGTTAACCATACCACCAGAGAGTGGAGGGGGACCTGTTAACCATACCACCAGAGAGTTGAGGGGGACCTGTTAACCATACCACCAGAGGGTGGAGGGGGACCTGTTAACCATACTACCAGAGAGTGGAGGGGGACCTGTTAACCATACCACCAGAGAGTGGAGGGGGACCTGTTAACCATATCACCAGAGAGTGGAGAGGGACTTAACCATACCACCAGAGAGTGGAGGGGGACCTGTTAACCATACCACCAGAGGGTGGAGGGGGACCTGTTAACCATACCACCAGAGAGTGGAGGGGGACCTGTTAACCATACCACCAGAGAGTGGAGGGGGACCTGTTAACCATACCACCAGAGGGTGGAGGGGGACCTGTTAACCATACCACCAGAGGGTGGAGGGGGACCTGTTAACCATACCACCAGAGAGTGGAGGGGGACCTGTTAACCATACCACCAGAGAGTGGAGGGGGACCTGTTAACCATACCACCAGAGGGTGGAGGGGGACCTGTTAACCATACCACCAGAGGGTGGAGGGGGACCTGTTAACCATACCACCAGAGGGTGGAGAGGGACTTAACCATACCACCAGAGGGTGGAGGGGGACCTGTTAACCATACCACCAGAGAGTGGAGGGGGACCTGTTAACCATACCACCAGAGAGTGGAGGGGGACCTGTTAACCATACCACCAGAGAGTGGAGGGGGACCTGTTAACCATACCACCAGAGAGTGGAGGGGGACCTGTTAACCATACCACCAGAGAGTTGAGGGGGACCTGTTAACCATACCACCAGAGGGTGGAGGGGGACCTGTTAACCATACCACCAGAGAGTTGAGGGGGACCTGTTAACCATACCACCAGAGAGTGGAGGGGGACCTGTTAACCATACCACCAGAGAGTTGAGGGGGACCTGTTAACCATACCACCAGAGAGTTGAGGGGGACCTGTTAACCATACCACCAGAGAGTGGAGGGGGACCTGTTAACCATACCACCAGAGAGTTGAGGGGGACCTGTTAACCATACCACTAGAGAGTGGAGGGGGACCTGTTAACCATACCACCAGAGAGTGGAGGGGGACCTGTTAACCATACCACCAGAGAGTGGAGGGGGACCTGTTAACCATACCACCAGAGAGTTGAGGGGGACCTGTTAACCATACCACCAGAGAGTGGAGGGGGACCTGTTAACCATACCACCAGAGAGAGGAGGGGGACCTGTTAACCATACCACCAGAGAGTTGAGGGGGACCTGTTAACCATACCACCAGAGAGAGGAGGGGGACCTGTTAACCATACCACCAGAGAGTGGAGGGGGACCTGTTAACCATACCACCAGAGAGTGGAGGGGGACCTGTTAACCATACCACCAGAGAGTGGAGGGGGACCTGTTAACCATACCACCAGAGAGTGGAGGGGGACCTGTTAACCATACCACCAGAGAGTGGAGGGGGACCTGTTAACCATACCACCAGAGAGTGGAGGGGGACCTGTTAACCATACCACCAGAGAGTGGAGGGGGACCTGTTAACCATACCACCAGAGAGTTGAGGGGGACCTGTTAACCATACCACCAGAGGGTGGAGGGGGACCTGTTAACCATACCACCAGAGAGTTGAGGGGGACCTGTTAACCATACCACCAGAGAGTGGAGGGGGACCTGTTAACCATACCACCAGAGAGTTGAGGGGGACCTGTTAACCATACCACCAGAGAGTTGAGGGGGACCTGTTAACCATACCACCAGAGAGTGGAGGGGGACCTGTTAACCATACCACCAGAGAGTTGAGGGGGACCTGTTAACCATACCACCAGAGAGTGGAGGGGGACCTGTTAACCATACCACCAGAGAGTGGAGGGGGACCTGTTAACCATACCACCAGAGAGTGGAGGGGGACCTGTTAACCATACCACCAGAGAGTGGAGGGGGACCTGTTAACCATACCACCAGAGAGTGGAGGGGGACCTGTTAACCATACCACCAGAGAGAGGAGGGGGACCTGTTAACCATACCACCAGAGAGTGGAGGGGGACCTGTTAACCATACCACCAGAGAGTGGAGAGGGACCTGTTAACTATACCACCAGAGAGTGGAGAGGGACCTGTTAACCATACTACCAGAGGGTGGAGGAGGACCTGTTAACTATATCACCAGAGAGTGGAGAGGGACCTGTTAACCATACCACCAGAGAGTGGAGAGGGACCTGTTAACCATACCACCAGAGAGTTGAGGAGGACCTGTTAACCATACCACCAGAGAGTTGAGGAGGACCTGTTAACCATACCACCAGAGAGTGGAGGGGGACCTGTTAACCATACCACCAGAGGGTGGAGGGGGACCTGTTAACCATACCACCAGAGAGTGGAGGGGGACCTGTTAACCATACCACCAGAGAGTGGAGGGGGACCTGTTAACCATACCACCAGAGAGTGGAGGGGGACCTGTTAACCATACCACCAGAGAGTGGAGGGGGACCTGTTAACCATACCACCAGAGAGTGGAGGGGGACCTGTTAACCATACCACCAGAGAGTGGAGGGGGACCTGTTAACCATACCACCAGAGAGTTGAGGGGGACCTGTTAACCATACCACCAGAGAGTGGAGGGGGACCTGTATCAGGGATTTTGACCAGATAGACAGGTCATCTGCAGAGCTCCCCATGTACTCTCCTAAGATGTAACTTTTCTATACCACGCATCATACGACCGTGTTCAAAACCAAAATTACCTTCTTTTTTATATATAAAATTTGCCAAAGGTATACAAGGTCTGGCAATGGTATCAATACTTGATAGAACTGAAATACAGAACTCAGATAGGCTCTGAATCTACATAGAGAGCTGTATTGGTGTGTATATCCCCCGAAATGTAGTTATTTTAGGGCCTATGGTTATAAATGGTTATAACTAGGTAAGACCACATACATGCTTAGTTGTTGTTAAAACAGCTGATAAAAGTCTGTCAGTGGTATGAATACTTGGTAAAACTATAATACAGAAACCAGCTACCCTCTAAATGTACACATAGTGTTGTAATTGTGTGTATTCTCCGAAAAATACTTATTCTACTGAAAATGTCATATAAATACCAGAATTCCTATAATATCCTCCAATATTCTATATGTGCAACTTGAAGTATATTTTGGTGCTATATACTTTGGTTTGTAGTGACTTAGATGTGGGCATGCTTTTTGCAATAGGTTTGGTCATTGTCTCTCAGAATCACTTTTTGAAGTGAATTGAATCCTTTTTATCAATAAACTGTTTTATATTTAAAATGTTGGTGTACTGCCCCTTTAAAATATGATAATTCTGACCACATAAATGTGACACAATTAATATTTACTTAAAAATTCAGAAACTAAATGATACTATAATTAAATTACGGTAAATTTGCTTTTTGGTACTAATGTGGATTGTACTTTGGAAAAAGCTGCACATTTTATAAAGGAAAAATGCATATACAGTGGGGAGAACAAGTATTTGATACACTGCCAATTTTGCAGGCTTTCCTACTTACAAAGCATGTAGAGGTCTGTAATTTTTATCATAGGTACACTTCAACTGCGAGAGACGGAATCTAAAACAAAAATCCAGAAAATCACATTGTATGATTTTTAAGTAATTAATTTGCATTTTATTGCATGACATAAGTATTTGATCACCTACCAACCAGTAAGAATTCCGGTTCTCACAGACCTGTTAGTTTTTCTTTAAGAAGCCCTCCTGTTCTCCACTCATTACCTGTATTAACTGCACCTGTTTGAACTCGTTACCTGTATAAAAGACACCTGTCCACACACTCAATCAAACAGACTCCAACCTCTCCACAATGGCCAAGACCAGAAAGCTGTGTAAGGACATCAGGGATAAAATTGTAGACCTGCACAAGACTGGGATGGGCTACAGGACAATAGGCAGGCAGCTTGGTGAGAAGGCAACAACTGTTGGTGCAATTATTAGAAAATGGAAGAAGTTGAAGATGATGGTCAATCACCCTCGGTCTGGGGCTCCATGCAAGATCTCACCTCGTGGGGCATCAATGATCATGAGGAAGGTGAGGGATCAGCCCAGAACTACACGGCAGGACCTGGTCAATGACCTGAAGAGAGCTGGGACCACAGTCTCAAAGAAAACCATTAGTAACACACTACGTCGTCATGGATTAAAATCCTGCAGCGCACGCAAGGTCCCTCTGCTCAAGCCAGCGCATGTCCAGGCCCGTCTGAAGTTTGCCAATGACCATCTGGATGATCCAGAGGAGGAATGGGAGAAGGTCATGTGGTCTGATGAGACAAAAATAGAGCTTTTTGGTCTAAACTCCACTCGCCGTGTTTGGAGGAAGAAGAAGGATTAGTACAACCCCAAGAACACCATCCCAACCGTGAAGCATGGAGGTGGAAACATCATTCTTTGGGGATGCATTCTGCAAAGGGGACAGGACGACTGCACCGTATTGAGGGGAGGATGGATGGGGCCATGTATCGCGAGATCTTGGCCAACAACCTCCTTCCCTCAGTAAGAGCATTGAAGATGGATCGTGGCTGGGTCTTCCAGCATGACAACGACCCGAAACACACAGCCAGGGCAACTAAGGAGTGGCTCCGTAAGAAGCATCTCAAGGTCCTGGAGTGGCCTAGCCAGTCTCCAGACCTGAACCCAATAGAAAATCTTTGGAGGGAGCTGAAAGTCCGTATTGCCCAGCGACAGCCCCGAAACCTGAAGGATCTGGAGAAGGTCTGTATGGAGGAGTGGGCCAAAATCCCTGCTACAGTGTGTGCAAACCTGGTCAAGAACTACAGGAAACGTATGATCTCTGTAATTGCTAACAAAGGTTTCTGTACCAAATATTAAGCTCTGCTTTTCTGATGTATCAAATACTTATGTCATGCAATAAAATGCAAATAAATTACTTAAAAATCATACAATGTGATTTTCTGGATTTTTGTTTTAGATTCCGTCTCTCACAGTTGAAGTGTACCTATGATAAATATTACAGACCTCTACATGCTTTGTAAGTAGGAAAACCTGCAAAATCGGCAGTGTATTAAATACTTGTTCTCCCCCCTGTATATGTTTGACAGAATATGCTGATTAACTGTAATTTTGCTAAAATAACGGTCTATTCTGGTCATCTTATATTTCAGAAAACATGTATCAAATTTTTATGATGTTTTGATAAAACGTAAGTTGATATTTTGCTGTGATTGATGCTTTTTCCAATAGTTTCTTCTTGCGGTCAAAATGACCCCAGTTGGTAAACGATGTCTGTCAAATATTATGTTGGTAGCTTGAGAATTAAATGAGCAGACATGCAATCTATCTATGAAAAGAAGTATGGCCACGGAAATGAAATGAAAATTCCAGTCTTGTCTGCAATTTATGTGAACATACACTACGTACTGTAGAACCTAAAAGGGTTCTTCGGCTGTCCCGATAGGAGAACGCTTTGAAAAACCCTTTTTTGGTTCCAGGTAGAACCCTTTTAGGATCCATGTAGAACCCTTTCCACAGAGGGAAAACATCACCATTGCTGACTTGTTTTCGTCCTAACCAACTCACTTTTCAGTCTCAGTCAGGCCTTTAATTTCCACCTTTCTATGAATAGAAAATGTATTTTTCCTTCCATAGCTGTCCTTTTCTTGTCGGCTAGGTTCTCTGTTCACTAGGAGCTCTCAGTACATCCTCAATCTCCTTCACACAGCTAGAGCCAAACCACCCCTGTCTAACTTGATCACAACACTGTCCAGCTCATTCCCACCTACCGTACAGCTCTCAAGAACAGTAAACCCCTTGTGAAATCTGTGAATGTATGGAATGAGGACAGTATAGAATCCCTTAAGGGATGTTCTGTGTCCAGATTGGGACATTTTTCATGAGTTAGACATGCTCAAGTCAGCAGAGGTTGTCACAGACTATATACATTTCTGTGTTGACTCTGATACCCCAAAAGACAAAAGGCATACCCAAACAACACACCCTACATCACACCCAAACAACACACCCAAACAACACACCCAAACATCACACCCAAACAACACACCCAAACATCACACCCAAACATCACACCCAAACATCACACCCAAACAACACACCCAAACAACACACCCTACATCACACCCAAACAACACACCCAAACAACACACCCAAACAACACACCCTACATCACACCCAACATCACACCCAAACAACACACCCAAACATCACACCCAAACAACACACCCAAACAACACACCCAAACAACACACCCTACATCACACCCAAACAACACACCCTACATCACACCCTACACCACACCCAAACATCACACCCAAACAACACACCCTACATCACACCCAAACACACCCAAACAACACACCCTACATCACACCCAAACAACACACCCAAACATCACACCCAAACATCACACCCTACATCACACCCTACATCACACCCTACATCACACCCAAACAACACACCCTACATCACACCCAAACAACACACCCAAACAACACACCCTACATCACACCCAAACAACACACCCAAACAACACACCCTACATCACACCCAAACAACACACCCTACAGCACACCCAAACAACACACCCTACATCACACCCAAACAACACACCCTACATCACACCCAAACAACACACCCTACATCACACCCAAACAACACACCCTACATCACACCCAAACAACACACCCAAACAACACACCCTACATCACACCCAAACAACACACCCAAACAACACACCCTACATCACAAATGAGGTCAAGGACTGGATCAACTGCAAGAGGCAAGAAGCAAGAGGCAAGAGGCAACCATTCAAAAACAAGGACCAACAACAACTGAAATGGGTGCAAAAGGAGCTCAACCAAATGCTCAGAGAGACAAGGAAACAACACATGGAATCAGTGGGAACAAATAGTTCCTTACAAAGAACTCCAATAAATGGTGGGAATCGATGAGAACAATCACCAACATGAACTCTGCAAAAGAAATCCTTACACACACCAGACGAGCTGACCAAAGCCAATGAATTAAATGTTTTTTTATACAAGATTTAATGTACATGACTTCTCTGTTGAGTGTGATAATGTGATTGGCTCCATTGTTATTGATTATTGTGTTCATAGGTTGGAAATCAACCCTACAATTGTCACTAGAGTCTTCAAGCACACCTGTAAGAATAAGGCAAAAGATCATGGTGTGCGAGCTCCGTTCAGATGTGAACCCTGTGTTAGATCCTTAGCAATTTGCCTATAAGCAAAGTCGTGAGACAAGATGATGCAATCAACACCATAGTGCATCTCATTGTTAAGCTTCTGGAAAACCCCAAGGCCTATGCTACACTGTTATTTATTTAAGTTCAGCGTTTAACACAATACAGCCACATGTCCTACTCAGTCAGTTAAAGCAGACAGGTGTTAACCCCTGTATCATAAGGTGGTACCACTCATTCCTGACTAGCCGTACTCAGCAGGTTAGTGTTAACAGTACGCTCTCTGAGGCTAGAGACATTAGCACGGGGCCCGCAGGGTTGTGGGAGTTCACCAATCTTATTCATACTGTACACAAATGAATACACTAGCAGTAATCCTGAAAACTATATTGTCAAGTTTTCTGATGATACCGCCATACTTGGTCTGATGTATAAAGATGCTGATACTACTGTGTACAGGTCAGAAATTCAAAGGTTTGTCAAGTGGTGTGATGAACACCATCTTATCCTCAATGTAAAGAAAACAGAAGAGATGGTGTTTGACCCCAAATCTGTTGGCAACCACGTGCCTGTGGTTGTCCACAATGCTAGCATAGCACAGCTTAGTTGGTACAAGTGGCTGGGTGCACACGGACAATGTACTGAACTGGAAGGTCCAAGTAGAGTGTCTGCTGCAGAGTGCAACAGCGCCTCTATTTCCTACGTAGACTCACCGGGTTTAGGGATTTGACCAGAAAACAATGCTCCGGAGTAAAACATACTCTGGCAATAGAGTTATCTTTTCAGAGTTGAGTACGCTCAATTTAGTGTTGATATTTTAACTCTGCTTCATTGGGTTTCACTCTGTACAGTATTAATTCAAAATAATTATTTTTAATCTCTGCAGTGTTGTTTAGTATTCTAGAGTTCATTATTTAGAGTAATGTTTCCTCTCAATACAATCATAAGAGTTAATTCAACTCCTATGTAGTCAAACAACACTATTTTGAGGTTTATATGGTTCCATTTGAGGTATAAGGGTGTAAAGTCTCATTTGCATATTTCTTAATGTGTCATATTATGGTGGCTTGCAATGTGACATCCAATCTCTAGTAGTATCCATTTAAAAGGGAGGATGTCCAGAAATTGTACATCACCTACAACTTACATTCAGAATCTATGTCAGAGCAAGGTAGAGTGTAATGTTGCTAGAGACTACCCACCATCTATTCTGAAACAGCATTCTCAGTAACCGTTGCCATAAAGTCAAACACTTAGAGATTAGTTTAAGAAAATGCATGTTACATATCATTGAGTAGCATTAGATCAAAAACAATCAATGTACACGTGAAAACACATATTGAAACAAACCATTTGTAAAAATCGACCTGCAACAGAGCATGCTGAGAAATATGACATCTGTAGATACTCCGTAGTTTTAACTCCCGGTCTCTGGTTACCTTTAAAGGAGTTCAAAATATACAGTCCCAATTAACTCCAGTTATCAGCACTAACTCCAAGGAAAGTATCACTCTGTTGAGGGTTAAGATAACTTCAGTAGAGTCAATTTAATTCTACATTTCACCTCCCCTTGATTTACTGTGTAGGTCTACTTCTACATTGTGGATTGACGCTATTGGCCCAAAACTCTACTTAAAATGTAATTTTGTGAGTGGGTGATTTCTGAAAAGTGAACAGAGTTAACCAGTCTTGACAGAGTCCAGATATAATGGAGCACTATTTCCTCCTTGGATACAGGCCAGATTGTCCAATCCCAAATCAGAATTCTCTACTAAAGGCTAATATTTGTTAATTAAATGTCCCTAAATGTTGTTTCGGTCAAGAGGTACTGAGGTACTGCCAGGCATATTTAAAAATGTTTGCTTTACCAATAATGAACACAGCGCAGTGATGTTGAGACAACCAGGAAAGAGCCAAATGGAAATGCAGACAAAGTGTATGAGGATGGTTAATGTGAGTGGGACTCTGAGGCAGACCAAGCCAGGGAAGATATCTATAATTGCATGCATTAGTCTCTCTACGCACCGTTGCTAGTGAAAGGCCCGCTATTGCTCCAACAACCACTTATCTGTCCTGGTTTCTTAAGTAAAGAGATCAGAGTACATTGGACTGGCAGACTTGATAAACAGACTGAAGAACATGCAGAAGGGGCATTTGAGCCGTAGAACCTTGAGCAGGTCAGGTTGGTGACATTGATGTGTAGCAACCCGATGCTCTTTATCTACACCTGGTAGTCATTGTGTTTAGCACATTTTCTGGATCGGTGAAATTCACATATTTTTCCACATTCAAACATCCAACCTGGTTCTAACAATGACAATAACGCAGTTATTGTTGGTCTCTGTTCCTTTTAAGGCCATGTTGGTTTTCACTGCCCATGGTGTCCTAGACTGCTACAGTGTGTCCTACACAGAGAGAGAGAGAGAGAGAGAGACAGAGAGACAGCGAGACAGCGAGACAGCGAGACAGAGACAGAGAGACACAGAGACAGAGAGACAGAGAGAGAGAGAGAGAGAGAGAGAGAGAATGGGAGACTCCTGTCTCTTCCTGGTAATGGTTTCTCATATTGGTTTTGACCAGAAAAGTGCAGGATAAAATGAAACCACAGTCTCCTTTTAAACTAGGCTCCAGTGAAGAAGGGAGGCAAGGAAGGAGTGAGGGTTAGGGTTAGAACGAGGGAGGAGAGCAGTGTGTTCCAGGAACACCCTGACCCCCTCACTCCCACTGCTTGAGTGCCCCCTCTCCACACACATCATCAACACGTTCATCTCTCCTCATCTAACCCCACCCCCTCCACATCTTTTCTCCCTTAAATTATCTACAATGTTCCCTGCCTCTCTTTTTTTCCCTTACCGGGTTTAAAATGATAATCTCACACATTATTCCCTCTGTCTTTCATTCTCCTGTTCCTCTTCTCCAGGGCACAGCATTGTCATTAGCACATTGAATAATAACAATGGGACCACATCCTCTCCTGCTGTACAGTATCAGACTCAGCTCTGTTCTCAGGGTGCTAAAGTGTCGCTCCTCTTTCTTTGTCCATGCCATATGTCACCATCTCTACACCTACCTACCTGCAGTGGTGGCCCACTGTGTCACAGTCTTTGTCTACTTTCTTGCTGGTACTCTCTGTTTCAGACATAGTTCCAGCCCCGAGATCACTGAGCACTGCTGTAACTGTTGCTCTGTGATGGCATAACACGCTGGGCTATGATGACTTATTTAAACATTTGTTGTATTTTACCCCATTTTTCTCCCCAATTTCGATCGTGTCTCATCGCTGCAACTCCCCAACTGTCTTGGGATGCAAAGATGGAGTCATGTGTCCTCCGAAACATGAACCGCCAAACCGTGCTTCTTAACACCTGTCCGACACATTGCAACTGCAGGCGCCCGGCCCGCCACAAGGAGTCGCTAAAGCGCGATGAGCCAAGTAAAGCCAAACCCTCCCCTAACCTGGACGACGCTGGGCCAATTGTGCGCTGCCCAATGGGACTCCCAATCACGGCCGGTTGTGACACAGCCTGGGAACGAACCCGGGTCTGTAGTGACGCCTCTAGCCTTGCGATGCAGGGCCTTAGTACCGCTGCACCACTATGGAGGCCCTGCTCTGCTGACTGTTTCATTCTCATCCCAGGAGCGAAAATCTGATATCAACCTTGGAGGGGACAATTACATTACATTTTCTCAAGAGCAATTCCTGAGGGGGGACACAAAAAGTAGTGCTGTAACACATAGCCTACGTTGTAATATGTTAAATGTATATTGAGGAACCATAATCACTACTACTGGATAATTGATAGGTACAGCAGTTAACTGAAGGGTTTTCCCAACTTGTTCAAATGTTTAAATCATTATAATTCTACTACTAATAATAGTTATAGCAGTGTTCCTTATCAGTCCAGTATGTATGCAGGTATTCGTACTTACAACCAGCAATATCAAGAAAGGCCAGTAGGTGACAATGGTACTGTACACTGTATGGGTGTAGTTTTCATAAATACAATGAACATGGTGCGATCACATCTAAAAGAGTCTCCATTGAGAACCATCACAAAGTTGGTCTCCGTATTGAAATTACCTTTAAATTTGACTTTTTCTGATACATTTATATAGTCATTAAATATCTGCCACTGGCCTGAGTCTACAACAATATATATTTACAAGAACAAAAAGCTTAAAATAAGTACAGTTCTAAAAGCAAAATAACTACTTCAATGAAAAACCCAAATAATCAAACAAAATATCCTTCAGTCAGTGTCTCAACTCTTCAAACAGCAGCTATGGACAAGTATGTCACACAAAGAATGCAATTTTAAATAAAATAACAGGAAATAAATAATTTGTAAGTGTACTGTCATGTACAAAAAACTGAAAACTACTAAACAAAAGAACAAATATCAATTACACCAGGGGTTCTCAAACAGGGGTCCACGGACTAATTGGGTTTCCAGTAAGTTTACATATAAGGACCACTCAAAACCTTGCCTGCCTTGCCTCAAAATATGCAGGGGTTCCAGTACCCAAAAAAGGTTGAGAACCACTGCTATACACACTACTGAACAAAAGAACCGAACATATGTTTGCGGGTTTCAATGGATCCAACAAATTGCTGGCAGATATTTTCCCTCTTGAGACTGTCCAGCCTGTCTTTATGTACATTACAGACAACTACGCCGTTCAGTCTCTCTTGGCCCATGCTAGCCCGTAACCAAGTCTTTAACCTACGGAGTGCACTGAAACTCCTCTCAGCCTCACATGAAGACACTGATTCCACAAACAAAATTCTGATCAGCACCTCAACTTGGACAACCAACCCCTGCACCTCCACTGGAAGCCTCCTGAGGACCTCTGCTACCTCTCCACTGCTGCTACAGGGGTATTTGTTGTGAAAGAGAGGGATCTGCACTGAAAGAGAATCTATGTTCACCTCTGGGTACTGATCTAGAGACTCATCCAACTCCCCCGTGAGAAGCGCTCTTTCCAACTTTTGCAGGACGTTTAGACTGTCCTGGTCAAAACGGTCGCCAAACTGAACCTCTACACCATCCAACACTTAAAAGAATTCTGCCCTATAGTGATCCACTGCTTTGCCAGCAAATTGTCTTGAGTGTCACTCAATGGACTCATGGATTCAATGGAGTCAATAAATGTTGTTGCTTTCTCATACAGTGCAAGGTCGCTTTCGTCATTTCTCTTGCCCCTAAGAGATGACCGCACACACTCGACTGCAGCCTGCATACCAGAGACAGTCTGAGTTTTCTTCTGCAGTGAAATGTTTAGACATTCAAGCTCTCCAAGAACAGCAGAGGCAAGTGTGAGGCCCAACACAGTCTTGCCTTTGCTGAAGTGCTCGAATAAGCCACTGGCAGTTGAAGCAATCTCCTTTAGGCTGCTTAGTACCTACACATACTGCGCTAGCACAGCTCTAATAGCAGTATTCCGCACAGTCCACCTTGTTGGACATAGGGGTTTCAGGGTGGTCCGATTTGTATCTTTGGACGTGGAAATTGATTCAAACATGCTCTTAAACTTTCCTGACTGGCCATAGAGGACACCTAACTGATGGACCCAGGAAAGGGAATCCCGGATCAGTGGGGAGGCTGAGCAGCCAGCCTGTGTAATCAGATTTACTGTGTGCTCCACAATGTACATAGAGGGCTAATGGCTGCTGCCTCCTCACAATTGCCTGTGCACCTGTGTATTTTCCTGCCATGTTTGAGGCACCATCGTAACTCTGCCCACGTAAGACAGACATGGTCAAATTGAGCCTCAACAACACTTTAGTTGCCACTTTCACAATGCCCTCGCCTGTTGTCTCCGACACCCTGTATAGCCCAATAAACTACTCGTGAGGGACACGGTCATGGTCAACATAACGCAGACAGACACTCTTCTGTTCAGCACCAGAGACATCTTGAGTACCATCAACAATTAATGAAAATTGTACAATCGGAAGAGACCTAATCTCAGCTGCAATGCCTCGAATGACTGTATTGGCCATGATGTTCAGAATTTCATTCTGTGCTTTGGGGCCTGTGTACATTGTGGTACGCTCTGTTAACCACTTCAGTAAAATGGGATCCTCTTCTGCCCTAAGTTTCAAAAGCTGGTATAAATTCCCACAGTCATCCGTGTGGCCTCTAAAGGCTTGTTCCTGTCTTACTACATGCCGCACCGAACTAATAATTTTCATCAAGCAATGCCTTGCGTCCTCCTGCTGTTTACCCCACGCGCTGGATAACTGGACACTGATTGGATTTAGCTGGTGTGCTGTTACAGTTACAAAGTGGCGGTGGGTTTGGCAGTTTTGATGTGCTGTGAATTTTTCAAAGGCTTTTCTCCAGTTCCTAAATCCTGCACTAATGAAGGCAGCATCAGCTCTTTGGCCAAAAGATGGCTGGCTTGAAAACCCTTGGTTACAGTGAAAACACAACACTCCTTTTAATGATGGATTATAATGTAGCAAGGAAAATCGCAAAACCATCTCTCTTGAAACGTCAACACTCTGTTGGCAAGAGTTTGCGGTTCTGCAAATTGTGGGTGTGGCTGATATGGTTTTGTGCCATCACTGAGGTAACTGGACAATGCTGTGCCACTGTCCCCTATACTGGTGCTGCTGGGAACATGGGTGACACCTGGTCCTGCCATGGCTGTGACACTGTCCTCTGAAGTCTCTCTCTTTGGCTCTTTCCCTTTCACCACCATCACTGACTCAGTCTGTCTCCTAGAAAATAAATAAGGTGTTTGCCGTACTCCTAACTACCGGTAACCAAAACTACACAATTAATCACAACAGCAATAACATTGCCTTAAACTAATCTTGGTTCAGTCACCAGTTTAAGTTGAGAGTGGGGGTATCCATGGCATTTTCCAATTGTGTCCCTATTTTACAAATCAAAAAAATTGAGAACCTTTCATAAAGTTGCCAAACAAAGACTCAACAACCTTACCTGAGACTCCCTGTCTCTCCAAGTCTGTCCCTGCATATCTGTCCCCAGCTCTGCTGTCTGTGTGCCATCTGTTGCCTGCTCTGCCTAATGACATCATTGTGAAACATTTCCATTAGCATTTCACTTCTTTCTTATGAACATTTTATCAACTAGTCTTTGAGATATTAGGATACTAGAGTTCTTACTATGCGTTTTGGTGTACTGACAAATACTCTGATGTCCGTCTTCTTACTTTTTTCTGCCATTTTTCAACCTGGCTGGCTGGCTGGCCTAGCTGCACACACACACATTTACACAACACATGCTGCAACCTTTTGTAATTTAAATAGTTTGTTTCATATTGGCTGGCTTCCAACAATAGCTGAATTTGTAAACGCTAGCGAGCACCAATTCCGTTTCTGTGTGTTTGCTATAATCTTTGCTACCTGGTTAAATAAAGGTGAAATAAAATAAAATAAAAAAAGTTCACTAGCGACAATTTATCTTTTGCAACGAGACCATTATATATATTTAAGACAATGGTAGAAGAGAGTGTAGTTCTGTTCTGTTCAGTTTGGACTTCAGTTTATTGCTAACCTTATCACAGGGACGTCGAAGCACTACAGCTGCATGCTGATCTTGGAATAAACTGACGATAGCAAAGATTCCATCTTTGACGACGCCACATAAATGGAATAGGTACTAGCTAGCTTGATAGTTAATGTTTGCTTTAGTTTGCGCGCTAGCTCTGCAAATTCAACTAGTGTGTGAACCCTGCCAACATAAAAATAAATAAATAACATTGCTATGGACCTGCTATGGATTGACTGGATTAACCTCGCGTCAGTTACGTACATGTCCCTTTCGGACAGTAGATACGAACTCTCTATTACCTTGCCAGCTAAAGAACTGGCAGTGGATCAAACCATTGTGAGGCAAAGGGCGGAGGGGGTCGCAATCTTTTGAAATTTAAATGCGCTATTAAGTGTCTATAATCAGCACAAGTGCTTTCATTGCGTATTATTAATATTATTGAAATTACATAGTTATGTTTACAGTGATATATTGGGGGGGACAAATCATATTTTTCCCAAGATGGGGGGGTCGTGTGTCCCCCGTCCCCCCTGGGATTTCCGCCTATGTCTCATCCATTTTATTATATTGCATTACGTTGACTTTAGGCCTAGTCATTCATTGTTTATGTGAATCTACAGCAGAGAGACTCCAAATTACAGTGTGTTTCTGACCTGGAGAGAACACACACACACACACACAATGATGGAAAAGTATAGGCCCTGCTGTAGACGTGTTTGGCCCATTAGGACTGAGTGTCTTCATGGTGTACCCGCTACTGCTAACGGTGTCTGGTGAAGAGCAGCACACTCTGCTCTCCTATTACTCAGCAGGATGAACGTAACATTGCTTTAAAAGGAGTTCAGACAACCCTGGATGACAAACAAATGTAGTTATATTAGTTTGGATTGTGTGAGACAATCCATAAACAATATACACTACTGTACTCATATTGTAGGTTTTATATCACCATATTGAAAAAATAAGTTAAAAGAATTCCTGCTAATGTAGCTGGCTGAATGGTAATTGGGCTGAAGAGTCACAAAGCTATGAGTCAGTCCATTGGGTTCACATTTTTACTAAGTCACAATTCCAGACATAACATTAGCATGATTGACAAATCAAACACCAAAAATAAACTAAAATCACAGAAAGCAATTTGAAAAATTATTCTAAAGGATTGAGGATAAAACTCGTACCGAGCGGGGAGAGTAGAGGAGTATCCCATTTGAAGACGAGGGGTAACATGACATGGTGAGGAACCAGCACAAACACAGAAAAACAACTCAACCCTCATCCTTCCAACCTCATCATCCTCACTAGCATCCCTTGACATTCGTCATACACAGAATCTGCACCCCACTTGGTCATCTCCTCAATTTCTCTGGAACACTTTTGACCTTTTCTATGGCTCCCCCCTGTGGTGATTTATGAGAGGTGCAGGACTCTAGACGACAGCAATGGGAACAGACTGAGGCAGGATCAGAATTTACACACAGAAACAGTAAGCAGCCTCAAACGATTAAGGGAGAGGAGCGATAGCAGGCAGAGAGGCAATAGAGAGAGGTCAATTTGAGAGTAATCATATCTGATGATCCCTGCACCAACTGTATTGTCTTCTACAGAGAATATCCTTTTCATCTTGGGCTCCATTAATTTCTATAGGGAAATAAACTTCACTCAGTTCCAGTGTTGCTATGCTGCACAGACACTGTGCCCCAGCACTCATCCACAGAGCGTTACATCATCCGGATTATCTTCATGTATCATCCTATAAAAGGCCCTCCAGAAATCCATTAGAGGTCAGTAAACTGACAATGTATCTCCGCAGCACGCATTCACATCCTCCCGTAACTTTATTCTGCCTCTTCACAGTTCAGACAGGACAGCAGTAAGCCTCTCCTGGTAACATCCCTCTCGCAGTGCAGAGTCCCTCGTCAGCTCCACTCACAGTCTAAAGGGAGAGTCTGACCTTGACTCTTAGCAGAGGTCAGAGACGTAGTCAAAGTCTTTGAAGCAGTCCTGGTCCTTGCGGGAGAGGGTGCGGCGTTCGCGGGGCGGCGTGAGGGCGGGGGTCTCGGCGGTGAACTCCTCGTCAAAGTTGCTGACGTCCTCCCTCCCCGTGATGTTGGGGACGAACGGGGGTGGGAGCCGCCTCTGCAGCAGCGCTTCCCAGCCCACACCCTGAGAGGGGAAACAGAGAGACCGGATTGGTTCATAGAATACAGGTGAATTAAATATTCTATGCAACTGAAAACAGCAACCCGTGATGTTACAGTAGCCCATAGAGTTGGAGCAGATGCTGGAACTATTTAACACGCTCACTGATTACATACCAAGAGTTTAATCAGTGGTTTATAAGGAATGTTAACTAATGACATGTGTGTCTGTGTTTGAGGGAGAGAGAATTAGAAAGAGAGCGAGAGAGAGGGAACTTGAGAGAGAGCGACTCACCCTAAAGAAAGGCTGTTTCTTGACGTCATCAGCATCTTTCTCACCAGAGCCTAGGCGCCGCTCCGGGTTCCTCCTCAACAACTGGCAACAGAAAACAACAAACACCTCAACCCAGACATAACAACTCACAGCACAGACCAAACACTAGCTAGCAACACACACAGATGGCAAACAGCTGAACAAACATCAGAAACACTTTCACAGAAAACCCACTGACTGAAAACTAGAAGCAAAATGGCTCCACCTTTACAGTGACCAAACTGACCATGTCAATCAATGTGATTCTCTCTTGCTCCACTGGTGATTGGTGGGATGTGAATGTTGGGGGAGGAGCTTACCCGTCTCATGATGCCGATGGCCTCTGTGGAGAGGAAGCGGGGGTAGCGCACCTCGTCATTCACTATGCTGTCAAACACCTCCTCTTCATCATCACCTGGGAATGGAGACTGACACACACATAGACCACATTGTCACGCTCACAGCCACTCATTTAACCTATTATGGCTCCCCAGTGATGTGGCCGGGGAATGCCACTGTTTGGAGTGTAAGCCACACCCCACAACCAGCATTTTTAGGCTGCAGTGCCAAGCCCCACACCTGAAGCCACTCAGCCTTGTTAGGCTGCAATACACCTGGGGCATATAAGGTGCAAGTTCAGTTCAGCACGAGAAGGGGAGCTACTGGCTGAATGCTGCAGGCTGAGCATTACAGACATTTGGGAAAAGCTCCTGGCTGGATGCCGAAGGCTGAGCTAAGCCCATGGACATTGTGAAGCTGGTAAACTAGGTAGCAGCCCAGCTAGTTTTAAGTTCAGTGTAAGGTCTGATATCATTATTACTGAAACAGGACCCAAGTGGTATATATAAAGATCCAGTCCATTTAAAAAATTGTAACCTCTTACACTTCAGTGTTGTGATGCAAAAATCCTAGCAAAATGCTTGGCGCATAGAATTAAAAAAGTATTGTCAGATATTATTCATCCTAATCATACAGGTTTTTTACATGGACGATACATTGGAGATAATATAAGACAAGTACTGGAAACAATAGAACACTATGAAATATCGGGGACACCAGGCCTGGTTTTCATAGCTGATTTTGAAAAGGCTTTTGATAAAGTACGACTGGAGTTCATATAGAAATGCCTAGAATATTTCAATTTTGGGGAATCTCTTATAAAATGGGTTAAAGTTATGTATAGTAACCCTAGGTGTAAAATAGTAAATAATGGCTACATCTCAAAAAGTTTAAAACTATCTAGAGGAGTAAAACAAGGTTGTCCACTATCGGCATATCTATTTATTATTGCCATCGAAATGTTAGCTGTTAAGATTAGATCAAACAATAATATTAAGGGATTAGAAATCCGTGGCTTAAAAATGAAGGTGTCATTGTACGCTGATGATTCATGTTTTCTTTAAAACCACAATTAGAGTCTCTCCACGGCCTCTTAGAGGATCTAGATACTTTTGCTATCCTCTCTGGATTAAAACCAAATTATGATAAATGTACCAATATCGGGGACACCAGGCCTGGTTTTCATAACTGATTTTGAAAAGGCTTTTGATAAAGTACGACTGGAGTTCATATAGAAATGCCTAGAATATTTCAATTTTGGGGAATCTCTTATAAAATGGGTTAAAATTATGTATAGTAACCCTAGGTGTAAAATAGTAAATAATGGCTACATCTCAAAAAGTTTTAAACTATCTAGAGGAGTAAAACAAGGTTGTCCACTATCGGCATATCTATTTATTATTGCCATCGAAATGTTAGCTGTTAAGATTAGATCAAACAATAATATTAAGGGATTAGAAATCCGTGGCTTAAAAATGAAGGTGTCATTGTACGCTGATGATTCATGTTTTCTTTAAAACCACAATTAGAGTCTCTCCACGGCCTCTTAGAGGATCTAGATACTTTTGCTATCCTCTCTGGATTAAAACCAAATTATGATAAATGTACCAATATCGGGGACACCAGGCCTGGTTTTCATAGCTGATTTTGAAAAGGCTTTTGATAAAGTACGACTGGAGTTCATATAGAAATGCCTAGAATATTTCAATTTTGGGTCACTAAAAAATGCACATTTTACATTACCATGTAGTTTACCAATTAAATGGTCTGACGGAGATGTGGACATACTCGGTATACAAATCCCAAAAGAAAGAAATGATCTCACTCCAATAAATGTTTATAGAAAGTTAGCAAAAATAGATAAGATCTTGCTACCATGGAAAGGAAAATACCTGTCTATTTGTGGAAAAATCACCTTGATTAATTAACTCTTTAGTTATATCACAGTTTACCTATTTGCTTATGGTTTTGCCTACACCTAGTGACCTGTTTTTTAAAATTATATGAACAAAAAATATTCAATTTTATTTAGAACGGCAAGCCAGATAAAATGAAAAGTGCCTATATATATATATATATATATATATATATATATATATATATATATATATATATATATATATATATATAAACGAATATATATATATATAAACGAATATGAATTCGAGGGCAGAAATGATTAAATATTCGAGCATTAGACCTCTCACTAAAGGCATCAGTCATACAAAAGTTATACTTACATCCAAACTGGTTCTCTAGTCAATTGGTACGAATGTCTCATGCTATATTCAAGAAGGGCCTTTTCCCCTTTATTCAGATTATACTTGCTCACTTTCGGTTGTTTGAAAAGGAAATCATCTCCAAAATATCTTTATTTTTTAAACAAACCTTAGAAAGTTTGTTGCAATTTCAGTTTAATCCACCTGAAAGGACGGAACAAATAGTACAACAAATATTGTGGTTAAATTCAAATATACTACTTGATAAAAAAAACGGTATTTATCGAAGAAATGTTTAAAAAGGTATAATTTTAGTGAATGATATCATAAATAGGACTGGTGGAGTTATGTCACACATGCATTTAACACAGACATATGGAAATGTCTGCTCTACCCAAAATTACAACCAATTAATTGCAGCATTACCACATAAATGGAAGAGGCTGTCATGTTTTGTCTTTTGATCATCATGTCTTGTCCCTGTGCTTCCCTCTGCTGGTCTTATTAGGTTCTTTCCCTCTTTCTATCCCTCTCTCTCCTCCTCCCTCTCTCCCTCTTCCGCTCTCTCTCTCTATCGTTCCGTTCCTGCTCCCAGCTGTTTCTCATTCTCCTAACGACCTCATTTACTCTTTCACACCTGTCCCCTATTTTGCCCTCTGATTAGAGTCCCTATTTCTCCCTCTGTTTTCCGCTTCTGTCTTTGTCGGATTCTTGTTTGAGGTTTGCTGCTCTGTGTCCTTGTTTCGCCCTGTCGTGTTTTTGCCTTTGTCAGATGCTGCGTGTGAGCAGGTGTCTATGTCAGCTACGGTCTGTGCCTTCCTGAAGCGACCTGCAGTCTGTGGTCGCGTCTCCAGTCGTTCCTCTCTAGTGACGAGAGGTTTTCAGTTTCCTGTTTTGGATTTACCTTTGATAATATCCAGGAGAATCTTTGTTTGTTTAAAACTGGAATAAAGACTCTGTTTCTATTACGTCGCTTTTGGGTCCTCCTTCATCAGCATAACAGAAGAATCCGACCAAGAATGGACCCAGCGACTACGGATTCTCGCAAGACTGCCATCGAGATCCAGGGAGCAATGCTCGGCAGACACGAGCAGGAATTGTCTGCTGCTCGTCATGCCGTTGAGACCCTGGCCGCTCATGTCTCCGATCTCTCAGGACAGTTTCAGAGTCTTCGTCTCGTGCCACCAGCTACTTCCTGGTCTTCCAAGTCTCCGGAACCTAGGGTTAATAACCCACCTTGTTACTCTGGGCAGCCCACTGAGTGTCGCTCCTTTCTCACCCAGTGTGATATTGTGTTCTCTCTCCAGCCCAACACATACTCAGGAGAGAGAGCTCGGATCGCTTACGTCATATCGCTCCTTACTGGTCGGGCTCGGGAGTGGGGCACAGCTATCTGGGAAGCAAGGGCTGAGTGTTCTAACGTTTATCAGAACTTTAAGGAGGAGATGATACGCGTTTTTGATCGTTCTGTTTTTGGGAAGGAGGCTTCCAGGGTCCTGGCTTCCCTATGTCAAGGTGATCGATCCATAACGGA
Organism: Salvelinus fontinalis; assembly: GCF_029448725.1. NCBI lineage: Eukaryota > Metazoa > Chordata > Actinopteri > Salmoniformes > Salmonidae > Salvelinus > Salvelinus fontinalis. The sequence continues at coordinate 17,311,517 of NC_074698.1, forward strand.
TTACTCTATAGAGTTTCGCACTCTTGCTGCATCCAGTGACTGGAACGAGCCGGCGTTGCTCGCTCGTTTTCTGGAGGGACTTCACGCTGAGGTTAAGGATGAGATTCTCTCCCGGGAGGTTCCTTCCAGCGTGGACTCTTTGATTGCACTCGCCATCCGCATAGAACGACGGGTAGATCTTCGTCACCGAGCTCGTGGAAGAGAGCTCGCGTTAACGGTGTTTCCCCTCTCCGCATCTCAACCATCTTCTCCCATCAGCTCAGAGACTGAGCCCATGCAGCTGGGAGGTATTCGCATCTCGACTAAGGAGAGGGAACGAAGAATCACCAACCGCCTTTGTCTCTATTGCGGTTCTGCTGGACATTTTGTCATGTCATGTCCAGTAAAAGCCAGAGCTCATCAGTAAGCGGAGGGCTACTGGTGAGCGCTACTACTCAGGTCTCTCCATCAAGATCCTGTACTACCTTGTCGGTCCATCTACGCTGGACCGGTTCGGCTGCTTCCTGCAGTGCCTTGATAGACTCTGGGGCTGAGGGTTGTTTTATGGACGAAGCATGGGCTCGGAAACATGACATTCCTCTCAGACAGTTAGGGAGGCCCACGCCCATGTTCGCCTTAGATGGTAGTTCTCTTCCCAGTATCAGATGTGAGACACTACCTTTAACCCTCACAGTATCTGGTAACCACAGTGAGACCATTTCCTTTTTGATTTTTCGTTCACCTTTTACACCTGTTGTTTTGGGTCATCCCTGGCTAGTATGTCATAATCCTTCTATTAATTGGTCTAGTAATTCTATCCTATCCTGGAATGTTTCTTGTCATGTGAAGTGTTTAATGTCTGCTATACCTCCTGTTTCTTCTGTCCCCTCTACTCAGGAGGAACCTGGTGATTTGACAGGAGTGCCGGAGGAATATCATGATCTACGCACGGTCTTCAGTCGGTCCAGAGCCAACTCTCTTCCTCCTCACCGGTCGTATGATTGTTGTATTGATCTCCTTCCGGGGACCACTCCGCCTCGGGGTAGACTATACTCTCTGTCGGCTCCCGAACGTAAGGCTCTCGAGGATTATCTGTCTGTTTCTCTCGACGCCGGTACCGTGGTGCCTTCCTCCTCTCCCGCCGGAGCGGGGTTTTTCTTTGTTAAGAAGAAGGACGGTACTCTGCGCCCCTGCGTGGATTATCGAGGGCTGAATGACATAACGGTTAAGAATCGTTATCCGCTTCCCCTTATGTTGTCAGCCTTCGAGATGCTGCAGGGAGCCAGGTTCTTTACTAAGTTGGACCTTCGTAACGCTTACCATCTCGTACGCATCAGAGAGGGGGACGAGTGGAAAACGGCGTTTAACACTCCGTTAGGGCATTTTGAATACCGGGTTCTGCCGTTCGGTCTCTCTAATGCTCCAGCTGTCTTTCAGGCATTAGTTAATGATGTACTGAGAGACATGCTGAACATCTTTGTTTTCGTTTACCTTGACGATATCCTGATTTTTTTCACCGTCACTCGAGATTCATGTTCAGCACGTTCGACGTGTACTCCAGCGCCTTTTAGAGAATTGTCTCTACGTGAAGGCTGAGAAGTGCGCCTTTCATGTCTCCTCTGTCACTTTTCTCGGTTCTGTTATTTCCGCTGAAGGCATTCAGATGGATCCCGCTAAGGTCCAGGCTGTCAGCGATTGGCCCGTTCCTAAGTCACGTGTCGAGTTGCAGCGCTTTCTCGGTTTCGCTAATTTCTATCGGCGTTTCATTCGTAATTTCGGTCAAGTGGCTGCCCCTCTCACAGCTCTGACTTCTGTCAAGACTTGCTTTAAGTGGTCCGGTTCCGCCCAGGGAGCTTTTGATCTCCTCAAGAAGCGTTTTACATCCACCCCTATCCTTGTTACTCCTGACGTCACTAAACAATTCATTGTCGAGGTTGACGCTTCAGAGGTGGGCGTGGGAGCCATTCTGTCCCAGCGCTTCCAGTCTGACGATAAGGTTCATCCTTGCGCTTACTTTTCTCATCGCATGTCGCCATCGGAACGCAACTATGATGTGGGTAACCGCGAACTGCTCGCTATCCGCTTAGCCATAGGCGAATGGCGACAGTGGTTGGAGGGGGCGACCGTTCCTTTTGTCGTTTGGACTGACCATAAGAACCTTGAGTACATCCGTTCTGCCAAACGACTTAATGCACGTCAAGCTCGTTGGGCGTTGTTTTTCGCTCGTTTCGAGTTCGTGATTTCCTATCGCCCGGGAAATAAGAACACCAAGCCTGATGCCTTATCCCGTCTCTTTAGTTCTTCTGTGGTTTCTACCGACCCCGAGGGGATTCTCCCTGAAGGGCGTGTTGTCGGGTTGACTGTCTGGGGAATTGAGAGACAGGTAAAGCAAGCACTCACTCACACTGCGTCGCCGCGCGCTTGTCCTAGTAACCTTCTGTTTGTTCCTGTCTCTACTCGTCTGGCTGTTCTTCAGTGGGCTCATTCTGCCAAGTTAGCTGGCCACCCCGGCGTTCGGGGTACGCTTGCTTCTATTCGCCAGCGGTTTTGGTGGCCTACTCAGGAGCGGGACACGCGCCGTTTCGTGGCTGCTTGTTCGGACTGCGCGCAGACTAAGTCAGGTAACTCTCCTCCTGCCGGTCGTCTCAGACCGCTTCCCATTCCTTCTCGACCATGGTCTCACATCGCCTTAGACTTTATTACCGGTCTGCCTTCGTCTGCGGGGAAGACTGTGATTCTTACGGTTATCGATAGGTTCTCTAAGGCGGCACATTTCATTCCCCTCGCTAAGCTTCCTTCCGCTAAGGAGACGGCACAAATCATCATTGAGAATGTGTTCAGAATTCATGGCCTCCCGTTAGACGCCGTTTCAGACAGAGGTCCGCAATTCACGTCACAGTTTTGGAGGGAGTTCTGTCGTTTGATTGGTGCTTCCGTCAGTCTCTCTTCCGGGTTTCATCCCCAGTCTAACGGTCAAGCAGAAAGGGCCAATCAGTCGATTGGTCGCATTTTACGCAGCCTTTCGTTTCGAAACCCTGCGTCTTGGGCAGAACAGCTCCCCTGGGCTGAGTACGCTCACAACTCGCTTCCTTCGTCTGCTACCGGGCTATCTCCGTTTCAGAGTAGTCTTGGTTAACAGCCTCCTCTGTTCTCGTCCCAGCTCGCCGAGTCCAGCGTTCCCTCCGCTCAGGCTTTTGTCCAACGTTGTGAGCGCACTTGGAGGAGGGTCAGGTCTGCACTTTGCCGTTACAGGGCGCAGACTGTGAGAGCCGCCAATAAGCGTAGGATTAAGAGTCCTAGGTATTGTCGCGGTCAGAGAGTGTGGCTTTCCACTCGTAACCTTCCCCTTACGACAGCTTCTCGCAAGTTGACTCCGCGGTACATTGGTCCGTTCCGTGTCTCTCAGGTCGTCAATCCTGTCGCTGTGCGACTGCTTCTTCCGCGACATCTTCGTCGCGTCCACCCTGTCTTCCATGTCTCTTGTGTCAAGCCTTTTCTTCGCGCTCCCGTTCGTCTTCCCTCCCCCCCTCCCGTCCTTGTCGAGGGCGCACCTATTTACAAGGTACGGAAGATCATGGACATGCGTTCTCGGGGACGTGGTCACCAGTACTTAGTGGATTGGGAGGGTTACGGTCCTGAGGAGTTGGGTTCCATCTCGGGACGTGCTGGACCGTTCGTTGATTGATGATTTCCTTTGTTGCCGCCAGGGTTCCTCCTCGAGTGCGCCAGGAGGCGCTCGGTGAGTGGGGGGGTACTGTCATGTTTTGTCTTTTGATCATCATGTCTTGTCCCTGTGCTTCCCTCTGCTGGTCTTATTAGGTTCTTTCCCTCTTTCTATCCCTCTCTCTCCTCCTCCCTCTCTCCCTCTTCCGCTCTCTCTCTCTATCGTTCCGTTCCTGCTCCCAGCTGTTTCTCATTCTCCTAACGACCTCATTTACTCTTTCACACCTGTCCCCTATTTTGCCCTCTGATTAGAGTCCCTATTTCTCCCTCTGTTTTCCGCTTCTGTCTTTGTCGGATTCTTGTTTGAGGTTTGCTGCTCTGTGTCCTTGTTTCGCCCTGTCGTGTTTTTGCCTTTGTCAGATGCTGCGTGTGAGCAGGTGTCTATGTCAGCTACGGTCTGTGCCTTCCTGAAGCGACCTGCAGTCTGTGGTCGCGTCTCCAGTCGTTCCTCTCTAGTGACGAGAGGTTTTCAGTTTCCTGTTTTGGATTTACCTTTGATAATATCCAGGAGAATCTTTGTTTGTTTAAAACTGGAATAAAGACTCTGTTTCTATTACGTCGCTTTTGGGTCCTCCTTCATCAGCATAACAGAGGCAAGTAGAAGGGGAAAAAAGTAAGGAACTTGTATGTCGGCCCTGTATTAAAGAACATACATGGTTAAAGAAAAGTGTGATAAATAAAAACATATACCAATTTCATTTAAGGACCAAAAAACTGACAGCTGTGCCATATAAATTGCAAAATAGTTGGGAAGAGATTTTCGATGTACCCATTCCATGGCACATGGTTTATGAATTGATACGCAAAACAACTCCGGATTCAAAACTTCTAATTTTTCAATTTAAATTACTATACAAAATTCTTGCAACTAATAGAATGTTATATATATGGGGGATACAATATTCCCAGCTCTGCAGATTCTGCTGTGAGGAGGCAGTCATTAGATCATTTATTTTGGTATTGTCCATATGTAGCTCGTTTTTGGTCACAGGTCCAGAAATGGCTGAAGAATTGCAACATTTTCCTAGAACTAACGCTACAGATAGCAATACTGGGTGATTTGAAAAGCCATAGTCAATCAATCAATAATATAATAATTATTTTAGCAAAAAAAATTTTTTAATTTACAATCTGTAGAAGCTATGAGAATAGAAAAGGTTCAATTATTTTGTGAAGCATCACAGCACAGTTGAAAAATATATGGCAAATAGAAATCCGAAATGGATGATGTTGAATGGAGCTGAAGGGTGGGACTAATAACAAGATAAACAATGTAAAGCATACTGTAAAAGCATACTGTAAAATGTATATAGGTTTGGAACTTTTGTGAAATAGCACAGTTACAAATAGAAATCAAACTGGATGGACATCAGAAATAGAGGAAGGACTAAGAACAAACAAGAGAACTATTGTAAAGTAAACTGTGTCTGTAAAATGTGTATAAGATGTATAAATTGAAGGTAAAAGCAGAAGTGTTTATTAGTTTACTCCAATTGGGGGATCAGTGGTAGGGTTTGCGGGGAATAATAATAAAGGTATATTCTTTAAAAAAGTATGTATGTCTATATAGGTATGTGTATGCATGCGTGTATGGATATATATATTTACCCCAAAAATATGGGGGATTGGAAATGATGCAGACAATTACATTGGAAGCAACATTCTTTCCGCAATATTAAGCTGATCCACTTTTTTTTAAAGTTCAGTGTAACTTTAAGTTCAGTTAAGCCCTGTGTGGGAGAGTGTTTTGTTTTCAGTTACAGTTTGAGAACTATCTTTGTGACGCTTTTATCTTGAATAAATATGCCGGCTTGGCTTATGTTGTGCTTCTGTGTGTTGGACTTCTGTCATTATTACTCACCATTGCCATCCAACCAGCCATGCCTAGTGAGTCGTTACACTATATTAATTTATGTAACATATGGCTCAAACACACATCACTTGATGTAATATAGACTAAAGTGCTGTATTACCTTAAAGGCTTAAAGTATTTATTACTGGTTTAAAGTATATATTACCTTAAAGGTGGGGACCTAACTCATTAAAGGGATTCTTTTGTATACTTTTTAGCCAGTAGTTCTGAAAGTGGTCCCCTGAAATTGCCTCTCTCTCGCTCTGTCGGTGCATCATGTGCATCTTGCTAGCTGTCACTCATATGGCGAGGGGCTGAAGCTCATTGGTTGAACTCGAATTGCTAGGGGGCTGGACCACTTGAGGGAAAATGGTGCAACACAGCTTCCAGAACTAGGGATTTCGTGGCTAATTGAGGTAAGACAGTAATTCTCCTAATTAATTATGCATGTATGAACTACACATTGACACATCCAGCCCAAAGCTGGAGGTTTAAAAAATACTTACCAGTCGCAAATGTTCCAGAGCATGTCTAAATAATGAGGCTAGATATGTATGGAGTCATATTTATATAATTCTCTGAAGAGGTTTTTAGAGTCAAGTCTCTTACCTCTCCCACCAGCATCTCATACACCAGTACTCCCAGACCCCACCAGTCCACTGCCCTGGTGTAGGAGGTGTCTGTCAGAACCTCTGGAGCCAGGAACTCAGGAGTACCACAGAACGTACTGGTCCTGTCCCCATAGCCCATACCTGGGGAAGTAGAGAGAGATCAGGAACGAGAAGCAGTGAGAGAGAGGTTGTTGTGAGAGAAAAACAGAGAGAGGAAGGAGAGTGAGAGACACACAAACTGAGTCAGAAATATAGAAAAACATGAGCACATAAGCAAAAAATTGGCTTCAATAAATAGACTCAAAAGTACTCCAAACTACAACCGCTATGACCTTGCATCCTTACAGAGCTCTGAAGACATGATGAATAAGTTAGAGAACATACCCTCTTTGCAGAGCCCGAAGTCTGCGATCTTCACATAGCCCTGTGTATCCAGCAACAAGTTATCCAGTTTAAGGTCCCTGAGGAGGAGGGATGAAGATTCATTCAAAATTGATGGGTACTCTGAGGATGAAGGGGTAGGAGGATGAGAGGGTGTCTTTTATGTGTTCTGTGTTTCATGTCTACCCAGAGTACTCACCGGTACACAATCTTATGGTCATGAAGAAACTGCAGGCCCAAAACCACACAGGCTCCGTAGAACCTGCAGGACAAACACACACACACACACACACGACAGTAACAGCAGACCGTGGATGGATATGAGTACACATACAGTACACAACCATATGAACACAAATATACATATCTCAAAGCATGCCTGCTCCTCCCCCATGTTCCATTACACATTCAGTAGAACACAGCAAACACACCAACACACAGCGGTACCCACACGGCTCGGGGCTCTGTAAAGACGTCTGCGTGGATGTGCATCATGAGGTCACCCCCAGCCGTGTACTCCATGACGAAGCACACGTGTTCTGGGGTCTGGAAACATGCAAACAGGTTGACCAGGAAGGGATGGTGAGAGCTGTTCACCGTCTCAAAAATACGCTTCTCACACATCAGACTGAGGAGAGGGAGAGAGAAGATAGAATGATAGAAGACAACAGGAAAGAGAGACAACTGTCTAATGTCAAGTATGTAAACAGTATGTAAACACACAGTTAACTTGTACAGTGTATGTCTTTGCCATGGTTTGTTGCTGATCAGTTTTGTGTTGACAATTTTGTGGCACACTGTATATAAAACTAGACAAGTAATTTCACCATGATGGAGGTAATATATTGTCAGACAGAGGCATGATATAGTTGGCCTGTGTTCTGTCATGGCCTGTGTTGCATTCTAGTGTTGATCCATACCTGTCCACTTCATCCCGCGCCACAATGTCTCCCTTCTTCAGGGCTTTGATAGCGTACACACTGCCTGTCCTCTTGTACTCTGACAACAACACCTGGAAAACACCAGTGGTTCATCTGAATCTCAACCTAAATCCTCTGGATGGAGAACTTCCAAACAAAGAGAGGATATTTCAAATGTGAGGACACATACTTTGCCAAAGTGTCCCCTGCCCAGCACAGCGATCAGCTTGAAGTCCTGCAGACACAGAGGGCCTTTGCTCTGTCTAATACCAGGACACAAAGAAAATAATAACGATCACAATCACTGAAATAGCCTTTACTTTACTATGTTGAATGGTCATCTGCTAGCTGAAGAAACAGGATGCAGTATTATCTGATGTGTTGTGCCTACCTAGCACTTCTATAAAGAGCATGTTGCTGTGTTACATGTCTCCGTGGCTACAGTAACGTGTTATGGAGGAGGTCAGGTCATGTGGCCATATTGTGAGTGGGTGTGTTTCTCCAGCATCATACTGTGGGGGCCATATTGTGAGAGGATGTACTCAGGTGTGAGTGCGAGGACACACTGTGCCAACTCTGCATGGTGCTGTACCTGCGCAGGGAACTCATGGATAGGGTTCTGGTTGGCCGCCCTTGGGCGAGGTCCGGAGGGGACAAGGGCTCGATCACAGGCTGTTCCTGAGAGTGAGAGAAAAAGAGAGACAGAGAAAGAAAGATATAAAGAGGTGAGAGATAGATAAAGAGAATGAGGAAGAAGGTGAGAGAGGGAGAAGGAAAAACAGACAGACAGGGCAACAGTAATTCTGTCCCTCATCATTATTAGTAGCCAGTTCCCTGCTGGCTGGCTGGCTGGCTGCTCAATCCCTCTCCTCTCTTCCTCGTTCCCTCGTTACTGTTAATTAGTTGTCTAAAAACACCCGAGTAACTAATCCAGTAAACCCACAGCCCCACTGACCATACCATCTGTTACCAAGGCCCTCCCTTCCTCCGCATCTCTCTCCCTCTGTCCCTCTCTCTCTGTCCTCTCGTGCCAATCATGTTTTACACACTGGGAATCGAACACAGATTGGGCTTTGATCGAATTAAAGCTCCTTCGATCCAATTTGGTCTAATTAGTGTGGATTTCTCCCTTTCCCCTCTTATTGTTACCTCTCTCCTCTCCTTCCTCCCAGGCCCTGCTCTGTCTCGCTCCAGATTCATCCTAGGCTAATAGTCCAATATGACTGAACCACTGTTTTCTAGTCAAAGGCTTTCTGGAGGGAATGGCCAAAGGGAATGTGATACTACAGAGATGGCTATCAGATGATTATCACTCCACTGCCGCATCCTCCCATCCCTCCCTCATCCTTCCCTCCTTCCCTCCTTCCCTCCCTCAACCTCTCATCCCTCCCTCCATCCCTTATCCCTTTCTTCATCCCTCCCTTCTCTTCTTCTCACCAGGTGGGGTGTGTCAACAACGTCTCTCCTGATCTCAGGTCTCGGAGGAGAGTCGCTCTCCAGAGTCAGCTTCTCCACTGAGATCTCCCTACGACACACACAGAAACACCAGTCAACAGTTTCCCCATGTACAGTATATGTTGTGCTTGGTGTCTGAAGCATTACAGAGGTGTGAAAAAGGGTATCTCTGTGTGTGTGTACAGTACCCAGAATGTGAGCGTGCGTGTGTGTGTGTGGTGTACCCAGAATGTGAGCGTGCGTGTGTGTGTGGGGTGTAGCTGGGAACGTTGTTTCCAGTAGGGATGGCGTTCCTCAGTAGGCGGACCCAGGTGGCGATGTCAACATTCATCTGACGAGCACGCAGGAACGCTTTACCTGCAACATACCCAACACACATGGCAGTAACCGCAACACACACACACACAACATAGACACAAGGCAATAAGATATACTGATAAACATAAATCCCCCTGAAATGCAATCTATCCTGTTATCGCAGCTAATTTTAACATGGTTTACTCAATCCATTAGGATTGCCCAGATTGCACTGAAGAAGTTTCAACCCTGACACACTCAAGTTGTCATACTCCAAAGCATTAAAACCACCTCAACCATCAGATTAATCCACAGCACTGCTAGCAATGCCAACACTAGATGGCAATACAGAGCACAGAGAGGTACAAAGTGGGTTCTGGGTGGAGATTGCATGTAGTCACATATCTAGGACCTCCCCCAATCCTAATGTGACCCATTAGGGATGAAACACTAAATTGACTGTAGATCAGTGTCTAGGGGGCAACTCCATGCTACTCAGTGTGGAAGCAGTGGGGCGTCAGTCAGATGATGCAGGTGTGAGCCCTATAGGGATGCTGTGATACATGGAGCCAGGCTTGGCAGCTGCTGACAACATACAGAACAAAATGGGGCTTTATCTAAGACTTTACACATACTAACACAACACACTGTTCTGAGAAAAGCTTCTCTTACCATGCTGTTTGGAGAAAACCTTCTTTTGTCTCTGCAGTCTTGGGCCTCTCTCTATGACTGGGTTGAAGAACATTACCTAAAATACACACATATCAGTGGAGGCTCATCAGAGGAGAAAGGGGAGGACCATCCTCCTCAGTGAATTTCATAAAAATAGTGCAACATCTAAAAAAGTTATAATTTTTAGAGAAAACTATACTAAATATATTAACGTAACCACATAATTGATTAAAACACACTGCTTTGCAATGAAGGTCTACAGTAGCTTCAACAGCACTCTGTAGGGTACCACTATAGTCTAGCTGGTAGTTTCCACCCTCTGGGTACATTGACTTCAATACAAAACCTAGGAGGCTCATGGTTCTCACCCCATTCCATAGACTTACACAGTAACTATGACAACATCCGGAGGACGTCCTCCAACCTATCCGAGCTCTTGCAGCATGAAGTGCGAGATAATTAATCTATAAAAAGCATAAACTACAGCTAGCTAGCACTGCAGTGCTTAAAAAATGTGATGAGTAGTTGACTCAAAGAGGAAAAACATTTAACAAATACATTTCTTAAAAAATGAAGAAGCTACCTAGCAGAGATATTTAATATTTTTTCACTTTCACTTTCACTTACTTAGCTAGCGAATGCAGCTAGCTAGTTTAGCCTACTTAAACACCCGGCTCAAACAGAGAGGGACACTATGTTCGCTAGCTGGCTATGGAGAACCAACACTGGAACTCTTCCAAGTCAAGGTAAGCTTTTGATGTTATTCATTTACTACCACCGGTGCCTGCCGGTGTAACTGCTAAACTGATTGCTGACTACATTGCTGACTGATTGCTGACTTGTACTGCATGATTGTAGTGGGTTTACTAACACGTTAGTTTTAGTAGCTATGTTGACTATGACGTTAGTTAATAATGGTGACAATGATGTAGGGTGTGTGTGGCGGTTATGATATGAAGCTTAGAAAAAGCTTAGAAAGATTTTTTTGCCTGGTCACAGACAGCTGATGTATTTGTTGTGCACTGAAGTCCACAAGCGAAGGGAAAGGGTGCGAGGAGGAGAGCACGTGGATGCGAGAAGGAATTATAGCTACAACGATCAATGTATTCATACTGTTTATATGTGGCTGCTATGAAAGTGACCTGTGTTTGCGTGTGATCAGGGCTTCATTCATTCCGCCGATTCTGTTGAAAAGCATTCTTAAACGGAAGCAAACGGAACAAAATGGGAATAAACATATTTGAATTTGTCCAATAGAAACTCGTTTACAACTGTTGGACTAATGATTACCAGCTAGATGCTGGTAAGAGTGTGCAAAGCGGTATTGAATGTGTCACTGTCTGTCACCTTGATTACTCAAATGTATCTCGACCTGTGCACCTACGTTGTAAACTTTCATTCATAGGCTAGGTTGTAGAAACCTTATGATAGGTATAAGGAAAATTTGAGAATCATGTAGTAGCCAAAACCTATCGATGTTACATTGAGCTGGGTGAATGGAATATGAATGACAGTCATCCAATATGCTGTAATTGAAATAAGGCCATGCTCATAAAACAAAATGTGTTTCCTCCCTCATCTTAGATAGCACTGACCACCAATGACACATACAGTACCAGTCAAAAGTTTGGACACACCTACTCATTCAAGGGTTTTTCTTTATATTTTACTATTTTCTACATTGTATAATAATAGTGAAGACATCAACACTATGAAATAACACATATGGAATCATGTAGTAAGCAAAAAAGTGTTAAACAAATCAAAATATATTTTAGATTTTACTAACCACCCTTTGCCTTGATGACAGCTAAAAATAGTAAAAAATAAAGAAAAACCCTTGAATGAGTAGGTGTGTCAAAACTTTTGACTGGTACTGTATTGTATAGTTCAGTATTGAGTAGGGATGTATGTGTTGGTGTGTGTGCATGTTCGCATGTCTCTGTCTGTGTATGCGTGCATGTGTGTATGTGCGTGTGTGTGTGTGCGCATACACGTGTGTATTCAGGGCGAGGTGTGTGTACCTCTGCCAGCAGCAGGCCCTGAGGCTCCAGCTCCAGCTGAACTTTGTGTCTCTGGTTGTCCAGGAAGTCCTCCAGCTTCAGGTACTTGAGAGCACACAGGGAGCGATAGTCCCTCCAGTACACTGCTATCTCCATCTCCCTGGACTGAGACGAAACACAGGTCAACACACATACTGTTTCAACCACAGGTGTACATACACTTCTTTTCACCTTTTCACGCTCTCTCAATTCTCAATGTGCCTATCTCTCGCTCTCTCAATTCAATTCAAGGGGCTTTATTGGCATGAGAAACTTATGTTAATATGGCCTCTCTCTCTCTCTCTCTCTCTCTCTCTCTCTCTCTCTCTCTCTCTCTCTCTCTCTCTCTCTCTCTCTCTCCTCTCTCTCTCTCTCTCTCTCTCTCTCTCTCCCTCTCTCTCTCTCTCTCTCTCCTCTCTCTCTCTCTCTCTCTCTCTCTCTCTCTCTCTCTCTCTCTCTCTCTCTCTCTCTCTCTCTCTCTCTCTCTCTCTCTCTCTCTCTCTCTCTCTCTCTCTCTCTCTCTCTCTCTCTCTCTCTCTCTCTCTCTCTCTCTCTCTCTCTCTCTCTCTCTCTCTCTCTCTCAGTATTGTGTTAGTGTAATGTAGTATCTTACTCTTTCCAGTTCTACAGTGAAGGTCTGGTCCCAGGCCTGCTCTCCCACTGTCTTCCAGCACGTCTGTCCCACCACTGTGTTCTCCAGCTTCAACACCGCACTCACCTCCGCTGTTCAACACAATACCATAACACATGTTTAGAAACTCACTACACAACACAAATGGACAGATATGTGAACCCCCTCCACACACACACACACACACACACACACACACACACACACACACACACACACACACACACACACACACACACACACACACACACACACACACACACACACACACACACACACACTTACAGGAGAGTTCGTCGGTCTTGCCGGGGATCCTGAGGCTCATGCTGCTGGTGCTGCGGCTGTAGAGACCACTGAGTTTGAAGGAGCGTCCGTCCCCTGGGATGTAGCAAGGCAAGACCACCGGGGTTCCTCTACTGCGTCCCGGGACCACCTCCAACACCCCTACACAGCCCAGCAAACGCACCTGCAGAGTACCTAGGAGAGCGAGAGAGAGAGCGAGAGAGAGAGTTGATATGAGATGTTTGAGTAGAAGTGAGAGTATCATACCTGGTTCAAAAGATTTATAACTTGGGAGAGATATTCAACTGAATCCATGAGTTTCTGATGCATTAGAGCCTTCAGTTAGGTATAGACAGAGAGTCAGTGATAGGGTATAGAGAGACTGTAAGAGTCAGTGATAGGGTATAGAGAGACTGTAAGAGTCAGTGATAGGGTATAGAGAGGCTGTAAGAGTCAGTGATAGGGTATAGAGAGACTGTAAGAGTCAGCGATAGGGTATAGAGAGACTGTAAGAGTCAGCGATAGGGTATAGAGAGACTGTAAGAGTCAGCGATAGGGTATAGAGAGACTGTAAGAGTCAGTGATAGGGTATAGAGAGGCTGTAAGAGTCAGTGATAGGGTATAGAGAGACTGTAAGAGTCAGCGATAGGGTATAGAGAGACTGTAAGAGTCAGTGATAGGGTATAGAGAGGCTGTAAGAGTCAGTGATAGGGTATAGAGAGACTGTAAGAGTCAGTGATAGGGTATAGAGAGGCTGTAAGAGTCAGTGATAGGGTATAGAGAGACTGTAAGAGTCAGTGATAGGGTATAGAGAGGCTGTAAGAGTCAGTGATAGGGTATAGAGAGACTGTAAGAGTCAGCGATAGGGTATAGAGAGACTGTAAGAGTCAGTGATAGGGTATAGAGAGGCTGTAAGAGTCAGTGATAGGGTATAGAGAGACTGTAAGAGTCAGTGATAGGGTATAGCGAGACTGTAAGAGTCAGTGATAGGGTATAGAGAGGCTGTAAGAGTCAGTGATAGGGTATAGAGAGGCTGTAAGAGTCACTGATAGACTATAAGTGTATCACCAGTGAGTGGGGAGGGCTTGCAGAGGGTGCTGTACTGGTTGTGTACATAGGGGGTTCCGTGTCTGGAGCTGAAGGCTGAGGAGGAGGCCAGCACCAGCTCTTCCTTGATGAGGCAGGCCTTGGGGTGGTCGTCCGTCAGCTCCAGCAAACGCTGCTCCAGAGAGCCTCTCAGCAGGTCACAGCGCTGGGACGACTCACTCAGACCACACTGGGCCTGGGGAGAGAGAGGAGAGAGGGGTTACAATGGTGGGTGTGTTTGTGTGTGTGTGTGCATTTAAATGTGCCCTAAATGGTGTGTGTGTGTTTTTTGTGTGTATGTGTGCATTAAATGTGCATTCATGTGTGAGATCCAGACAGTAGTCTTGTGTGTGAACTCTGACCTCTGACATGGCCTTCTTGTCCTGGACCTTCCCTACTCCCAGCAGCCTCAGCATGTTCTTGGCTCCCTCAGCCATGGCGTGCTCCACACGGTAATGATGCCACAGCTCCTCCACACGCAGCTCCACCCCACACGTGTCTGGCTTACCTGGGGAGAGCGATAACAAACCATTTACTGACCCCTTGACTTTTTACACATTTTGTTGTGTTACAGCCTTATTCTAAAATGGAGTAAATTCATTTCCCCCTCATCAATCTACACATAATACACCATAATGACAAAGCAAGAGCAGGTTTTAAGACATTTTTGCAAATGTAAAAAAATGAATAATAATTAAACATGACATTTACATAAGTATTCAGACTCAGTACTTTGTTGAAGCACCTTTGGCAGTGATTACAGCCTTTTGTCTTCTTGGGTATGATGCTACAAGCTTGGCACAACTGTATTTGGAAAGTTTCTCCCATTCTTCTCTGCAGATCCTTTCAAGCTCTGTCAGGTTGGATGGGGAGCATCGCTGCACAGCTATTTTCAGGTCTCTCCAGACATGTTCAAATCGGGTTCAAGTCTGGGCTCTGGCTGGGCCACTCAAAGTCATTCAGAGACTTGTCCCGAAGCCACTCTTGCGTTGTCTTTGCTGTGTGCTTAGGGTTGTTGTCCTGTTGGAAGGTGAACCTTCGCCCCAGTCTGAGCTTCTGTGTGCTCTGAAGCAGGTTTTAATCAAGGATCTCTCTCTGTACTTTGCTCCATTCATATTTCCCTTGATCCTGACTAGTCTCCCAGTCCCTGCCGCTGAAAAACATCCCCACAGTATGATGCTGCCACCACCATGCTTCCCCATAGGGATGGTGCCAGGTTTTCTCCAGATGTGACGCTTGGCATTCAGGCCAAATGTTCAATCTTGGTTTCATCAGACTAGAGAATCTTGTTTCTCATGGTCTGAGAGTCCTTTAGGTGCCTTTTGGCAAACTCCAAGGGTTCTGTCATGTGCCTTTTACTGAGGAGGGGCTTCCGTCTGGCCACTCTACCATAGAGGCCTGATTGGTGGAGTGCTGCAGAGATGGTTGTCCTTCTAGAAGGTTCTCCCATCTCCAAATTGAAACTCTGGAGCTCTGTCAGAGTGACCATCAGGATCTTGGTCATGTCCCTGACAAAGGCCCTTCTCCCCTGATTGCTCAGTTTGGCCGGGCGCCAACTCTAGAAATAGTCTTGGTGGTTCCAAACTTCTTCCATTTTAGAATGATGGAGGCCACTGTGTTCTTGGGGACCTTCAATGCTGCAGAAATGTTTTGGTACCCTTCCCCAGATCTGTGCCTCGACACAATCCTGTCTCGGAGCTCTACGGACAATTCCTTCGACCTCATGGCTTGGTTTCTGCTCTGACATGCACTGTCAACTGTGGGCCATATATAGACAGGTGTGTGCCTTTCCAAATCATGTCCAATCAATTGAATTTACCACAGTGGACTCCAATCAAGTTGTAGAAACATCTCAAGGATGATCAGTAGAAGCAGGATGCACCTGAGCTCAATTTGGAGTCTCATAGCAAAGGGTCTGAATACTTATGTAAATAAGGTATTTCTGTTTTGTATTTGTAATAAATTTGCAAAAATTTCGAAGTACCTGTTTTCTTGTCATTATGGGGTATTGTGTAGATTTATGAGAGACTTTTTTAGATCAATTTTAGAATAAGGCTATAACATAACATTTGGAAAAAGTCATGGGGTCTGAATACTTTCCGAATGCACTGTATAGAGTTTTCTTTCATAATATGATAAAGTCATTTGTACTGAAAATCAAGATAATGTGAGGTTTTGATGGGGTGTTGATGTATTTGTGTGCGTCTGTGTGTGTCCTAAGTTAGGCATGGTTCATGACTTATGAGGCTAAATGCCCTGCAGCTCTGATCTATTCTTAAACCAAAGGAGGGAGGAAGGTAGAGCGAAGAAGGTAGGGAGACGGAAATAGACACAGCAATCCATATAAAGATATGGGCTTAAATCTGCCTCTTTACTTCCTGTGCTTTTCCCATCTTCTCACTCTCTTTCTCGTTCTCTCTCCCGCTTTCCATATCTTACTATTTGTTTCCTTATCTTTCTCTCTCTCCCCTTTTCCCTCTGTCTCTAACCTCGGGTAAATGAAGCATTACTTTTTGCTGTTGGGCAATATCATGGGGATGCAGGAACATCAATAAGGCCTTAACCTGTGTGGAAGTGAGCCCAGGTGTGTGTGTGTGTGTGAGTGTGTGTGAGTGTGTGTGAGTGTGTGAGTGTGTGTGTGTGTGTGTGTGTGTGTGTGTGTGAGTGTGAGAGTGTGAGAGTGTGTGTGTGTGGTGTATGGAGTGGAGTAGGTTATAATAATGTCCACTCTGCACTTCTGAGGAGGGCATTGATCTGTTACCCACACTTCATAAAACATTTAACGATAGATGTACAGATTACAGACAGACATACAGAGGGATGAAGAGACAGACAGTCAGAAAGGAAAACGGACAGACAAGCAGGCAGGCAATCAGGCAGACAGACAGACAGATATTTACCCTGGATATCTTCAGTCTGCTCAGTGGCCTGCATGGCCTTGCGGATCTGCATGCGGATGATGTCAATCTTGGTCTTGCTGTCCTGCAGCATCTGCTGGGCCGTCTGATGCATCTTCTTGTCCTATAAGCGACACCGTACAGTGAGGACAGTAAAATAGCAGACAGCTCACAAATACACACCCCTGCTAACCGTCACTACTCAGAGAAGAATCAGGCTGAGGGAAGAACTGACTAGAGACATGAACTCAGAAGAGTGAGAAAGAGAGATTGTGGAGGGGCTGGCTGTATTGTACATAGGCTACAGTAGATGTATATATTAGAGGGGTTAGGTGGTCCAGTCAGGTCCAGTACCTTGGTTACTCCATTGGCATAAATGGGGATCATGTTCTCTGCTCCCTGTTTGCACTTGAGCTCGATGTTGAGCTGGCGCTCCAGAGCCGTGATCCGGTCCTGATTGGCCGAGCGGCTGCGCGCCCCGGGAGACTTGGGGGCATCTGAGGGTCAAAGGTCATGGTATTAACTGACAGTTATTATAATCATTAACAATGGCCAACATGTTTCTACATTACAACTTTTGTTCGAATCCATCCAATGGTATAAGGCTACACTCCATTCGCTTCATAGTTCCATCCCCGTCAGTGATACCTGTGTTGTTGTCGTCCCCTCCTTTGACCACAATGTATGCGTCCAGCTCCTGTAACTTTGAGTGCAGGCTGTCCAGTCTGCGGTTGGAGCTGCGAAGCTGGCTGTCCACCTGCTGGGCATTCTTCTTGTCTGTGGTGGCTCTCCTCAGGTTATCTGCTCCTTCCTTGATCTTCAGCTCCTTCCTGATCCAGTCAATTCACAGGGACTTTTCATAAGTTGTAGTATCACACAATGAGTAGTTAATCAATACATCATACAAATGATTGAATAGTAAATGAGTAATTAAATAGTAATGCTAACCTGATCTCCCGGCGGATGCGTTCCCTCGTTTCGTCGAGCCGCTGCTGAATGCTGGAGTCAGAGAAGTCTGAGCTCTGGTCCAGACCCAGCTGCTCCAGCAGTGACAGCCCACCTGGGTCACTCTGACAGGGGGAGAGAGAATGGATAATAGATTAGCATCGGTCAAATACATTGCGACATGTAGTGTGCCAAGATGATATTGCATGGATAGCAGAGACACGATAAACAAAGGTCTGCCGTATTTCCAATTCGATGCAAAACCACTCTCTGGGAAAAGGGCCTAATTAGGTGTTTTGGAGGAGTGGAGGTGCAGGGGACTAGGTTGTGTTCACCTTTGACACCAGATGTTTCCCACACAGCCCTGTAGGTTAGAAGGTTTAACTGAGCAGCACTAAACTGGCAGCAAACATTAGGTGAGAGAGGAGCATTTATCTGTACGAGAGAGCGAGAGCGAGAGCGAGAGCGAGAGCGAGAGAGAGAGAGAGAGAGAGAGAATGAGCAGGCTAATGCGTTTCCAATGGGTCCCAGAGGCAGGTGCCCAAACCAAAGAGCCCAACCTTTCAGCTCATCCTGTGTGACTGCAGCGCAGCAAAGAGTAAAAGTACTGTAGATCCATGGCTAGAGTAGATATAACAGAGGCCAAGACAGCAACAGAAAGGGACAGACGGAGTCAGGGACTTACATTTTTTTAGGTGAGCGCTTCCCCTCAGAGAACTGAGTCTCTAAGAGCAGCAGAGTGAGACTGAGACGTTAAATGAGTCAAGGCCTGAGCGCTCACGTCCCTGCCTGATGGTAACCAGATCAGATCAGATTAGGGCAGCATTGATAGAGACTAAAATCTATCAGGGATTGTTCCTGCTCAGAGCCACTGATACACACAGACACGCTGTCAGCACGCCAGCCAGCCACACAGAAACAGATACAGCACACAAACAGACATGAAAGTGTGATAGACATTAGGCACAAATACAGACATACATGCATGTAACGGCATTGCATGCATATAAACACACTTGGCATGCACACACACACACACACACACACACACACACACACACACACACACACACACACACACACACACACACACAGACAGACACACACAAAACGGCATGCAACACTATCACAGTAAATCCCCAACAGCAGACATTAGCAACAATCAAACAGAGACAGCTCATTATTAGAGTTGAACAGAGCCCAGATCCTACAACATGGAGACAGACAGACAGGGCAGTCCCAGTCCCTCCCCTCTCATAACGACTGACTGACTGTGGTAGGCCACTCAGAGACCCGGGCCTGGCTCCAGCCTGCAGATCTGATTACAGCAGCGTCCCTATTGGCCTGTTCAGCACCACGCCAGGCATAACAGAGCAGAGCCCGGCTCCTACCAGGCAGACTCTCATTAGAACCATAATCCATCTGCAATACAATACAGCAGGCTGCAGCCAAGCCAAGCTATTGGGCCTTTGAGGGCTACTTACACAGGCTATTAAACAGGAAACCTTGCACAACAACAGTGCAGAGTAGTCATTGTATCTGGGAATATTTCTCACAGCGGACCTGATGACCTAATGTTGTGTCAAACGGCTCACTGAAATGCTTGGCTATTTGTTGTGAAGGAACACAGCGTTAGATATACAGGTGAAATAGTACTGTTGGTATCAACGCGATCACAAATTGTGGGTCAAATGGCCCAGTTAGCTGGAGCATGGTGTTACTGTCCTAACAACACCTAGAGATGGAGGTAGAGAACAAACAAGGAGAGAGAAAGATGAGGGAGGAATAGAGCCTTGGTAGGACTAAGACAGGAAGAACACCCACTTGTTGAGCAGAACTGAGACACATACAACACACTAGTTTGACACACACACTCGTCTTAAAATTAACAGCCACTAATACCGAGGCAGGACGTGAGCAACAGTGGTACAGAGGAGAGAAGAATAGCTGAGAGACAACAGCATAAGAGGAAGGAGGAAAGGGCTGGACCATTAACCATGTGACTCACTACTATACATTTATTGCCATTTAGCAATGCCCTCCAGTGGAACAATACCGAGAAATTAAAGAGGCAGTTCTCCACTCAGATGGAGCTGAAAACAATGCGACAATACTAAAAGCAGCCCCGACATGAGTCATCTGAAATGGCATGGACTGAGAAGGAAGTGAACATGAAGCAGAAAGCGGAGAGGAAACTCACAAACACACTGTAGTGTGGAAGGCAGCCATGTTGTATGGTGCCCAGACAGAGTGTGCCTACCGAAGACTCGGTGTCCCCCTGGTCCTGTTCAGTGTGAGTGGGGTGGTCTGCAGCTGTGTGCTCCCCTGGGCAGTCCGCCAAAGCTCCCTCACTGGCCATGGCCCAACCTGGCTCTCTCTGTGTTGCCCAACCTCTCCCCTCTGCCCCGTTACACACTCTCACACCAGAACCACCACTCAAAGTACAGAGAGCTATTCCTGCCTCCTCAAATCCGGGATGTGCTTCCTTCCCGCCAGGAATCAAAAGAGACTCAATCCGAAGCGAGTGAGCGAGGAAGAGGTAGGAAGAGAGAGAGACACAGCCCCAGCCCCACCCCACTGCTTCCTGTTCTGCTCTCTAGCCTAGAGAGAGAGCGAGAGACTAACAGTAACACTACAGAAACACACACAGAGGAGAGTGGTGTGGTTTTGTAAGCGAGTGAGCAATGTCACTTTGCTTCCTGCTGTTGGCTGCTCTTAGCATAGCGACAGGCTGCTGTGATAGACACTGATCACATCAAACACACTGCCAGATGCTATGTGTGTTTCAAGTTTCATTAGTCATATGTACAGGATTCACCTGGTATACACAGTCCAAAGAAATTGTTACTTGCAGGTTCCTTCTGGACAATACAACAACAACAACAATAAGAACAAAAAGTAAATGGCTCAGTAGAATAGAATAAACATTTTAGTATAAGTATAATACAGGAAGGTACAATTTAGAGTCCAATATTTACACGTGTTTTGGGGAAGGGGGGATTCGGGGGCAAGTGTTTAAATTGTGCAGTATTTGGCAATCATAACAAGGTAGAAGCAGTTGTGATGTGTGTGTAGAATGAATGTGTGTGTGTGTGTGTGTGTGTGTGTGTGTGTGTGTGTGTGTGTGTGTGTGTGTGTGTGTGTGTGTGTGTGTGTGTGAGAGAGAGAGAGAGTCAGTGCATGTGTTCTAAGGTGCGAAGAATCAGAGCAGGTCCAGTTCAAGTGTTCAACAGTCTGATGGCTTGTAGATAGAAATGGTCTCTGAGCCTGTTGGTATCAGATCTCATGCTCCGGTACGTCTGCCACACGGTAAGGGAGTGAACAGCTCATGACTGAGGTGTGTGGGGTCCTTGATGATGCTGCGGGTTTTCCTCAGGCACTGTTTCGAGTAGATATCCTGGATGGGTGGGAGCATGGTGATGTACAGTGCATTCGGAAAGTTTTCAGACCCCTTGACTTTTCCCACATTTTGTTACAGCCTTATTCTAAAATGGATTACATTTCTTTTTTCCTCATCAATCTACACACAATACCCCATAATGACAAAACGAAAACAGGTTTTTAGATTTTTTTTATACCTTATTTACATAAGTATTCAGACCCTTTGAGACTCTATGAGACTCGAAATTGAGCTCAGGTGCATCCTGTTTCCATTTATCCTACTTGAGATGTTTCTACAACATGATGAGGTCAAAGGATTGGTCCGTAGAACTCCAAGACAGAATTGTGTCGAGGCACAGATCTGGGGAAGGGTACCAAAACATTTCTGCCGGATTGAAGGTCCCCATGGACACAGTGGCCTCCATCATTCTAAAATGTAAAGAAGTTTGGAACCACCAAGAATCTTCCTAGAGCTGGCAGCCCAGCTAAACTGAACAATTGGGGGAGAAGGGCCTTGGTCAGGGAGGTGTTTCTCTGTGGAGATGGGAGAACCTACCAGAAGGACAACTATCTCTGCAGCCCTCCACCAATCAGGCCTTTATGGTAGAGTGGCCAGACGGAAGTCACTGGTGCCAAAAGGAACCTAAAGACTCTCAGACTGTCACGATCGTCATAATAACTGGACCAAAGCGCAGCGTGATCAGGATTCCACATCATTATTTACTATGTGAAACTCAGATCACGCTGCGCTTTGGTCCAGTTATGACGATCGTGACAGAAGATCCCACCAACAACGGACCAAACAGCATGCCCAGGAGGAAAGCCAGGAGTGGAGGACATCCTGGACGTGGGAAGACATTATATGGCCGGAGACAGAAGCCTGCCATGGAAGCAGGCGGAAGCAGCGAGGGAGCAACAACGACGACACCGGGGGTCGCGGCCACGACGGAAGCCCAAGAGGCAGCCTCAAAAAATAAATTGGGGGAGGCACACGGGGTGGTTGGCGGAGCCAGGGGTTGAACCAGAGCCAACTCCCTGTACTCACCGTGGGGAGCGTGTGACCGGTCAGGCACCATGTTCTGCGGTGATACGCACTGTGTCTCCAGTGCGCATTCACAGCCCGGTGCGCTCTGTGACAGTTCCTCGCACTTGTCATGCTAAGGTGGGATCTTCTGTCACGTTCGTCATAATAACTGGACCAAAGTGATCTTGGTTCCACATCTTTTATTACTATGTGAAACTCAAAGCAAAGCAAAACAAAACAATAAACGAACAAACGAAACGTGAAGAAAATGCAGTGCTCACAGGCACTACACAAAAACAAGATCCCACAAAGCACAAATGGGAAATGGCTGCCTAAATATGATCCCCAATCAGAGACAACGATAAACAGCTGCCTCTGATTGGGAACCATACCAGGCCAACATAGAAATATAATACCTAGATGACACACCCTAGTCACACCCCGACCTAGCCAACATAGAGAATAAAAAGCTCTCTATGGTCAGGGCGTGACACAGACCAGGAGAAACAAGATTCTCTGGTCTGATGAAACCAAGATTGAACTCTTTGGCCTGAACGCCAAGCAACACGTCTGGAGGAAACCTGGCACCATCCCTATGGTGAAGCATGGTGGTGGCAGCATCATGCTGTGGGGATGTTTTTCAGTGGCAGGGACTGGGATACTAGTCAGGATCGAGTGAAAGATGAACGGAGCAAAGTACAGAGAGATCCTTGATGAAAACCTGCTTCAGAGCGCTCAGGACCTCAGACTGAGGCGAAGGTTCACCTTCCAACCAGACAACGACCCCAAGGACACAGCCAAGACAACGCAGGAGTGGCTTTGAGTATCTGAATGTCCTTGAGTGGCCCAGCCAGAGCTTGACTTGAACCCAATCAAACAATCTTTGGAGAGACCTGACTGTACAGCGACGCTCCCCATCCAACCTGACAGAGCTTGAGAGAATCTGCAGAGAAGAATGGGAGAAACTCCCCAAATACAGGTGTGCCAAGCATGTAGCGTCATACCCAAGAAGACTCGAGGCTGTAATCGCTGCCAAAGTACTGAGCAAAGGGTCTGAATACTTATGTAAATGTAATATTTTCCGTTTTTTATTTGTAATACATTTGCAAACATTTCTAAAAACCTGCTTTTGCTTTGTCATTATGGGGTAATGTGTGTAGATGATTAATGAGGGGAAAAAAAATATTTAATACATTTTAGAATAAGGCTGTAACATAACAAAATGTGTAAAATGTCAAGGGTTCTGAATACTTCCCGAATGCACTGTACTGGGCCATCTTCACCACCCGCTGAAGGGCCTTGCAGTCATGGATGGAGCATTTCCCGTAACAGGCCGTGATGCAACCGGTGTGTGTGTTCATTTGGGGAGAGGTGAGAGGCACAGGAGGATGTAGAGAGCACAGCTGAGTGAAAACGGTCAAAGGCCAAGATATCACAACCAGGAAACCACAAAAAGCTTTCAAATCAGTAACTGAAAAAGCAGTCATACATAGTTAATTACACCTAATAACAAAAGCTAAAGGAATCAATAGCTATTCTTGTCTTTTGTCCTAAACAGGGAAACATTGATGCACAGCAGTCGTTGTATGTATCATGTTACGACAGAAGCATGTTGTTCATGAATAGCATCAGGCCACATGGAGAAGAACACCCATGGAGAGAAACAGAGGCAGAGCTACTTCACAGAACAGGGAACAGGAAGTGGAAATGAACTATGTCACAGGCTTTGTATCATGAGAGTGAGAGGGAGGGAGGATTAGGGTTGCAAAATGGGAACTTACAATAAATTCCCTGGTTTTCATGAAATCCCAGTTAGAGGATTCTGGAATCAGGAGGGAATAAGTAGGAAATCCAGAATCCTCCAAACAGGATTTCTGGAAAACCAGGGAATTTATTGAAAGTTCATGGGAATTTGTGCAACCCTATGGAGTAAGGCCGGGCGATATGGGCTAAAAATTATATCTCAATATTTTTCCAATTGCTTATATAATTGTGTTTTATGATTATTGCACATTTATAAAACACAGACTAGATAGCTAGTATAACATTATTTGGCTAAAATGCTGATAGCGGTACGTGGTAATGACAAACTGAGCATGAATTTTCCAGAATCAATGTTAGAAGTGTCTGCTCTGTGCGCAATTTGAATAGATGAGACATAAAAATGGTATCGTTAAAGGTTAACTTATCCCCTATTACAATAAAATAATGTCTCAATGTGTCCATATGACCAACTCTGTTGGACCAAACCTCAAATGCAAATAGTGAGTTGAAACCACTTGTCAGAGAGGAAGAAGTGATCTCTCAACTTTGTTGGTGTGAGTGGCAGGGGAGGGGCTTGGTGTGTGTAAACAGAGAGGAAGAGGCGACGCGAGAGGTTTCACTCTCTGCAAAATCTGTCCAAAATAAGCCCAATGCATGTAAATGGGAAGGTGCACACAGCACAGAAGGCGCAAAGGAGACAAGATCAAAAACACAACATGAGAACAAGCGGACTTTAAACACTCATAAAAACGAAAAAGACAAAAAAACTCC
Source organism: Salvelinus fontinalis (assembly GCF_029448725.1). Lineage (NCBI taxonomy): Eukaryota > Metazoa > Chordata > Actinopteri > Salmoniformes > Salmonidae > Salvelinus > Salvelinus fontinalis. The sequence continues at coordinate 17,336,230 of NC_074698.1, forward strand.
ATTCTTGAGATACAGGCATTTGGAATATCATGCAAAAACATACATTTGAATGAATAAAATAAATGTTATATATCGCCCGGCCCTACTAGAGAGGCTGAGTAACCATAACAAACAGGTCAAGTTTATAGACAAAGAGCAGTGAGAGGAGTGACCCAGCAGAACAGCCGCAGCGTCCATGTTGCCTCCAGCCTCTTCCTGTCAGTGACTGATTCAGTGAGGTTGTGTCAGTCTGAAGCCCTGACTCAGAGGCTACCCTAGGTCACGCTCAGAATGGCTCACAGCCATGTCAGATCAGGCACACACTGTCAAAACACTTTCTCTCTCATAAACACACAGATGTACACAAACATACAGGTAGGCACACACACACACACACACACACACACACACACACACACACACACACACACACACACACACACACACACACACACACACACACACACACACACACAGGGCAAATGTTGCCCATCACCACAGAGGAAGTGAAAGTGTCCCATAGAATGACTTCCTATAGAGAAGTCAAGTATGTATGTATGTATGCGTGTGTGTGTGTGTATGTATGTATGTGACATGCAACACACAAGACAGCCATAGAGAGAAAGAAACAAGAAAATGGGAGTCACCCTCATCCCTCTCCCTGTTCTCTCTCACCCTCTTCCTCTCTCCCATCATCCCTCAGTCAGTCTATCTGCCATGCTGTGGCTGGGCCCCAGTGTGTAGTAGCTCCTCTCAGCTCGATGTAGCCATTGACTGAAAGCCATCCCTTTGATGAAGTTAATGGCCTGACTGCCGGTTTGCCTCGCCTGCCTCTATAAATAAACATAAAGCCCATCTCATTGACTTTAAGGGAAGCACTCTTGTCTATCTGCGCCACTTCCCTCCCAACTCCCTCCCTCACACCTGTGATGCTTGGTGATGCATAAGCAAATATCAATAATGACAATGACAGGGAAATGAGAAAGCATAGTGCTGCTGCTTAATTGATAGGCTATGAGGCACTAATGTATAAGTCATTATCATTTAATAACAATGTCCTTTCCAGCTCAGTCATGTATGCGCTGATGGGATATTTTGGGGGAAGAATAATGAGGGATGGGGGAACTGCTGGGGGATTGGCAGTTCCAGGAACAAGCTGGATGATGACGATGACATGTTTTGGAGTTGGGGTCATGGATTAACCTAGAAGCAATGTGAAGCCACTGTTTCGGAGTGAATGTTCAGACAGGTGACAGACAGTGACCTGTAGATGACACATCAAGGTGTGCCAAAAGCACAGAGAGGTGTGCCACAAGGGTCAGGTGCACTGATAGTGATTGCCCCTGAAGGAAAGGGAATGAACATGGTGTTGTGCTATAAGTGTCAGAGGATGAGAAACAGTGACCTCTGGGGTCAGCAGAGAACATCGGCAATCATGAACATCACCACAAGTTCCTAAAAAACTAAGCGAAAGAGATAGCGAGAAAGTAAAGGTGAGGAGAGAAAGAGTGTTTAAAACAGTACAGAACTCTCTCAATATCACTATTATCCATCAATTTCATGGCCTAATGACTACACTTTGTCGTGTAATCACAAGTGATTTTGTTGCCAAAGTTATATCAGTGAGGTATTATGTCTAATAGTGTGTTCTCCCTTTGCACTGTCATCTAGAGACCCAGACAGTGACAGAATGGGAATATGAGAGAGAGAGAGAGAGACAGAATGAGAGAGAGAGAGACAGAATGAGAGAGAGAGAGAGAGAGACAGAATGAGAGAGAGAGAGACAGAATGAGAGAGAGAGAGAGAGAGAGAGAGAGAGAGAGAGAGAGAGAGAGAGAGAGAGAGAGAGAGAGAGAGAGAGAGAGAGAGAGAGAGAGAGAGAGAGAGAGAGAGAGAGAGAGAGAGAGAGAAAGGTTCCAGGGAAACAGGAGAGATATGTGAGGTTGTCTGAATTCTCCTCACATCTCCACACAGCCCCATTCAGCAGGCAGCAGTGGCTGGGATTTGGGTTAAGAGGGCCTGGTGGGGAGCAACAGTGAATTCCAATTACCACTCACTCCCCTCCTCCCTCCTCCCCTTGATGTGCTGCTTAACCACTGTTCACAGCAGACAAACACATCACATTGAGAGAGCTACCACTCAGATAATTAATATACACACCAACTGAAGAGTTATGAATAAAACAGCATGGAAGTCCATGTCAGTGGAAACGTAGAGAGTAGAGAGGCTGAGAGTGGAGAACCAATGCTCCTAATTGTGACAACACGCTCCCAGGGGCAGAGTTGGAGTACAGTGTACAAAACAGTTAGAGAGGTGTCATTACTGTAGTGTACAGAAAGGCTATGCTCGCGCACTGTATTTATGAAAGTGGCCTCCTAATCCTACAATACCAGATACCAGTGGAAAGTTGCCCTAAGAAATTGTCCAAGACTCCAGCCACCCTAGTCATAGACTGTTCTCTTTGCTACCGCACGGCAAGTGGTACCGGAGCGCCAAGTGTAGGTCCAAGAGGCTTCTAAACAGCTTCTACCCCCAAGCCATAAGACTCCTGTACATCTAATCAAATGTCTATCCAGACTATTTGCATTGCCCCCCTCCTCCCCTATTTTACACCTCTGCTACTCTCTGTTGTTAACATCTATGCATGGTCACTGTAATAACTCTACCTACATGTACATATTACCTCAACTAACCGGTGCCCCCGCACATTGACTCTGTACCGGTACCCCCCCTGTATTCTTATTGTTATTTTACAGCTGCTCTTTAATTACTTGTTATTTTATTTCTTATCCGTATTTATTTTTTTAACTGCATTGTTGGTTAGGGACTCGTAAGTAAACATTACATTTACATTTAAGTCATTTAGCAGACGCTCTTATCCAGAGCGACTTACAAATTGGTGCATTCACCTTATTTCACTGTTGTATTCGGCGCATGTGACTAATAACATTTGAGTTGATTTGATTGGAAGGTTTAGGTGAGATTGTATAATTAAGCCTCCGAATAAGCATATTGAACTTTGTATGTTTTGGACTTTTTCTGTGTGCTTTGTATAAAAAATACTGTATAATAGAGGATGTCCAAACTCTGAGTCAATAGTGAACTTTAACCTGTAAGTATGACGGGAGATTATGTGTGTGTGCGTGTGGGCATGTTTAACTATACTTATGGGGACCAGAAGTCCCCACAAGTATAGTAAACGAACAAAAAGCTAACCAACTGGGGACATTTTGTTAGTCCCCACTAGGTCAAATGCTATTTCTATGGGGTTTAGTGTTAGGGTTACAATTAGGTTTAGGGTTAAGAGCTAGGGTTAGGGTTAAGAGCTAGGGTTAGGTTTAGAGTTATGGTTAGGTTTTGGGGTTAAGGTTACGGTTAAGGTTAGAGTAAGAGTTAGAGTTAGGGGTTAGGGAAAATAGGATTTTGAATGGGATTGAATTTTGTGTCCCCACAAGTTTAGTTGTACAAGACTGTGTATGTGTGTGTGTGTATGCCAGGAGTGCCCGGTTCACAGCTGGGAAAGAGTCTATCCCCATGAAAAGCAGCATTGTGGAGGGGTCCATCTTCTCAAGAGACTTCAATAAATGCTAATGTGTTTGTGTTGCTGACTCTGTCCATTGTGAGCACCACCACAATCAGTCTCTCTGTTCAGGCCTCAGAGGGTTGAAGACTGCATTTCCAAACAACATCCAAAGGGAAGTACAAATGTGTCTCTCTGTGTCCCACTCATGTAGAGCAGTGGATGGAGAATTCTGACGTTACCAGGGAATCATTTATTAAAGTAGACTACTTTGTTATCAATGCTCTACTGAACCCACCTGCATAAAGCAGCACATTGCAAACAAAGTTGGTGACCTACAACAGTCATCCTGAATATGGTCATGACACAGAGCAGAGGGAGAATTACTGAGGTGCTTTATGGGACGATAGATTCACAGCCATGTTAACTGATGCCATTCCTTTGATCGTATCTAGTCAGCAGCTTAGAACATGGTGAGAGACACAGAGACATAGACAGAGAACGAGAGACACAGAGACAAAGAATGAGAGACACAGAGACAGAGAGCAAGAGACACAGAGACATAGACAGAGAGCGAGAGACACAGAGACATAGACAGAGAGCGAGAGACACAGAGACAGAGACAGAGACACAGAGACAGAGAGCGAAAGACACAGAGACAGAGACAGAGAGCGAGAGACACAGAGCCAGAGAGCGAGAGACACAGAGACAGAGAGCCAGAGAGCGAGAGCCACAGAGACCGAGAGACACAGAGACAGCGAGCGAGAGACACAGAGACAGAGAGGGAGAGACACAGAGACAGAGACAGAGAGCGAGAGACACAGAGACAGAGAGCGAGAGACACAGAGACAGAGAGCGAGAGACACAGAGACAGAGAGCGAGAGACACAGACATAGACAGAGAGCAAGAGACACAGAGACAGAGAGCGAGAGACACAGAGACAGAGACACAGACACAGAGACAGAGAGTGAGAGACACAGAGACAGAGAGCGAGAGACACAGAGACAGAGAGCGAGAGACACAGAGACAGAGAGCGGGAGACACAGAGACAGAGAGCGAGAGACACAGAGACAGAGAGGGAGAGACACAGAGACAGAGAGGGAGAGACACAGAGACAGAGACAGAGAGCGAGAGACACAGAGACAGAGAGCGAGAGACACAGAGACAGAGACAGAGAGCGAGAGACACAGAGACAGAGAGCGAGAGACACAGAGACAGAGAGCGAGAGACAGAGAGCAAGAGACACAGAGACAGAGAGCGAGAGACACGGAGACAGAGAGTGAGAGACACAGAGACAGAGAGCGAGAGACACAGAGAGCGAGAGACAAACTCCTGGCCCATGGGGCTGTGTATGTCTCTGTGTTTTGACTCCAGGGAAATTGGGGCTCCAAGCTGTGTGACTTCTGGCTCTGACTCAGATGGTCTGGCGTGGGGATTTCCGCAGCGAGCCTGTCCAGGGTCGATAGCTACATCCTCCCACTCACTAAGGCCCAGTGGGGGGTAGGGAGAGAGAGAGAGAGAGAGAGAGAGAGAGAGAGAGAGAGAGAGAGAGCGAGAGAGAGAGCGAGAGAGAGAGAGAGAGAGAGGTCTGAATGACTGACTGAGAACCATGCTGTGTTAGACTGTGAGCTCCACTCCACAAACACAGCCTCAGGACAGTGGTGCATGAAAAAAACAGTGAAGGGAGTGATTTTCCAGCAGACCGATTCAAATCTGCCACAGCTCAGCCGTGACTAATGCCCCACTCAGGGCGTCTGCCTGTGACTGCGCCCGAATACCACGGAAATAACTCAATCTATGTTTGTGTGTTTGTTAGAGAGAGAGAGAGAGAGAGAGAGAGAGAGAGAGAGAGAGAGAGAGAGAGAGAGAGAGAGAGAAGCAATGCAGCGCTAAGATCTACTTAGATTTTTGTGTTGTGGCAAATCTTCTTTGAACACTGTTGGTCTAAGGTCTGAACAGCAACAGTATTGGTTCTCTCCATATCCAGCCCTCTGTCCTCATCTCCCTGTCTCTCTGCCTGGCTCTTGACTCCACCGATAAGGGTTTCACTGACATGCTTTATAGGAGCTTAATGTTACAGCTCCCTCACCTAGAGGGGTCAGGGAAAGACGCTGCACAATGCACCGAAAGCTCTGAGAAAAGAATGAATTGGAAACAGATTTTAATGGACACCGAGAGCAGATTAAAAATGATTATGGCAAAGGGGATAAGGGCGCGTCCTATAAAGCTGATGATTATCCATCTTTAGTTCTGCTGACGATTACGGCAAGCATCCGCAAACAGGAAGGCAAAGACAGCACCAATATGTGTGGCTGTATGTTGTTGACTAATGTTCCCAACTGACTAATGAGCACAGTACTGTTGTGTGTTCTATAAAACAATAAAATAGTAAAGTATAGCAAAGTGCATCATTCCTTACTCACAGTACACTAAGACGGATGCCTAGTCAACAGTGGGAACAGGAACACCACTTCAAAATACCCTAAGTTCCTCTAGCGTGATTAATGCAAGGTGGGGTACAATTGAGGAGCTAAAATAAGTGAAGGAGTAAACCGATCTAATCAGAGCAATAGTGTGGTTGAGACACCACAGGAGCAGCAGGAAGGAGAGCTGGAGGGTGGTTACAACTGCCATACCACCGATGGAAAATCACAGCAATTATCAAGATGACAAGTTGCAACATCAGCTCAATTAGGAATCTAACTCACAACCAAACAGTCATTTACTGTACCCTCCAACTGTCATGTATTTCCCCTCTCTCCACTTTCACTCCCCCCCCCTCTCTCTCTCTGTCTCTCCAGGCAGTGACTTATTCTAAGCACCATGTTTCATGGCATGTGAAAAGGACTGCTGTTTGATCCTCACCATTTCTACCTGACCCAGTCTGAAAGTCTGAGTTAAGAGAATTATGAGAGGTACAGTTGGTCTTGTGCTCTTCTGTTGTTTTACAGCCAACCAGGTCATGTCTCTCTCTCTACTTTTAGACCGAGACTGATAATAGACGTTTTTCTTCCTCGGCTCACATTAACGGCCCCTGGGTAGACAGAACAGACAGTCTACTGTTGGGATGGCAGGGCTGTCGCTGCACCCATCAAGCACTGCGTCTGTGCTCCTCTTACACCCTACACTATTCCCACAGAGCAGACGCTATCACATGACCTCACTGGGAGGCTACCTAATCACCATTTCCCTAGGTAACCACAATCAGGTCACTGCATGGGCATGACCTGGCCTTGCTCTTATCTTCCTAGAACAGACTAACTTCCTCACAGGTCTCAGTGGTCACAGCACTGGGGAATGTCTCACCTTCACACCTCAAAATGGTGCCTCCCTCCCAGCCAAAGAGCACACCAAAACAATGCTGCTCAGCATAGCTTCCACTTAAAGCTGGAATCCTTAATGGTGAAGCAGCCACCTCCGTTTGCGATATTACAACAATAAAGACGTTCCTGCAAACTGTTTTTCCAGAAGAGCACAATATGTACTGCAATTTTTATCATGCTGCACAAATCAATAACAACGGTGGTAGGGCAGCCGGGGGCGCTGTTTCCCCCTACTGCGGATTCCATCTTTAAGCATTGAATGTCAAAATGAACTAAATTCAAACAAAGTCCTTTAGCAACATTATTTGGCGTTGATCTGTGACAGCCTGTGGTGGCTGTACCCAAATAATGGAAGCATTTTTGTAGGTTGGTAGTGCCCCTTGACCCATGGAAAACTTCCAAGGTAAGTCAAAAAGCTATTTTGTTTACCTTGTATTTACTAAAATAAAGTATTACAGAAAAAGATTACTGAAGGACGAAAGCTATCCGTTTGCGATTTCAGCACCACAGCTGGGCCAGTCAGTCAGTCAGTCAGTCAGAATGCTGTCTCTGGCTGTGATTACAAAGGCACTGATTACTACCCATTTCTGCAGAGATAAAACATTGGCTCCTTCACGACTCCAATCAGCAACCTCATTTCCTACTCACTCTAAAATGGTGCTTATGCTTGGCCAATTGGAGTAAAATATGGTGCCCCCACATAACATTGTTTCAGGCATTTCTTTGTTGTAACACATTCCACGACTGTATGTTTGTTTTACTCCATGTGTAACTCTGTGTTGTTGTATGTGTCGAACTGCTTTGCTTTATCTTGGCCAGGTCGCAGTTGTAAATGAGAACTTGTTCTCAACTGGTCTACCTGGTTAAATAAAGGTTAAATAAAAAATTCCTCAATCCTATAACACCACCACAATCCCATGATACACCAGGCCTCAAAACGTCACTCACAATAACCTACACAACATCCATCACAACTGCACTGAGCAGTATAGTCACAAACAACAGGTCTGGCTGCCCCATGCCACCGTGGAGGACAGTCTTTCATGATCCATCCATGATCAGGGTGGGTTGGCAGTAAACATAACTAATCCTGTGAGGCAAGCCAGTGGGTGTTTAGCCAGCATGGAAGAACAGAGCAGAACTATAGCTGGACTGACAAAGGAACAGCTCTTGTTAAGACTGACTGGATGGGCAAGGTAGGTTTGGCTTTGTGACATGCCCATGTGGACATGGGTTGGGATCATGCATACTAGCTTAACATACCCACTCCAGGGTTTTTTTACGGGCCGCCTAAGTACAAACAGTCAATATATATATATACACTGAACAAAAATATAAACGCAACATGTAAAGTGTTGGTCCCATGTTTCATGAGCTGAAATAAAAGATCCCAGAAATGTTCCAAACGCACAAAAGCTTATTTCTCTTAAATTCTGTGCACAAATTTGTTAACATCCCTGTTAGTGAGCATTTCTCCTTTGCCAAGATAATCCATCCACCTGACAGGTGTGACATATCAAGAAGGTGATTAAACAGTATGGTTTTTACACAGGTGCACCTTGGGCTAGGGACAATAAAAGGCCACTCTAAAATGTGCAGTTGTGTCACACAATGCCACAGATGTCTGAAGTTTTGAGGGAGCGTGCAATTGGCATGCTGACTGCAGGAATGTCCACCAGAGAGGTTGCCAGAGAATTTAATGTTTAATTCTCTACCATACGCCGCCTCCAACGTCGTTTTAAAGAATTTGGTAGTACGTCTAACCGTCCTCACAACCGCTGACAAAGTGTGGCCACGCCAGCCCAGGACCTGCACATCCGGCTTCTTCACCTGCGGGATCGTCTGAGGCCAGCCACCTGGATAGCTGATTAAACTGAGGAGTATTTCTGTCTGTAATAAAGCCCTTTTGTGGGGAAAAACGAATTCTGATTGGCTCCCAGGCCCATGCATGTCTGCGCCCCTGCCCATTCATGTGAAATACATAGATTAGGGGCTGATGAATATATTTCAATTGTCTGATTTCCTTATATGAACTGTAACTCAGTAAAATCGTTTAAATTGTTGAATGTTGCGTTTATATTTTTGTTCAGTATTTATATAAAATAATAATTTTCGGAATGGTAAAAAAAATTCTGTGTAAAATTCAACAACTAAAACCAGATCTAATGTATGTAAAAAAGATAATGGACCTATATATCTTAAATAAGATCATCTTTGAGAACTAACAATAATCAAAATGAAAAACTAGACAGATGGAATATAAAATTCCTAAAATGTCAGGGCATTGGGCCCCCATTGATTTTTTTAATAATGTTTGAGTCACTCAGATACCATAAGAACACGGCCTAAGCCATGACAAAATGTGTAGAAATGTAAGAAACTAGCTTTAAAATGGTACAAATGTCTCTCCACCCCATGGCAAAATTCTGTCTCTGCAGTGAAGAGAGCCTCTAAAATGTTCAGTCGGAGATCGCGCCATTGACCACGCCCACCACCTAAGCCCGATTTTGATTCCTAAAAAAATGTACACGCCATCTCTACAGCTGGGCAGGGTGCAGCCAGGTCTAAGGGAGGATAGGATATATTTCCACAGAGCCAGTTTAATCCTGGAGTGAAGGGCTGGGACTGGGGGTGAGGGTGGGTTTTGGGTGTAATGCCACCATGGGAGTGGGTCAAGACAGAAATGTCCAGGGTCTCCTAATCCTATTATCAATGGAGCTATCAGCAACGACAGCTGGAGCCAAAACAGTTTTTGTTTGCGTGATGAGGAGCTGGCCCTTCTAAAGAAGAACCATAGTGGTTTTTTTCTCTTTTTAATATACAGCGCAACAGGTGTCTGGGGCTTAGTCGGCCTAAGCGTGGAGGAAGTCTTTGATGCCATTAAAGAAATGTACTGACAGAGGAAATGTTTCCACTCTCCTGCACGATCAATAAAAAGCCATTTGGCAAAAAGCAAAAAAAGGCAGAGAATCGTTGAACATACATAATGACCAGCTGGCTGCAACCAGTTCACAGAGATCTTCTAGAGCATTGATAAGGACAGCAGAAAACCACAAGATATAAAAAATGCATGAGAGGATGGCTGCAATGTAAGTTTATAAGGGTGGTGTGTTATCAATGCACAAGACCCAAATACCCAGGGGGATTCTTGTTTTACACTCAGTGAAGCTGTCTGGGGAGCAGGGAGTAAGCAAATAAACAAACATCAAATCAATACATGAGAGAGAGAAAGAGACGGAGGACGACTAAGTGGGGGGGGGGGGGGGAAGAGAGAGAGAGAGAGAGAGAGAGAGAGAGAGAGAGAGAGAGAGAGAGAGAGAGAGAGAGAGAGAGAGAGAGAGAGAGAGAGAGAGAGAGAGAGAGAGAGAGAGAGAGAGAGACCAATACATCCTAATGGACTAGGCCCTATTATATGCACTGGATAATATGGATATTGTGTGAGAAGGGGAAACTGAGGAAAAGAGAAAGAGTGAGATCAGTCTTATGGACTGAAAGAAAGAGAGAGGTCTTGTAAGGACTGAGTAATGTGCTGTAGCTCTGCTCATTTGTGACCCCCATCCCTTCCAAAAAAAAACATTCTGCCCCCCAGTAAAGCCTTGATGAGGTATTGAGGGGAAATAGAACAATCAAGCCCAATCACTATGCAGAGTATAGGTCTGCTCCAACAGGGACGTCTATCATTGCCATCGTGCCTGCTTGATCTTAATCAGCAATCTCTCACTATCTATGTGTAGCCAATCTACTGCTCCTGGAGATAACATTCTTCTCCATGCTACACTGAACAAAAATATAAACACTACATGTAAAGTGTTAGTCCCATGTTTCATGAGCTGAAATAAAAGATCCCAGAAATGTTCCATACGCACAAAAAGCTTATTTCTCTCAAATTTTGTGTACTACTTTGTTAACGTCCCTGTTAGTGAGCATTTCTCCTTTGCCAAGGTAATCCATCCATCTGACAGGTTCGACATATCAAGAATCTGATTAAACAGCATGATCATTACAAATGTGCAGTTTTGTCACACAACACAATACCACAGATGTCTCCAGTTTTGAGGGAGCATGCAATTGGCATGTCGACTGCAGGAATGTCCACCAGAGCTGTTGCCAGAGAATTTTATGTTCATTTCTCTACCATATGCCGCCTCCAACATTGTTTTAGATAATTTGGCAGTACGTTCAACCGGCCTCACAACCGTAGACCACGTGTAACCGCGCCCGCCCAGGACCTCAACATCCGGCTTCTTCACCTGCGGGATCGTCTGAGACCAGCCACCAGGACAGCTGATGAAACTGTGGGTTTGCACAACCGAAGAATTTCTGCACAAACTGTCAGAAGCCATCTCAGGGAAGCTCATCTGCGTGCTTGTCGTCCTCACCAGGGTCTTGACCTGATTGCAGTTCAGCGTCGTAACGTGGGCAAATTGTCATCTTTTTATGGCCACTGGCACGCTGGAAAAGTGTGCTCTTCACAGATGAATCCCGGTTTCAACTGTACCGGGCAGAGGGCAGACATGACGTTGTGTGGGCGAGCGGTTTGCTGATTTCAACGTTGTGAACAGAGTTCCCCATGGTGGCAGTGGGGTTATGGTATGGGCAGGCATAAGCTATGGACAATGAACACAATTGCATTTTATCTATGGCAATTTGAATGCACAGACACACCGTGACGAGATCCTTAGGCTCATTGTTGTGCCATTCATCTGCCGCAATCACCTCATGTCGCAAGGATCTGTACACAGCTTAAAATGTCACAGTTCTTCTATGGCCTGCATACTCACCAGACATGTCACCCATTGAGCATGTTTGAGATGCTCTGGATCGAAATGTACAACAGTGTTTTCCAGTTCCCGCCAATATCCAGCAACTTCCCCCAGCCATTGAAGAGGAGTGGGACAACATTCCACAGGCCACAATCAACAGCCTGATCAACTCTATGCCAATGAAATGTGTCGGGCTGCATGGGGCAAATGGTGGTCACACCACATACTGACTAGTTTCTGGTCCACGCCCCTACTTTTTTAAAGGTATCTGTGACCAACAGATGCATATCTGTATTGCCAGTCATGTGAAATCCATAGATTAGGGCCTAATACATTTTTTTTCAATTGACTAATTTCCTTGTATGAACTGTAACTCAGTAAAATCTTTGAAATTGTTGAATATTGCATTAATATTTTTGACCAGTGTAAAAACAGAAATTGGGGATTGTTTGCAGGATAAATTAAACCCCATTGAAATGCTTGTGTGCTGGGTGTTTTTCAATAAGCTGAAAGGGTAGTAAAGATCCCTAAAATATATGAATGTCCTGCAAGGCCTATTATTATTTCCACAAAGTCAATGCATGTATCTTTTCCATCCAAATCTCTCTCATTGCAAAACGAGCAAAACATAACTGAAAAAGAAGAGAAGAACCTAGTCCTAGAGGTAGAACAAGAGAATACAAAACATGAACAACAAACATTTAGGCTCTGTTACCCTCCTCTGATGTGTGTTGCCCACAGTCACAGTGCTAGCTTTCCAGGAATCGGGAAACCTTCTCTTTCATGGAAACACTAACTAGGCCTACTTACGTCAGTCAAGAGGCCACCCCCAATTTCATAGTAATAAGCATTATTATGTACAGGCCTTTTTATTGAGTACATTTAAAACAAATGATTGACCTCAAGTTTCGGGGGGGAAATCCCTGGGGGAAGAAATCTGACAGTGGCACCACTGGAAGGAACTTACTGTAGCCTACATGTGTCCTTGATACCGGATGCTTACCTGACACTGACACCTAGTGATATAGGCTTAGGCTACTTGCTGACCCAGTGTTCAGTAGGTCATACTTTACATGATGTTACACCGGCCCGCCCTGGGCATAAGCGACATAAGTGGTCGCTTAGGGCCTCCAGCCGATAGGGGGCCGCGACCAAAAACATTTTTTTTTTTAAGAACTCAGTCGGGGTCTCAACTTATTGTTGAGAGTTAGAATAGTAGAATTCCCCTGGTGCAATTTAGAAATGTTGTTGTGCATCAGCAGTTTTTCTCTCACTCAATTAGCCCATGTCTAGCCAGCTATCTAAACTTGTATTAATCATGGTCAAATTATAGACCAGGCACAAAGGGCACTCTCACTCAGATGTCATATCAACATGGTATAAGTCATGGAAAATGTGCAGAATTGCAGGATATATGTCCTTCCACCCTATGGCAAAAAAAAATAGAATTTCAAGAAATTAGCTGCAAAACTGCACATTTTTCTCTCCGCCCCAAGGCAAATTAGTAGAATTGCATGAAATTTGTTAGAAAATTGCCAAATGTTCTCTCCTCTTCATGGCAAAATGTAAAGAGGCTTTAAAACTGCAACATTTTCTCTGCACCCCATGGCAACATTTCTGAAATTGCAGGAAAATATCTCTAAAACTTTTTTCTTTCCACTGTCAAAAGGGGGGCCACTAAAATGTTTTTTTTCCGTGAAGTGGGGCCCCCAACAACATTTTGCTTAAGGCCCTCAAAAGGCACAAATGCCTTGTAGTATCAGATGAGGTCAAATATATTGGCACCCTTGCACTTTACAACGAAGTGCAATGGAGCAGAATGTTCAGTTTTTTCTTCTCAAAACTGGTTGAACAGCTATTTTTACCCTGTAGGCACCTGCAACTTACCAAAGGTTAAATAAATTACACAGTAAATGAGAATCACTGCCTCCAACCAAATTAATTAGAATTCTGAATGATTTAATTCAGGATTTTTTTTTTTACTTTGTTTTTTTTTCTTGGTTCTGTGCAGTTCTAAGTCAAACAAATACACAAGATTTAACAAAGTTTTTTCTATTTCAAACTTATTTTAGAAGAAAAAAGGCTGCATCTACACAGGTAGCCCAATTCTGATCTTTTGGTCATTAATTAGTAGTTTGACCAATCAGATCAGGTCTGAAAAAGAGTTGATATGAAAAGATCTGATGTGGTTGGTCAAAAGAACAATTAGTGGAAAAAATATCAGAATTGGGCTGCCTGTGTAAACATGTATATATGACCACATCTGTACACTGAAAGTCGATTACATATAATACACTAACTTAAAATAGAATGTGTAGTTTTATTTATCTTATTATTTGAACTTTGTACTGGACCACTGACTTTGGTCTGACCCAAACTCAGTGGGTTACCTGCAAGGCTGCAGCAGACAGATATGAATGTGTTGGGTTCTGGCTTAAGTTCAACCTGGCCTTTAATTTGTAACAATTCCCTCCTATGCAGTTTCCTGAACTGAGATGACACCTGTGTAAGCAACATATGGTAACATGACCTGTTTAATTAGGTCCTTGACTCTGACACCCTCCACTGTAACTCACCTGAGTGGAACAACTATATACCACAAGAAATAGCCCTCATGCTCCATACAGGTAATTTCTCTTCCATGTGGTGGGTGAGGTATAACAAGTAAATATATGTGTGTACAGTATTTGTTGGTCTACACATAATCAATACGTCATTACTTTTGTCTGACATATTTGTGCGGGTGTAGACTGCTTTGGTAACACACACAATAAGCACCTGCCATTATTATGCCCTGTTAGACCATTGCAAACATGGGGGACAGAAAACACAGACCTAAAGTTTCAAGGTGATGGTGTGGACTAAAGGCTCAGTAGGTTATAGTGGGCTACTTACTACCTGTCTAAAACCACCATAGTACTTTGGCCCGATGTACTAGTAGGGTACCTGTCCACCATCAGTCCCTGTCGTGCAAAGACGTCACCACGAACCCAATTAGAAGAAATAGCCTACAAATATGACCTGCACGCATCTCTTCGAATAGGACAAACACAGGCTAACGTAATATGTTAAATCAAGGAAAAGCCCTGTCCAATGCTAACTTGGAAAACTTACTTGCATCGAGTCGTTGTTAGCCATCTGGTGTCTTGTGTATCACACAGGCTACCACAGCGGTGGGATGACAAAGTCTTCTTCAATGTAGCCGATGAATTTTTATTATAAAATCATTTTAGTGATCTACGACACCATCAAATCAGTTCCTGTCCGTTTGGAGTTATTTGCAGTCAAAGAGCAGGCCAACATTGGCGAATATCCTCAGCACTTTAAAACGACAGTGAACTGTACGGAGAGTTAACGGGCGTCTGTCTTTGCCCAGGTGAGCGAGAGCATCGACAAAATAAACATTGTAGGCCTATCATTCTCTTCTTTAGTCCATGTTCCAAATAAGCAAGAAGTTACGTATCGCCGTGTCCACCTTTCAACTATGTTGTGTGGTTTGAAAGCTGACGTTGACTGGTTCATCTGGCATTCTACCCCATGTAATTGGAGAACATGACAACTACATAAATAATACTAAATGGACATCATTCCAATTGTTCACTCACTCTCGAAAATCTACATTATTATTAGGCTATTATTTCCATGCATTGCATCGTCAAGCCTATAATCGGTTTATGAACAAAAACCGTTATGTCTACATAACATAGCCTCCCGCTTACGTAGCCTACCGCTCACCTTATCCTTTCCAATTTAAATCCAGGCGAAATATCTATAAACCACAAAAAAAGACCTGACATTTTCTTACTGTGAGAAAATTAATGCTATCCTACGCCACTCCTCCCTTGCTGAGAGCTCTTTTGTGCGTGCTGGTAGTCAATCAACAGTATAAAAACGGTCTGACGCTCGTTGCTCGAGGGGGCAACTAACCAGTGAGGGTAGCTGAGCGCAAGTGAGGGGCGCGCGTCTTATTGGTCATGTGATCACTACAATTGCAATAAACCTGTTGACGATAAATCACAATTTCGCGCCTTTAGTAATTTCATAGAGCGAGCCCTCCTTCGCCACTTGGCAAATCTAAAAACGACTTATTGGTGATATCGCGTTATTCATATGGGCCGAGTCTGCCTACCTTACCATTGTTCATTTGTTGTAGTGGAACTAAACGGATTGAGAAATACTTAATGGTATGGACTTAATATTGTACAGGGTAGGCTTAGGCTAAGCGACTCTTTGTCCGACTATGGCCATCACTGAATGAGACTAGCGAAGCCTAGTGGTTAGCTGGCCAAACTGTAGCTCAAACTGTACATGACATTTCGTCTCGGAAAGGTTGCAACCTGGAATCAGGGGTAGACGTAACATAGTAAACGAAAATCGGTGAATCTCAAATTGGTATGATATGTTACATTATGTGTTCATGTGTGGGTGTCCGTCATCCATTTCGTATGATATGTTACGAATTTGAAATATGTATGATATGTTACAAATTTCAATTTGTTGTCACTAAAGTTAGCTAGGTGGCATATGCTAACATTAGCTAGGCTATGGGTTAAGGTTAGGAGTTAGGTTAAAGGGAAAAGTAGTTGCAAAGTAGTAAGTAGTTGCAAAGTTGCTAAAATGCTACAGTTGTCTGTGATGAGATTTGAATACGCAACCTTTGGTTTGCTAGACATTTGCATTATACACCCACCGATCCACCTTCCTTTTATTGTTGCCTTTAGTAACCTTCGTTCTTATGTAACCATACCAAATATAACATATAATACTTTTAGCCTAGTGGTTAGAGTGTTGGGCCAGTTACCAAAAGGTTGCTGGATCGAATCCCTGAGCCGACAATGGCAAAATCTGTTGTTCTGCCCGAGTAAGGCAGTTCCCCGGGCTGTTCCCCGGGTGCTGAAGACGTGGATGTCGATTAAGGCAGCCCCCCCGCACCTCTCTGATTCAGAGATTGGGTTAAATACGGAAGACACATTTCAGTTGAAGGCATTCAGGTGTACAACTGACTAGGTATCCCCCTTTCCCTAATTTAAGTGTTGCTTTACTATGTTACTTCTAGTATGAGGAAACCTGAGCATTGGTACATTGTGAGAGGCAACCGATCACATAAAGCCTACTTCAGTGGAGGAAACCCCTCTGTCTAGACAAGAGGGACTACATGGCATCAGTCTTTCACAGTAGGTTATGCTGTCAGCATTTCAATGTGTTTGTTGCCATTGCCAACCTGGTTACAAAATAGCAAAAAATAGAAAGAAGAGCTAGTTGAAAGTAATTTTATTTCTAAATGGTTATATTAACGTACTTAACAATGATACATGCATCAGACACAAGCCTTAACATGATCTTAAAATAGTAAATGACTATACAGGAGGCCTATCACAGTCTACAAACACTACTCAAATATAAACCACCTTAATAGCAAAAGTTTAATAATCAAATCCTTATAGCAAAATTGATCAAGAGTCAATGACTAAGCTTGAAAATAATATTAGATTTTCCAAACTCTGATTAGGCCTATAATGTACTTAATAGTATGCCTCTGGTGATTATTTGAACTATAAATGTTTGATGATGGACAGTCATGTCTATACAGATGTAGGATCTTAATTTGAGAAAATAATTATGCGGCAACATGAAATGTCAATTTAATTATAATTCACATTTCACATCATAAGGGAAAATCTAATCTGACATTTCAGTGGAAATTACAAACTTCAGAAGTCTTTATAAACCTCAAATACACTACATGTTTTAAATGTCCTGCATAGCAGGAAAGTTCTCCTGCAACAGGGTGATTAAATTAAGACCCTACACCTGTAGCCACTGTCTGGACTAGATTATTGCATATCATTACATGTTGTACTAGGAATACAGTACTACAGCTACTTGATTTCTTTTCTAAAATGTATTGGTGCATTAAATGCATTGTATCCATAGCATTCATCTTCACATAGTATAATTTGGGATGTATTTATGAACTGTTGTCCAACATCAAAAACACACTCACCACCCACATCTAACCACACGCATAGTTTGATTGAGTCAGGATTGCATCATGGGGTTCACCCTGTCCCTGACACAGCTGTTTACACAACATTAGCGAGCCTATTCAATCCAACCCACGGGTTGTTTGAGTTTGTTTTGGGTGGGGGAAAATAGTTTTTTGAAAAAGTCTAAAACCAAATCAAAACTGTGTAGAAATGATAATGGATGTACATGTATAGGCTCTTCACTCTGTCCAGCTTGATAACAGTAATTTAAACGAAAGCTAGACAGCGAAAAATTCTAACATTTATGGACCCTGGACTATTTTTTGCAAGAAAATAATACATGTTTAATGCGTCCCTCTGGACTCGGTGAAGACTGAATGCGGCCCACGGGCAAAATGAGTTGGACACCCCTGGTTTAAAGAACTGAATGTATTACATAAATATCCTTTTCACAAATGCTGCATTCAAACTGCAATAAGTTGCCATACACAGCATCACATAGATTTACAATATCACCATGTGGATACATACAGATATACTTTAAAAAATATTAGCCTACCTGTCAAAATAGTTTCATAGATGTGCTTGCACAATACTAACATTTTATATCCTACTGTACTGATAATGGATAAAAGACAGACTACTGTAAACAAATACTGTAACCCATGTAATCTAACTCAACCGTTAGGTGGCAGTGTTCATCTACCTCTATTTACATACAGAACTAAAAGAGGACATACAGTATAATAGCCTTTAATAATTAATGCGATTTTTTTGTGGATACTACATATACCTGTATAGATGCTAAAATTAGAACGAATTTGCATAAATAAACTACAATTCTAATTAAGTCTAAACTAAATTATGTGCAACTGATGTCTAATATTGCACAATTCACCATACATTTCTGATTGCACATAACAGTAGAATTATATAGAAATTGCTTTAAATTCTACAACCCGACTGAAACCCTACCCAGCCATTGTGCAGCCTTCCCAAATAGGATGTACATACATGACATACTATAGTAGACCTGACACCAAAGTAGTACAAGCAGGAATCAAAACTTCTGACTATTCAGAACTCCAAAACAGAGACCGGTGGCTCACAGTTTAAATCAATTTGATGATAGATCAACTGTTGACATGGAGATAGATGAAGGATATTCATTTGACAAATGTAGCCTACATGTATTCCATTTTGAGGCTTTAGGAACCTAGTTTCCCCCTCTGTTAAGCCATTATGGCATTGGTCATACACAGCACTTCTTTAGTACCATGTTAAAGTCCTTCCAACACTTCTTATCCAGTTTCCCATCTCACAACATTGCCTCATCACTACCGCAGATAACTCCCTCTCCTGGGGCGTATTTAATAAAGGGCAATGTATGTTGATGTAATTCTCTGAACAGTTAGTTACATTTTTATCAGTGCTCCGAGTGTTGTGCTCTCTCTGTGTGGTAGTGTCGCTGTCTCAGACTTCTGTTTCTCTCCTATAATGACATCATTTGTAACCTCGGAAACCCATTGAATAAAGGCCGACCCAAGAAATGAGGTTATAGCTTTGGAATGCAGGGTGTGACCCCCCCCCCCCCCCCCTGCTTCCACCAATCCCCTCACCACCACTGTGTGAAAGGCAGAGCAGAACAAGGACATCCTACTCTCACCCTCCCTCTTTTCCTGTGTGATTGACAGCCCAATTATTTTGAGACATTGCGCTCTCCTTAAAAGGGTGTTCTTCTACAGACAAAGGATTGTGTCAATTCAAAGCAGTCCATTTGGTCCAGACCGCAGCTAGCAACAGTATTTTCTCCACAAACAAAACAGATTCTCTGAGGATTTGAAACTGATGATAATTTAACACAACCAAGTTTAATCTAGTCCCACTTACCTGTAACATTTAAATTAATCAACAAGTGCACTGTCATAACTATCACACACATAACTATGTGTCATTCTTAATTCTCCATGGATGAGTAATAATATATACCATTCTCTGAAGATTAGTTTGACAATACAGTGAATGTGGATTTCTATGTAGATATCAAGTTAGAATGTATAGCATGCTCTTTATGTGAGGTTGTGTGGTTTAAATCAGTGTACCTTGCTGTTATGTTGGTCCATGTCATGAATTTGTAGTGTGGAGATGCAGTGCCAACTTGTGTCATGTGAATACAGTATGCAGTGCATAGATATGACAGTGATGAGTGGTGTGTCCTCCTCTCCTGGCTTTCAGTGCTGTGTCTCCAGCTCCACCACGGTCCAGTCTCCCTGGGGGGAGCTGCCCTGGCTGTCTGGGGAGTAGCTGCTAACAGAGGTGACAGTGGCAGAGGGGGAACTGAGCGGGGACAGCAGGTTGGGCCACATGCTGCTCTCCAGGGGGCTCAGAGTGCCCCCGCTCCCCACAGGCAGCAGGAGCAGAGGGGGGCAACCCCTGTCCCCGGACAGCAGCAGGGTTTGGTTAATGAGCTGCTGAACAATGTCCACCTTCTTGCTCCAGTCCAGGTCCGTTGGAGGAATGGGACGCGGCCCCTGCTGGCGTGACTCTGACCAGGTCTGTTTGGATGTCCACTTCTCCTGCTGCATCCTTGTTTCCCTCTCTCTGTTCTGCTCCCTTTCTTCACCCTCGTCCTCCTCTTCGCTGGTTTCCATGGCCTCATAGATGGTGCAGAGCCCGGAGGATGGGGAGAGCATGACTGCAGACGGACTCCTCAACTGCTGCTGTTTCTGTTGCTGTCTGAGCTGTTGTTTGAGCTGTTGCTCCAGCTCTAGCTGCCACTGCAGCACCTGGCGGCGGTGTCTGTGCTCCTGCTGCTGCTGCTGGAGTTGGAGCTGGAGGAGCTCCCGACGCTGCCTCTCCAGCTGCATCTGCTGCTCCTGCCTCAGACACTCCTCCTCCAGCCACCGCCTCTTCTGCCTCTCCTGCTCTCTCAGGTGCTTCTGGTGCTGCTCCAGCCTGCGCAGCTGACCGTTGGCTACAGCTGCAGACTGGAGGGACCTGGAGGTGGTGTCGGTGGGTCTCCTGTTGCACTGCTGCTCTGCGAGGTAGTGGGCATTCACTACAAGATGAGGAAGCTGTATGTGGTCCTCTTCCTGTAGGCCCATGGTTGGCTCATCCTGTTTTTCCTCCTCCCGTAGGCCCACGGGTGGCTCACTCTGCTTCTGTTGTGACTGGTGGGACTCTTCGGTCTCTGCTTCGTCACTCTTGGGCCCTCCTGCTAGACAGTCAAGATAACTTGGGATGTGCGTTAGAGACGCATGCACCAAAAAGGAGGGGTAAGACAGCATCCAGGGCCAGAGGATTCAAGGAGAAGAATCAAAAGGAGTGGAGGGAAGACTTAAAGCAAAATGAGGGGGAAGTGCTGAGGGATTGACGTCTTTACACAAAGGAATAAAGCAAATACAAACAGAAACCTGTCTCGATCAGTTGAAAAAGGACAAATAAATGAAGTTTGACCAGTTTACTATTCTGTTATATATTGGCTCATCTAAGTATTATAACAAACCTAACAGTCGTTGTACTCTGTTATTTTTGGGTATACATTTGTGATGTGGGAGGACATACCAAATTCTTACTGATCAAACCGTCACATCGAATCTTTGTGGTCTGGCTTCAAATGTCCCCGAGGGTAATAGTGACTGAGTAGTGGAAAACGAGTGGAGAATGGCATGCATCCTGGACTCATCCCTTATCTTATTGGAACATGCAATGACTAATTATTAACATGACATCTGTCTGATTCGAGTACTTAACATTTTTGACCTAATCTAATACATATAACATAACCCATTTACTATATAGACGCATTATTACAGTCAAATGAGTTCTAGAGTTTGCTCTCAAATAATTTAGAAAAAAGGTTATGAAGATGACATTGAGTTGAGTTTGAACTACAATTGTTAAATAGTGGAGACACATCATGGATTCATCAACAGCTACTACAGCATATGTCTATACATTTAATATGATACGACATTTCAGACAGTTCCTGACATGGGACATTATCTAAACAGATGTAGCAGCAGTGGCCAATCACATCTTAAATGTAATCGCTTTCGCTTTCCCACATTCGTCTGGTAATTGTAACCTCGGAAAACCCAGAACTAAAATCTCACATAATTGCGTCAGAGTTTAGGTAATTTAGATCAATTTGCAACCCATTCATACAATGTAATAAAGTGGTGCGCAACATTGTTGGTAATAATTTTGTTTTAAGTCTTTGCCCTCAAGATGCTGGCCTGAAACTCAGAACTATATGTAGTTAATAAGGAATAAAGATCACATGACTAGGAGCAATTCATCTCCTTTGCCTCTATGGTCTGGCATTTAACTACCATTAATGCAAAAATGAATTGACACATTTAAAAATGTCCCAAGGAAATATCCCCACATAAAGGCTAGATTTTGATAACATGAGAATTAACATGCAAGACCTCACAAACCGGGGATTAGGCAAAGACAATGGGGAACAAGGGATTAACCATTTTACTTAAGAACTAAATCATAAACTACTCTGATGAAAAAGTTTTTGACCAACCATATAGCTTCTTCATATGTACACCTGACTGCTTTGAAACGCATTCTATCCCACATCAAAAATCAACTCAGCCAATACAAGGATGCCCCTGGGACAAGCTCGGCTAATTACAAAAACGTGTACCTCAACACTGACCATGCCTTACTCAAGGGCAGCCATGGTGTCCCAACAGACACGTACAGTACTATACATGCAACAGAGCGTTCCCAAAGCAACTTCATGAGACGCCTGTATGCTCATGATAGGCCTACTGGGCAAAATGCCAAATCTGGCATTTTTTTATTATAGGAAAACCATAATGGTGCAGAAAGGAAGGAGAGGAGGAACAAGGGAAGCTCTGATTTCAGTACCGACAAACATAGGGATCCAAGGGTTCTCCTTGTCTGGGTTGAGCAGGAGCAGGCAGGATGGAGTCAGATCTCTCCTCCACTTCAGCTTCTTCTTAAGACACATTCAGGTGGGTGTGGGGTAATGCCAGTATGTTTGTGTGTGTTGGGTGGAGCATTCGGGAGGATTCAGGCAGGTTTGAGCAGGCTTCACGTCACAGAGGATGTAAAACCTTCAGGACATACAGTAAAGGGACCCAGGAGCAGGAGTCTTCCCTGGTGTCTGTTTGGGGAGTACCACCTACCAAGGACGTTTACAAAATGTGGTGTTGGTCTGTGTTGAATCCACGGAGGTTAGAGAGAAACATATACATGCTGGAAGACAGGGTATGGGACACCAGGTGGATTGCCTCCTAACCAAAATTCCATTGCGCATCAACACCATTCCACAGATAAAACTTCACTTCCTGATGGGAAGTGATTCCCATGGTGAGGACAGTGATGTCATTTAAATACATAAAACTGACCTAGACAACAATTGAGACATGCTACGCTAATGGGAAATAACAAGAAACAGGAACAACGTGCCTTACAATGATGTTTAATGGAATTTTGAAAAACCTACTTAGTGTGAACCATTCATTTATGAACATCCCTACTGTATAATGGTTTAATCAGATACAATTTCAATGTTAGTACATGCAAGTTGAAATATCCAACACCACTAAAAGTGTTTCAGTGAGAAAAGCATTTTCAGTGAGAGTCATTCTAAAATGCAGAGGAATGCATGTTTTTCCCCACAAATAGTTGTTAGTTGGTTCTGAAGCACAAATGATCAACTAAGAGAGGCATGAAGCATGACCACTTAAAACAGATGCCTCAAAAAACACACCGTACTTTACCTTAACTTTACCTGCCATAATAATCTATGCAGGGAGAGGCAAACTTCCTGTAGCGCAAATTAAAACTAGACAAACTTCAAATTGAACACTCTCATACCGACCTCAACAAAAGTGTAAGGGGAGGAAAGCCATGTTAAATATCTAGTCTTTACTCAATACTAAAATAGTGTTGAAAACAAGAAGACAAACGTGTAAAAAGAGAGAGTAGGACTATCTCTATGGTGCAGGATAAAATGGCACGTGTAACATAGGGGAGGGGAGGCAGGACCGGGTTCCAACAAAAGTAGAAAAAAAATGGACATTTGTTTGGTAAAAACAGTAGGATAAATACACATGTAGGTAGAGTCCATTCTCATTTTACTCCTTCTCTTTTAAGAGCTTTGTCCCAACGGACCAGTCAGTCAATGCCCCCTCAGGGGTTATGGAGTACGCAGTGTTACTTAAAAAGAACATTCTAATAGAAAATGGTAGCTAGTGTACATAAAGTAGTGCCATACAGTCATAACCATAATAGTAGTATGAAAGAGGGAGGCTTCACTGATCTACAGTCTTTTTCGTTCCCCTTGCTTTATTTTGTTTCCTACCATCATTTGCTTGTTTTTCTAAACCATCTAACCGACCTCGAGAGAAAAACTAAGAACAACAAGGGGGGAGGGGTGCGAGGGAGAAGGTGCATTCCAGGGGTAGGGACTTATACGTTACCTGCCAGAAAGCTATCAGTCTTATCGCATATAGCAGAGTAGTAGGGTGGCTGGCCCTCGCTGGCCTGCCCGGCATGCTGGGGCCCCAGGCGGAGGGCTTCCTCCAGGGTGTTGGCCTCCTCCAGGTCGTCAGCATCCATCTTCCCCCCCAGCATGTAGTGGTGCTGGTCCCCAGGCTGGCCCAGGGGCAGCAGGTCTACAGGGCCTCCCAGCAGCTCCTCTGACTGGGCGGCCGCTGCTGGCAGGGTCAGCTCCTTGATGAGGGAGGGGTCCTTGGCCTCCTCGGGCAACTGGTCCTCGTTCTCCAGGGAGAAGATGCCGGGGCTCTTACCGCAGCTCTCTGCAGTGGAGTGGGCGTTGGAGTTGGACATGGTGCAGTCGAAGCCGTAAGACGCCACTGAGTTGGCAGACTGGGGTGTTCCGCCACCCCCGTCCTCCTCTCCTTCTCCGGCCGGCGCCTCCACCACCTCCTCATCCTCTTCCAGGGCAGGCAGGATACGGGCGGACGGTGGGCTGTCGAACTCAGCACTGTCATCCATGGTGATGGGGACATCTGGGTCATTGATCTGCATCTCACCCTCTGTGTCGCTGGCCTCGTCTCCCGAGGTGG
The DNA here is from genome assembly GCF_029448725.1 of Salvelinus fontinalis. NCBI lineage: Eukaryota > Metazoa > Chordata > Actinopteri > Salmoniformes > Salmonidae > Salvelinus > Salvelinus fontinalis. The sequence continues at coordinate 17,360,878 of NC_074698.1, forward strand.
AGGGGGAGGAGGGGGCAGAGGCGGGGGCAGTAGGAGGACCTGCTCCCAGGACCTCGTCAGCAGGGAGCGTCTCAGCCTCCTCCTCCTCCTCGTCACCTCGCTCCAGATGGATGCCCAAGTCCTGCTCCAGGTCAGGCTGCACATTGGATGGCACGGGGGTCTGCTGCTTGTCAGAGCGTGACTCCACCCCGGAGCTGCTGTCATAGTCACGGAGCTCCTCGGGAGTGCTGGTTTCACTGCTGCTATGGATGGCCAGGGCCGTGCCACTCAGGGTGCTGGACTGAGACATGCCCACAGCAGGGGGCCCTGGGGGGGCTGGGGAGGAGTTCTCCATCTCCTCAGGGGCAGACTGGGGCTCTGAGGGCTGCTCTGAATGGAGCGTCAGAGAGGGGGCGCTGAGATCCAACCAGGCCTGGGCAGAGGACTGGGTGGGCGTCTCAGGGTCGGCAGCCCCGTGGTCAGACAGGGGGCTGGATGCGGTGTGGGGGGAGGAGAGGTGGGGCTGGGCCCAGGGGTCAGTGAAGGGGTTTGTCTGACCCCAGGCTGAGGAAGGTGGGATGGGTGAACGGTTGAGGTTATCCAAGCGGTTCTCCTCTGTGTAGTCATCCTCATCTGCATTCCCACAGCTCTCCAGTCCACTCTCAGTCACCCTTTCGCTGGGCATCTCCACATCATCATCATCCTCCTCATCCTCTTGCTGACACACCATCCGGTGGTCCACTGCCCGCTCTGAGCTCACATCCATATTAACATCAACTCGCTCCTCCTCGTTGAGCAGGGTCTCCACATTGGGGGAGCCCATGACGACCCCTTCTCCCTCGGAGCCCTTGAGGCTGGAATCTACCAGGGCGTCAGAGCTCTGGGTACCCTGCAGCAGGCCCGTATGCTGGGTGCTGCTAATCTCTGACGACCCCTGCAGGCGGCTGCTCACATCCTCAGAGTCTATCCCTGACAAAAGGTCATCCCCATGCCAACCGGTGGAACCACTAAAGCCTGCAGGCTTGTCCTCCACAGAGAGCTGAGAGCTACTCATGTCAAACAGTGATGTCGGCTTGCACACTTTCCTATCCTCATATTCCTCTTCATCTTCCTCCTCATCGTCGGACAGGGTCTCCACATTGGGGGAGCCCATGAAGGCCCCTTCTCCCTCGGAGCCCTTGAGGCTGGAATCTACCAGGGCGTCGGAGCTCTGGGTACCCTGCAGCAGGCCCGTATGCTGGGTGCTGCTAATCTCTGACGACCCCTGCAGGCGGCTGCTCACATCCTCAGAGTCCATCCCTGACAAAAGGTCATCCCCATGCCAACCGGTGGAACCACTGAAGCCTGCAGGCTTGGCCTCCTCTGAGGGCTGAGAGTTACCCATGTCAAACAGTGATGTCGGCTTGCCCACCTTCCTATACTCCTCATCATCCTCCTCGTTGAGCAGGGTCTCCACATTGGGGGAGCCTTCTCCCTCAGAGCCCTTGAGGCTGGAGTCTACCAGGGCGTCGGAGCTCTGGGTATCCTGCAGCAGGCCCGTATGCTGGGTGCTGCTCATCTCTGATGGCCACTGCAGGCGGCTGCTCATATCCTCAGAGTCCATCCCTGACAAGACGTCATCCCCATGCCAACCGGTGGCACCGCCGAAGCCTACAGGCTTGGTCTCTTCTGAGGGTTGAGAGCTACTCATGTCAACCAGTAATGTCGGCTTGCCCACTGTCCTCTCCTCTTCCTCCTCATCGTCATCTTCGTTGATCTCCTCATCTGCCTTCTCCACTGCCTCTTCCTGGTCCTGAGAGGGAGAGACCAGGACCTCTGAGGTGAACTCATCCATGGGCTGAGACATGCTGAATGGAGGAGGGGCTGAAGAGGCAGGCATGAGGAGGTCCTCCTGCTGCTCATCTGGCTGGAATATCACCTCCTCCTGGACCGGGCTCTGTGGAGCCATGGCAGACTGGTTCTGGGACCTGGGGTCTGGCTGGAATATCACCTCCTCCTGGACTGGACTCTGTGGAGCCATGGCAGACTGGTTCTGGGACCTGGGTTCTTGCTGCAATATCCCCTCCTCCTGGACTGGACTCTGTGGAGCCATGGCAGACTGGTTCTGGGACCTGGGGTCTGGCTGGAATATCACCTCCTCCTGGACTGGACTCTGTGGAGCCATGGCAGACTGGTTCTGGGACCTGGGTTCTGGCTGCAATATCCCCTCCTCCTGGACTGGACTCTGTGGAGCCATGGCAGACTGGTTCTGGGACCTGGGTTCTGGCTGGACATACATGTCCAGCAGAGCAGAGGCATTCTGGGGCTCCCTGACCGGGGACATGGGCCCAGTGGGGGAGCATGGAGGGGACATGACCGTGGTCCCCAGGGGAGACACTGTGTCTGCTGGCTCTTCCAGGGGGACCAGTTCCAGCTGAGCGATTGGGGCCTCCTCTGGCTGGCTGGCCTGAGGGGGCACAGTCTCCTTCTCCTCTGGGACTGCAGCCACCACTGCTTCTTCAGAGGTTGCCACAGAGACCACAGCAGCTGCAGCTATGGCGGCAGCAACAGCGGCGTCCTTGGTCTCACCCGCTTTAGTCGCGGGCTCTGCCGCCGTCATGGGCTTGGGGCCACGCTTCACTGCCATGGGAGTGTTGCTGCCCACAGTCTTCTTAGGGGTGGAAGCCTTCCCTGCTGGCTTGGTACTAGGGGTCTTGGGGCCAGCACTGACATCCTTTGAAGGCGTGGGCCTGCTTGGCGTCTTCTTGGTGTCTGCGGCCTTGCTGCTGGCAGCCGGCTTCTTGGGGGTGGAGTCTGGCTTGGATGCGGAGGCTGATTTGGGAGTCTCAGGTTTGGTGGTCTTGGCTGGTGAGGTGCGAGTTAGAGGAGCCGCTGCAGGCTTCTTGGTGGCTGATTTGGTAACATCTAGAGGAAGAGTATAACAAGTAGATGTTTGTGAAGAGGAAAAGGACAGGGGTTGGATGGAAACTTAATTATGATGAACAAATTATCCAATAAAGATATATTTTGAAAAATGTAACAATGTGTAATGCTAGTAATAAAAAGTTAAAACCTTTGGAGAAAAAAGAAGAAGAATTTAACCAAAACTGATGTCCCCTCTTACCTTTCTTGATGGGAGTTGCGGTTTTTGAGGGCTGTGGTGTCGGGGTCCGTCCAGCAGAGGGTGTTGTAGAGCTGGCTTTGGCAGAAGCTGGTCTGGGGGTGGTGGAGGTGGTTTTAGCCGTGGGGGTGCCAGGCTTGGCTGTGGATGTGGAGCTCTTGGCTGTGCTGGCTGTGGCTGGCCTGGCTGCAGCAGAGGCAGGGCGAGATCCTGGAGCAGCAGTGGCAGGCCTGAGGGAGAACAGCAGAGCGGTGGGGTCAGAATCACTTAGCACGGCTTTCAAACCAGGGGGGGACATCAGTTTTGTGGTCATCTACCAGACACCATGAATCAGTATTTTTATAGATGTGATAACATATTGAAATGGAGACATGACTGCTAGTGCTATATATTTAAATCAAAATAAAGTGACAAACACCAATGTGTAAACAGACTCCTTTACATCGGCAAGCGAACATTATGTCCCTCGAGTTCCACATGCTGGTAACCCCTGGGCCATAAAATCACAGAGCAAGAGGCCCTGTCGACTGGATTCACAAGTCATTCTGTTAGTCACTTCTACAGCCCTGCCAGACACTAGACTTCCTCAGGAACACAGCACAGAGAGGTCATAAACCAAGTGATGACGGAGAAAACACAACAAGAACATGAGAGGACGAAGAGGAGTCAACTTCCATTCACTCCTTGTCTCTTCAATGCCTGGAGTGGCTGGCCCCGACAGGGCACTAATACAGTAACTCACCCAGTCAACCCAGTCATCACAACACCCTGAGTCATCTGAAGCAGTGCAGTCTGGGAGATGAGTCACACCACACATACAGAGTGGAGCCCCCAAACTGCCAAGCCCACCCCCATCTCCCATCTCCATCCTCCTCCCTGCTACATCCAGCCTACCTCTCCTGACATGAGGGTAATGTGCACTCTGGTCAAGTAGCTTCCACGTCAGGCCAGTGCAAAGTAACCGACATGCAGTGACACAGTCGTGAGATCTCGTTAGCCTACGCTGCACTGCACCACCGCCTCTAAATAAAGAACAGCGTTAGCAACGGCGGCGGGGAGAGGGAAGATCGCTGGGGTCATGTTGATCTTTAATTTAGACGGAGCACAGAAATAACTTGTTCAAATCCCTGTTGGAACTTTGGATGGAGTTAAAAGCATATTTCATTGTACAAGAGCAAACGCAGCCAGTTTTTACACGGCAAGGAAACCCAGTGTGCCACGCACACCCTGTCAAGTGTAGGCCCGATGGAACACACTGCCTATCTGGTAACATCTAGCCTCGACATGTCCACTGGACACTAGCAATGGATTACAACCATGCACAGCTTCCTTCCCTGTACAGAGTTGTCACAGGTAGAGAATGAAGAGCGGTGAAGAGGGAGGGAAGCAGCTGATGATCCTGTTGTACCAAAACAAGAGACCGCCTGTTATTACTCTAACGATGAGAGGGATTACAAGCTCAAGTTAATGATATTGTTTGGTGTGGTGACGTCTAGACTAAGGCTTCTTATGAAGCATTAACAGCCTAGGTCATGGTACAAAATAGGCCATTGTTTCGATCCAGAGTTGATTCACAAAACCTTGCCCCTTTCTCTAATAGAATGCATGATAACCTAGTCCAGGAGAAGAGCTTTGATGACCCTTCAGCTGATTACCTCCCAGCGAGCAGAACGTGACATTCAGTGTGGTTTCCTCAGGTAGCAATCTGACAGGTATCAATCTGACAGGTCTAGACGTAAATGAGGACACACTAAAAAAGAAAGTAACGTGGTAAAATTCAAAGTTTAGGAGATTTGTAAAAGTGTGTTCTGCCAGAAAAAATTGAATTAAAGATTAGAAAATAATTACAGGACGAAGTGAATAGAGGGTAGAGAGAATGCAGGAGAGATGATGACAGAGCATTTATCTTAATCTGTGTGACGAAAGGAATATGGCTAATCCAAAATGACTCCGTTTAGGTAGGGAAGCAAGGCAGATTAGCGGGCCATCGTCAAAGGCAGTAAAAGAGAGGGAGCGAGAGAAAGTGCTCATCCGATTACACGTCTTTACCCTTCTATCATTGTCGCTTCTCAAATAGGTCCGGTCACTGTTGTAGGAGCCAGTGCGGCCGTTATAGAATAACGGGGCATGGTCGAACAATAATAAAAAGAAAGGCAGGATGTGTTACAAAATTAATACATGCTTCTCGGCAGTTAGGCACAATGAAAAGGCTCCACTGAGGCATTACAGTGCAATGATACTTGAATTGTTTTACGCAAAAAATAAAAATAAATGTATTCTCTAATTAAGATCACTGTCACCCAAATAACGGAGGCAGTGTTGATCATGTTAGACTCCTGATCAGAGTCTAATGGCTTGCACACAATGAAGGAAAATTGCTGTGCATTGTTTCTCAAACTTGCCAAAGGCCTTGCCATTAGGAACATCATCACAAATTGGGGTTAAAGAAAATGTAGGGATAAAGCCTAGAAATTCACTGAAGCTTAAAAAATTAGCGCAGAGACAATTAAAGTCCACCAAAGTCGCCTGGGGTTTTTAAAATATAACATTTTAGTTTCATTACGCATTCTGGAACGATGTGGAACTTTGCGGTGATTAACATAAAAATCAGGTTGCTCGTGTGCCGTCGCGTGGCAAATCAAAGTGGGGCTACGATTAAGTCAATGAGATGCATAAGCAAGGCTAGTGCCTCCCCTGCAGCAGAGCTAACAGCAAAGAGCCAGCTACCATGGGGACGGACCTCCTCCCAGGGAGACAGCTGGCATATTAGAGATGATGCCATTTTAATTCAGCAGAAAGGCTGGGAGGGACACTTTACCCTGGTTAAAAGGAGGGGATTCTACCCCCAGGACATCCACACAAGGCTTCAGATATGGGAACACCACAGAAATCTCACTCTACCCCAGGAACAAAAAAGGTATCAGTTCTTCACTTGCAATTTCCCAGAGAAATTCACCAGGTAGTTAGTTGCCTTGGAGCTAGAGAGATTCTTATACTGCCGCAGCAGCACTCAAAATGGGCTTTGAGCGAAAGGATAAGACATTACACAGGGTGCCGCCAGCTTTAGCTGGCTTCTTGGTTGGTTCTGCTTGAGGAAAATAACGTTTAAAAATAAATAACAAGATATCAAAAGGACAGTCAACCTACTGAAGATGGAGCTGACGTGTCGAGTAAAAGTAAAATGGTTCCCATCTCCTAGCCGTAGAGGGACAAAGAGGAACCCAGTGAGAGAACAAAGAGCAGGTAGAGCCTGGTGGGTGGGTGACGATGCAGATCCCCGTATAACAGAACAGGGCTGTATGAGTGTGGTGAAGCAGAGGCCTATAGAACCACTGCTTTCCCAGAGAGCATTCTGCAACATCCATCACGTCTGCCACACTTCCAGAGCATGAGCTCACACACACTTTAGGTGATTAGGTCTGCTGTCGCACCTCCCATAAAACTATGGCTATGGGAGACTGCGTCACAGAGTGGTCTCACTGTCACACCCGATAGCCCAGCAGGAGAGGAGATTTACAGCCTGCTCAACTGGCCTGCGTCATACAGTACACGACTGGCACAGCTATTTTACACTGTACACGACTGGCACAGCTATTTTACGCGGGCCACGACTGGCACAGCTATTTTACGCGGCCCACGACTGGCACAGCTATTTTACGCGGCCCACGACTGGCACAGCTATTTTACGCGGCCCACGACTGGCACAGCTATTTTACGCGGCCCACGACTGGCACAGCTATTTTACGCGGCCCACGACTGGCACAGCTATTTTACGCGGCCCACGACTGGCACAGCTATTTTACGCGGCCCACGACTGGCACAGCTATTTTACGCGGCCCACGACTGGCACAGCTATTTTACGCGGTCCACGACTGGCACAGCTATTTTACGCGGTCCACGACTGGCACAGCTATTTTACGCGGTCCACGACTGGCACAGCTATTTTACGCGGTCCACGACTGGCACAGCTATTTTACGCGGTCCACGACTGGCACAGCTATTTTACGCGGTCCACGACTGGCACAGCTATTTTACGCGGTCCACGACTGGCACAGCTATTTTACGCGGTCCACGACTGGCACAGCTATTTTACGCGGTCCACGACTGGCACAGCTATTTTACGCTGTACACGACTGGCACAGCTATTTTACGCTGTACACGACTGGCACAGCTATTTTACGCTGTACACGACTGGCACAGCTATTTTACGCTGTACACGACTGGCACAGCTATTTTACACTGTACATGACTGGCAGCCTACTGCTCTATTACAGCAGGACAAGGGAGAGCGAACCACCATCCGTTCTCTTCTCCTAGCCTTTCATGGCTTCCTCCAAATTCATAGACCAATGCTCCTGACTCAATATAGGCCCAACAATGCAATGTTTATGGGGTCCTGTATAGTGTGCATGGGGTCCTGTATAGTGTGAATTGGGTACATCTCCCTCTCACACATCCTTTGCTGTTCTATTTAGACCCCCCCCCCCCCCCCCACTCCTCTCAGTCCATATGCCCTCCTAGCAGTGACGGGGCCCAGCAGGGACATATGACTTATTCATATGTGTAGCATCCATCCTCCTCAGCCTTTTATGTGGTTCACTCTACTGAAGCCATGACGTGCAACATGTTCAGCTACATACTCTACTGAAGCCATGACGTGCAACATGTTCAGCTACATACTCTACTGAAGCCATGACGTGCAACATGTTCAGCTACATACTCTACTGAAGCCATGACGTGCAACATGTTCAGCTACATACTCTACTGAAGCCATGACGTGCAACATGTTCAGCTACATACTCTACTGAAGCCATGACGTGCAACATGTTCAGCTACATACTCTACTGAAGCCATGACGTGCAACATGTTCAGCTACATACGCTACTGAGTTACAGTCACACTGGGTAAATACCATCAAATAACATTGTATTTGTCAGTGTACAGCAGGTATAAAAGGTGCCGTGAAATGCTTATGTGCTAGCTTCCTCAACAACGCAGTACAGTAATCAATACCAGAGTCAAGTAAAAAATAACAATAGAAGTAATAAAACCAGAAACAATGAAAAAAATAATAAACACCAAAATAAGACTGTAAAGTTGGCTAGGCGCTAGCAACAGGGCAACAACCGTTGACGCCATTTTGTTGTTGGACTACGTGCACACATACAGCCTCCCAGCAATACAGGCCTGCACAGCATATACACAACACTAGCATACGCATGCAAGCAAATCCACATCATCTCAACTATTCTCAAAACACAAATACCTTCCCCCACACCACCCAGTGTCCAACACCACATAATGACTTCTTTTTCAGCATACACTAAATCAGAACCAGAGGTTTCCTGTCACAAGCTGTAGATCTAACATTATACAGGCAATCAGAATCAAACAGGGGACATGTACACAGCGAGTACAAACACAGCCCTAAAACAGGGTTGGCTTGAGCAAATGTGTGCACACCTCATCACACAGCCAAATTGGTACTAGAGGTCGAAATCGGAATGGCCGATTAATTAGGGCAGATTTCAAGTTTTCATAACAATCGTAAATTTTGGACGCCGATTTGGACAAAAAAATAAATAATTACACCTTTATTTAACTAGGCAAGTCAGTTAAGAACACATTCTTATTTTCAATGACGGCCTAGGAACGGTGAGTTAACTGCCTTGTTCAGGGGCAGAACGACAGATTTTTACCTTGTCAGCTCAGGGATTCTATCTTGCAACCTTACGATTAACTAGTCCAACGCTCACGAGGAGCGAATACACAATACGAGGAGCGAATACGAGGAGCGAATTCATTCAAACAGCACTTTCGTGCGTTTTGTCAGTAGCTCTTCGCAATGCTTCAAGCATTGTGCTGTTTATGACTTCAAGCTTATCAACTCCTGAGATTAGGCTGGTGTAACCGATGTGAAACGGCTAGCTAGTTAGCGGGGTGAGCGCTAATAGGGTTTCAAACGTCACTCGCTCTGAGACTTGGAGTAGTTGTTCCCCTTGCTCTGCATGGGTAGCGCTGCTTCGAGGGTGGCTGTTGTCGATGTGTTCCTGGTTCGAGCCCAGGTAGCGGCGAGGAGAAGGATGGAAGCTATACTGTTACACTGGCAATACTAAAGTGTCTATAAGAACATCCAATAGTCAAAGGTATATGAAATACAAATCGTAGAGAGAAATCGTCCTATAATTCCTATAATAACTACAACCTAAAACTTCTTAACTGGGAATATTGAAGACTCATGTTAAAAACTTCTTTGGGATAGGGGGCAGCATTTTCACTTTTGGATGAATTGGTGCCCAAATTGAATGGCCTCCTACTCTGTCCCAGATGATAATATATGCATATTATTATTATTATTGGATAGAAAACACTCTGAAGTTTCTAAAACCGTTTGAATCATGTCTGTGAGTATAACAGAACACATTTGGCAGGCAAACTTCCAAACAGGAAGTGAAAAATCTGAAATGGGTCGATGGGAAAGGCATCACCTATTAAAATCTCTGTCATTTATGGATCTGTATGCACTTCATACGCCTTCCACTAGCTGTCAACAGTCGGTAGAACGTGGAATGAAGCCTATAGTGTGGTGTGGGGCCAGATGGGAGCTATTGGAGTGACTGGTCTGGCAGATTGCCAGTTCCTGGCCACGCACGCTAGGCATGTGATGTCTATGTTTGCCATGAGTTATATAGACATGAAGAAATGCTCCGGTTGGGACGTTATTGGATATATATGATAACAACACCCTAAAGATTGATTCTCTACTAATTTTGACCAGTTTATTCGACTAGTAATATAACGTTGAAGATTTCATCCGATGTTTGCCTTCAATGCGCCGGTGTTCGGACACGTGTACTACACATGCTAGATAAAGTTGCTAATATGACATAAGTAATGGACGTCGAACAAAAAAAAAAATATATATTGTGGAACTAGGATTCCTGGCATTGCATTCTGATGAAGATATTCAACGGGAATATTTATGATGTAATTTCGTATTTCTGTTGACTCCAACATGGAGGAGTAATGTTTTGTATTTTTGACCGCCGCCTCAGATTATTGCATGGTGTGCTTTTTACTGAAGTTTTTTTTATTTTTTATCTGACACAGCGGTTGCATTAAGAACCAGTGTATCTTTAATTATATGTAAAACATGTATCTTTCATCAAAGTTTATGATGAGTATTTATGTTAGATGACGGGGCTCTAAAATTTCTCCGGATATTTGAGCCATTTCTGAACATGGCGCCAATGTAAACCAAGATTTGTGGCTATGCACATCATCGAACAAAGCATAAATGTATTGTGTAACATGATGTCATATGAGTGTCTTCTGATGAAGATGTTCAAAGGTTAGTGATTCATTTTATCTCTATTTCTGGGTTTTGTGAAAGCTATCTTTGCTGGTTAAAAAATGTCTGTGTTTTTTGGATATGGTGGTGAGCTAACATAAATATATGTTGTGTTTTCACTGTAAAACATTTTAAAAACCGGACATGTTGGCTGGATTCACAAGATGTTTATCTTTCATTTGCTGTATTGGACTTGTTAATGTGTGAAAGTAAAAAATTTCAAAAAAATATTGTTGAATTTTGTGTTCCTAATGCCTTTTCAGCGGAATGTTGGGGGGGGGGGGGGCATTCGCTAGCGGGACGAGGGTCCTAGAAAGGTTAAAAGGAACCACCAGCTTTCATATATCCTCATGTTCTGAGCAAGGAACTTAAACCTTAGCTTTCTTACATGGCACATATTGCCTTTCTACTTTCTTCTCCAACACTTTGTTTTTGCATAATTTAAACCAAATTGAAAATGTTTCATTATTTATTTGAGGCGAAATTGATTTTATTGATGTATTATATTAAGTTAAAATAAGTGTTCATTCAGTATTGTTGTAATTGTCATTATGATCGGCATCGGCTTTTTTTTGGGTCCTCCAATAATCGGTATCGGTGTTGAAAAATCATCTTCGGTCGACCTCTAATTGGTACTGCAAAAACAAACGGCAAACACACACATCGTGGCCAAATAGTGTTGACACCTCTACTACACCCACCAACCAGGATGTAGTGACAGGTATTAAGTGCTACTGTAAAAGGAGAGGTGGAAAACAGATATAGTGTGCTGCTGCAGACTAGTCATTTCACACACATATTTTCAGCTGCCGCCGACAAAGTCTGAGGTTGAACTTCAGAATCAATCAGATGTGTCACCAGCAGACTGGATCTAGTGTTGAGGGGTCAGAGTGAGACTAAAACAGAACAAAAAGCGGAACAATTTCAGGACAAACAGAACACAGACCAGACTTGCTAAATGTCAACGGAACCAAAACAAAACAGCCATGATGCGTAGGGCTGCTACAACTATTGTATAATTGTGTAACCAACAATTATGAGCAATATCCAGGAACAAAATAATCATCATAATCATCTTAATATCGTCATTTTAGGCGACGGGGATTCAAGTTCATATCAAAGTATACACGGCGTGTACAAAATATCCGGAACACCATTCCTTTTGCGCTAAGAACAGCCTCAATTCGTCGGGCATGGACTGTCGAAAGCTTCCCACAGTCTTGCCCATTCACCCTCTGAATGGAACACATAGACAATCCATGTCTCAATCATATCAAGACTTAAGAATCTATCTTTAACCTGTCTCCTCCCTTTCATCTACACAGATTGAAAGGGAGGAGACAGGTGACCTCAATAAGAGATGACAGCTTTCACCTGGACAATGTCATGGAAAGGTGTTCCTAATGTTTTGTACCCTATAGCAGTTTGTTATTTTTACATGAATTGGGTCAAGTTGGTAGCTTAATCATTTTACGAGCAAAACAGCATGGTTGGGAGAGAAGTTCCAAGCGGTCAAAACCAGAGTCCTATATTTATAACGGACACCATGTTAATGCCTTTGAGCATTTCATTTACCCATTCATGATGAGAATTTGGAATCTTGTACATAGCATTGTTTAAAATTCAGAAATTCTGTGAATTGCTATTGGTCAACATTGCACACGGGGAGCTATTATCGCTGCCATGGAACGCAGGGTCATGTAAATGCATAATAATATGCATAAACTTCAATGTCCAAACGTTTCAAATATATGGCTCTGTTAAAAACCATTTGTTTGTGAGACGGGAGTGTCACCAAAGCTGTGTCGTATTCATTAAGTATCTCGTAGGACATTTTCAAAAATACATTACAAGCGCCAAACATTTGTTCTATAAAAATCACAATTAAGACAACCATGGCCATTTGCATGACATTTAGCCTAGTGGTTATTCTAGAATTGTCACAGCCATAATGATGTGATTCAGTCAAATTAGATTTAGGCCATTTGTAGCTGTAGGATCTTTAAAATATATATATATATATATATATATATATATATATATATATATATATATATATATATATATATATATATATATATATATATATATATATATATATATATATATATACATATACATATACATATACATATACATATATATATATTTGCTTTCCAAACTTTTCTGTCTGATAACAAAATCTCCTAAAGAGTGAACTTGAATAAATTGAGGGACAAAATGAGTATTGTGTGTGAGAGAGTCAGCGGTCTCCGTGAGCAGGGAGACAGGCGGTGTCTGATATGCCAGAACGTATCCACTCTGCACTCATACGCTCATCTGATACAGACATGCATTAAAGAGGGAGCAGGAAGGGAAGGGGCTAAATCTAACTACAGCAGAGATTTATGACCCTGTCACAGTCTATTACCCCCCCAATGCAGGCTGGCTGGGTACACAACGCTCACTGCATCCATCAGCCTCCAAGCTATCTCCCTCAGCCATATGTTGCACAACGCAAAATGAACTGTTTTGTTCCGTAATGCATGGATTAAATTTCCCGCTTACCTCATAGTTTAACTTCAACAGAGATCGTCGCACTTGCAAAAAATGCTAAAACCGCTATCTGTTGACTAGTATGTACTCGCTAGATCCTACTAGATTGTTGGAGGGGGAGCTATGAAAAGTAAGAGACCACAGTTCCCTTGGTACACAAACAACACAGAAGGGGAAAGGGGGGTTGGGCAGGGGGAGTGAGGGCCTATTCAAAGAACAGCCAAACACCTTAGGACATCCCTGATCATCCTCCCCTCTTCACAGACAACAGGCTTGTTGAGCCACCTCGCAGGAGCCCATGACTCTCTGGAGTTGCTCCCTGGGGTTACGCTCGTCTCTGCTGGAACGCCACACAGCGTGACTCAGGTACTGTCTGGGCCTAATCTGACCTGATTCTACTCACTGCCAAACAGAGGTCCAAAACAGCCTGTTCTGTCTGCTGGAGTTGGTTATTATTTATTCTGAGGGGTGCAGACTAATCTCTGGGTGCGATTTGCAAACCCAAAACAGCACTGCGAGACCTGGCTCAGAGTGACTGCTGGCCTACTTCTGAGGACTTCTTAAAGCCCCTCTCTGTGTAGGGACATTGTGCCCGTTTCTCCAGTGTGTTTTTAACCAGTCCCTTTCAGCCTGCAACATTCCCAAATGAAGCAACTGGCTTCTGTCGCAACTGGAGCGTTACGCTGAATGTATTAAAACAATTCATTACTGCTGTTGTAGTTGCACATGTATTGCAGTGAATTGAAGTCGGCATCAAACAAAAGGCTGCCCAGCTAGGTAGACAGACAGCTTTGCCTGCAGGAAGCCTGAAGTGAGGACCAATTACGTACAACTGCCTACTATGTTGTTATCTACACACTCACAGTCTCTCCCCAGGGGAGGGGCTACGAGCTCTACGCCAATGGTTGGCCTACCTGGTTGTCTTGGAAACAGGAGGCCTATCAGGCTTGGGAGCAGCGGCAGTGCTGGGCTTGGTGGTAGCTGCAGAGACAGGCCGGGGAGCTGGGGAGATGAGATATGGGAAGGTGAGGAAGAGAGGGAAGGACAAAGACAGATATACAACATGAGTAAGATTATTTCACTTGAAAGACACAGCCAATGATTTACGTCATAACATTTATTTCCTGAGGAACCAGGCCAATGTATTTCTATATTTATTGCAGTCATTCCAGCGTGTCATACATCTTCAACTGAATCCATCTGGATGTGCTGTATGCCAACCTTCACAGTACAAAACAGTACAATGTCATACTTTGCCTCAGGGAAAATGTACATTTGCTGTGTACAGAAGACAATTGGCAACTGATGACAAATGCAAGGCTTTGGGTAGCTTTCAGTGACTGAAAATTACTGGTCCTAAATGTTTGCCTACCTGTGGGCTTCTTAGCAGCGGTGGTGGTGGCTTTGACACCATTAGTTGGCGCCGCAGGTGTCTTCTTTGCTGCTGTTCCTGTGGTGGCCTTCACCCCGTTGGTGGCAGCAGGAGCCGACGTAGGGCGGGTGGTGCCCGCTGGCTTCTTCTCACCAACCTTGGCGCTGGTCTTAGTGGTAGTGGCAACAGCTGTGCCTACGGGACTCTTGGGCGTGGTCTTCTCTGGGGCTCCAGTGGTCGTCTTCTTGGCCACTCCGTTGGCATGTGGCTTGGAAACCCCGTTGGTCAGTCGACTCTGGGCGGTGTTGGGTCGAGACCCTGGTCCGGTCGTGGTCTTAATTGTGGCGGTGGTCCCAGGCTTCGTCTTAGCAGCGGGGGCCTTGGTCTTGGCTTTCGGGTCTGCTGCAGCCTTGCTGTTCCCCATCTTGGTGGGGGCCACCTGGGCTGGCTCTGGATGAGGCTCTCCCTGCCCCATCTCTCCCTGCTGGCCAACTCCCTCCGTCTGAGGTGCCGGCGCAGCCTGGTTAGGCTCCTCTCCCATCGCAACTGGCTCGTTTACCGGATCGGCGTCCAGTGCTTCCATTGGCTCCATCGCTGCTGTGGCAACCCCATCCGGTTTCATCTCCCCTCAGTCCTGGCTGTCCGTCTCTACAGAGGAGGGCTGGAGAGCTTGAGACTGAAGATGGTGATTGCACTCAGGCGATGGTGGAGTCTGATCTGGCAAAGAGAAGAGAATAGTATCGTCAGGCTGTAACAAGACTGGACATGCATGACACTGAGCCTTCAGATCAGCAGACAGGCCACAGAGGGATCAGATAAAGGCTTTCCTACAGACAAACACTACATACGGCGTATGCAGAAATATTGTTTTGAAAGTAGAGAAAATGTGTTTAAGGTCAATGATCCGAACAGATTAGGAGCAGACAGAACAGGATGTGCCATTCTGCAGAGAGCTTCATTGCTAAAAAACCCTGGAGGGAACTCTCTCTCACACATGATACATGTGTGACAATATATTCTGGGGGAAGAGATAGGGGCGAAACTATAAAAAAATGATGTAGACACATTCTAATCTAAGTACAAACTCAAGGAAAAACAGAGAGCTAGCAAATCTTGTTTTTAAACATTAACAAGCCAGAGAATGCACTTGAGTGCATTATATCCTAGGTCTACATACAGAATAGGCATCAGACCCACTAGTCTGGAACACAAGCCTTCCTTCAACTGAAGCGAGGGGAATAGCAAAAACCCCTTCCACTCCTAACAAACCGAGTCAGAAGGCGCTCTCTCTACAACATGCTCTAGTTCATCAGACAAGACCGCAAAGCTAAGGAACCACACGCCACTCAGATGTGGTGAACCAAACCACTAACAATGGAGATGTAAAGGTCACGCTGGGGGGAAAAGACATGCATGTCAAGCATGTAAACAATGCCATAAGCACTGACTAGGAGGCAGTCTCGCTGGGGAAGTACCATAAACACAGATGCTTTGCTGTCAGGGTGGAGAGGTAAGGCCTGCAGTGTGGAGCAGAGGCCTAATAACAGGGAAACGTAAAGAGTCAGTTGTCTGACAGGACAGGAGACTTGGCTCCACGGTGAAGCAACACTGACGTAGAGGAAGTGGCTTGGCCTGAGGAGTATGGGAACAGGAGGGGATACAGTCTGCAAAGCTTGGAACGACAGTGCGCTGCTCAGACTCCAGAAGGCCTCTCCACTTCCGCTCAGCCCCTCTCTCCCCCATACCCAGATGCTGCTGCTCCCCCTCCTTTCTAGAGGAGAGTCTTTATACTGTCAGCTTCCTGGAACCACTCCCCACACAGCCCCCCTTTCTCTCTGCTCTCATCTCTTACTCATCCTCTAAAACTAAATACGTTACTGTGCCTTCCTTCGTTCCCCTGCCAAACCTCCCATTTTCTCCAAGCCTTTTCCTCAACTTCCCCCACCCCTGCACTCTCTCTACCCCTCTGTTCTCTGTTTGCGTTCACACAGATGGCCTGAGCAGCTGAGCAAGGCCAGAGGGGAAGAGAGAGAGAGGGAAAAGCCCTCGGGAGAAAATCCATACCGCAAGTAGCACACACACACACACACAGTGACAGACCTCAGACAACACAGTGACAGTGAGAGGGGGAGGAAAGAGCCCTGCCAGAGCACACAGGGCAATCAGATTAATTGAGTGACACACCAGTCACATTTGGAGTGAGGTGTCTGTTGGATGCAAGTGAAAGCAACAGCAACCGTGCTTCACACATGTACATGTTAGGCTCAGTCCAACAGAGATGCTCTGTTCAAGAGCACCAAGTCCTCACGCCATGCTGCTCTGCCTATAATAGAGCTCTACACTAACAGACGCCTGCCCTGACTCCAACCCTTCAAAAAGAAAACCAACAACAAAATCCAACTGCAGATTGACACCAGGGACTCACACGTCAATAGCCCTGACAACTCAACTAGAAAAAATAAAGTCAAATCCTATCGGTGCCTTGCTCCCTCTACCTCCCCTTCCTGTGTTCTGAACGGTTCTATTCCTGCAGTTTCTGAACAGCCAGACTGTGCTTTTCCCAGCTCTGCTCTGCTGTGGTGATAAATCTCCAGCCCTCAGCCAGAGGCGCGCTGCTCTGCTCTTTTTCCTCCAGTTGGGAGATTACACAGCTCTAGTCTAAGGCCCTCGCCCCGTCTACATCACCCTATGTAGTAGGGAACATACAACCACGCCCAATGATACATGTGTTGGCACTGGCAATATTTTGACTGACTTTGGACAACCCTGCAATGTTGTAGTTGTCTTTGGATCCTCTTTGCAGTCATATGCTTGATTAGAGATGGATGATGTTAGGATTCCCTGTTCGTAAAACATCTCAAGCTGATTCTCCACAGATGGTAGTGTGTTAGATATACTTTGTTCATTGGAGTGGGATATCAGAAGCTGTCGGCTGCTAAACGGCTAGAGGATGTGAGTTGTAGCCTAGATAGAAGATGACAAGGGTCAACCAGCTGCATCACAACCCCAAGGACGCTCACCACCCCCCAAGAGGAGAGGAACAACTTCCTGTCCATGTTGTCTGGAGGACTCATCGTTATTTAGGGAAGCAATAAAGAGAGGAAGAGGAGTCCAGACATATGTTGTTACTGTCATGTAGAGTTGCATGTTTTTATTTATACATCCTTAGCTGAGGTTCAGAAAGATAAATACGTTATCGTTTTTTTATTTAAAAAAATAAATAATTTAAAATGTCCTTTGGACAGTGATGGTTTCGATATCTTCCCAAACAGCCGCTCCATCTTATCAAACTGCATCTCACATAACATTCTCTACAAGCCTCACCGATGAGCAACACAGATACAGAGAACAAACACACAGGTCATGAAATACTACGCACACACACCACCAAGGGCAGGGGTTCACTGTCATGTCAAGGACAAACCAAACAATAGGATGAACACACACACACACCTTTATCTCATTATTGTTCATCAATCATGGACAAGACGCTTAATGCACTTCAGCAGCTGACGATAGAAAATCAGCTGGGCAAAGTATGATCATCCTCCATGAGCCATATTCAATGTAAACTAACCTGCCCCTGTGTGTCTCAGACACTTACAGGCCTATACTGATATCTGGCAGGCCTCCAACAGCACAATGACAGTCTACACCGGCCAAACCCGGATGACGCTGGGCCAATTGTGCACCGCTATATGGGACTCCCGATCACGGACGATAATCAGGTCATGAGCATATTCTAATGGTAATCGTCACTTTGACCTCCGTTTAAAAAACTGTGCAGAGTCTCAGTGTGTACACCTATACAAGCCTTTGTGTGTGTATGGCTGTGTTTTGGGGCATTAGGTCAATTTGTTTGATAAAACGATCAACAAAAACCTATTGGCGTAAATTATACATGTTCAATTCCCAATTAATGTCCCCAGCAGGAGTGGGTGGGCTAAATGCTAACTTAATGTCATCTCTCCTGGTGGCCTGTGTGTGCAAGTCTAATCAGGGCCTCCCTTTGCCAGGAACAAGAGCCTGGCTACTGAAAATCACAGCGGTCAACGGCACTTATGAATAGCTAGCAATGGCAACCGCCACCGCTTTCCTAGTACACTGCTGTGTGTACATACATTCTCTGTGCCTGCATGTCCCCCAGGGTCAGCTGTAAATAGCCTTCAATGGGAGGATTGTAGCAGAAGGAAGCCGGGGCAAGCGAACAGGAGATCAGTTTAGTGTGCTTTTCCTAACGCTTCCGTAACCTTCCCTTAATGCCTAACGATAGAATTGATAACCGTGGCACCAGAGAGAGGATTCAAGAGTTAACGGTCGGGAGTCTGGTTTGAAGAGGCCAGTTTAACGGCCTCTGAAACCAGAAACACACATTCATCACCACATGCTGCAAACACTGGGATCCGGTGTCTTTACTCCTCGGCCAGTGTTAAGACGCCCTGGTGCCTGTGTTGACGGTACATCTCTCAGTTTAATGTTGAGACTGTGTGGCGTCGTCATCTAGAAACCACTGCTCTTATTCAACACCGCTGAGGTAAGTTCCACAAGGTTTCTGTTCGAAGCAAACATGTTCATTTCAGTTAAGATTTGAAATGAACATTCCAATATGTTACAGTGAACATTAATGTTTGAGGCACCACGCGCTGGCATAGGGCCAGAGGTAAACTCTAAAACAGACACCCTGCAGCATTCCACTATTCCTCTGAGGGAGGACAGGCATACACACCAGACATGGTGCGTTGAGGATCAGAACACATGAAACATTCTGTTGAATGATGCAGCATTGAGTCCACAAGCAAGTCTGGGGAATTGAAACAGTAGCAGCTGAAACCAGAATTGGTGGTACTACCAGTCTTAGACAAGATACACAAAGAATAAAAGAGAAGGTTAGACCCATGGCAACAATTTAATTTGGGGTTGGTGCAGATGCTTCTGATACAAAAGAAGAGAAGGGAAACAGAGCAGTGCTAGAGGGCGCTACAAAGAGGGCCTAAAACAGAAACTTACAGCACCGCCCCCAAAAGCTAAAATTCCCCCCCATTAACACACTCCATCATGTATCATCTCAGAGGGAAATCTTGGCACTAAACCCTGAACAGCTGCTGTGCATTACTAATATAATTCATTTCAAAGTACAATTAATACATTGTGGAAAATTACAAATCTGCAAGTGTGATTAAATGTCATTCAGGAACTTACAATAGATCACATCCAAAAACACATGCTATCCGAGGCTTCATGAGCATCATCATCATCATAAAAGCATTACATAACACCATACTCATCATCATAGTCCCTTTCAGCGACTACCGTACACACCAGTTCATCTCTCCACTCAATCAGCAGGAAGCTTTCCCTGCATGGTACCGTCCCTCACTCTGCTTTAATAGAAACCATTATACACTTCTGTAGCCTTGGGGCAGCTATCTACAACAGAACCCAAGAGCCTGATTGTTGCTGTGCGCTGCCCAGCTAAGAAAGGGGAGCACAAAAGACGCATGACACCGTCCCAGCTGAGTCAGTGTGCTGCCTTCATCACCCTGACACTAATCGCACATTCCCAAACAGGCCCGGCCAAAGGTCAGGAAGCCGCTCCTGCCCCACACACAAACAAACCTCTTCAAACAAAGTTGACTCCTCTCTACAGAATTCCTTCCCTGGACACGGTGTAGGAGGGAGACGAGAAGGGATTGTGAGGCCCTTCTCGGATGGTGACGTCAGGACATGCCCGACAAATGAGGCTATGGACACTTAACTGCCCAGACAGGATCCAAATCAGTTGCTTTCTGCTCGGTCTCATGGGCTATAGCCTACAATGCAGCATGGTTTCAACCTTATGATTTCCATTGACAACTCAATGGTCTTGGCAACAGACTTTGGACACAGTAAACTCAGTTCAGGAATATGCTTTTCTCTTGTTCACTGGTCTGCTGCCTGTGTCAGTCAAGGCAACATCTTGTGTGACAGACACCTGAATCACAGAACCATGTGATGTGACAGACTGTAATCCCTGTGCTCTAAAGAAGCCAAAAGCAGATTTAGAGTCTGTACCGCCATGCACGACTGGTAGAGATTTCAAGTGAGAGAAGGGTACTATCTACATCACATGCCTTTACTCCTGGACCCATCCGGTGAATATGCTAGCCCCAAACACACCACCCCCACTTTACCAGCGTGTGTCACCCATCTCCCAGCCTCAGGAGACTCGGCCCCCCGGGGACAGGGAGATTAACACATGACAGAGCTTGTTAACCCTGGACAAAGAGATTTGCTAATCCTGTACGATCAGGCCGACTGTCCTCCAGCGCCGGCCCCGACTACCCACAGAGACAGAGAGCGCCCAGGACAGAGGCCTAGTGTGTCCCAGAAACCAAACAAAAAGACCTGGCTCCATCACAACAATGGAGAGATGGAGCCGACAACAAACAAGGTCCCAACAGTGCACGGTCTAGCTACAGTAGACCGCTGAGAGGAACAGCGGGGTGGGTGTGATCTTGACCATGCCGATATTGATCGTGGGGGAGAAAGTGAGGATGTTGGCTACTCATAGCTGAGAAGCGTCAGTGCATTAGAGAGGCAGACAGGGACCTGTTCCACTGATGGGGTCCCTTGCCTGGGGGTTAGCCACCAATGAGGCTGGTGTGGAGGGACTGAAGGAGAGGGTAATGTGTAACTTGAAGAGCAGGTCCTTCTCCATAATGGGCAGTGTGCCCACTGACAGACTCCACTCAGGGGGTAAATGACATTAGGCCAGATAGAGCCAGCTGGTGGGTTGGATCGATGACACCAGATAGGACAGAGAGGAACAAGGCAGGCATCTGGATGGGACAGCAAAACATACCCTTGAGGCTCCAGCTCTCTAGCAGCCACTAACTACTGGAACTGACTCTGGCCATAAGAGGATTATGTCCTCCTGTTTGAAGCGGAGCAGGCACGTTCCAGATGGAATCTGATCCCTCGCAGGTTGTCAACACCACCAGGGCTAACCAGGGCTTTTCAACAAAATAACAGCTGGGCTAACACCACATAAAACTGTACCTAGCCTTTACCCAGAAATTGACATGGCATTTGGGGCTTGGGTCAAAAGGCTTCTTAAATAGAAATTACAGAACAATAGCATTTCAAATGACTCAAAACATCTGACAAATCTCCCCCCTGTCAACTCTCATAAATGTAGCCATAATTCTGTCATCGGGAACTTTTGGCATGCATGTCATGCCAGACTGGCCCATGGTGTAGACAGGCTGCCACAGCACTGACATAATGCTGAATGCATTGGGCATTTACTTTTGTCATGCACAAAGTATATATCCTAACAGACTTGCCAAAATTATAGTTTGTTAACAAGAAATGTGTGGAGTGGTTGAAAAATGAGTTAATGACTCCAACTTAAGTGTATGTAAACGTCTGACTTCTGTAATTGATTGGACATGATTTAGAAAGGCACACCTGTCTATATAAGGTCAGAGCAAAAACCGGAGGAATTGTCCGTTGAGGTCCGAGACAGGATTCTGTCGAGACACAGATCTGCGGGAGGGTACCAGAAAATGTCTGAAGCATTGAAGGTCCAAGAACAGTGGCCTCAATCATTCTTAAATAGAAAAATATTGGAACCACCAAACTGAGCAATAGGGAGAGAAGGGCCTTGATCAGGAAGAACCCAATGGTCGCTCTGACAGAGTTCCAGAGTTACTCTGTGGAGATGGTTGTGCTTCTGGAAGGTTCTCCCATTTCTGCAGCACTCCACCAATCACGCTGTTATGGTAGAGTGGCCAGACAGAAGCCACTCCTCAGTAAAATGCACGACAGCCCGCTTGGAGTTTGCCAGAAGGCACTTAAAGGACACTCAGACCAGTGAAACAAGATTCTCTGGTCTGGTGAAACCAAGATTGAACTCTTTGGCCTGAACGCCAAGCGTCACATCTGGAGGAAACCTGGGACCACCCCTATGGTGAAGCATGGAGGTGGCAGCAGCATGCTGTGGGGATGTTTCTCAGCGGCAGGGACTGGGAGACTTGTCAGTATCGAGGGAAAGATGGAGAAAAGTACAGAGAGATCCTTGATGAATACATGCTACAGAGCTCTCAGGACCTCAGACTGGGGCGAAGGTTCACCTTCCAACAGGACAACATCCCTAAGCACACAGCCTTGAATGAGATTGAACATTTCTGGAAACACCTGAAAATAGCTGTCCAACCTGAGAGCTTGAGAGGATCTGCAGAAAAGAAATGGGAGAAACTACCCAAATACAGGTGTGCCAAGTTTGTAGCGGCATACGCAAGAAGACTCGAGGCTGTAATTGCTGCCAAAGGTGCTTCAACAAAGTACTGAGTAAAGGGTCTAAATACTTATGTATATGTGATATTTAATAGATTAGCAAACATTTCTATAAACCTGTTTTTGCTTTGTCATTATGGGGTATTGTGTGTAAATTGAGGGGGGGAAATAAAGATTTAATCCATATTAGAATAAGGCTGTAATGTAAAAGAAAAGTGGAAAAAGTCAAGGGGTCTGAATAGTTTCCAAATGCACTATATCAGCTACAGGTGGCAGAATGATGCTCAATCACTAGAAACTAGTGATGCACCGATGACATTTCTGACTGATATCCAATATTTTCCTTGACAAAAGAAACAATACTAAAAATTTCTGCGGCCTTTTAAGCATTCTAGTACAGTTAAATAGTTAACACACACAGCGGTCTGAAGGCACTGCATCTGAAGGCACTGCGTCACTACAGTCCCTGGTTCTAATCCAGGCTGTATCACATCTGGTCGTGATTGGGAGTCCCATAGGGCGGCGCACAATTGGCCCAGTATTGTCCGGGTTTGGACGGGGTAGGCCGTCATTGTAAATAATAATTTGTTCTTAACGGACTTTCCTAGTTAAATAAAAGGTTACACACACACCAAAAAGTTATTTTGTTGGCATTTACGTAAGTCCCGATTACCAGTAAAACATAATTAAAAACTATTTTTCACTAACTTGCTGTGCTGTTTCGTTATTCATTCTCAACCAGGATTCCTATGGAACGCCGTTTAGGTCTTTGCGTGTCAAAAAAGATATGTCAAATAACACTATTTGACGTGTCAAATAAGCTTGTTGACCAATCAGGACCTAAATATGACTGCACGTCACAAATTAACGTGTGAATATTTTTTGTTGTTGTAATTATTACAACATCTCTCGTATTTCATGTCACAACGATTCATCGATACGTATGCTACGATGCTGGTAAAGTTGTCTCGCACACGTACAGTGCTGGCATTAAAAAAAGCTAGCTAACTCATGGATGCAAACATGTTCTTCACAAAAAACATAGCAAAACGACAATGTTTCAGTAGCTATAGTTAGCTAACTATATATCTAGATGTCATCATCTAAAATAACCCTAATTTATAAGACAGTTCTTAATTGATTAATGGGGGTCCGACATATCTATGTGAAGCTAGCCACAATAAGGACTAGTCACAATAGTAAACTTTGCGTTAGCCGTCAAAATAAAAGTGTCATTGACAGTGATGCAAATTAATACAAATAGTAGAATTATGCCATTATTGAATAGATCATGCTAAATGAGGTTGGAATGTTTTATAAGTTCAACAAAAGACAACGTTAATTTGACAAATCTGTTGAAATCAAACTGGATGCATTATACTTTAGAATTGCATTGGGGACATACTTATTTCACTGTACAGCCTTACCCCATGTCATTGATCCACAATCCACAGGTATCAGCCTACCCAGTGACACCCAGAGAATATTAGCGTCATAGCTCTTATTGTGGGACTCTGAAAAAACTGAATTGAGCCACATTCATTGTCAACCTATGTGTATTAAACACTATTTCTGTGGAAAAACAATACTGTGTGGATGTTTGAGTCTGATAACTCTGAGGAAGACTTTGGGAAAAAGTATCTTGGGTGTTGAGTAGACTGATACCCCATTCCATTGATCCCCAATCCTTAGGTAAAGCTGTACAGTGCAACATGAATGTCAATACACACAATAGGCTGACTGGGGAGGTGATTTCTCACAGTCCCGCGATAAGAGATACAATGCTAACATTTGCATAAACTCTTCACAGTTGTGTTCTGTGGGTGTCACCGAATAGACTGATAACCTATTTCATTGATTCACATTCCAACCTTGTTTAACATTATGTAGTCTAAATATGGCATGATTCCACCAATTGTACCCTCATGCATCACTTTTAAAATAGACACTTTTATTTTGAAGACAACCTGCAAATGCCACTATTGTGCCTAATCCATATTGTGGCTATCTTCACAACACATAACCCGGTCCGGTCTAGCCTCACTAGCCAGATGAAGCTAGCTGGCCGTTTATAACCCTGTTGCCCAAAGCTAACGTTAAGTAGCTGGCTAGCTATTTATTTTCATGAACTGAAGTTCAATATGCGACCAACAAGTGGCTACCTATCTAATACTTACAAGAATTCCTAAATCCTTGCTAAGAACAATGAAAATGACTGCAGTTTCTAATGGTCATTGTTTTCAAGCTGGTTGTATTGGTGCTAGGTACCAAGCCAAAGCTAGCTACCCCAGAAGTTGCGGTCTAACAAATAATGCTTTATTACCAATGCGGTTTTGTAAATACATCGTTCATGGTCGGTATACTTTCTTGTTCAGCTTTGACAGTGCTACTGATAGTAGTGGTGGCACTTGGCTTGCGCGTGCAAATTCAGAACACGCAACATTCTATAATAGAACTGTGTTATTTGACCTGCATCTTTTTTTGACACGCAAAGACCCTAATGGCGGTCCATTGTATGTCGTGAAGCTAATACCAGTGACGCTTTTACTGTGCAACTCCAATAGGGCAACATCTGAAAAATAGCGCACTTGGTAGTGTGTACCAGTGCTCAACCAGTCAGTGAAAGTCAACATCACCCACGACAGAGAACGGTTGATTGTCATGGGCAATGAATTCCATTATCCTGGTGTTAATGAATTTGGCCTTTGAGTTTACTCTTTCAAATGACTGCTCGATCCACACAGCATACATTGTGGGCTAGGTTAGGAATGCTGTGTTGCAAGTCTAGCGCAAAATTTTATGTGGCGTATGCACGTCAGCTTGGACATCGATTTTGCACATAGCCGTTAAACTAGACATCGGGCCGATACCGATGTTGGCACTTTCAGCTAATATCGGCCGATTCTGATAAGTTTACCTATATATCATGCATCCCTTCTAGAAACCAGCAAGCCTTTAGTTTCTGACAGTATTAAAAATAATTTCCATGTTGAGTAGACGTGATGCCATAATCGCAGCCTTGCAGCGACCACAGCAATCCAGGCAAAATTCTGAAAGTGGTGAGGTAGGCATAGCAACAGGGCTCTGAACCATGTCCATTATCCAGCGTCCCGCTGGAAGAATTCAAAGCCTCAACACAGAAAATGAATTACTGCAGCTGCTGGCATATATACCCTCAAAACTGTGCAGCAACTGTCAGGACTGACAACTGTGATACCACTGAGGCAGCTATCTTGGCTGGACCAATGTCCGTTGGAGAATTATTGTGACGACCATTGCAAACAATGGAGTGGCACTACAGAAAGCACTACTACAGTCCCAAGTCTGTGGATAAAATAATCTCACGACTGCAGGCCAGTTGCCAGCTGACTTTATTCATAAGCGATGGTGACAAAGTGCCAAAGGTCATACAGTTCAGGCTGAACTGTTCAGCCCACTGATCAATAAAAGCACTAGCGACAGCGTCCAAGATGCATCCGGTTTAATCTGACTTCTATATGGGGCCGTCTATGGGAATTGTCTTTCTGGGCCGGACATCAGTTAAACTGCAGTACCGACGCAAGGTAGGTGCAGTCGAAAGCATGCTTCCAGACCGGAACCCTGGCCCTTGGTTCAGCCTGAGAGGGATCTGGTGAGTAGGAGACCAGTCCAGGGCAGGCAGAGGACACACCAATTTGAATATTTACAGTTAGGGACCTCACTGAATCAACCTATTAAGCCTACTACGCATGAGGGCAAGCCAAGGCACAAATTACTGTAGGCGATCTCCCCGACAGCCCATGGCATAGGTCAGAGGAAGGGCAGAGCAAAGAGAACTGTCGGTCATAAAATCCCCCCAGAATGCTACGGTATGAATTCCACATGGAATTGCATCTCTTCTGATCGTAGACATCTAAGCCCTCCTTTGGCCAACTGTTTCAGCAGGCTTACTAAAACATGTGCATGGCATTATAGGAGAAACTTAAAATAGGCGTGAGATAACCAAAATGCCATCGGAGACATATGAGTGGAGGAGGAATCCATATTCAGCCTATTGTAAAAGTGAGGTGGGCAAGGGGAATTTGGTACCAAATGTCACAATGCTGGCACATTGGTTGAAAGTACAAAACGAACACTTTTGCGAAAACAAGATAACGGATATTTAACACAAAATCTGTCTTATCAGTAGATATGACAGATTTTTTTTTAAATGTAAAATGATAAAACAGGATCTTTATTTAATTTCACATGAATGCATTAGTCCCATGTCTGAGCGTGTCTCTATCCCTCTGCCTCATTCACTTGCTTGCTTTGTGAGTCAGCCATCACTCATTAATACACCAGAGGGTTGACTAACATGTTGGAGCCTCTCTAAGCCAGACAAGGCCATGCCCGAAAAGTGCTCACATTAATCACCCTGGGATGCAATTTATTCCCAAGTGGCATCAATATCTCATGGCAGATCATTGCTGAATATTTACCTACCCATGCCCACTGCCCCACCATATATCGCTCATTGTCAGCCGAACATCAGGGGCAGAGGTTAGGCCTGTGGGCCATCTATAATGATTAGTTGTAACTGTATATGGTACCTGCACGTTGAGGGTTTTGGAGACTAACGTTATTCACCCTTGTTATTTTGGAGAGAAGAGTGTCTTCTAGTTGCATAACATTAACACAAGCAAAAAATAGCTCCAAGTTCATTGCCTGAAGCCACAATGTTAGCCTATATGATACAGTTTGAACAAAGTGTTTTATTGAATTGAGAGTACAGTACTTGTCATGACTCACGTTCTAATAATCCTGAGAATTGGGTGAGCCTTCAAAGACCTCTCAACCTAATAAAGTATAGCACTTACGCCATCCTACAAAAGTAGCCTATGCCATGTTCGCTGATTAATGCAAAAGACTAACAGAATTAGCCTAAATTACCAAACATATCGCCTGGGGGCAAAGAACGAAGCCGTTCTCACTAGAGAGCACTTGGCCGCACAGAACAATAGGCGTCAGTCATGAAGGATGAAGAGCCTGAGAGAACTAAAGTAAATATAATTAAGTGAATACGTCGAATTGCTTTTGAAAAGGCAAATAATCTAAATGATTACACACCGATCCTTTCACAAAAGGCTGTTATTTAAGCCAGTTCATTCGTCGGTTAGCTAAATAGCTGGTGATCAATTTCAGCCACCACACAGGGCTGCCACCGCCCCATCACCCCCTCCCAATTGCAATCGAATTCAGAATCTAGACATCCTCTATGGCGAGCCGCGTGAGCCACTCACTGGCAGAAGGAAAATGCAACGATTCCCTTGCTCCTATACTCGTTCTTGTGCGACCCAACAGACTCGCGTGGATAGTTCAGTTAGCAAGTAGCCTATTTAGTTAGCTAGCATTTCAACAAGGCTTATTTGTATGGCGCGGTTTCCAATTCAAGTTGACGTTCATGTCATGAATCTTGCCCTCGAGGCATAACTGGGCGATTTCCGCTAGATGAACCAGCTACAAAGTCAAAATTGGCCTTATTTTAAACAATCACGAAAACAAAAAAACGTGCTTTGGTCTTAAATTAAAGTTGGGCATTAGGGTTAGCAGCGTGGTTAAGGTTAGGTTTAAAATCAGATGTTATGACTGTGGTTGTGCCAGCTAGTGACCACTCTGCAGACCTGCCTCCAGAACAAGATTCATGACGAAAAATGTTAACCTGCGTTTCCAATAGGAATTCGTGAATTGCACTCGCAATGTCGACAAAGACATTCACCCACTAGCTATATGATGTTTCACACATTCTACCCAGACTAACTACCAAACACTAAATATAAAGATCTAATATTTTAGGAGACGAAACACATTTGTTAGAGCATCACATCGTAACTTGCATTTTATATTTTGTGATTTAAGTAAGTTTAGTTGCACAGCTAGCTAGCATGCTAACGCTCAAACAGTCTCTAGACTTACCAACGCAGTGTAGCTAGCTATAGCTTGATATCCAGCTATGCCCAGTGTTTGACAATATCCTCCGAATCCTTTCAGAATACAAAGTGTAACAAATTAGAAAATGAAACCGAACAAGATGAGAAACAGGCCAAAGTACAGCAGCCAGATTACCAATACACTTCTGTCGACTGCCGTTTCCAGAAGTGATGCACGTCCCTTCCAAAGAAAGAAAAACGATTTGCAGTCCACGCACACACTCTCTACTGGCCGGGACGGATGGACAGGCGGAGAGGGTTTTACCACGGCATTGCGCGCGGGGGTGAAATTGAAAGGGATGAATAGCCAAGTAACTCGACTTTCTCCATCTCACGACCAATCACTACCCCGGCTGGGATTTATTCAAATGAGGAATGATGTCATCTCTCAAGTCACCCTACTTTCTTTCTTCCCATCCTTCCCAAGTTGCACCGGTTGTCTCCCCCTTCCAGTATCCCTCTACCAGTTTTCCCGCGTCCCCTCCCTCCATGCCCGACTCCACGCTCATCCTGCACACACCTCCTGCAGTTTCTTTTCAACGGTGCATTCTCTCCACACAATGAATTCTCCATTGGTTCTGGACCACTGAATGCTGAGATTTCAGCCACAAAGGGTACCACAGCATAGTCTGTCATATTTAGATTTTCTACAGGTCTACTGCCATTTAGGTACTACCATATTATTCTAATATGGTAATGAAACAAACATCTTTATCTGTTCTACAAGGACTAAAAATGTCCTGCTGCACAAACATAATGAATATTGATTACCACTCATGCTAAAATGTTTCAAAGTTAAAGAATCAGGTAATATAATCATATCCATAAACATCTTCACAGAGATATTGATAACACTAGGTTTATTGCAGTGGCACATTCTTAATTGTAAGGACAAGATATTGAATCGGTTGTAGACAAGCCTCCACACTGACAAGACCAAACATGTTTGACCTGTCAAAGAGGCTGTCAGGAGAATCACCAGTGCATAAAGACACAATTTTATGTCAGATTGTAACAGAGCCAGAGACATGGTGGAATCGAAGGGGACAGAAACCAGATGAAGAGGGAATAGAAACAGAGGAAGGTTGAAAGAGCTGCCGCTATCTGTACAGTGTTTTTCCCCCAGACACAATTGTCTCCCTCTACTGATTGTGGGCGTTTTTTCATAGGCTTTGTCTGTGTATGCCGCTCCTGTCTTCACACCAGACTTCTGAGACAGTCTCGGTGGGCATGCTGCCTGTCCGTCTGCACTGCTGCTGTTCAGCTCTCCCAGTGAAGCCAACAGCTGTCTACATGAGCCAGGCTTTTGTGCCGGGGTATGCACTGGCTAGGCAGCATTGTGCTTCACATTGTGTCCCCTTCAGCTCTCACCCTATGGAATTCATCATAACACACACACACACACTTCATTTCCCCAGGATGTTTACCTCGGTGAACAGTTGCTCAATGGTGCGCTGACCTGTGTGGTTGTGTTATGGTTACACTGTCACTAGGCAATGTAAAGTAGCCTAGTGCTGCTACACCTTTGTTAATATGGCTTGTTTGGTATTCTATCATGCAATAACCCCAACAGCTCCTCGCACTTCTCTCTCTCGCTCTCAAAATTATCAGCAAAGGTAAACCCTCTGGCCCACACCTACACAATTAGTTACACATGCTTGACTAACATGACTTTCAATAAACACACACACACGTCAAACAGACCAAAGCAGACAGTAGAAATGTAGTGAAGGAAATGTATTGTGAGGGAAGCAGAGACGTAGAAACATAGCAAACACACTAAAACAGAGGTACCCCCACACACAAGAACTATCACACACAGTAAAGAGAGGGAGAGGAAAAACAGAGAAAGGCAAGGAAAAGAGGGTGGGAGTTTGGGGGTCCTATACTAGGTTCGGCCTGCCAGAGATGGACGTATTGGCTTGGTGAAACAGGCACAACAAAGAGAGGAAGTTTTTTTCCACACAGGCTGTGGTGCGCTGCAGTGGAGACAGGAAGGGGCAGGGCAGTGTACTTGCCACCTAGTTCCCCTGTTATTTATCTCGTTGTTGTTTCTCCTTGGCCAGCAGCCCAGCTGGGGCAACGCAGCACAAAATAACTGGCGCAGTCAGTCAGTCAAAACAAAGCCAAGCCTCTGGATGTTGTGGCGCTAACTTTAACAAGGAATACACACTAACACCTGTGAGCAGACACAGAGTGGCACACACACAAGCTTGAGTGCTGTACACAGGCTGTTCTCATATCAGTCAAATCACACAAAGGAGGAAGCAGGTATTGTGCAAAAAAAAGAAGGGAGACACCAATCTTTTCAGACATAGTCTATATCCTCAAAGGACATTCACAGACACGCGTTTCTGGTCGAGAAATGGACTTAGAATATCTAGGACGTAAACATTACAACACGGCACACAGTACATGGTAGCCTGTTCATCATTACATGCCTCTGAATACCATGTTCACAAGTTAGCACACGCCAGCAGTGCACCTGCTTCTGTTCTGTGTGAGCATGGGTTCCCAGGATAACAGAACGTGCCAACACAGCATTACATTAACATGCTGCATACTAACACACATGAAGAACGTGTAACACATACACCACTGACTATATACTTACTTGTCAATTATAACCTAATCTCACTGCGACATTAACGTTTGTTAAAACAAAATGTCATGACAGAACATTTCAGATAAACAAAGATTGCCGTATCATACAACTGCATTATGCACACAGCCAAGTAAAATCCACAACTCATGTTATCACCTAGTTTCACTCTAAACACTAAAATAGAGGGGGCCTCGTGTCTCATGTGGCTAGCTTTAGAGAACTTTGTTTAATTGGATTTGTTACCCTGAAACCTGATGAAGTCCAGGCAGACCTGTTTCTGGTTGATGGGTTAGTGGAAGTGCTTCCCAGCCCTTTCTGGCTGCATCCTGCCGTTAATAATGCATGCAGCTACTAAGGGAATCGGACAGGGGCCCCTCTCTATACCACTCAGACGAAGCTACATTAAGAGCACTGACTGTGCAGATCTCTGCACTGATCTTCCCTCCCCATCTTGACATGTGTACTTTTTCTATTATGTGCATTTATCTACTCACGTCAGCCATGTTCTCCTTTCACTTATCTTTTGTTTTTGCGATGTGCAAGTGTACTGGCGTGTGGTAAATTTTGGCCCCTTAACAAGGTACTTTAAACCATTTACCTCTCATCCCCTTTGTTCCTGTTTTCTCTATGGCCTCAGACAGCTATTGATTTTCTTTGACTTGCCGGCTGGTAGAGGTTATGTAGAGTCAGACAAGAGGCTCCTTTCTCCCTCTAGTGGTGCTATCATACCACCACAGTCACATGGGCACTGTACTGGGCAGGCCCTGGCATGAAGATGAGAAGCAATGATGATCTGATCAAGTACAATTCACCATGAATCCATATACATAGAAAACTGTCTTCAAGCAAGTTTGTTACATTACCCTTTAAAAGTTCATAACAGGTCGAGCACTCAAATGACATAACTGACAAAAGGAAATGGTTGTTCTGCCTCATTGACCATGAAGAGGACTAAATGTAAAATGTCCTTGACAAGAGAGCAGAAAAGTGACAACATGGACCACATCACCAGAAATTAGGACTCTGCTTGGTAGAAATAAGCAGTACGCTTTCAATAGTTTTAATTGGAGGTGGTTTACTGGCATTAGCCAGAAAGGTGGCACAGAAATGCAATGTAATGAAAAAACAGCTTAAAAAAAAAAAAGTAAATCAATGTGTACAAGTGAGATTCTCATCCAAAATTTTGATGTTGAGCAATTTGGCCATACTAAAATTATTAGTATCAGTCTAACCAACCATAACATTTTTAAAGCAAAAAGTAAAACATCAGAAATTATCACGTTAGCAGAGTATAAAACATATGTAGTTAAGAAATACACTACTACTACAACAATCCTTACAAGTAACCTGCTACGCCACTGTGCTGCATGCCATGAGACATTTAGCACCGCTTCAAGTTCTGTCCTCACGGCTCATCGTATATGCGTACCTGATAATCTCAAGCAAGATAAATGTAATAAGTAAAAACATTCAAAGAATAGGAAGGGGGAAAAAAATTCTGGTCATCAACACATACTCGAATAAATCCCTTTTGAAAACATGTCATGGAAAAGCACCTTCACCAGAAACAGCCCATTCTGGGTACACATCAATGATTTCTCTATTCGTCCTATACTGACAACTCTTCCCTTCCTTTTGATCGCTTACGAATCTTGTGCAATGAGAGTCCTTTTTTCTCCTAATGAACATCACTATAAGCTTTCATAACATTTCATACAATGAAATTACATTATCACTTAAAAAGGTTTTCAAATAAAACAGATAAAATATGATAATTCAGTCCCTTTCCTTTCAGTGAATCATGATTTGGACCACATACTGGTTGCAGAATTAATTTGCCTGGAGAGAGATTGAATAAATTAACACTGAATTCAATATAACAATGTCAGATATATCTCATAAAATAATCCTTTACTGGCCTTGTATTTCAGTCAGGTGCAACAGTCATCCAACAAAATAATTAATAAGGGTGGTTAAAACATTTAGCATTGTTAAAAATAAAAATGTGTCTTTTCTTCAGCAAAATGGAGTCTGTACAGTGCACTATAAAACCCACTATTGCAGTCTTGCAGTGCATTGGTGTTCAGGTCAGAGTCACCTGTCTCTTTACACCAAAGGCTTCATACATATTGATGACTAACTATGGCTGCAGGTCTTGTCCTTGAACATGTAGTCATATCATCCAGAGGAGGAGAAGGGAACAAAGGACCAAAGAGTGAGTAGCCTTCACTAAAAATACAGTACATAATGGTGTGCATGTTTCCGCCTGTCTGTTAGTGTGTGTCTCTGTCAAACATTATTCAGAGAACAATCATAATGTTCAGGGCCCCCAGGCACAGTAAAGCATAATTAAACCATTGCCGTCCCTCAGTCATAGGGTCATGCAGTCCCAATTCAACAAAGGCTTATCAACAATATAAATCAAAACTGCACCATAAATAAAACTCCTATTTAGTAAAACATATTCAGATATACAGTACGTTGTGCAAAATCAGTTTCCTCTCTGAAAGGACAGCTAGCTATATTGCTGTATTAGTCATGAATTAGCTAGCAGAACGTGCTAGCCATATGAATGTAACTTGTTAGCTATAAAAACCCAATGAACTGGCATATTAAATATTAAAGTGCGATCTACAGCAGTTAGTAACATGTACGTTGTACTGTACCCATCTGAATTTAAATGCACCGACGTGCCACATCCTACATAGGACAGTGTTGGTCCGATCACCAAGAAGACATCCTCCCACTGGTGGATCTGAAATGGAGAAATAACCAAGATATGTCAATGGAATTGAGATTACTTCAAAGACAAAAACATCAAACCCTGAATGACACACAAACACTCACTCTCTCTTCAGTCACAGCAGCAGAAGAATGAACAGGAGGATGCCTCTGGGCCACGGAACTTTCCAGAGCAAGGTGTATCAGTACACTCTGCTATGAAAGCATGCAGGTCTGTGATGTGCATCGGCTCCTGGGTTTGGGCCTGTAGAGAGACAGAGTGCTTCGATAAAAACTATTGTAAAGAATCCTCTTCCATCCTACTTCCTGTCCATTGCACCCTTTTTTCCCATATGGCACTCATCAACACTTCATCTTTTATTTTAATGTCACTAAATCATCTGTCCTGCAATTTCTCCATTCACTCATTCCACCCGCCATCCCTCATCCTCCCCTTCTATCACTCCCCCCCCCCCCCCCTCCCACAGTACCATGATGGCATCGTAGGCTCCGGTGATGAGAGCAATGAAGAGGGAGAGCACCATGTAGATGAAGAGGGAGATGAAGGTGTAGAGGTAGACCTGGCTGAACACCCACACCAGCGTGCCACTCTTCTGCATCTCAGCAAACGTCACAAACATATCATCCCCGTTGATCAGAGAAAACAGGCACTCTGACACCATGGACAGAGAGCGGAACTGCGGGGACAGAGAGGATGAGTTGGTGTATTAGAACACATTTATTTTTCAGTTTCAGCAATTTGGGATATTTTTAATGAATAATAAAAATACACAAATACATGTGTGTGCGTCCTGTCCATGCCCAAATACCTTGGTATGGTAAGGACCCAGCACGATCCAGCCACAGAAGCAATAACCCAGGTATATGGCAGCTACACAGAGGCAGAAGCGGATTACATTAGGGAAGGCAGCCCGCAGCGTCACAATCAGGATCTGAGAATGAGGAAGAGAGAAAACGTAAGACTATTTTACACATGGAAAAAGAAAGAGGTGGGAAGTGACACAAAACCTCCTCAGAAAGCCATTCAACTTAAATGTCAATGTGTACATTTTTGTGTGACTGATTATGTCACTCACATTGTACTTCTGGAAGAAACTGAGGTAGCGGAGGACTCCCACCCACACCAGCAGAGTGGAGGTACCGAGCAGAATCCCACACACATCATACAACGACATGTTCTGAAGGACAGAGTCAATTCAATTATTTGTATTAATAATTAAATTATTTGCTCTGTCTAATTCTAATGGTGGGGGGACTGGCGCAGGCCTGGAAAGATATGAAACTAAAAGCAATACATTGTTCTGTATTACCTTGGACTCTATGCCAATCTTGATGAAGCTGCCAGTGATGGTGAGCAGGTCACTGATGATGAGCAGGATGAACCAGCCGTTAATGAACTCCAACCTGTCTGCCCAGCACACACTGTGATTCAGTCTGTGTCTGAAGAACTGGACATACTCCTGTCAGAAACACACAGATAGACGGACAGAAATGAACAGAATAAACCAGCGGTTCCCAAACTAGGTGTCGCCTGATATGGCCTTGGTGTCCCCAGTCCACCTGGTCATGCTGCTGCTCCAGTTTCAACTGTTCTGCCTGCGGTTAAGGAACCCTGACCTGTTCACCTGACGTGCTATCTTGTCTCGGACCTGCTGTTTTCGATTCTCGCTCTACCACACCTGCTGTCTCTAACTCAGAATGATCAGCTATGAAAAGCCAACTGACATTTACTCCGGAGGTGCTGACCTGTTTCAACCACTGTGATTATTATTATTGGATCCTGCTGGTCATCTATGAACGTTTGAACATCTTGGCCATGTACTGTTATAAATCTCCACCCGGCACAGCCAGAAGAGGACTGGCCACACCTCAGCCTGGTTCCTCTCCAGGTTTCTTCCTAGGTTCCTGCCTTTCAAGGGAGTTTTTCCTAGCCACCGTGCTTCTACATCTGTATTGCTTGCTGTTTGGGCTTTTAGGCTGGGTTTCTGTATAGCCCTTTGTGACATCGGCTGATGTAATAAGGGCTTTATAAATACATTTGATTGATTGATATGAAAATGGGGTCGCAAGTTGACACCTACTCATTAAAGGGTTTCTTTATTTTGACTATTTTCTACATTGTAGAATAATAGTGACGACATCAAAACTATGAAATAACACATGGAATCATGTAGTAACCAAAAAAAAAAAAGGGGTAAACAAACCAAAATATATTTTAGATTTGAAATTCTTCAAAGTAACCACCCTTTGCCTTGATGACAGCTTTGAACACTCTTGGCATCCTCTCAAGCAGCTTCATGAGGTAGTCGCCTGGAATGCATTTCAATGAACAGGTGTGCATTGTTAAGAGTTAATTTGTGGAATTTCTTAACCTTCTTATTGCGGTTGAGCCAATCAGTTATGTGGTGACAAGGTAGGATGGTATACAGAAGATAGCCCTATTTGGTAAAAGACCAAGTCCATATTATGGCAAGAACAGATCAAATAAGCAAAGAGAACCAGTCTAAACAGTCTATCATTACTTAAGACATGAAGGTCAGTCAATGCGGAAAATTTCAAGAACTTTAAACATTTCTTCAAGTGCAGTCGCAAAAACCATCAAGCGCTATGATGAAACTGGCTCTCATGAGTACCGCCAAAGGAAAAGAAGAACCAGAGTTTCCTCTGCAGTTAACTGCACCTTAAAAATTGCAGCCCAAATAAATGCTTCACATTAGTTCAAGTATGAGACATCTCAACATCAACTGTTCAGTGTAGACTCCATGAAATCAGACCTTCATGGTCGAATTGCTGCGAAGAAACCACTACTGAAGGACATGAATAAGGAGCAACTTGCTTGGGCCAAGAAACAAGCAATGGACATTAGACCGGTGGAAATCTGCCCTTTGATCTGATGAGTACAAATTTGAGATTTTTGGTTCCAACCGCCGCGTCTTTGTGAGACGCAGAGTAGGTGAACGGATGATCTCCGCATGTGTGGTTCCAACCGTGAAGCATGGAGGAAGCGGTGTGGGGATGCTTTGCTGGTGACATTGTCTGTGATTTATTTAGAATTCAAGGCACACTTAACCAGCATGGCTCCACAGCATTCTGCAGCGATACGCCATCCCATATGGTTTGCGCTTAGTGGGACTATCATTTGTTTGTTCGTTTTGTGAAATCCATAGATTAGGGACTAATGAATTTAAATTGACTGATTTCCTTCTATGAACTATAAGTAAAATATTTTAAAATTGTTGCATTTATATTTTTGTTCATATAAATTACAATGTAACAACATTTTAGACTTTTGGGGCTCAGCCTTGGGCTTACATGTTGTAGGATGACTCCTCTGAGGATGGAACGACCACACAGCAGCAGGGACAGCAGACACACTATGGCCACCAGCACGTCAAAAGCCTCCCGTGCATAGTTCTCCGCTATAGGAGGAAGGAGGGTTGTTTGAATTAATTAAGTCAGGGAGTGAAGGGAAGAAAGAGACAAACAGCTAGTAAGGAACAGAAGGAAAGAAGTGAATCAATCTCAAGCAGTACCCCCCCCTCCCATCCTCGCTCTCTCACCATGTCCCCACACGTTGGGGTCTTTGCACTTCTTGATGGAGGCATGGTTGAGCAGGCTGATCTTCACTCTGCCGCTGTGAGCCTTGTTATCCAGGACAACCTGACAGCAGCCACAATACACACACTAAACTCAGCTACAACACAACCCCTGGCTTTATAACAGCTGTCTAAGATACAGTGGGCTGTATGGAGCTGCAGTGTTTCCCTTATGAATTTTTTCAGCTGCGGTGGCAATGTTGGGTGAAGGGGTGTGGCGTGCTAGTGGGCATGGCCAATGACACGGTTTTAGAGGCCCACCTCTTGGCCGCGGAGACAATTTTGCTGTTTTAAAGCTTATTTCCTGCACTTCTACACATTTCGCCATGGTTTACGCCGTGTTCTTATGCCATCAGAGTGACTCAAATTCTAACAAAATCAGTGGGGGCCAGATGCCATGACTACCTAGTTTCTTTTTGGTGATTGTTAGTTCTCAAATATGATCTTATTTTTAAATATATTGCGCCATCCTATATTTTCTACATACATTATATCTGTATTTAGTCGCTGAAGTTTACACTAAAAACATTTTAAAACATTTGTGGCGGCCACAATTTAAATGCATATAGGGGAAACTGGGCTGTTCAGGGGAAATTGGTAGGTAATCTCACCATAATAGCAAAGGTGTAGCAGTCAGGGATCTCATTGTTGATGATGGTCTGGATGTTGATGGCCTTCAGCTGGAACTGAATGGTCACATTGATCAGCCTGGAGACCAAGCAGAAGAAGACGAGAGACAAGATCCAGTAAGAGGAATGCATGCATGTAATCTCAATAGAGAAGTGATGTTACCCAGTAATGTTCCATGTTGATATGTAATGTTGAACCGACTCGAGTTATATAAGCATTACCAGCAATATTAACATAAGGACTGACAAAATTACAAAAATGGGATTCAAAACCCCATGACGAATTGCATGCAAGAATAAAAGGGGAGAGGGAGCAAGGGAGACCATTGTGTGTCTCACTTGTGAAACTGGAGAGTGAAGTTCTTGTAGTCACTGTAATCAGGAGGGGGGTCTGGTAATGGGTCCACACCAATGCAATCTGAAAAAGACCGAAGGATGGCATAAAAGCAAGTTGAGAAGATATATTTCCAGAAGCATCTACATAGACTATTCCAAACATTAGGAACACCTTCCTAATATTGTGTTGCACCCTCCCCCCAGTTGTGTCACGTTGGCTGGATGTCCTTTGGGTGGACCATTCTTGATACACACGGGAAACTGTTGAGCATGAAAATCCCAGCAGCTTTGCAGTTCTTGACACAAACCGGTCCACTTGGCACCTACTACCATACCCCGTTCAAAGGCACTTAAATCTTTTGTCTTACCCATTCACCCTCTGAATGGCACACATACACAATCCATGTCTCCTCCCCTTCATCTACAATAAGGGAACATAGCTTCACCTGGATTCCCCTGGTCAGTCTACATCATGGAAAGAGCAGGTCTTCCTAATACTTTGTATACTCGTGAACATTTGACACGTGCAAGTATTCTGTTATTCACATTTTTTCCAAAGCCAATGGAAAATACTTTCACAACTTCAGCATTTTGAAATACAAGTTTATCTTAACTACTTCTGTTTAGTTGCCAACCTTGACTCAACTGCTTTGATAACATTTCAAACAATGGTCCGTTGCCAAAACACATTAAAAAAAACTGTGCCAATGAACTATCTTTGTGAAATCAGCAGGTGAATCGAATAGAAGACGTCCATTTGGCCAGCTCTCTATTATTTTGCTGATATTAGTGGAAATAGCACTTATATGGTTAATGCTTTTATGGACAGGATCTATTCTCAGCACTGAAAGTAGGGCACGGTTAGAGGGCAACTCTTGACATATGTGGAGCTTTGACTCACTAACAGTTACTTCCTAACGGGCCAAAGACAACTGGCGGTGGATAAAAAAAAACAAGACCAACAGACTGATGTGAAATACATGGAGGGGGAATTTGATAGACAACTTATTGAACAGAAAAAAGGATAATGCGGCCAGGGTACCGGTGATCACTTCGGGGTCGATGTCAAAGGTGTCGTTGATGGGGTCAATGATGCCCCTCTTGTAGTACCGCTGGCACAGAGAGAGGGCACTCCCATTCACACCCTCACCCCACACATATGCATACCGCCCCACTGATGTCTGTGGTAGAGCCAGGTACTGAGGAAAAGAAAATAGAAAGGATGATGAATGGAATAGGTAACATACAGTTATACTAATAGCGAGACATCATATAGACAGACAAGGAAGACAAAATATAATTTAATAACACAAGGCATTACATAGAACAAAATGAGAGGGTTGAGAAGTCACTCATCTGCCAGTCTCTGTTTAGTGTTGCGTACTGAGATACTAGTACCTGATCTACAGCATAATAAATATGGCTATAGAGTTCACTCTGTGTGTGGATTGCCATTGAAGAGCCATCCCGGTAGTCTTTAAGGAAAAGGTGTTTGAAGGATGCTGTGTTCTCTTCCTTGAACGTCACCACCATCTGGTTACTCAAGCCAAACAGGACTAACTAGAGAAGGGAGTGACAGGGGATTAAAGGTTAAAACAATGAAAATCAACAGAAGCCCCATGAATACCAATTCTTCAGTTCAGTAAAGGCCCACCTGTACAGTGACAATGAGGATCTTGAGCAGCTGCAGGACCAGTTTAAAGGGCTTGCGGCCTTTGGCGTGGTACTTGTCACAGGGGCTCATGAAGAAGTACTTGAGCTTTCTCCGCAGTGCCTCCTCCTCCTGCTGCTGTTGCCTGAGCTCTGCGCCTACCAGACCGGTGAGCTGGGGGTTCCCGCCACTGAGGTCATCGGACCTGTAGCTGCTCACAGGTGAGAACGGCTCATCCTTCTCTGCAAGAGAATCAATGGCAGACATGGGTTTCTACATACAACATAGGGAAGGCATATTTGAAAAGAGCATTCATAAGCTTGATATTGCTGCTGAAAAAGAGGAAGTGGGAAAGTGATGTGGTATTATAATTTTACTATAATTATATAATTCAAGCATAAATTGGATCACTAGGTATGATATAGCCTATTTCATAAAAAAAGTAAAGTTTTCCACATTGTTATGTTAGCCTTATTCTAAAATTGATAATCCCCCCCCCCCCCCTCAATCGACCCAAAATAACAAAGCAAAAAAAGGTTTAGACATTTTGTAAATGTATTAAAACAAAAAAAACAAAATATCAAATTTACATAAGTATTCAGACCCCTTACTCAGTACTTTGTTGAAGCACCTTTGGCAGCAATTACATCTGAGTCTTCTTGGGTATGACACTACAAGCTTGGCACACCTGTATTTGTTCAGAAGCCACTCCTGCGTTGTCTTGGCCGTGTGCTTGGGGTCGTTGTCCTGTTGACAACGACCCCAAGTCTGAGGTCTGGATCAGATTTTCATCAAGGGATTTCGCTGTACATTGCTCCATTCATCTTTCACTCAATCCGGACTAATCTCCCAGTCCCTGACGCTAAAAAACATCCCCACAGCATGATGCTGCCACCA
The DNA here is from genome assembly GCF_029448725.1 of Salvelinus fontinalis. Taxonomy (NCBI): domain Eukaryota; kingdom Metazoa; phylum Chordata; class Actinopteri; order Salmoniformes; family Salmonidae; genus Salvelinus; species Salvelinus fontinalis. The sequence goes on from NC_074698.1 coordinate 17,401,896, forward strand.
CCATGCTTCACAGTAGGGAGGTGCCAGGTTTCCTCCAGACGTGACGCTTGGCATTCAGGCCAAAGAGTTGAATCTTGGTTTCATCAGACCAGAGAATCCTTTTTCTCATGGTCTGAGAGTCATTTAGGTGCCTTTTGGCAAACTCCAAGTGGGCTGTCATGGGCCTTTTACTGAGGAGTGGCTTCTGTCTGGCCACTCTACCACAACGGCTTGATTGGTGGAGTGCTGCAGAGATTGTTGTCCTTCTGGAAGGTTCTCCCATCTCCACAGAGGAACTCTGGAGCTGTGTCAGCTCTGCTCCCCCTGACCAAGGCCCTTCTCCCCCAATTGCTCAGTTTGGCTGGGTGGCCAGCTCTAGGAAGAGAGCTGGCCGCTCATTCTCAATTTAAGAATGATGGAGGCCACTGTGTTCTTGGGGACCTTCAATGCTGCAGAAATGTTTTGGTACCCTTCCCAGATCTGTGAATCGACACAAACCTGTCACGGCGCTATATGGACGATTCCTTCAGCCTCATTGCTTGATTTTTGGTCTGACATGAACTGCCAACTGTGGGACCTTACATAGACAGGTGTGTGCCTTTCCAAATCATGTCCAATCAATTGAATTTACCACAGTGGACTCCAATCAAGTTGTAGAAACATCTCAAGGATGATCAATGGAAACAGGATGCACCTGAGCTCAATTTCAAGACTCATAGCAAAGGGTTTGTTTGAATGGTTATGTAAATAAGGTATTTTTAATGAACTGAAATACCTTTATTGGTTAATCTGACTAGTCTCATCATTGATTTGATTTAGGGCTACTTATTTAGGCATTTTAATGGTTTTCAGTGTAGTTGTCTAATGTTGGTTAGGCATGTTAACCTGTTTTCCTGAATCTCTATGATCAATAAAAGTTTTTCCTGAATGTACTTTTAACAGAGCTGAGAAATACCTCAGTGCATTCACCCAATTACTTACAGCCTGTCACCTATCAAGTTGTTTCAGATCTACACAAGTGCCTAGGGAGGAGGGGGTATGGTTTCTTCTGGACAGGATAGGGCCCAACTATACTGTAGGTGTGTTGTAACTTGCTAAATAATGACATTAACATACACTGAGCATGAAAAACATTAGGAACACCTTCTCTTTTCATGACAGACTGACCAGGTGAAAGTTATGATCCATTATTGATGTCACCTGTTAAATCTACTTCAAAATCAATGTAGATGGGCTACCCAGACCCCTCTATTTACGCTGCTGCTACTCTCTGTTTATAATCTAGGCATAGTCACTTTAACAACTTTTCAGGGAAGTTAGAAACCAATATACACAGGCAGTTAGAAAAGCCAAGGCTAGCTTTTTCAAGCAGAAATTTGCTTCCTACAACACAAACTCAAAAAAGGTCTGGGACACTGTAAAGTCCATGGAGAATAAGAACACCTCATCCCAGCTGCCCACTGCATTGAGGACAGGAAACTGTCACCACCGATAAATCCACTATAATTGAGAACTTCAATAAGCATTTTTCTACGGCTGGCCATGCTTTCCACCTGGCTACCCCTACCCCGGTCAACAGCACTGCACCCCCCACAGCAACTCGCCCAAGCCTTCCCCATTTCTCCTTCTCCCAAATCCAGTCAGCTGATGTTCTGAAAGAGCGGCAAAATCTGGACCCCTACAAATCAGCCGGGCTAGAGAATCTGGACCCTTTCTTTCTAAAATTATCTGCCCCTATTACTAGCCTGTTCAAACTCTTTCGTGTCGTCTGAGATTCCCAAGGACTGGAAAGCAGCTGCGGTCATCCCCCTCTTCAAAGGGGGGGGACACTATTGACCCAAACTGCTACAGACCTATATCTATCCTACCCTGCCTTTCTAAGGTCTTCGAAAGCCAAGTCAACAAACAGATTACCGACCATTTCGAATCCCATCGCACCTTCTCCGCTATGCAATCTGGTTTCAGAGCTGGTCATGGGTGCACCTCAGCCACGCTCAAAGTCCTAAACAATATCTTAACTGCCATCGATAAGAAACAATACTGTGCAGCCGTATTCATTGACCTGGCCAAGGCTTTCGACTCTGTCAATCACCACATCCTCATCGGCACACTCGATAGCCTTGGTTTCTCAAATGATTGCTTCGCCTGGTTCACCAACTACTTCTCTGATAGAGTTCAGTGTGTCAAATCGGAGGCCTGTTGTCCGGGCCTCTGGCAGTCTCTATGGGGGTGCCACAGGGTTCAATTCTTGGGCCGACTCTCGTCTCTGTAAACATCACTGATGTCGCTCTTGCTGCTGGTGAGTCTCTGATCCACCTCTACGCAGACGCCACCATTCTGTATACTTCTGGATGTGTTAACATACAACTCTCCTTCCGTGGCCTCCAACTGCTCTTAAATACAAGTAAAACTAAATGCATGCTATTCAACCGATCGCTGCCTGCACCTGCCCACCCGTCCAGCATCACTACTCTGGACGGTTCTGACTTAGAATATGTGGACAACTACAAATACTTAGGTGTCTGGTTAGACTGTAAACTCTCCTTCCAGACTCACATCAAACATCTCCAATCTAAAGTTAAATCTAGAATCGGCTTCCTATTTCACAACAAAGCATCCTTCCCTCATGCTGCCAAACATACCCTCGTAAAACTGACCATCCTACCGATCCTCAACTTCGGCGATGTAATTTACAAAATAGCCTCCAACACTCTACTCAACAAGTTGGATGCATTCTATCACAGTGCCATCCGCTCTGTCACCAAAGCCCCATATACTACCCACCACTGCGACCTGTACGCTCTCGTTGGCTGTCCCTCGCTTCATACTTGTCGCCAAACCCACTGGCTCCAGGTCATTGACAAGACCCTGCTAGGTAAAGTCCCCCCTTATCTCAGCTCGCTGGTCACCATAGCAGCACCCACCTGCGCTCCAGAAGGTATGTCTCTTTGGTCACCCCCAAAACCAATTCCTCCTTTGGCCGCCTCTCCTTCCAGTTCTCTGCTGCCAATGACTGGAACGAACTACAAAAATCTCGGAAACACTTATCTCCCTCACTAGCTTTAAGCACCAGCTGTCAGAGCAGCTCACAGATTACTGCACCTGTACATAGCCCATCTATAATTTAGCCCAAACAACTACCCCTTCCCCTACTGTATTTATTTGTTTATTCATTTAGCTCCTTTGCACCCCATTATTTCTACTTTGCACATTCTTCCACTGCAAATCTACAATTGCGGTGTTTTACTTGCTATATTGTATTTACTTCGCCACCATGGGCTTTTTTTTGGCCTTTGCCTCCCTTATCTCACCTCATTTGCTCACATTGTATATAGACTTATTTTTCTACTGTATTATTATTAAAAAAAAAATAATAATCACCTTTATTTAACCAGGTAGGCAAGTTGAGAACAAGTTCTCATTTACAATTGTGACCTGGCCAAGATAAAGCAAAGCAGTTCGACACATACAACAACAGAGTTACACATGGAGTAAAACAAACATACAGTCAATAATATAGTAGAAAGCAATAAGTATATACAATGTGAGCAAATGAGGTCCAAGAATTGAACCCTGTGGCACCCACATAGAGACTGCCAGAGGCCCGGACAACTGGCCCTCCAATTTGACACTGGTTGGTGAACCAGGTGAGGCAATCATTTGAGAAACCAAGGCTATCGAGTCTGCCGATGAGGATGTGGTGATTGACAGAGTCGAAAGCCTTGGCCAGGTCAATGAATACAGCTGCACAGTATTGTTTCTTATCGATGGGGGGTTAGGATATTGTTTATGACCTTGAGCGTGGCTGAGGTGCACCCATGACCAGCTCTGAAACCAGATTGCATAGCGGAGAAGGTATGGTGGGATTCGAAATGGTCGGTAATCTGTTTGTTGACTTGGCTTTCGAAGACCTTAGAAAGGCAGGGTAGGATAGATATAGGTCTGTAGCAGTTTGGGTCCAGAGTGTCTCCCCCTTTGAAGAGGGGGATGACCGCGGCAGCTTTCCAATCTTTGGGAATCTCAGACGACACGAAAGAGAGGTTGAACAGGCTAGTAATAGGGGTTGCAACAATTTCGGCAGATAATTTTAGAAAGAAAGGGTCCAGATTCTCTAGCCCGGCTGATTTGTAGGGGTCCAGATTTTGCCGCTCTTTCAGAACATCAGCTGACTGGATTTGGGAGAAGGAGAAATGGGGAAGGCTTGGCGAGTTGCTGTGGGGGGTGCAGTGCTGTTGACCGGGGTAGGGGTAGCCAGGTGGAAAGCATGGCCAGCCGTAGAAAAATGCTTATTGAAATTCTCAATTATAGTGGATTTATCGGTGGTGACAGAGTTTCCTGTCCTCAGTGCAGTGGGCAGCTGGGATGAGGTGTTCTTATTCTCCATGGACTTTACAGTGTCTTAGAACTTTTGAGTTTGTGTTGCAGGAAGCAAATTTCTGCTTGAAAAAGCTAGCCTTGGCTTTTCTAACTGCCTGTGAATATTGGTTTCTAGCTTCACTGAAAAGTTGCATATCACGGGGGCTGTTCGATGCTAATGCAGAACGCCATAGGATGTTTTTGTGTTGGTTAAGGGCAGTCAGGTCTGGAGAGAACCAAGGGCTATATCTGTTCCTGGTTATAAATTTCTTGAATGGGGCATGCTTATTTAAGATGGTGAGGAAGGAATTTAAAAAAAATAATCAGGCATCCTCTACTGACGGGATGAGATCAATATCCTTCCAGGATACCCCGGCCAGGTCGATTAGAAAGGCCTGCTCGCTGAAGTGTTTCAGGGAGCGTTTGACAGTGATGAGTGGAGGTCGTTTGACCGCTGACCCATTACGGATGCAGGCAATGAGGCAGTGATCGCTGAGATCTTGGTTGAAAACATCAGAGGTGTATTTAGAGGGCAAGTTGGTTAGGATGATATCTATGAGGGTGCCTGTGTTTACGGCTTTGGAGTGGTACCTGGTAGGTTCATTGATAATTTGTGTGAGATTGAGGGCATCAAGCTTAGATTGTAGGATGGCTAGGGTGTTAAGCATGTTCCAGTTTAGGTCGCCTAGCAGCACGAGCTCTGAAGATAGATGGGGGGCAATCAGTTCACATATGGTGTCCAGAGCACAGGTGGGGGCAGAGGGTGGTCTATAGCAGGCGGCAACGGTGAGAGACTTGCTTTTAGAGAGGTGGATTTTTAAAAGTAGAAGTTCTAATTGCTTGGGTACAGACCTGGATAGTACGACAGAACTCTGCAGGCTATCTTTGCAGTAGATTGCAACACCGCCCCTTTGGCCGTTTTATCTTGTCTGAAAATGTTGTAGTTAGGAAAGGAGATCTCAGAATTTTTGGTGGTCTTCCTAAGCCAGGATTCAGACACGGCTAGAACATCCGGGTTGGCAGTGTGTGCTAAAGCAGTGAATAAAACAAACTTAGGGAGGAGGCTTCTAATGTTAACATGCATGAAACCAAGGCTATTATGGTTACAGAAGTCATCAAAAAGAGAGCCTGGGGAATAGGAGTGGAGCTAGGCACTGCAGGGCCTGGATTCACCTCTACATCACCAGAGGAACAGAGGAGGAGTAGGATAAGGGTACGGCTAAAAGCTATGAGAATTGGTTGTCTAGAACGTCCGGAACAGAGAGTAAAAGGAGGCTTCTGGGGGGGATAAAATAGCTTCAAGGTATAATGTACAGACAAAGGTATGGTAGGATGTACTGTATGTTTGTTTATTCCATGTGTAACTATGTGTTGTTGTATGTGTCGAACTGCTTTTGCTTTATCTTGGCCAGGTCGCAATTGTAAATGAGAACTTGTTCTCAACTATCCTACCTGGTTAAATAAAGGTGAAATAACTAAATAAACTCTACCTACATGTACATATTACCTCAATTAGCCCGACTAACTGGTGCCCCCGCACATTGACTCTGTACCGTTACCCCCTGTATATAGTCTCGCTTGTTATTTTACTGCTGCTGTTTAATTATTTCTTACTTTTATTTTCTATTTTACATTTTTTACTTAACACTTTATTTTCTTAACTTCTTAAAGCATTGTTGGTTAAGGGCTTGTAAGCCTTTCACTTTCAGGTCAACACTTGTCTCCTCACCTACATCTCAAATCAAATTTTATGTCACATGTGCCGAATAGAGGTTAAAGAAGGATTTTTAAGCCTTGAGACATGGATTGTATTTCTGACATTGAGGGTGAATGGGCAAGACAAAGGATTTAAGATCCTTTTTAACCACGTTATGGTAGTAGGTGCACCGGTTTGAGTGTGTCAAGAACTGCAACGCTGCGCGGGTTTTCTAAGCTCAACAGTTTCCCTTGTGCATCAAAAATGGTCCACCACCCAAAGGACATCCAGTCAACTTGACACAACTGTGGGAAGCATTGGAGTCAAAATGTTCCAGCATCCCTGTGATAACAATTGATACCATGCCCCAACAAACTGAGACTGTTCCGAGGGCAGAAGCAGGTGTAAATGAATGAGGAAGATGTTCCTAATGTTTTGTACACTCAGTGTATATTGCTAAGAATGAGAAAGTAGGGTGACTCTCCTAGCAGGTCTGGAACCCAGGTCTCCATTACCAATGACGAATGCCCTAACCACTGTACAAATAATAATATCTCTTGGGCATGTGCTTAATGGGCCAGTATAGTTAGACCAATAGGCCCTGTCCAGAAGAAACCATCACCCCTCCATCTAGCATTTATATAGATGAAACAACTTGATAGGCTTAAGCAATAGGGCGAATGCAATTTGAAGTAAATATCACCTCTGTTAAAAGTACTCAAGAAAATCTACCCTAGAAGGGTATTTATACTTTAAAATACATATTTTATGTGAATGGATGTAGATGAACGAATTCTGCCAGTGTTTTAATGTCCTCGTTTCATATTTTTTTCCTTTACCTCCAACTCTATATATCCAAATGAGCCTATGAGGACCTTGGGGATCAGATTTACCATTATACCCTTTGATCAAACGTATAACAGACAGACACTGCTCAAAAGGAGTTGTTTGTGATATCTACACTCAGTAGCCACTTTATTAGGTTCACCACCCTATTCAAGAAAATAAATTGCTCCTACATCACCAAGTCCCGTGGTCTTGGCTTGCTAGACACTAAAGCATGCAGAGAAGTATTCAGGTATTCTGTTACTGTTTGTTTGAACTTTAGAATGTGCAAGATGACAGCACAGTCTGTCATGGTATTTTGTAAATCAGAAAAGTTCCAAAACTTGTACTGACTGTAATAAACTCCAACTGGACTTAGACTGTTCAAGTTATCTCCTTTCCCAGTTTCATCAATTGTTTTGAATTTACGCTGTTCCAGATGCAAAGGGAGTTGTACCTAATAAAGTGACCACTGACTCTATAGACTTTCCAGAATGTGTTCTGGGAATAACCGGGGTATTAAACATTTGCCTGTAAGTGTTCAACAGTTGAATCTATTACCTCAGGAGATGGTACCATTCAGCTTGTCTGGGGATGACAAAGAAGGACTTCAACAAAGCCAAAATAGAAAATTATTGGAAGGGGCCTCTCAGCTGTTAAATTAAAGACTTATAAATAAATGACTGTTGTGCCTTGTAACTACTTTAAAATGTGGAACTGTTGCACTAAAAATGCAAACATTGATTTGGCATACAATTTAAGATTATTTACATAAAGTTGTACATAAAGTTGTACAATGTTTACATTGTCTAACTTTATACAGAACAAATTGTCCTTGAAATTAACATTTCTTTAAAGTTATTGCAAATAAATGCCTATTTTCACTTTTCTGCGACAATCACCAAATTAGTTACCAATTTTTTCATCTTTAAATGCTATATTTGAGATTTCATGTATTTCTATCAAATCAAAACTGGAATTTCTACTCAAAGCAAAGTTTGAAAAAGTATACTAGACATGTATAGAATAAATCATACCTAGTTTGATGATTATGTCATAATCAGTGAAAACGTTATTGATGTATATAGCTTTAAATGGCATTTTATAGATGTTATGTATTTCTTACAAAGGTTGTAAAAGTATGCTAGACATTTATAGAATACATCATATCCAGTTTGATGATTCTGTGACAACGGCGAATTTGTTATTGATTTTTACATTTGTAAATGGCTATTGGCGAATATCTGTTGACTGTCTGTTGAATCTAAAACCACTTTTACCTCGGTTTGTTTACGGAAGTGGGAGGCGACTACCTGTGCTAATTAGCTATCTGCGTCTCCCAACACGTGTGGGAACAAGGACGCCACAAACGTGTTGTGTCGTGGAGAATTGTTTCAGAAATATAATACTCTTACAAGAACTTGTGAATTCAATATACACTTTAATAGTAGCAAAACTGAGCCCTTCCATGGAAGGACCATATCACAAACGTAACAGAGCCGAACCCCTCCATGGAAAGAGACTAAATTCTCATATTACAGAGTTCTGCCTTTATACGTTATGCAAAGACAGAATCCTATAGAGTCCCCTCCCTCTATATGAAAATAGCTTCCCTTGACCTTTCTCCATTATTTTCTTTTCATCTCAGAGCTTGCTTGTTCACGCACACTAACGCTCATATCTGCTTTTGGTTAGGTTATAATGATGGTAGGACCCTTTTCACATGCTTATGTTTCACGTGTCAGTCATCAGTTATTTTGCTTCCATCCTTCTGACCATAGTACGTCCAGCTGTCGTAAATGTACGTATAGCTTGGGTGTCATCTTTTCTTAATGTGCATGTCCTTGCTTCTTCAGCCTGGCAACTAGACCTATTTATATTTAACACTCAGCTCCAACAGTTGTAACTGAAAAATACTGCCGGCTGCAACTGTTAAAACAGGGTACAATAAGTGTATATTGTGCATTTGTGAAATAAATTTGGTGATATTAAAGTAGAACGCTTAATGTTTCTAGAACCGTACCACAATTGAGGATCGATTCACGTTAAGATGGATTATTTGGCTGCCAGAGTCAATTCGCCTCTGAAAATAACATTTAGTATATTCTTGGGGTAGGTACGATACAGCAATGGAAGCATTATTGACATACAATTAGCCTATTATGATCATATTGCGCTGCTGGGCACTCACAGATGACATGCAGCTTTCTCATTTAACCCTATACAACAAATATATTATCCTTATATCCTTATATTTCATTATATGAAAATTGTTATTTTATACACCTTTAGGTTTACCACACTCGGCCCTCGGGACCCCAAGGGTTGTGCATGTTTTGTTTTTCCCTTAACACTACACAGCTGATTTAAATCATCAATAACCAAACATCAAGCTTCGATCATTTTGTAGTGTTTGGGCAAATAAACAAAACGTGCACCGAGTTTGGTAAATGCTGGTTAACTTTAAAAATGAGGCTTAGACTGATAAATTGAAGTACATGACCAACCTGTACCGTCTTGGATGCAGTTACAGTTCGATGATGACATGACGATGCTTTGCAGGACATGAATGAATTCATAAGAATACAATTTAAGAAATTAATAGAAATGATCGTTTAGGACAAATTACAAGAGAATAGGGCCGCTGCGTTTTACAATCATAAAGCCGCAGCTTCCAATGGTCACATGACAATTACCATGTGACATGTCTGGAAAATACCTTGATGGTCATTGGTCTCAAAATATCTAATTCGTGATAGTGTTTGTGACCCCATTAGCCCCACCCATTGTATTGATAGTCAAACGCTCAAAACTAGGCTGCGCTCAATACAACGGAAACGGTGCCATAATGAACGACCAGTTGAAAAACGGGGAGGGGTTATGGGTTCAAAATGTATCCGCTGCCCTTTAAATGCCACTAATTTCTTCCAAGCTACACTCCGGCACACCCACCGTACGGAGCAAATGTACGTCACACTCTGTTCAAAAACGTACAAGGAAGTTTAGGGAAAACGTGTAGATATAGCGTTTGCTAAATGACTAAAATGTATGTGTTAAGTACAAATTGCTGACCGTAGTTCATCGATTTTCTACATATGATCACCTGATCTTTAGAATTACTCAGCAAGTCTTAATATCAGGTAATCGCTACAATGCTTACACACGGTGATAAACAGTAAAAGTATTTCAAACATGTCTAGATTGAAACAAATAAATGTGTAAAATTAAACTACACCTACAAACCCCTAAGTCATGACATTTTTGCCAACATAATGCTCTGTGGAAATGACCACTGATAACTTTCACATATTTTGAATAATAGCTTAAAATGTCATTTGTTTAGGGAACACAATGACAGTCTTTAATTTCACCATGTTGAACTCAGTTGGAGGGTAAACCATTGCACATATTAGTGTATTATACTGCAGCCCATATCTTCAATGTGTTTGTCCTTTGTGTGAATCCGAAATGTCTTGATATCAAAAACAAAAGAGATGACATTCACATACGTCCTATGCAGTCTTGAGAGATGGTTAAAGATACGTCAGTGAGAATGTCAAAGTCATTAGATAAGGGCTGACTGACTGAGGAGATTCACAAGAATCATAGACCTTTATAAACGTCGTCTCATATAGACTCTTCTTGGACCAAATAAATATAATAGCTCAGAATTGGGATTAACATTCTAATCATTCATTCATATTTACTCTCTCTCATGTGGTGATAAAAAGACATCCTGTTTCACTTCTCAATATACTGTATACTCACAACTCAACTCCTCCTATGCAGACTTGCCTACAGACAGACCAATCATTCACTCAGTCCATATCTCACATTACTGGCTCAATAACTCACCAGAGCATATTGAGACCTAATAGTGATAATGATGATCAACTTCATCATTCTATCATGTGTACACCAACACTCTCTCCTCTATCTGCTATCCAGGGCCTTGTCTCTGGCTATTACAGCTTCATCAAACTTGATCATGAGTGTGGTGCCCTTGTGCCAGTGGGCTGTGACCTTGGCAGGGAAGCCACTGTGTGTGAGAATGGCCTCTACGATGCCAGCGGTGAATGCAGCACAGTTTAGTGTGCTGTTCTCCTTAGGCACAGAGATGTAAGCGTTGATCAGTGGCTCCTTCTCTATGATGTAGTAGGTCTTGTCATCATCGTTGGCCTGCTCCAGCTTGTCTGCCTCCTTACCGAACATGGCTTTCCATACTGACACCTATATGAAGCAAATTGAAAATTATAGACATGTACTTATGCATTGGCACAATGACAAGTGGTGTTACACCTTATTAGACTGTTACATATGAACTTATCTACCTTGAGCCCATGCAAGCACGTACCTTGACGAAGAGCAGTATGTTAAGCACCTTGGTCTCCCTCTTCCCATTCTTCTCCCTCAGCACCAGCACGTCCAGCATACTGGCGCCAACGCTCTGACCCATGTCTGCCAAGCGTTGCTGCAGCTCGGACACAGAGTACACGCGGCTCTGGCAGTACTGCACCATCTCAGAGAAGAGCAGTGCAAAGGCACTCACACTGACTTCAGTCTTGGGACGGGTTAGAGGCCGTTCCAGGATGTTTGACTTTCCTCTCGTGAACCGAGTGTCCATTTTCTGAAAGAGGATGATCTGTAAATAGAAGTAAAATAGCCTGAACTGATAATATGATAGCCATCTCAATTCCAAATCAACCCCTCACCACTACCCTAGGCACGTGAAGATCTGAGAGGATTAGCTATAGCTAGATAACTTTCAACTAGCCTAGAGAGTATGATCTTCAACCACAATGTTTACCTATCCGTTTTAACAAGTTAGTATTTTATTAGTTATTTATTTTGTAGATATTAACAAGTGCCTAGGGCGGTAGTAGTCTGGCTCACACCTCTCGAATTCGTCACGTAGCTTGCGCGTAAATCAGGTGAAAGGGGTAGGACCTATGTGGGTTTTTTGGGATTCCTTTAGCCGCGCCTCAAGAGGGCCAGCATCGGCGCATGCGCGGGCTGTGGCAATCTTTACCTGCAGTACATATGCAAAGAGATTAGCCAACGACGATTCCGTGAATTAGGAGGACCTAACTGCGTTGAAGAAACAACAAAGTGGCTGCTAGTGCAGACGAAAGGGGAAGATAAAGTATATTGGATGCTAGCCAGCTAATGTAGCTGCTAGCTAGTGCTAATTTAGCTAGTTAAAATTGGCAAGCAAGCTAGCGAACTCACTCGACGACAGAAAGGCCAAAACTCAGTCATTCACAATGTTAACAAGCTAACACTAAACATACTTATTTAGTTCGTTACTTATTCTTATACAAGGACCTAAAACCCCTTACCGTGTTTCAATGTTTTCAGCCGGCTGTTGTGTTGGTGACTTCCTGTTCTGGTCACGTGTCTTGTTCTAGTAATGCACTGATCTATGATCAGCAGTGCATGTGCTCATCTGACATATAGCGGTTGCCACATGTGTAATCTAAATTACATGCTTTGAAAAAGTTCTAAAAAATGCAAGATGTCCTAATGTCAATTCCATGGTTAAAAAAAATATTCCTGTAAAATAATACATAGGAATTTCCTTTGAGTTCTTGCTGTGTATTTCCAGGGCCATTTGGAAAAGGAACAAGAACAAGCTTGCATTCTCATGCGTCACAGACCTTTCAGTGATTTAAAAGAGACTGTTACCTAAACACAACACACAATGTGATGCTGCTGACACTAGTTTTAAACAGAATTTTGTTTAATATTGAGATATTATGAAACAACAGTCTATGTAAAGTACTCGAGGAGAAGGGGGAAATAAATTGCAGACCTGAAGGTTGTAATTGTGACAGTGGTGTAATGAAATAATGTAAACAATGAAACATTTAAATTCAGAAAGACCTTGAGCCATAAGGACAAACACACATGTCCACACACACTTACCTAACACTTGCCAATTTCCCACACCATGTCCCTCAAATGGCTCAAATTAATCAGCACCGTGTCTGTTTGTACAGTGGTTGCATAATTCACTTGATGTGTTTTCCTTCCTATAAATGTTTCAAGGTAGGCAATGCAATGCATAATACATGTCAGGAGCACAGGGTGTTGAAGACTCAATGATTTCCCCAATGGAACCGCACCGGAAATGGTGTCTGACCCTTCTTGTGGTCTTGGTCAGTGCTCACAGTGATACCAAAGGTAACTCAATCTGTTTGTGTTCACTTTTTTCCAATTTATTTAGAGGTCGTGACCAGTTAAACTCTTTTCGAGGGAGAGCAAGAAAGTCAGCAAGGAAATGCATTACAGCTACTTAGAGGAAGAAGTTGCAAGAAAATGCTATTTTAGGCAATATATGGTGCAGTTATTAATACACATTACAGAACAGTATGTAGTTTCCGTTTATAGAAAAGCGATGCTGAATATTATCAAATGTAAACAAGTGTGTTTTCTGATTTCAGTCACGTCCTCCCAGCATATGGACGACTTTATCAGAGTGTTGGAGCAGGTAGAAGACAGTAACCCTGGACTGGAGCCTGTAAATGTGTTGAGAGGCCTGCGCAGGACAGCCGGTCTCAGAGATGAGTTCATGCAGCACTTCTTGGGCACTATCAGGGAGGACAGCACCTCAGAGGCACCAGTTATGGATTCCAATCTCTCAGATTTCCTTGGCAGGGCTGTGCCCCATCAGGTGACAGAGAGAGGTAGAGAGGAAGGGGTTGTCCTTACTGCTGATGGCACCACGGTTGCTACGAGCCCAGTCCTTCTGGGTATTGAAGGTGGGCTAGTGTCTAAGACGAGGTGTCGTGTCCTTGGCCTGTACCCCCTCACTCTGGCTAGGAACTTGGGCCTGTCCTTCCAACGCTTCCACAGCTCTCTCCTCTCCCAACGCTTGGGCCCTGATGGCTGCTGGGATGATGTGACCTCGCCTCAGGTCTTCACCCTCTCCGACAAGCCCTCCCTCGCCACCGATGCCCTGGTTAACGGCGGTATGGATGGTGTGATTTTAGGGATGGAGGTCTCAGCTCGGTCCCAGCATCCTCTGAAGCTGAGCAGCCTACTGAGGAGGTACTACTGTCATCGTCTTGAGGGGGAAGGGCTGGACGCTGCTCCTCGTCTGATCAGCCGCCTACGCAGGGAGAACTTCAGAGAACTGGCCAGGCCCCCCCTCCTGCAGAGGCAGGTGGTGAGATCCCTGGTCCTACAGAGAAGACTGATCGACCACTCCACAATGTTGGCACAGGAAAAGGAAGAGCTGACAGCTGTGGTGAGGGAAGGAATAAAGGACTTTGTCCACAGATACATGGGTAAGTAAACCCCACTGCAGAGGGAGACAGTGGAGATAGAGATGGTTACTGTAGTGCAGGGAAAGCTAAAAAGGATAGGTCAACATTTATTGGAATAATTTTGACTTTGATCCAAGAAAGCACAAATAGTAACAATAATTGAGACATGGTGTTATTGTTGAAAAAAGGAGTGGATAAACATGTTAAAACTCAATATCTCTCTGGATCGCCCTACCTCTAGACTGTCCAGCTATTATTCCGCGGTGTCAGTGGGGGGCTGCACCATACCGGGGCACCCCCACCCCCCTGTCCCTCCCCCTCTCGTTCATGTACATCCACCACACCTACCAGCCTGGCCAGCCTTGTCTCACCTTTCAGCAGTGTTCTGCAGACATGAGGTCCATGCAACGCTTTCACCAGGATGACCGGGGCTGGGACGATATTGGATACAGGTATGTGTAGTACACAGATCTTAGGATATACAGTGCCATCAGAAAGTATTAATACCCCTTGACTTAGGTGATTGAGTCCAGGTGAGTCCAATAACCGCTGATGCGTGTGACGGGGGTGAAGGCAAGTGTGCGTAATGATGGTGGCAGGAGTGCGTAATGCTGGGGAGCCTGGTACCTTCGAGCGCCAGGGAGGGGGAGCGGGAGCAGGTGTGACACTAAGAGCTTTGCACAACTGGATTGTACAATATTTGCACATTATTCTTTTTTTAAATCTTCAAGCTCTGTCAAGTTGGTTGTTGATCATTGCTAGACAGTCATTTTTAAGTAATGGCATAGCTTTTCAAGCTAATTTAAGTCAAAACTGTAACTAGGTCACTCAGGAACATTCAGTGTCGTCTTAGTAAGCAACTCAAGTGTGTATTTGGCCTTGTGTTTTAGGTTATTGTCCAGCTGAATGGTGAATTTGTCTCCCAGTGTCTCAGTAGCCTCTCAGGAGACTGAACCAGGTTTTCCTCTAGGATCTATTCCATTACTTTTTATCCTAAAAAAACTCCTCAGTCCTTGCCAATGACAAGCATACCCATAATATGATGCAGCCACCGACCATGCTTGAAAATATGAAGAGTGTTACTCAGTAATGTGTTGTGAGGGATTTGCCCCAAACATAACGCTTTGTTTTCAGGACATTAAGTAAATGTATTTTCCACATTTTTGGCAGCCTAATTGCAAACAGGATGCATGTTTTCTAATATTTTTTATTCTGTACAGGCTTCCTTCTTTTCACTCTGTCATTTATTTTAGTATTGTGGATTAACCACAATGTTGTTGATCCATCCTCAGTTTTCTCCTATCACAGCCATTAAACTCTGCAACTGTTTTAAAATCACCAGTGGCCTCGTGGTGAAATCCCTGAATGGTTTCCTTCCTCTCTGGCAACTAAGTTAAGAAGGACGGCTGTATCTTTGTAATGACTGGGTGTATTGACACACCATCCAACGTGTATTAATAACTTAACCATGCTCAAAGGGATATTTAATGTCTGCTTTTTTGTTTTGTTTTATCCATCTACCAATATATGCCCTTCTTTGCGTGGCATTGGAAAACCTCCCTGGTGTTTGTGGTTGAATCTGTTTTTGAAATTCACTGCTCGACTTAGGGACCTTATACAGTAGATAATTGTATGTGTAGGCCGGGTTACAGAGATGAGGTAGTCATTCAAAAATATGTTAAAACTTCTTCGGGATCGGTGTCCTGTCCATGGGACGGTTTAGCTAATGTACAGCAGGCTAATGCGATTAGCATGAGGTTGTGAGTAACAAGTACATTTCCCAGGACATAGACAAATCTGATATTGGCAGAAAGCTTAAATTCTTGTTAATCTAACTGCACTGTCCAATTTACAGCAGCTATTACAGTGAAAGAATACCATGCTATTGTTTGAGGAGAGTGCACAATTTTGAACATGAAAAGTTATTAATAAACAAATTAGGCACATTTTGGCAGTCTTGATACAACATTTTGAACAGAAATGCAATTGTTCATTGGATCAGTCTAAAACTTTGCACATACACCTCTGCCATCTAGTGGCCAAAATCTAAATTGCACCTGGGCTGGAATAATACATTATGGCCTTTCTCTTGCATTTCGAAGATGATGGTTAAAAACGGTTGTTTTTTTCTTTGTATTATCTTTTACCAGATCTATTGTGTTATATTATCCTACATCCCTTTCACATTTCCACAAACTTCAAAGTGTTTCCTTTCAAATGGTACAAAGAATATGCATATCCTTGCTTCAGTGCCTGAGTTACAGAAAGTTTGAATTTTTCGGCAAAAATTGTGAAAAAAGGGGCAGATCCTTAAGACACTATTATTGCACACGGAGTGAGTCCATGCACCTTATTATATGACTTGTTAAGCAAATTTTTACTCCTGAATTTATTTAGGCTTGCCATAACAAAGGGGTTTGATATTTATTGACTCAAGACATTTCAGCTTTTCATTATTAATGAATTTTAGAAAATGTCTAAAAACATAATTTCACTTTGACATTATAGGGTATTGTGTGTAGACAAGTGACACAAAATCAAAATGTAATACATGTAAAATACATGTAACACAACAATGTGGAAAAAGTAAAGGGATGTGAATACCTTCTGAAGGCGCTGCACAGTAGGACACTACACAGCCTCCCCGCAAACCACAATGCTTATGTAATGTGTCAAGTTTGAGTATACAGTATGTGTGTATGTGTGTGTGTGTGTGTGTGTGTGTGTCGCTCTCATAATTGGAGGTTAGAAATTAGCTGTCCAATTCTGGGAATTGTTGTTTACCAAGCAAAATGTGACTTGATGATGAATCACTCATGATGAATGACTCATCCCTTGCCGATGTTTGCCTCCAGCTTTGTGGCAGGCTCTGACGGGTACCTCTATGAAGGGCGTGGGTGGCACTGGCAAGGGGCCCACACTAAAGGCTACAACTCCAAGGGTTACGGGGTGTCATTCATCGGTGACTACACCTCCAGCTTGCCATCGCAGCAGACCATGGAACTGGTGAGAGATCGTCTGGCATCCTGTGCTGTGGGAGGCGGGCAACTGGTCGGTAACTTCACCCTGTATGGCCACAGACAGCTGGTTAAGACTTCCTGTCCTGGAGACGCCTTCTACTCAGAGATCACAGGCTGGGAGCACTTTGGGGTAAGAGAGTGTGTGCAGTATGTACAGATGTAGGATCTTAATTTGATCACCCCATTGGAGGATAACTTTCCTGCAATGCAGGACATTTAAAACTTGTAGTGTATTTGAGGTTTAAAAATGCTTCTGAAGTTTGCAATTTCCACTTTGAAATCTAAGACTTGATTTTTCATTGCAAAAAATGTATCAACCCCTAAAAAAATATTCATTAATTATAATCCACATAATAATTCAAATTTGCTGTTGCTGCTGAATTATTTTCCTGCTGTAGAAAACTGACTCAAATTAAGAGCCTACTTCTGTGTGTATATGTATATGTGGGGGTTATAAGGCAGTTATTAACAATGAAAAGGCCTATGTGTTTTTGTTATTTCATGTCTAATGGTCTTATCTCTCCACAAACTTACTTTCATTCTTTCCATTTTCCCCAGGAGGTTCAAAACTGAAGATATGGTGAAAAGTGGAGTGATTAATCTTGACCAGTATCACAGAATAAATATTTAATTTCTAAAATGCCAGTGTTTGCCTTTTTTTTAACAACAAATGTTATATATGACTTTCTGATAAAGCTGATCTGAATAGGTCAGGAAATTATGTTGTCAGTTTTGCGTCGGCACCAATCAGTCAATTGACAGCTTTTATTGCTTTTCATTGCGTACACCTAGTCATCTTGGTGAGACACACGCAGAGAGTGGGGTCACGGCCAGGGGCGCCATTGTACAGCGCACCTGGAGCAGTTAGGATTAAGTGCCTTGCTCAAGGGCATAGCAACAGATTATTTCACCTTGTCTGTGCTGGTATTTGAACCATCAACGCTCTAACCCTGCCCCTTTGGGCATAATACAAAATTTGATGCAGTTTGTGACATGAGAAATTATATAGTTCAGTAAATGGGCTGAAAGCTAGGTCTTCATAAATCTACATAGTCATAGGTTTAGTACATAATCTGATTGTTGGTCACAGGCAGCTCACTAGTGTCACCTAATGTAAAAAAAAATGTTAAAGACACAAACAAAGATTTACACATTTTAGTACACTATTTGTGATATTGTTCTGTTTATCATGTTGAATCATAAATGCCAAAAAATACTAGTGCATAACATCACACACACACATTTTACTTTTCCAGTGCAATGCAATCAACTTGAACTTGACCGCAGAAGTTGAACTTGAACGTTTGCTCTAAACTCTTTTCCGCTGTCCATCACTGCGACCAAGCTATCCGGGGTCAAGCTATCAGCATTATACCGTATTGTCAGTGTAGTGGCGCATATAAATTGGAACATGGATTTGAGAGGGATAGCATGACCGCAGTTCTGACTCGACGTCACTCACGTAGCCGTGGCGTGCCTGCAGGCAAATAATAGTGAGTCGAGTGTGTGGTCTACAAGCGGATTCATGGAAAAAATGTAGCACCGATGTGACAAAAATATAGCAACACACTCTACATGCATTCATGGACTGAGGATATTCGTAGCTTTGTTCCATATAAAGCATGGAGAACGGTGCGTAAACAACTCCTTTCCTCAGACCACAAGCCAGGCCGTTTTCCGTGAGTACTTAATAACGGGCGTTATTACATTATAATTTTTTTCGTCACATATTTATATAATGCTTGTTACATCCATCCACAATGCCCTTGCAGGTATATAGCATTTCCCCCCCCACCTTGATGTGTTAGCTACCAGCATTTGCGTTTATTTTTTAGCTAACACGCGAGACAGGGCCTGAATAAAAGTATACTTTTGTACGTGGCCATTTGGGAAATCTGTTATATTCTCACAATATCACCAGACATTGTGAAAATGGGTCAGACAGTCCCAAAATTGCAGTGGGCTGAACCTGTGACGCCACTGCGCTATGCTTGTTACCATCTCTTGCATTTACGATTTGTCAAATTCATCAAGGTCTTGGTGTGATATTGTGGCTCACTGACAATGCAGCATTTGAAGCAGAATATCAAGTGGCCAACCCAGACCCCCAAATTAGTGATATGATTTTCCAATTACTTTAATTTGGTTGTTTTGTGTGCATCAGAACATATTTTCTGGAGTGCTGCTTGTCTCTCTGTTATGACAGTATTACTGAAGTGTACCCCGTGTGTATGTGTGTGTGTGTGTGTGTGTGTGTGTGTGTGTGTGTGTGTGTGTGTGTGTGTGTGTTGTTTGTGTATATGAAAACAGTGGAAGACAAGACCACACACAATGTAGACTGTAGTGGTCAGTAGTGGGACACCATACTGTGCTCTGGGGACCATGGAGCTAGAGGGGGACTCTCTTTCCCCCAGGGATTCCTTCACCTCAGTGAGCAGCTATGGGCCACCACCACCATTCTCAGCACAGGACACCGCAACACACAACTTCCTAAATCACACCTTACAGGTAAAGATAATCCTTTCATGGTCAACCACCACATTCTGCATTTGCTGAAACATAGGCTTTTACATAAGTGAAAATCACAGACTTCAGAATCAATGTCAGTTGCATTCAGTATGCTGTCTCTTGCTGTGAGATTGTGTCAATGTCATCAACAGGTTCCAGACGAGCTCACCTTCAGTGGGAGCCCATGGTCCAGTGGTGGCAATGGGGACTTTGAGAGGACCGCAGGCCTCCTATCCCAGGTGGAATCAGGGAGGAGTGCACAGAGGAGCATCAGGCCCTCAGCCTTTCCCTCCTCCCTGACCTGGGACTCTGACTCTGAGAAAGAGACACTAGACGGTAGTTACCACACTGGTTTATTACTGAGCTTTGTATGAACACAATATGAATTATTTTATTGAATTTTTAAGTGTGTCCCGTCTATGTCAGTAGTGCAGTTATGGGCTTTCCTAAATGTGATGCTATCAGTTAAACTTGTTGCTATCACCCACAGCTATATTTGTTGACACTTCCGGGAATGTTTCAATGTTCCTCCATCTGCTTGTAGTCAGAACTGTATCTCTTACTTGGAATGACTACTGTAAATCTTTGCCTGTGAATTTACCTGTGGGTGGCCGACATGTGAAGTGACGTTCCTGTTGTTGTCTGTTTTGTGGGTTGCGCTGTCTGTCAGAGGAGGAGCTACAGCACTTTTCTAACCCTCATGGTCTGGCCGCTCACAGCCCAGGATCCCCCTCCTCTGGACTCAGGTGAGATGGAGGAATAGAAGGGCAGCCAGCAGGAAGATAGTTACAGTTGAAGTCGGAAGGTTACATACACCTTAGCCAAATACATTTAAACTCAGTTTTTCACAATTCCAGACATTCAATTCTAGTAAAACTTCCCTGTCTTAGGTCAGTTAGGATCACCACTTTATTTTAAGAATTGGAATGTCAGAATAATAGTAGAGGGAATTATTTATTTCAGCTTTTATGTCTTTCATCACATTCCCAGTGGGTCAGAAGTGTACACACACTCAATTAGTATTTGGTAGCATTGCCTTTAAATTGTTTAACTTGGGTCAAACGTTTCGGGTAGCCTTCCACAAGCTTCCCACAATAAGTTGGGGGAATTTTGGCCCATTCCTCCTGACAGAGCTGGTGTAACTGAATCAGGTTTGTAGGCCTCCTTGCTCGCACACGCTTTTTCAGTTCTGCCCACAAATTTTCTATAGGATTGAGGTCAGGGCTTTGTGATGGCCACTCCAATACCTTGACTTTGTTGTCCTTAAGCCATTCTGCCACAACTTTGGAAGTATGCTTGGGGTCATTGTTCATTTGGAAGACCCATTTGCGACCAAGCTTTAACTTCCTGACTAATGTCTTGAGATGTTGCTTCAATATATCCACATCATTTTATTTCCTCATGAAGCCATCTATTTTGTGAAGTGCACCAGTCCCTCCTGCAGCAAAGCACCCCCACAACATGATGCTGCCACGGTTGGGATGCTGTTCTTCGGCTTGCAAGCCTCCCCCTTTTTCCTCCAAACATAACAATGGTCATTATGGCCAAACAGTTCTATTTTTGTTTCATTAGACCAGAGGACATTTCTCCAAAAAGTACGATCTTTGTCCCCATGTCCAGTTGCAAATCGTAGTCTGCCTTTTTTATGGCGGTTTTGGAGCAGTGGCTTCTTCCTTGCTGAGCGGCCTTTCAGGGTATGTCGATATAGGACTCGTTTTACTGTGGATATAGATACTTTTGTACCTGTTTCCTCCAGCATCTTCACAAGGTCCTTTGCTGTTGTTCTGGGAATGATTTGCACTTTTCGCACCAAAGTACGTTCATCTCTAGGAGACAGAATGCGTCTCCTTCCTGAGCGCTATGACGGCTGCGTGGTCCCATGGTGTTTATACTTGCGTACTATTGTTTGTACAGATGAATATGGTATCTTCAGGCATTTGAAAATTGCTCCCAAGGATGAACCAGACTTGTGGAGGTCTACAATTTTTCTGAGGTCTTGGCTGATTTATTTTGATTTTCCCATGATGTCAAGCAGAGGCACTGAGTTTGAAGGTAGGCTTTGAAATACATCCACATTGACAATGATGTCAATTAGCCTATCAGAAGCTTCTAAAGCCATGACATAATTTTCTGGAATTTTCCAAGCTGTTTAAAGGCCCAGTCAACTTAGTATATGTAAACCTCTGACCCACTGGAATTGTAATACAGTGAATTATAAGTGAAATAATCTGTCTGTAAACAATTGTTGGAAAAATTACTTGTGTCATGCACAAAATAGATGTCCTAACCGACTTTCCAAAACTATAGTTTGTTAACAAGAAATTTGTGGAGAGGTTGAAAAACGAGTTTTAATGACTCCAACCTAAGTGTATGTAATCTTCCGACTTCAACTGTATGTGTGATAGAACACGACACTACAAGGCAGACAGACAGTAAAGCAGAGAGGTCAAATAAAGTGACAATCGGACACACTAACAGGTTAGTTGTCAGATAGACAGATAGGGACTCATTGCTCTTTCTGACACACTCATACAACTGTCTCTTTCTGTATAATTTTGTCCAGACCTGACAGTGAGGATGACCAAGCACCTGAACAACTGCAGAACTTACCCACTGAGACAAACCTACTCAGCCCTGTGGAGGAGTGGGACCAAGACAAGCCTAACACACACAGAGAGGAGCCAATAAAGGTCCAACCCAGTTCAAAAGAATGTAAGCATGATGGAGAGCAAGGTAAAACACCAGATAACATAGTTATTTCGAAAATAAACTCCTCTCTAATTTCCTTTTGTCTCTTAACCATCCACAGTGGTACATGACAGAGTCTGGAAAATATTGGAGAAAGCTGAACTGTTTCAGTCCAAAGTGACATCAAAGGAGGGGTGCAAAATTGAGGAGGAAGGAGAGGAAGAGGACCTGACAGGGAAGGACAAGGAACATGAGCGGGATGTGTACACCTTTCCTGGGGACTCAGACACAGAGAGCCCCCCACCAGCACCCTGGGCACACTGCACCTTCATCCAGCGTCGGAAGAAGAAGAGGGCCCTGCTCAGGCCCTTCTCTGGCCAGGGCTCCTGGGAACGCACATCAACAGGAGCTGGGAAGAAGGCAAGGGGTGCTTCCTCAAGAGAAAAGAGCTTGGGGCCAGTGAAGGTGAGTGGAGGGGCCTATGACTTTAAGGAGGACTTGGAAAAGGCAACAGAGGATCTGGAGAAGGTAGAAGAGGAAAAAGGTGGTGAAGAAGAAGGAGGAGGAGAGGGAGAGCTTGGTGAAGAGATTTTCACCTGTGTGGAATGTAGCATTTACTTCAAGAAGCAGGTCTACCTGCAGGATCACATGCAAGAGCACAGTCAGACCAGGCCGGGGGCTGTCAGGAGGGAGCGCGGAGTGAAGGGCGCGCGATTTCGGTGCGTGGAGTGTGGATGGAACCTGTCAAACAGGCTGGCTCTGGCAGACCACCACAGACGACACCAGGAGTCTCGTCAGAAGATCCTGGAGGAGATTGGGAAGCTGAGTGACAGTGGGAAAGGAGAGACTACGCAGGGTGAGCCAGGCAAGGTGACCAAACCTGCAAGCCCAGTCCTAGAACCATTTGTAGCTCCAGTCACGACTCCAGCTCAAGTCCCATTCACAGAGCCAGTCCCAGCTCCATTCACAGAGCCAGATCCAGCTCCATTCACAGAGCCAGATCCAGTCCCAGTTCCAGTCAGGGCCCCAGTCAAAGCTCGAGCCAAAACCCCAGTCAAAGCAAAGGTCAAAGGCCCAGCCAATCGTCGCTATCTCTGCCTCAAGTGTGACTTCAGTACACGCACCTCACAGGCATTGGCCAACCATGCCAAGACCCACAACAGAAAACCTACTGGTCTGCAGCGAGCCTCTCCGCGCTTTCAGCCAAAGCTCACTCCTATGGAGCTGCCCGTGTCACCTGGATCTGCCTCTGGCCTGACCTCCATCTCTCTCACTTGTGATCAGTGTGCCTTCCAGGCCTCCAGTCAAACTGCTCTGAAGGAGCACCAACACGTGGCTCACCCCGCGCAGACATCCATCTGTGGGGAAGGGCCTGAAGAGATTAACCGTCCAGGGTCCAGAATTGATGCCTCCTCTCCACCATGTTCTGATAAGCTTTCTAAGCCTGTCTCTCCACCAGAGGGCCAAAGCCAGTCAAAGGCCAGTAAGTCTTCCTCTAGTTGGATCTCTGCTATGGAGGACAGTGACACACAGCCCCAACCATCAAACACTGCTACAGCTCTCCAGCGTAGAGAGATAGCCTTTAAGACCATCGGGAACAAGAGGGCAAATAGGAGAGGGAAGGCGGGGACAGAACTCCTCCAGCCAAATCCCAGACTGGACAGCGGGCCACCTGAGACCGATGATGCACAAAGCCAGGGCCAGAGCCCCGATATGAACCAAAAAGAGACTGAATCACTTGTTGGATCCAAACCGCTCACCAGGGCTCGATCCCTCCGAGGTGAGACTTAAGTTTCAGAACCTATCCCCTCAAGCCTTCTCGAATAGGTTTTGGCCTTTCTAGGGAGTTTTTCCTAGCCACCGTGCTTCTACACCTGCATTGCTTGCTGTTTGGGGTTTTAGGCTGGGTTTCTGTACAGCACTTGGAGATATCAGCTGATGTAAGAAGGGCTATATAAATACATTTGATTTGATTTGATTTGAAAGAAGCCAATACCTTAGACTTTCTTTATAGTCTCGCCTATTAAACTGCTCTCATGCTAATTCGGAGACAAACCTTTCACCGTTAATGGTCTGATATACTAGAGCAGTGGTTCCCAACTCCAGTCCTCATGTATCCCTAACAGCACACTTTTTTGTTGTAGCCCCGGACAAAAAACACCTTATAAGGGCCTGATGATTAGTTGACATGTTGAATCAAGTGTGCTTGTCTGGGGCTTCAATACTGTTTGGGGTGCTTGTGGACTGGAGTTGGGAACCACTGCACTAGAGAATGGCCAAAATATATGCATATCCATAAGCAAAAATATTCTACTGTCCAGAATATTTTGGACTCCTGAGGCTACTCCGAATTCCAATTCAATATTTTCTCTCTTTATTTTCAACTTGGACCTGAATAGTTGGGTAACCTGTGATATTTGTCCTTCAATATTGAAATTATATTCACCTAGAATGCATAACTTGTGCTTCATGCATGTGTACTGTTGGACAGTGCTATCAAATAACATCACAAGCCTGCAGATCAGTCACTGGGTTGGCCGTAACTGAAAATGCCCAGCAGTCCCTGCCTGGCCCATAACTGAACCTGGGTTGCCAGTTGCTTCCCCTCCATGCCCTATGGAGGTGCCTGCCACGGCCATGCAGCTGAAACACATTTTCTTAGCTAGCCTGCGGGGGGCAGCAGAGTGCCAGGGGCAGACTGAGGGCCAGCAGGCCCTGCTAAGACACACACTGTCCCTTGTCCTCAATGAGCCCAACTGCTTTGACCCTCAAACTCTCCTCTCTTACCTTGGCTGTTGGGAGGGAGGCAAGGCGATAGGTGAGTGACAGGCTGAGTTGTGAAGTAGCCACCTGGCATGCAGTGATGCACGGCTCCCCTCACCAAATACAATATTGTCAGCCTTATCTTCCTTGCGCTCTCCCCTAATCAATATAAAGGCTCAGTTGCTAGGTGAATAGATGTCTGTTTCTAATTTCACCCCATTGCATCTTATCACTGTGTTCTTCATGTTACGTCTGTTTGAATGGCCTCTGTAGTGTTTGTTCCATCGCTGTCCTGAAGGGTCTCTGTATATGATGCCTATTCTTGATGTGCCACTATAGCACGTAGTAAATTGATGTGATATAAAGTTATCTCATCTGCTGTTGAAGATTGATTGAGGCAGTTACTGACACAGCAAAAACCCAGCGGCACGTTGGCTCTCCAGGACTGGGATTGAACACTTCTCTATTATAATACTGTGTACTAAATGGCTGTCTCAGCTCAGCCTCATACTATATCCCTTTCCTTCCTGTGCTAGATGACTCCTCTCTAAAACAACAGAGCCTCACAGCCTCATGCTCTACTGAAGGGAAGCCCGTGAAGGAAGAGGAAGAGGACGGGGAGACAAAGGTTGCTTTTGAAAAGAAGAGTAACAAGGTTTTTGCTGCTGAAAATGACGATGATGATCATGACGAAGAAGAGGAAGAGGAGAATATCCGGCGTTTCCTAGCGGAGGGCATATCAGATGAGGATTATGAGGAGATTGATGAGGAAACGGGGACACTGAAGAGCGTGGAGAGGAAATGCCCCTACTGCCCTGATCGCTTCCACAACGGCATCGGGCTGGCCAATCACGTGAGGGGCCACCTCAACCGAGTGGGCGTCAGCTACAACGTGCGCCACTTCATATCCCCTGAGGAGGTCAATGCCATTGAGAAGAAGTTCTCCTACCAGAAGAAGAAGAAAAAAGGTATCTGGAATCTTTGTTATTACATTGTTAGGAACTTGTCGGGTGTATGATGCGGTATATTTGTAATAAACTATAATGTAACAACGTAACAAGTATCAGTCAGGGTAGAGGATGTGTACAACTTCCAAGTCGGTTTGTAAACTGCTGACCTTTTATGTGCCCTTCTCTCTCTCCAGTTGCCAACTTTGACCCGGATACGTTCAGTGTGATGCGCTGTGAGTTCTGCAATGCTGGCTTTGACACCCGGGCTGGTCTGTCCAGCCATGCCAGGGCGCACCTGCGGGACTTTGGGATTACTAACTGGGAGGTGACTGTCTCGCCCATCCATATCCTCCGGAAGCTCTTCTCCAGCCGCCCAGACCTGGTCCTCCCTACAGCCCCCCCACGCAGCCCAGCCTCAGACGAGGAGGAGGAGGAAGACCTGGAGACGGAGGAGGAAGAACCAGCGGGAGGGGAGGGGAGTGAAGAGGCAACAGGTGCTACAGTCTCTAACCTACTGCCATCCTCGCCTTCTCAGCTTTGGGAGAAAGACCACAGCGTTGGTGAGCCTGAAGGTGTGTGTGTACCTGGTGTGTATACTGTAGGATGCCTTTTTGAGCTGGCATTGTGGTTTATGAATACAACACGCTGTGGTCTGACTGTGTTATAGGTTGTTGGTAGATTACATGATGGTTGATCAGCGTGAATAAGACTTCCAAAGAAATGTCTCAGTGCTGAATGTGGTAACTCAACGGTAACTACAGTGGCAATGCAATGCACAAGGGATATTGAAATATGAAAACGATTCTGTGCAATAGTTTTGCAACTATTTTGTATTATGGAACTACTCTCCTGATGTGGCACTTTGCCTGTTGGTGTTGTAACATCAGTCCCTAGTTGTGAGACTTGTGTGATGTAGCAGATTTCTTGTCTATGATGAACTGCAGTATTTGGGACAAAGTGTTACTGTAAATCAAGCATATTAGAGGGAGATGTGCTCAGCGCGTTTGTCCCAGCCTCTGCTCGATTGGTCACGCCTTAGTTTAGCGGTGCATGTGTATGGGGGCAAAATGGCTGCTTCCACCTCCCTGCAGACACAAACAATAGCGGAAAAACTGTCTGGCTTTAGCTGCTTGGAGTCCGATGCACCGCAGCTACTGACCGGTGAGTACCACGCACCGTAACGCCCGTGCCCTTTAATCATTAATCGGCTTCATTGTTGCACGTCGCGTCGTGGCCCGTATTGTTTGCTGTACGTCAGAATTGTTTCAAGACACATTATCCGTCAAAAAAATGTAATAATATTAGACCATTTAAAATCACTGTCGCGCGCTAAAGGTGAGATAGACAAAGTCAAGGCATTGGCTACAAATGTGTCATACTTGTCATTGTTCGAGTTGCTTGTATCACTGTAGCTACGCGCGCAGGAATGTGTTTTGCAACATTTGATGCGGACTGTCATTTTCTGTGTGATATATTTTGTGCGTCTCGGATGACGTTCACTATTTCCAGTACTGCAGGATTTCTAAAATTACCTACAGTTCCCAAATCCTCGCCATTTTACTTTCCTTTGATTTCTTGAATGTGGTCGCTCTGGTGTCAATTCTTTATGAATGCATTGCTTCATGCTTATAATACAGGAATAACGGACTACAAATCTGTAATCGTATCAAAACTTATTTAGATCTTAAAAATACATTTAAGTGTCACTTTATTAAGTGTCAGCCTACTACTGCTATATAATGAAAACTGAAGTCCGGATTTTGTAACTTTGTTACTTTTAATAGTTTTATCAAATCAGGGTATCATTTTGCTGCAGTGATCACATTTTTGATGCTGCAAATAAAGCGAGAAAAATCAAAGGTGTCATTTGCTCTGCGAGCACCCTGAGACGAGATCAACTGACAAGCGCAGAGCCGCCCACCAGACAAAAAGCATTGTCTACTCACGTCGCTTATGATTTACCGTTTTGTCGCAGAAAATGGTAGTTTTGTCCCAGGAATACACCATCGCAATGAAAGGCATGTGTCTGTTACGAAATGTACAACAGCAAGAAAACGAACCGCGTTTTGCCATTATCACCGGTCTACACGCTTGAAGAAGTGATTTATTAGACAGACTATGTTTGAAGCACCAATAATTGTTGAGCGCTGCAAATTGCAGTTATTTGAATGAATATCGTATTATTATTATTATTAGCTGCTCCATTGTAAAGGTTTTATGTATTTTTTGTTATTCATACAGAAACATAATACATTGTATTATTTAAAAACTATTTAATTTGCCCATGCATACACTATATATACAAAGTATGTGGACACCCCTTCAAGTTAGTGAATTCGGTTATTACAGCCACACCCATGTCTGACAGGTGTATAAAACCAACACACAGCCATGCAATCCCCCTACAAACATTGGCATTAGAATGGCCTTACTGAAGAGCGCGGTGACTTTCAACGTGGCACCGTCATACGATGCCACCTTTCCAACAAGTCAGTTCGTCAAATTTCTGCCCTGCTGGAGCTGCCCCGGTCAACTGTAAGTGATGTTATTGTGAAGTGGAAACGTCTAGGAGCAACGACGGCTCAGCCATGAAGTGGTAGGCCACATAAGCTACTGAATGGGGCGGCCAAATGCTGAAGCGCGTAGCGCATAAAAAATGTCTGTCCTCGATTGCAACTCTCACTACCAAGTTCCAAACTGCCTCTGGAAGCAATGTCAGCACAAGAACTGTTCGTCGGGAGCTTCATGAAATGGGTTTCCATGGCCGAGTAGCCGCACACAAGCCTAAGATCACCATGCATAATGCCAATCATTGGCTGGAGTGTTGTAAAGCTCGCTGCATTGGAGGAGTGGAAACGCATTCTCTGGAATAATGAATCACGCTCCACCATCTGGCAGTCCGACAAACAAATCTGGACTTGGTCGATTCCAGGAGAACGCTACCTGCCCCAGTGCATAGTGCCAACTGTACAGTTTGGTGGAGGAGGAATAATGGTCTGGGGCTGTTTTTCATTGTTCAGGCTAGACCCCTTAGTTCCAGTGAAGGGAAATCTTAACGCTACAGCAAACAATGACATTCTAGACAATTCTGTGCTTCCAACTTTGTGGCAACAGTTAGGGTAAAGGCCCTTTCCTGTTTCAGCATGACAATACTCCCGTTCACAAAGCGAGGGCCATACAGAAATGGTTTGTCGAGATCGGTGTGGAAGAACTTGACTGGCCTGCACAGAGCCCTGACATCAACTCCATCGAGCACCTTTGCCAAATAATTAGTCCCCACAGCAATGTTCCAACATCTAGTGGAAAGCTTTCCCAGAAGAGTGGAGGCTGTTATATCAGCAAAGGGGGGACCAACTCCATATTAATGCCCATGATTTTGGAATGAGATCTTTGACGAGCAGGTGTCCACATACCTTTCGTCATGTTGTGTATTTTCATGCATTACTAGTTACCAAAATTAGTACTTATGTAATTTTCCTGGTGACATTAGGCTCCATGTTTAATTCACATCCTCCCAGGTTAATGACTCTTTAATTAATGACTCATTCATTTGGTTGTGTATTGTGTTTCAGGCGGGGAGGAGGAAGAGCAGATGCCAGCACTGGACAGCTTGACCTCCAGCCCAGGGAGGAAGGGTCTGTTTTCCCTGGACCCAGAGAGCCCCTCCCCGAGGGATGAAGCTGACATCAAGGGTGAGACTGAACAACATGGGGCAAGATGAGATGAGACATAAAGCTCCCCTGGGATCTGGAGGCTTTGTTAGGTGGCAGACAGATGTGGCTGAGGTTACCACAGCCCCTAGCTGAGAATTTTCAACAACGATATGTACATCACGTCTCAATGGAGTTGAGTGGCGATTAGTTTTGTCGGGGTGTACCTACATGGAGTCGATATCAGACAATACAAATTGCAATTCTTTAATGGGTACCTTGTACCTATGTTTGTTCTGTGTAAAGGCGTTCTTTTATTTGGGTGCTGAATTCCATAGTTTATGATTAAAACTTAATTCGATATCCTTATTCGGACGGGATTAGTTTTATTGGGGGAGGTCGGGTAATGTAATTTTACGCACAAACACAAAACACCACATCCATCATTTTAGTCCCGTCCGAATTTGCAATGTCAGTCAGTTTTACATGGCAGGAGAGTAACAATTCCAGCCAGATTAACCTAATGTTTTTTGGCAAACTCCAAGGTCTTCTGATAATGCTAGTCCTGTGCGTAATGACATCCCTGTGTTTTTCAAGACATTACAAGAGTTTGACAGGTGCTGAGCACAGTTTGACCAAGGAAACAAGAACTGATTTGATGAATTGATGCTTAAACAAAGTGCTACGCATATATTTTATATGAATGGCTTAAATTGATCAAGTTTCACAGTGAATACTTGTGTTTATAGGCTATGTTTTGTGCCAATGAATTGAAGTTGAACATTGCCAAATGCGTCAGTTTAATTAAATGTGCAATAAAAATATTGTGCATAGGCCTATTTAATTCAACCGTGGCTGTTGATGTAGGCAATAGATTGCAAACAGGGCATCCCTGATTCCCCACTGAGCTAAACTTTTTTGGAATTGGCAAGTTCACCTTCTCATCCATAAATGCATCTCAAGTGCAAGAGCACTGTTCAACAGCTCACGTCAGCAGGATGGGAGGCCTTTTCATTAGGACAGTCTACCGTCAATCCCTAAAATAATGATTATGATCACACTTCCGCAATTTAAACGTTTTGGGGACACCTTTACATTTGGCCGCCAAGCATGAGTTATCAGTGTTGCCTTTATCGTCTAGACATGATGTTGACATATCTTCACACGTAGAATAAAACCCTCCAGGCTTCCGTCGTAGTCAATTGAATGAAAACAAATGAAGAATTAAAGGCGGCAGTTTGTTAAAACGTATACCGTGCGAATTGTCCTCTGGAATAATTCAAATGCTGGGGTATTAATTACATAACCAGCGTCTCTGCGAATACTAGTCCCGTCCGAATAGGGCTATAATGTGACCTTTGTCAAATTGTGCTGCATAATTCACTGTTTTCCAATGGAGTATGAAGTTAGCGACTTCAAACATGCACTGCCTGTCAGGACCCGGTGTGAGAAAGTCACTAATAATCGGCAGAACCCAGAAGATGAGGCAGACACAGCAGTACTAGAGACGGTGGTTTAATCAAAGGAAAGATCTTCCGGCAAAAATATAAATCCACAACGTCCAAAACAAAAGCCAAGAGACAAAAATAGATAACTTCCAAAATACAAAGAAAATCCACAAAGTGGTAAGAACAGCAAGGGAAAAAACAAACCTCAAAAGACTAATCCAAAATAAACAAGAACAATACCAGAGAACCTCTGGAAACTCCAACAAGAGAAAAAGTTAACAGCAGGGCTGGGTGCTAACGTACAAACACTGAGCAAAGAACTGAGGAACACACAGGGTTTAAATACTAACAAGGGAACGACAAACAGGTGCAAACAATAATTAGAGCAAGGAAAAAACAAAAGGTTCAAAAAAGGTGCAATGGGGACATCTAGTGACCAAAATCCAGAACAGTCCTGGCCAAAACCTGACACTGCCACTCGATACTTAAAAATATATACTTTTTTAAACACTTACTGTGTACCTGTGCTTGTCCAGATTGTTGTACAGCTGTCCGAGGGAGTTGTATCCATAGTTTTTGATGACAATTGCATTCTATGCATCTCCTGCCAAAACAAAAACAATCATCCTTCAACGATGGGACTGTAACTTCTTCATTAGCAAACAACGGCGTAGGTCACGAAAAAATGCTGTTTGTATCAAAAACTACGGATTGCAGCAAACTCAATGCCACTCAACTCCATTGTATCATGGAGTTGAGAATTCTCAGCTACACAGCCTCCTGCTCTTTTTGTCACCATCCGTTAATTCAAGTGCTATAAATGATGTAATAATACACACACCAGTGCTGAACTATGACTGAAATAAAATGTGCACAGGGACATTTTTCCATATTCTGTGTATTTTGCTGTGTGCTGGTCAGCTGCATCTCTTCCCCTCTCACTGTTGTCCTCTCTATTATAGTGTCCAACCTGTTAAAGTGTGAGGTGTGCAGCGCCCCCTTCGAGACGAGGCGGGGCCTATCTAGTCACGCCCGTTCCCACCTGCGCCAGCTGGGCATCGGCATGTCGGAGAGCAGCGGGGCACCCATCGACCTCCTCTACCAGATCACCAAGGAGCGCGGTCTGGATGGGCACTTCCCCCCTCCCCTCCCCCGGCCCCCCGTCGCCAAGAAGCCCCTTCACGTTCTGCCAACCCCACGGAAAGAGGAGAGATTTCAAGACACAGACATGGACGAGAAACCCATCCCTTTCTTCATCCCCTCCCCTGTGGCCTCCCCTCCCCCCTCCTCCCTCATCAGGGCCTGCTCCCCTTCTCCTGTGGTGAGGAAGGCCCCCATCTCTTCTCTGCTGCCTGTGTCCTCCCCCTTGCGCTGTCTGGACCATAAGCCTGTAGGGGCGAAGAGCACCACCTCTAACCTCTCTGCCAAACCCTTCTGGGCTCCACAAGAGACGGATGCCCCACTCAACCTCAGTAAGTGTGTCATTCATCCCCAACTGATTAATGCACAGGTTGTAAAGGTTTCTGAAGTAAAACATTTCCTTATACCCGATTTTCCTCATCTGTGCAGCATTGGAGGTGGACCCCAATAAGGACATAGTGTGCCAGCTGTGTGGCGCCTGGTTTGAGACGCGGAAGGGCCTGTCCAGCCATGCCCGAGCCCACTTGCGTCACTTTGGGGTGGAGTACTCAGAGTCCAAAGGTTCCCCCATAGACCTCCTCAACCAGCTCATTCACACTGATGACTTCAAGCACAGAGCCAGCGCCCTGCAACCTGAGGGGCCCCAAGGGCTCAGGGGCCTCACAGCCAGCCTCTCCTCCCCCAAACGCTCCCTCCTCACCACCTCCTCCACACCTCTCCTCTACAAGGTCACTACGATGGGGGGTGGATCTGGGTCCAAAGCTACCTCTTCCTCAGCTTCCTCAATGTTTGGCCCGCCCTCCAAACGTCCCAAGTCCTCCAAATTACAGGTCTTCCGTTTGAGTGGCGGGGAACTCACGCCCATCCCCCACAGTGAGTGTTTGTCATATGATGGAAACTAAACTCATTCTCCATTCAATGCAATACAGCATCAGTGGCTTGTTGATGTACAGTTTCTTGAGGTGCTTATTTTAAGTTGATCTTCATCTCTACTCTCCATCTCTCCTGCAGGTGAACCAGTGAAGGAGATCGGCTGTGAGTTCTGTGGGGAATACTTTGAAAACCGTAAAGGCCTCTCCAGTCACGCGCGTTCCCACCTGCGCCAGATGGGCATCACAGAGTGGACAGTCAACGGTTCCCCCATAGACACCCTGCGAGAGCTGATCACACGTCGAGGTCTACCATGCGCCCTGCCCCTCAAGCCCCTAAAATCTCCCCCTCCATCCCCCGGACCCCCTCGCTCCCCCTTGTCCTCCTCTGCCTCGCCCAGCCTCCTGAGTCGCCTCCCTTTTGCCTTCGCCCACCCACCCAGCCACCAGTCCACAGTGCGTAAGATGGGCTCAGCTCCACCGGCTTCCCCTAGCCTGATAGTCAAGCTGAAGCCTGAGCCTATGCAGCTGGAAGTCACCATGCCAGGAGCGGTGGGGGGAGCAGCGGGATACTCCTCTGAGCCACTGAATTGCAGCTGGAGCAGCTCCGACAATATGCTCCCTCTTAACTTGGGTGAGTCCAAGTTGAAAGACCATCTTGCAATGATTAAGGTGATATCCATACTGAAGTGATGCCTTTTTGTTATTCTCTACTGTCTCTTTTTCCATCTCTCTGTCTCCTCCCCCCTCCCTTTGTTCCTCCCACAGTCACAGCCCATGAAGTAGAGCCCACTCGGGACATCCGCTGTGAGTTCTGTGGGGAGTACTTTGAGAACCGTAAAGGTCTCTCTAGTCACGCCCGTTCCCACCTGCGCCAGATGGGCATCACAGAGTGGACAGTCAACGGCTCCCCCATAGACACCCTGAGAGAACTCATGCACAAGAATTGGGGCACCTCGTCCCCAGCCCCGGGGCTGAAGAAGGAGACCAGCCAGGGGTCCAGCCCCACCTGGGAAGGCCTGGTGGGGGGCCTGGGTTACCAGTCGCCCAAGTTCTCCCGCAAATCCCCCCTCACCCTGCTGCACTCTGGCTCCCGGCTTCATAAGCACGGCCTGGGGGCGGTGGGCCTCTCCTCCACCCCTCCCGCCGGGAAGTTTTTTGCAGTGTCCCTGCTGGGTAAGAGACCCATGTCGGAGGAGGGCCGTCCAGTTGAGAGGTCACCATCCCACCCCCAGTCCTTTTCGCCCCTGCCACATGACCTCTCCATCAAAGGGAAGTCCTCTCCAGACAAGAATGCGGGAGGGCACCTGGGTAAGCCATGACCTTACTAAAGATCCTCAGAAGAGTTGCAGTCATCCTTTAACTTGCTGACTGTCGTTTAGTACATACTCATTGCATTTAGCAGAGAATGACACATATGTTATGTTATATACATTTCATTTTATGAAACATGAATCAACTTAAGCCCAGCTCTGACTGACAACACCCCTCCTTTGTCTTCTCTCACCCCCTCCCCAGATGCCAGCTGTGAGCTGTGTGGGTTCTACTTTGAGAACCGCAAGGCGCTGGCTAGCCACGCGCGGGCCCACCTGCGGCAGTTTGGCGTGACAGAGTGGTGTGTGAACGGTTCGCCCATCGAGACGCTGAGTGCCTGGATGCGCAGCCGGCCCCACAAGGTGGTGGAGATGCACCGCAGCTACATGCAGGGCTCCAGCCGCTCCACCTCCAAGAAGGTCAGGGAGCAATTCATTTATTTAGTAGTTTATCTAATGGTGAGAGATGATAGTAAAAGGACTATGTTACTCACAATACTTGCAGTGAGATTTTTCTCGAAACTTCTATTTTTCCAATGTCCATGCGAAGGCAGCAATTATTTATATCGACTTAGAGTAAACAGTGTGACATCGTGCACACAATGCACAATCAAGCTGCAATATTGCAGTCGTTTTTTATTAGTGCCGACCTCGTCCATTTAAGTTGTGGGTTTCGGACCGTTATGAGGGCCGTCGGCACACTGTTAGGGCTGTTTAGAGCATTGACCTGACAACCCATATCATTAAAGGTCAGGTGAATTGTTTACCATAATGCTTTAGCTCTCTCAAACTAACAACACCTGCCAGGAGATAAGCTTTTAAAGGTAAAAAGATGGAATTGGCCTCAGCCTCCGCCAGCCATTTTGTGATTTAAATGCCTCACTCAGATCTGCTATCATGTAGCTCCAACACAAAGATTCTCATATCAGCATATTTCCCCTGTGGGGGACACAACAGGGTTAGGTATTGACTTAATAGTTGCTATAGTAACCAGAGCACCGGGTGACATAGATCCTTCATCTTCAGATGAATTATGTTCTAGAAAATAGACTTGTCCATCCCTCCTGAATTAGCATTGTGTATTTGTGTCACCATTACTCCCTCTGTGATGAGTTGACACACATAAAGATTAGAAGTTTACTCTGTCATATCCTTCTATTAGAGTACATTGAGACAGCTATTTTAATGAGAAGCACTCATCCCTCTCCTTTATGTTGCAGAAAAGCAGCTCGTCTCTCTCCCCATCGTCCGACTCTGACCTCCTCCCCCCCATGCCCTCCCAGAAGCATTCCTCCTCCTCCTCCCAGTGGGTGGCTCTGGGGCTGGCCCAGGCCAAACGGGTAGGCCGGGAGCTCACCCTGGCATCACCCCGGGCAGCAGAGGGTGATGCAGGTCTCACTCCCCCCTCCCGACCCAGCCACAGCAGTCACAGTCCCAGCCCCGCCCGACTCTCCAACACCCTCCCTCCCCACGCACAGGTGGCCCGCAGCGAGCTCAACGTGCGCCTGCCCAGAGGTGAGTGTGACACACAAACACACACAACTATTCGCCATACACACATACCTGTCCATCTCATGCTCAGCCTGGTGTTCTCTCCTCCTCATGTCCAGGCTTTGAGCGGCGACCTCTTAAACACCCCTCGCACTCAGAGGGAGGAGAGAGGGACAGTGGCACCCCCAAGCCCTCTCGCACCGGCACCATTCCTGCCCTGGTGCCCAAACCCCCTTCCTCCCCCCTGGTCAAAGTGGTGGGAAAGATCTACTCCCTCAGGTGCCGGTGAGTTTCTCTGGGGAACTGTGCAGTACTGAACTCATCGGCTCATCTCAAAGTATGCCATATTCCCAATATAGTGCACTCCTTTATAGCCCTGGTCAGAAGTTATGCTCTATTTTGGGAATAGGGAGGCACTTGAGATTTGGAAGTTGTGTGAATGAGAGCTTTTAGTCTGTAAAATAACATTCACGATAATTATAATCTGTTGATTTATTAAAGCAACATTTTTTAAATGATCCATGTACCGTTCCTGTTTACCTGCTGTGGTTGTATGATGACTCTGTGTGAGTACAGTGTGCTCTCTGCCTCTCTCCGCCAGGTTCTGTGAGGTGGAGTTCCAGGGTCCTCTCTCTGTGCAGGAGGACTGGATCCGCCACCTCCAGCAGCATATTCTCAACCTCAACTACAACAAGCCTTCTCCCTCTGCCACGGACCCCCCAGCCCAAGACCACAACCCAACCCCAACCTCAACCTCAGTCCCAGCCACTACCTCCAGCTTCACCACAACTCCCGCCCCCACCTCAACCCCACCCTCCATCCACACCGACACCACAGCTCCTACTGTTCTCCCTCCTTGCAGCCCCTCTCCTCCCCCAATGGCTGAGTCTGCTCCAATTGTCACGGCCATTCCAATGGCAACAGCCTCAGCAGAGTCCACTCTCACCCCAATCCTGATCCCCATCCCCACCCCGTCATTGTAACCCCCAGGTCCATAACAATCCACACATTCTTCTAACCATTTTGTTCTGCCACGTCTTTGCCATGCCTTTTTTCCATCCACTTGTTCCTTCGGCCTCACCACTGGGAACCTGTTGTTGAAGTGTTTTAAAAAGAAGCTTTCCCCCGACGAGCTCTCTCATTCCCCAGCCTCTCCTAGGAAGCTCTGCAGATGGTTACAAAGCCCCATTGCCATGGGAACCCAAGCTCTCCTGACCAGAGTGGGTGATTGCAATTGTCTAGGGCTTCGGAGTCTGCTGTTTCTTCTTTGTTTGGACTTGTTTGAGCTGAATGTTCAGTTTGTAACGTGGACAGTTACACTTCCTGCCGCTCAGTGGTTAACCGAGAGGTTAACTTAAACCATATTGAACTTTGACCTATCTCCCTGCTCCAAACAGTGCTTTACAAAGACCTGATAGGCTCCGCCCATTTATATTTGAAGCACTTAAGAGGAGCACACTCATGGCTCCTGCTTTACTTCCCTCAACAACATTTTAAAAGGAGTTTAAATAATGTTTTGTAGTCATGCTTAGTCTATGGTACAGACTTAAAAAGCCCATTTACACGTCATTTTGATAAGGCAATTTTAATGTAGACAATGTCACCTAGCACTTAACTAAATGCCCCATTGATTAGGGCAGTGATGATGAGGAAAAGGCCCCTTTGAGAGAAAAGGAAGGACCCTGTAGAGGAAGCAGCACCTTGAAGGGACGTCCCATTCACCTTAGTGTTAGGCTGACAGGTGCAGTCACACAGTAACTCTTAATGTTTTCTGAATGTAGTTAAAGGGATAGTTCACCCAAATTACATATTGGTTTCCTTATCCTGTAAGCAGTCTATGGACAAGGTATCACAGAAATCCATGCTGTGGTTTAGTTTCATTGGCACCCTTTCCAAATGTTGTGGCACAAATCCCATTTAAGTCATGGGTACAAGATATTAGCATTTTTCAAACATCATGTCCAAATCATTCGGAAAGTGTCTAAAATTGATTGTAAAGCACAACAAAGTCACTTATATATAAATGCTGATATCGGTCCCATGGGATTTGTGCCACAAATTCTAAAATGTTAGCATTTGAAAACAGTGGCAGGGAAACTAAACCAAAGCATGGATTGCTGTCATACCTTATCTATAGACTGTTTTACAGGGTAAGGAAATCAATGTGTAATTTTGTAATTTGGGTGAACTATCCCTTTTAATGCACTTATTCTTTGAGATGACTGTGCCATATTAAATTAGACTGATCAATATGGTATTCCATAGTTTGATGTCCCCAACACTGTTTAGCTAACGGCATTTAAGCTCTTGATGAAACTCATCTATTCTTTAGATGAAAGGGTCCATAGAAGTGTTGAAGGTCGTTATTTCAAGTTTCAATGCGGACACACATACAAATGTTGCCATTTCTTTCTTGCCTTGTCAATGAAACCCAAAACCTTGGTTGTTATTTATTATACATTTGAATGTGGTGAACTAGGTTGTTTTTAGGCTCAATTAGAACATTGGAATGTTTGAAATTAGGTCAGTGACACTTTTATCTAAATGCATAAGCTATGTGTGTTTGTTTGTTTGTGTGTGTGTGTGTGTGTGTGTGTGTGTGTTTTTGCACAAGATGTGCATGTGTATGTCTTTCAATGACTTTTAAATGCTAGACAACCGTAGCTAACACACAGGACCTCTCGTAGCTAAAATCTAGCTAATCATGGGATCTGGTCTATTATTTAGTCTGATTAGGACTTGACTGCATCCGCCATTCTCCTAAGGATGTGCCAAAGAGTGTGTTTACTCCCTGGTCTCGCCTCTGTAAGCTGTTTACATGGGACCTGTTCATAGGGAGGAGCTCTGCACAGCTACGGAGCAACCAAGGCTCCTCATTGGACGAGGGACATGTATCGGTGTACATCTGGATCCAGTGTCTCCCAGTATGTGAACCACAGAGTTGACTGACTGTTGCAGTGACATACATAAGCGGCCTTGGCTTCATGGAACTGTTACACTACTGCATTATTGCACCCAGTACACGGACGCCCACAGAGGTTGCTATCTGTCAGAGCTCTGTGAAGTATTGGTGCCCTTAAATCCAGACGCATTACGTATGGCCTCTGGCGGAACAGCTTCTAAATTGGGGCGACGCTGTCGCTCCAGCGTGTCTTCACATTGCTTCAGGTAAGTGTTTATATTGCCTGCAAAGTAAAGCAATAACTGAAGAGTCTATACGGAAATTAACTTTTCACGTTTGTTCAAGCATTAAACTATGTTGAAAACATGACTGTTTGACCCTAACAATCCCCATACCTTTTATTGAATATAGATACGTATATATAACTACATGTACTTATGAAACTGTTGATGCTATTAGAGCTATTAACAGTTCTATTAACAGCTAGTTAGAAAACGAATGGATCATGATTCCTTTTATCGTGATTTAATTTCAACCTTCTATGACATGTCTTTTTATTGCTCTGTGCATTTCTGTATTTGCAGTCCAGGAGGTGAAACCTTGATGAGTATTTTTTATTTTCTTTGTTAGCTAGTTTCTCTAAGCTGAACATTGGTGCTCATGAGAATGGGATGGTGAGGATGGGGAGTGACTGAAGACAGGAGAACATTTGTGATTGTTGTGTCCTAAGATCAGAGGACTCTAAATACTTCAGTCTTTAAAGGGGACCACTTTTGCACGTTCAGATTTTTTTCCACCAGTGAGTGTTCACATCGTGATAGGGTTAGCCTCTGGCAGGTTTGTGACTGTGTTACCGTGTAAGATGAGTTTCCGCTGGTGTTACAACTATGTCCCCTTTAAGATTGCCTGTGTGTACCCCTCAGCTGGTATGACTGGCTGCAGAGGGTTGGTATGTGTGTGAATGAGTGTGTGAGTGCCTGTGGAGAGCTAAGACCATGATCTGATGATGATAATAAAAATATTAAAGAATTGTACTGTACACAAAGGATTGAGGTTCATGTGAATCAGCTCCTGAACAAACATTAAATGTGATTTCAAACTCAGCCACTTTTGAATTGAGTCTTCTTAAATGCTTGATCATGTTAATTTAATGTCTGTCCTACAAAAATGCTTCAAAGGGAATGATGTTGGATAACACTTAACTAACATGTATTGGGCCAGCAGGAGGAGCTAGAAGACAGGTTCTGTACTCCATAGTCATCCTGAAGAGGCTCTCTGTTGAATATCAAGAAGTTGCTTTTACAATACAAGATCAACAGAACAGAACAGAACAGAAAGAACATCCAAGACAGAAACTATTATAAAATAGGTCAAGAAAGAAAATGTTATGTATTGTGACACATTTATCAGGCTTGACTACCCCAATTTATTATGCTGAGATTCTGAACAACTGTCATAATCAATCGGGGGGGAATTATGTGGAATTAAGTATTTAAAAGACAACAAAACATTAGTGAACTAATTCTTGCTTCCTGAAACCCAGGAAGCCACTTCCTAGATCAATTCCTATTAACCTACATTGTGACCCAATGTCTTCAAATCAATGAGCTAATGTAGCTAGCTAATCAATGAGGTGAATAATGAGTTACAATATAATGACTGTACAATTGTTGAAAGCACTTAAATTGGCTTTGACTGCAAATCCATCTTAATTGGACACAATAAAAGTAGAAACCAAAAACCAGCAGTATCACGGCTCAGGCTAAGACCCAGATGCAGACACAGGAGGCGGATAGTACAGTCGTGGCCAAAAGTTTTGAGAATTACACAAATGTTAATTTCCACAAAGTTTGCTGCTTCAGTGTCTTTAGATATTTTTGTCAGATGTTACTATGGAATACTGAAGTATCATTACAAGCATTTCATAAATGTCAAAGGCTTTTATTGACAATTACATGAAGTTGATGCAAAGAGTCAATATTTGCAGTGTTGACCCTTCTTTTTCAAGACCTCTGAAATCTGTCCTGGCATGCTGTCAATTAACTTCTGGGCCACATCCTGACTGATGGCAGCCCATTCTTGCATAATCAATGCTTGGAGTTTGTCAGAATTTGTGGCCTTTTGTTTGCACCCGTCTCTTGAGGCTTGACCACAAATTCTCAATGGGATTAAGATCTAGGGAGTTTCCTGGCCATGGACCCAAAATATCGATGTTTTGTTCCCCGAGCCACTTACTTACTTTTGCCTTATGGCAAGGTGCTCCATCATGCTGGATGGAAAGGGGATTCATCAGAGAAAATGACTTTACCCCAGTCCTCAGCAATCCAATCCCTGTGTCTTTTGCAGAATATCAGTCTGTCCCTGATGTTTTTCCTGGAGAGAAGTGGCTTCTTTGCTGCCCTTCTTGACAGCAGGCCATCCTCGAAAGTCTTCGCCTCACTGTGCGTGCAGATGCACTCACACCTGCCTGCTGCCATTCCTGAGCAAGCTCTGTACTGGTGGTGCCCCAATCCCGCAGCTGAATCAACTTTAGGAGACGGTCCTGGCGCTTGCTGGACTTTCTTGGGCGCCCTGAAGCCTTCTTCACAACAATTGAACCGCTCTCCTTGAAGTTCTTGATGATCCGATAAATGGTTGATTTACGTGCAAACTTACTGGCAGAAACATCCTTGCCTATGAAGCCCTTTTTATGCAAAGCAATGATGACGGCACATGTTTCCTTGCAGGTAACCATGGTTGACAGAGGAAGAACAATGTTTCCAAGGACCACCCTCCTTTTGAAGCTTCCAGTCTGTTATTCGAACTCCATCAGCATGACAGAGTGATCTCCAGCCTTGTCTTCGTCAACACACACACCTGTGTTAATGAGAGAATCACTGACATGATGTCAGCTGGTCCTTTTGTGGCAGGGCTGAAGTGCAGTGGAAATGTTTTTTGGGGATTCAGTTAATTTGCATGGCAAAGAGGGACTTTGCAATTAATTGCAATTCATCTGATCACTCTTCATAACATTCTGGAGTATATGCATATTGCCATCATACAAACTGAGGCAGCAGACTTTGTGAAAATTTGTGTAATTCTCAAAACTTTTGGCCACGACTGTACGAGTCTGATTGTTTATTATAGTACAAGGGGCAGGCAAATGGTAAGTCAAGGCAGGCAAGGAGTCGTAACCCAAATCAGAGTCAGGCAGGATCAGGGTCAGGACAGGCAGAAAGGTCAGAACTGAAACTAGAGCACAGGAAACATGGGAACACGCTGGTAGGACTTGACGGGACAAACTGGCAACAGGCAAAAAGAAAATGCTGGTATAAATACACAGGGGATAATGGGGATAGATAGGGGATGGAGACAAGCACAAAGACAGGTGAAACAGATCAGGGTGTGACAAGCAGACACTCGGCCCGCCATGGAACGAGTTTGACACCCTGCTGTAGGTTCTATTGGTTTCTGACTTCTCCTTCTGGAATCCTAGCAGAGGTGGATCCTCATATGGTGAATAACTTTGTATCACACAGTAGGTTTCTATGTCTAGCGAGACAAGTAGATGTCTAGCGAGACAAGATAGCCCCGAAGACGTTTTACATGCTTCTGACCAATTATTCATTTTTTTGTGTTGTTTGTATCTTATTTTTTCACTTATTTTGTACATAATGTTGCTGCTACCATCTCGTATGACCGAAAATAACTTCTGGACATCTGGACAGCCTTTTCATTTAACCTCTAATGGATCGGCCCCTTTTTTGTACCATCATCTTTGAAATGCAAGAGAAAGGCCAAATGTATTATTCCAGCCCAGGTGCAATTTAGATTTTAGCCACTAGATGGCAGCAGTGTATGTGCAAAGTGTTATACTGATCCAATGAACCATTGCATTTCTGTTCAAAATGTTGTAACAAGACTGCCCAAATGTGTATCAAAACTGTGCACTCTCCTCAAACAATAGCATAGTATTATTTCACTCTAGTAGCTACTGTAAATTGGACAGTGCAGTTAGATTAACAAGAATTTAAGCTTTCTGCCATTATCAGATATGTCTATGTCCTGGGAAATGTTCTTGTTACTTACAATCTCTTGCTAATCGCATTAGCCTACATTAGCTCAACCGTCCCGCAGGGGACCCACAAATCCTGAAGAAGTTTAACAAGTCCGACGAGAAGGATATATTGCTCTCCCGGGAACAGGCCCAAATCCCTGTCATTTGCGTGAAGAAAAGACAGAGGAAAAGAGTACGCAGATCGGGCTGCCTTCTGAGAATCCGTAGGCGAGCGAGTAAACTTCCACTGCCTTCCGTTTTAATTGCTAACATGCAATCATTGGAAAATAAAATTGATGACCTACAATTACGATTATCCTACCAACGGGACATTAAGAACTGTATTATCTTATGTTTCACTGAGTCGTGGCTGAACAACGACACAGATAATATGGAGCTGGCGGGATTTTCCATGCACCGGCAGAACAGAGATGCTCCGTCTGGTAAGACGAGGGCTGGGGAGGTGTCTTTTTGTCAATAACAGCTGGTGCGCGATGTCTAATATTAAAGAAGTCTCGAGGTATTGCTCGCCTGAGGTAGAGTACCTTATGATAAGCTGTAGACCACAATATTTACCAAGCGAGTTCTCATCTATATTATTTGTTGCCGTCTATTTACCACCACAGACCAATGCTGG
Source organism: Salvelinus fontinalis (assembly GCF_029448725.1). Classification (NCBI taxonomy): domain Eukaryota; kingdom Metazoa; phylum Chordata; class Actinopteri; order Salmoniformes; family Salmonidae; genus Salvelinus; species Salvelinus fontinalis. The sequence goes on from NC_074698.1 coordinate 17,445,435, forward strand.
CACTAAGACCACACTCAACCAACTCTATAAGGCCATAAGCAAACAAGAAAATGCCCATCCAGAAGCGGCGCTCCTAGTGGCCGGGAACTTTAATGCATGCAAACTTAAGACAGTTTTACAGCATTTTTACCAGCATGTCACATGTGCAACCAGAGGGGGAAAAAACTCTAGACCACCTTTACTCCACACACAGAGATGCATACAAAGATCTCCCCCGCCTTCCATTTGGCAAATCTGACCATAATTCTATCCTCCTGATTCCTGCTTACAAACAAAAACTAAAGCAGGAAGTATCAATGACTCGCTCCATATGGAAGTGGTCAGATTGTAACGATCTTCGTTGGGAGAAAGAGAGGAGGACCAAAGCGCAGCGTGGTAAGTGTTCATGATGAATCTTTAATAGAACAAACTGAACCCTGAGATACAAAACAATAAAGTGAACTACTGAAAACCGAAACAGTTCCGTGTGGAACACAACGACACGGAAGACAACCACCCACAAAACACAACAGAAAACAGGCTCCCTAAATATGGTTCCCAATCAGAGACAACGACTAACACCTGCCTCTGATTGAGAACCATATCAGGCCAAACGAAAAACCCAACATAGAAACACAAACATAGATAACCCACCCAACTCATGCCCTGACCATACTAAAACAAAGAAATAACAAAAGAACTAAGGTCAGAACGTGACACAGATGACACGGATGCTATGCTACAGAACTGTTTTGCTAGCACAGACTGGAATATGTTCCCGGATATATCCAATGGCACTGAGGAGTATACCACCTAAGTGGAGTGCATCCAACAAAATTGTCCCCACAGTGACCTTACGTACATATCCCAACCAGAAGCCATGGATTACAGGCAACATCCGTATCGAGCTAAAGGCTAGAGCTGCTGCTTTCAATGAGCGGGACACTAATCCGGACGCTTATAAGAAATTCCACTATGCCCTCAGACGAACCATCAAACAAGCAAAGTGTCAATACAGGATTAAGATTGAATCCTACTACACTGGCTCTGACGCTCGTCGGATGTGGCATGGCTTGAAAACTATTAAGGACTACAAAGGAAAACCCAGATGCAAGCTTCCCAGTGACGCGAGCCTACCAGACAAGCTAAATGCCTTTTATGCCTGCTTCGAGGCAAGCAACACTGAAGCATGCATGAGAGAACCAGCTGTTCTGGATGACTGTATGATAACGCTCTCGGTAGCCAATGTGAGCAAGACCTTTAAATAGGTCAACATTCACAAAGTCTCGGGGCCAGATGGATTACAAGGACGTACACTCAAAGCATGCGCGGACCAACTGGCAAGTGTCTTCACTGACATTTTCAACCTCTCCCTGACTGAGTCTGTAATACCTAAATGTTTCAAACAGACCACCATTGTCCCTGTGCCCAAGGAAGCGAAGGAAACCTGCCTAAATGATTACCGCCCCATAGCACTCACGTTGGTAGCCATGAAGTGCTTTGAAAGGCTGGTCATGGGGCACATCAACACCATCCTCCCGGATACCCTCGACACATTCCAATTCGCATACCGCCCCAACAGATCCACAGATGACGCAATCGCAATCTCAATCGCACTCCACACTCCACACTGCCCTTTCCCACCTGGACAAACACCTATGTGAGAATGCTGTTCATTGACTACAGCTCAGCGTTCAACACCATAGTGTCCACAAAGCTCATCACTAAGCTAAGGACCCTGGGACTAAACACCTCCCTCTGCAACTGGATCCTGGACTTCCTGACGGGCCGCCCCCCAGGTGGTAAGGGTAGGCAACAACACGTCTGCCATGCTGATCCTCAACACTGGGGCCCTCAAGGGTGTGTACTTTGTCCCTTCCTGTACTCCCTGTGCACCCACGACTGCATGGCCAAACACGACTCCAACACCATCATTATGTTTGCTGACGACACAACAGTGATCACTGATCACCAACAACGATGACAGAGACCTTTCAGTGTGGTGCCAGGACAACAACTTCTCCCTCAATGTGAGCAAGACAAAGGAGCTGATCGTGAACTACAGAAAAAGGCAGGCTGAACAGGCCCCCATTAACATCAACAGGGCTGTAGAGGAGCGGGTCGGAGTTTCAAGTTCCTTGGTGTCCACATCACCAACAAACAATTATTTATTTATTTATTTATTTATTTTTCATCTTTATTTAACCAGGTAGGCTAGTTAAGAACAAGTTCCCATTTACAACTGAGACCTGGCCAGGATAAAGCAAAGCAGTTCGACACAAACAACAACACAGAGTTACACATGAATGTGCAAGTAGAGATACTGGGGTGCAAAGGAGCAAAAATAAATAACAGTATGGGGATGAGGTAGTTGGATGGGCTATTTGCAGATGGGCAATGTACAGGTGCATTGATCTGGTGCTTAAAGTTAGTGAGGGAGATATGAGTCTCCAGCTTCACTGATTTTTGCAATTCGTTCCAGTCATTGGCAGCAGGGAATTGGAAGGAAAGGCAGCCAAAGGAGGAATTGGCTTTGGGGGTGACCAGGGAAATATACCTGCTGGGTGGGTGCTGCTATGGTGACCAGTGAGCTGAGATAAGGCAGGGCTTTACCTAGCAGAGACTTATAGATGACCTGGAGCCAGTGGGTTTGAATATGAAGCGAGGGTCAGCCAACGAGAGCATACAGGTCGCAGTGGTGGGTAGTATATGGGGCTTTGGTGACAAAACGGATGGCACTGATAGACTACATCCAATGTGCTGAGTAGAGTGTTGGAGGCTATTTTGTAAATGACATCGCCGAAGTCAAGGATCGGCAGGATGGTCAGTTTTACGGGGGTATGTTTGGCAGCATGAGTGAAGGATGCTTTGTGTAACGAGTATTACCGAAGGTGGCATCCCTTCCTGTTCGAGTGGCGCTCGGCGGTCGTCGTCGCCGGTCTACTAGCTGCCACCGATCCCTTTTTCCTTTTCGTTTGGTTTTGACTAACTGATTTCACCTGTTTATTGTTTGGTTGTTAGGGTGGTGTTATTTAAGTTCGTTTAGCCCGTTTATGTTTGTGCGGGCTTGTCTCTCTGTTTGTATATGAGGTTGTTATTTTCTCATTGGGGTTTTTCCACAGTCTGGATTTATTTTCCAGTTTTTGTACTTTATTCAAGTTGGATTTTTACGCCAATGTTTTTGATGTTACCAGTTGTTATTCTGGTTGGACATTAAAGAGTGGTTTTCCCCATTACCTTTGCTCTCTGCGCCTGACTCCTTACAATTGTCCTCATTGAGTGTAACACTTTGTTGTGAAATAGGAAGCTGATTCTAGATTTAATTTTGGATTGGAGATGCTTAATGTGAGTCTGGAAGGAGAGTTTACAGTCTAACCAGACACCTAGGTATTTGTAGTTGTCCACATATTCTAAGTCAGAACCGTCCAGAGTAGTGATGCTGGACGGTCGGGCAGGTGTGGGCAGCGGTCGGATGAAGAGCATGCATTTAGTTTTACTTGCTTTTAAGAGCAGTTGGAGGCCACGGAAGGAGAGTTGAATGGCATTGAAGCTCTTCTAGAGGTTATGAACACACCAAGACACACCAAACACACCAAGACAGTCGTGAAGAGGGCAGTCCAAAAACTTTTCCTCTCAGGAGACTGAAAAGATTTGGCATGGGTCCCCATGGGTCCCCAAGTTCTACAGCTACACAATCTAGATCCTCCTGACCGGTTGCATCACCGCCTGGTGTGGCAACTGCTCGGCATCTGACCGTAAGGCGTTACAAAGGGTAGTGCGTACGGCCCAGTACATCACTGGGGCTAAGCTTCCTGCCATCCAGGACCTATATAATAGGCAGTGTCAGAGGAAAGCCCATAAAATTGTCAGAGACTCCAGTCACCCAAGTCATAGACTGTTTTCTCTGCTACTGCACTGCAAGCGATACCGGAGTGCCAAGTCGAGGACCAAAAGGCTCCTTAACAGCTTCTACCCCCAAGCCATAAGACTGCTGAACAATTAATCAAATGGCAACTGGACTTTTACATTGACCCCCCCCCCCCCCCCCTTATTTGTTTTGTACACTGCTGCTACTCGCTGTTTGTTATCTGCATAGTCACTTCACTGTTACCTACATGTACAAATTACTTCAACTAACCTGTACCCCCGCACACTGACTCGGTACCGGTACCCCCTGAATATAGCCTCGTTATTGTTATGTTATTGTGTTACTTTTTATGATTTTTAACTAGTTTACTTGGTAAATATTTCCTTCACTCTTATTGAACTGCACTGTTGGTTAAAGGGCTTGTAAGTAGACATTTGTTGTCTACACTTGTTGTATTCGGCGCATGTCAGAAATAAAGTTTGATTTGATTTGATATCCACTGCTGGGGAGAGAGGTGGAAAGTGGTGCTGAAAGTGGTGGACATCACAAACTTGTAGCTACTGTCCCTGGTTGGTTACTATTGGCCATGTTTTATGGTGTGTGAACAAGTACTTAAATCTCAACCCTCTGGTTTCCTTCCCAGTCTCTTAGATAGTTTGTTGGCATATGGTTTTCCGTGTTTATAATAACATCTTAATAGAGTCATTATTTTGTCAAGATTAATTTAGTCATGAAAAACTAAACATTTAGTGAGGATGGAAAGCATTTTTATACATACTTGGTTTTTGTTTACATGAAATATTGCTTTGTTACTTCAGGCTCCCATTTTTTGGTGACACTCGTGTCAACTTTCCTTTCAAATTTCTGTGTTGAGGGATGCGTTTCCCACCAGATGTAGTGTGAAACTCTGACAGATGGAACCCATGGGATGTGGACTGTAGATGTTTCAGAGGAAAATAAAAGGGTCACTAACCCTGCAATTAATATAATGGGTTCAACCAAACAAAGAAGCAGCCAAAACAGCGAGGTGGTGTAACAACAACCAGGAATATTGTTCTACGTTCTGTGGAGACAGGATGGGTAAACAACAGGACTCAGCCACCCGCGCAAACAGATGATGACACTAAGGTCAGGGGCCTTCCTTGAAATGATCTAACATACGCATACGCAATTATCTAACATACGCAAATGTTCACTTATGAATAAATATATTACAGGATGTAATTTGTCAGTTGACACATACTAGAGAAAACGTTTGTATACATGATACATAAACAACACAATGAATAATTCAACTTGCCAAATGTGTAAAAAGCCCATGTGATCAGATTTATTTTAGATTAATTCCTGGATAGGTTTCATATCCAGGATGGGTAAACAACAGGGCTATCCAGCCACCCGCACAAACAGACGGTGACTAAGGTCAAGGGCCTTGCTTTGAATTGTTGGAAATGCAGTACCAACCTGATCAATCAATCTGACTGACATCCATGTACCACATGAAGTCACTGTATCTGACAGATTACTCTGTATTTGACGCCACACCTTACTCATAAATCTGTCTTCTATTGTATTTATCAAAAATTCAGCATTTTAGTAAACAAAGAATTATATAACATTTTGTACATTTTGAAATACACGTATACATAAATACACTACTCAAAAAAATAAAGGGAACACTTAAACAACACAATGTAACTCCAAGTCAATCACACTTCTGTGAAATCAAACTGTCCACTTAGGAAGCAACACTGATTGACAATAAAGGAGCGCGCAGGACTTTGCACTGGATTTCCGGACCTTGGCCGCTGGAGCAGGGTGGAACGACAGGGCCCTGATAGACCATTACAGGTGTAGCCTGAGAGAGGACGTCCGCAGAGAGCTGGCTTGTCGGGACACTACGCTAAGTTTGGATGAACTAATAGACATGTCTATCCGGTTAGACCATCTGCTAGCTGCTCGCGGACGTTCTGAAAGGGTCCTGTCCGTTCCATCTCCTGACCCTCCTGCTCCCATCCCGATGGAGCTAGGAGGGGCAGCATCTAGGGAGATCGGAGGAGGCTCCTCCTGTACCAGTTGTGGCCGAAGAGGGCACACTTCCGGTCGGTGCTGGAGGAGTTCATCTGGGAATCGAGAGGGCAGGCAGAACACTCCTCGGTCACCTCAGGTGAGTCAGCACCACACTCTCCCAGAGCTTCCTGTTGGTCACATGTTTTTGTTAATATGTTTCCTTAAATTTTTTCCCTTTCTCCAGCATAAGGCGCTAGTCGATTCAGGCGCAGCTGGGAACTTTATAGATCGCGGACTCGCTCAGAGGTTGAGGATTCCGTTAGTTAAGGTAGACCCCCCTTTCCCTGTGCACTCCTTAGATAGTCGACCGTTAGGGTCAGGGCTGGTCAGGGAGGCCACAATTCCTTTGGAGATGATTACGCAGGGGAATCATAAGGAACGGATTAGTCTGTTTCTTATCGATTCACCTGCGTTTCCGGTGGTGCTGGGGATTCCTTGGCTGGCTATTCACAATCCGACGATTTCGTGGAAACAGGGAGCTCTACAGGGGTGGTCTGATGAGTGTTCAGGCAGGTGTGTAGGAGTTTCCATCGGTGCGACAACGGTGGAGAGTCCAGACCAGGTTTCCACCGTGCGCATTCCCGCTGAGTATGCCGATTTGGCTATCGCTTTCAGTAAAAAGAAGGCGACCCAATTACCTCCCCATCGACAGGGGGATTGCGTGATAAACCTCCAGGTAAACGCTGCACTTCCCAGGAGTCATGTGTATCCTTTGTCCCAGGAGGAGACGTTGGCTATGGAGACATATGTCACGGAAGCTCTGGGACAGGGATTCATTCGGCCCTCCATGTCACCCGTCTCCTCGAGTTTCTTTTTTGTGAAGAAAAAGGATGGTGGGTTGCGTCCGTGTATTGATTATCGAGGTCTCAATTCCATCACGGTGGGTTTTAGTTACCCACTACCTCTCATCGCTACGGCGATGGAATCATTCCACGGAGCACGGTTCTTCACGAAACTGGATCTCAGGAGCGCGTATAATCTGGTGCGTATTCGGGAGGGAGATGAGTGGAAAACCGCGTTTAGTACTACATCGGGCCATTATGAGTACCTCGTCATGCCGTACGGGTTAAAGAATGCTCCAGCTGTCTTTCAATCCTTTGTTGACGAGATTCTCAGAGACCTGCACGGACAGGGTGTGGTGGTGTATATTGACGATATTTTGATCTACTCCGCTACACGCGCCGCGCATGTGTCTTTGGTGCGCAAGGTTCTTGGGCGACTGCTGGAGCATGACCTGTACGTGAAGGCGGAGAAATGTGAGTTTTCTAAACAAGCCGTTTCCTTCCTGGGTTACCGCATTTCCAGCTCGGGGGTGGATATAGGGGGTGACCGCGTAAAAGCCGTGCGTAATTGGCCGACTCCGACCACGGTAAAGGAGGTGCAGCGGTTCTTAGGGTTTGCCAATTACTACCGGAGGTTTATCCGGGGTTTTGGTCAGGTAGCAGCCCCTATTACCTCACTACTGAAGGGGGGGCCGGTGCGTTTGCAGTGGTCGGCAGAGGCAGACAGGGCCTTCTGTAGGTTGAAGGTGCTGTTTACCGAGGCGCCAGTGTTGGCGCATCCGGACCCTTCTTTGGCGTTTATAGTAGAGGTGGACGCATCCGAGGCTGGGGTTGGAGCGGTGCTCTCACAGCGCTCGGGTGTGCCACCAAAACTTGTGCTTTTTTTTCGAAAAAACTCGGGCCAGCGGAGCGGAATTATGATGTGGGGGATAGGGAGTTGTTGGCTATGGTTAAAGCCCTGAAGGTGTGGAGACACTGGCTTGAGGGGGCTAAGCACCCTTTCCTCATCTGGACTGACCACCGTAACCTGGAGTATATCCGATCAGCTAAGAGACTGAATCCGCGTCAGGCAAGGTGGGCCATGTATTTCACCAGATTTCGTTTTACGATCTCGTATCGACCAGGTTCCCTTAACACTAAGGCCGACGCGCTGTCTCGCCTCTATGACTCAGAGGAGCGGTCCATCGATCCTACTCCCATCATTCCGGCGGCCAAGTTGGTGGCACCGATAGTATGGGAGGTGGACGCGGACATCGAGCGGGCGTTAAGGGAGGAACCTGCGCCTCCACAGTGCCCGGAGGGGCGTAGGTATGTACCGCTCGCTGTTCGTGATCAATTGATTCGATGGGCTCATGGTATACTCTCGTCAGGTCACCCGGGTATTTCGAGGACAGTGCGAGGTCTTAGGGGGAAGTACTGGTGGCCCACCTTGGAGAGGGATGTGCGATTCTATGTCTCTTCCTGTTCGGTGTGCGCTCAGAGTAAGGCTCCTAGGCACCTGCCTCGAGGGAAGTTACAACCCCTCCCCGTTCCACAACGGCCGTGGTCCCATCTTTCGGTAGATTTTCTGACTGACTTACCTCCATCTCAGGGGAACACTACGATCCTGGTCGTTGTGGATCGGTTCTCTAAGTCTTGCCGTCTTATCCCGTTGCCCGGTCTCCCTACAGCCCTGCAGACTGCGGAGGCATTATTTACCCAATACTTCCGGCACTACGGGGTGCCCGAGGATATTGTTTCTGATCGGGGTCCCCAGTTCACTTCCAGAATATGGAAGGCGTTTATGGAGCATTTGGGGGTCTCAGTCAGCCTTACATCGGGGTATCACCCGGAGAGTAATGGGCAGGTGGAGAGAGTGAACCAGGAGGTGGGTAGGTTTCTGCGGTCATATTGCCAGGACCGGCCAGGGGAGTGGTCAAGATACATCCCCTGGGCAGAGATTGCTCAGAACTCAGAGCCACTCCTCTACCAACATGTCACCATTTGAGTGTGTGTTGGGGTATCAGCCGGTTCTGGCACCATGGCATCAGAGTCAGACCGAGGCTCCTGCGGTGGAAGAGTGGGTACAGCGCTCTAAGGAGACTTGGAGAGCCGTCCAGGAGTCTCTGCGTCAGGCGAGTAGACGGCAGAAGAAGAGCGCTGACCGTCACCGCAGTGAGGCCCCCGTGTTTGCACCGGGGGATAGGGTCTGGCTCTCGACCCGAAACCTGCCCCTCCGCTTGCCCTGCCGGAAGCTGGGTCCGCAGTGTGTAGGGCCATTTAAAGTCCTGAGGAGAATAAATGAGGTGTGTGGCCTGCTGGAGGTCATTTTGCAGGGCTCGGGCAGTGCACCTCCTTGCACAAAGGCGGAGGTAGCAGTCCTGCTGCTGGGTTGTTGCCTTGCTACGGCCTCCTCCACGTCTCCTGATGTACTGGCCTGTCTCCTGGTAGCGCCTCCATGCTCTGGACACTACGCTGACAGACACAGCAAACCTTCTTGCAACAGCTCGCATTGATGTGCCATCCTGGATGAGCTGCACTACCTGAGCCACTTGTGTGGGTTGTAGACTCCGTCTCATGCTACCACTAGAGTGAAAGCACCGCCAGCATTCAAAAGTGACCAAAACATCAGCCAGGAAGCATAGGAACTGAGAAGTGGCCTGTGGTCACCACCTGCAGAACCATTCCTTTTTTGGGGGTGTCTTACTAATTGCCTATAATTTCCTCCCTTTGTCTATTCCATTTGCACAACAGCATGTGAAATTTATTGTCAATCAGTGTTGCTTCCTAAGTGGACAGTTTGATTTCACAGAAGTGTGATTGACTTGGAGTTACAGTGTGTTGTTTAAGTGTTCCCTTTATTTTTTTGAGCAGTGTATATTACAGGATGTCATTTGTGAGTTGACACATAGTAAAGAACATTTTTGTATGCATGATACTACATAAACAACTAAATGTTAATCATGCCAAATGCGTAAAAAGCCCATGTGATCAGACTTATTTTTAGATTAATTCCTGTTTCTATGTTTCATAGAGCGTCTCCCAGAAAATTATAAATGCATTCTGTGTTGGTGCAGAAGGCAGCATTCCCAGCTAGCACATTTGGTTCCTTGGAAGTTGTGGGAACGTATGTTTTTGATTTCACATTGATTGTGGGAACGAAGCCATAGGTTTCCTGACCTGTAAACCAGAACGTTTTTTTAAATGTTCTGAGAACAGAAGTTACAATTTTGGCTGTTCTGGGAACGTTTCTTTAGGTTGCAGGGAGGTTCTGAGAATGTTTTACTCTGGTTCCTTGAAAATGTATGCTCTCACTACTGTAAGTGGCTTTGGATAAGTGTGTCTGCTAAATGTAAAATTACAAGTTTTCCTGGGAGGTTTTATTAACACTGAGAAAGGAAATTATTGGTTATTTGGAGGTTTTTTTTCAATAACACTGCTAGCTTATTTTGGATTAACTTTTCTGAATTCCAAGCACAGATAGGACATACAGAAATTAATTTCCTTATACATTAATCATTCAAACACATTTTATATTGTGAGACAGCATCGGTGAAGTTCAAACCTATAATCTTCTGTTTTCTCTCCATGGACTTAGTCCTCTGGGCCACTAGGATGGAGCTAGCATGTCATGTTTTTTTATGCATTAAAAGCTGTTCATTTTTGTCTATTTAAACAGACCCCATTTCAAACGAAACAAGCACTCATTAAGATCAGGTGTGGCCAATTAGTGGCCAATTGCATTTCGCTACACCCGCAATAACATCTGCTAAATATGTGTATGTGACCAGTAAAATTTGATTTGATTAGATTTTTTATTTTATTTAACAAGTTAGAGGATAGAGAGAGTTTTGTTGATGCTGAGAATGGAATGTATATGTTTTTAAATAACATTCTTAGAACGTTCTCTGAATGTTAGAAAACATTTCTTCAAGTTTTTATGGAAGGTTTTCTTAACATTCTCGGAACAGTTTGAGAACATGACTTTTGTCACGTTCCTGACCTGTTTTCTGTTGTTTGGTATGTGTTTAATTGGTCAGGGCGTGAGTTTGGGTGGGTAGTCTATGTTATGTGTTTTCTATGTTGGGTTAATGGGTTGCCTGGTATGGCTCTCAATTAGAGGCCGGTGTTTGGCGTTTCCTCTGATTGAGAGTCATATTAAGGTAGGTTGTTCTCACTGTTTGTTTGTGGGTGATTGTTCCTGTGTCTGTGTAATCCACATGGGACTGTTTCGTTTCTGCGTTCATTTTAGGTAGTCTGTTCCTGTTCTTGCGTCCTTCGTCTAATTGTAAGTTCGTTTGTTTCAGGTCTGTTGCCTTCGTTTATTGCTTTGTAGTTTGTTCTAGTGTTTTGTCAGTGTTTCGTCTGTTTGTAATAAATCGTTATGTATTCAACACCCGCTGCGCCTTGGTCCGTTCATACACCACCAGACGAACGTTACAGAATCACCCACCAAACCCGGATCAAGCAGCGGGTTAACGAACAGCGCACGAAGCAGGATTTATGGTCTTGGGAGGAAATCATGGAAGGAAAAGGACCATGGTCTAAAGTTGAAGTGAATCACCGCCCATGGGAACAGCTGGAGGCAGCTCGGAGAGCGGAGGAAACCGGAGAGAGGAACCGGCATTATGAGGGGTGTGTCTAGAACGGAAGCCCGAAAAGCCCGCAAGTACAACCCAAAGCGGTAGTGGGTCTAGGGCAGGTAGGAGACCTGCGCCCACTTCCCAGGCTAACCGTGGAGAGCGGGAGTACGGGCAGACACTATGTTACGCAGTAGAGTGCACGGTGTCTCCTGTACGTGTGCATAGCCCGGTGCGGGTTATTCCACCTCCCTGCACTGGTAGGGCTAGATTGAGCATTGAGCCAAGTGCCATGGCACCAGCCTTGCGCATGGTGTCCCCGGTTCGCCTACATAGCCCGGTGCGGGTTATTCCACCGCACTGGTCAGGCGATGGGGAGCATACAACCAGGTAAGGTATATCCAGCGCCACCTTCCCGCCCCAGCTCAGTACCACCAGTGCCTACACCACGCACCAGGCTTCCAGTGCGTCTCCAGAGCCCTGTTCCTCCTCCACGCACTCTCCCTGTGGTGCGTGTCTCAAGCTCAGTGCCTCCAGTTCCGGTACCACGCACCAGGCCTATAGTGCGCATTGAGAGTCCAGTGTGCCCTGTTCCTGCTCCCCGCACTCGCCCTGAGGTGCGTGCCCTCAGCCCGGTACCTCCAGTTCCGGTACCACGCACCAGGCCTATAGTACGCATCGAGAGTCCAGTGTGCCCTGTTCCTGCTCCCCGCACTAGCCTTGAGGTACGTGTCTCCAGTCCGGTACCACCAGTTCCGGCACCACGCACCAGGCCTACTGTGGGCCTCAGCAGGTCAGAGTCGGCTGTCTGCCCAGCGCCGTCTGAGCCGTCTGTCTACCCAGCGCCGTCTGAGCCGTCCGTCTGCCCAGCGCCGTCTGAGCCGTCCGTCTGCCCAGCGCCGTCTGAGCCGTCCGTCTGCCCAGCGCAGTCTGAGCCGTCCGTCTGCCCAGCGCCGTCTGAGCCGTCCGTCTGCCCAGCGCCGTCTGAGCCGTCCGTCTGCCCAGCGCCGTCTGAGCCGTCCGTCTGCCACGAGCCGTCTGAGCCGCCCGTCTGCCACGAGCCGTCTGAGCCGCCCGTCTGCCACGAGCCGTTAGAGCCGCCCGTCTGCCACGAGCCGTTAGAGCTGCCCGTCAGTCAGGAGCCGCCAGAGCCGCCAGCCAGTCAGGAGCCGCCAGAGCCGCCAGCCAGTCAGGAGCCGCCAGCCAGTCAGGAGCTGCCAGAACCGCCAGCCAGTCAGGAGCTGCCCTCCAGTCATGAGCTGCCCTCCAGTCATGAGCTGCCTTCCAGTCATGAGCTGCCACTCAGTCATGAGCTGCCACTCAGTCCGGAGCTGCCACTCAGTCCGGAGTTGTCCCTCTGTCCGGAGTTGTCCCTCTGTCCGGAGTTGTCCATCTGTCCGGAGCTACCTCTTTGTCCTGAACTACCTCTCTGTCCTGAGTTGTCTCCTCTATTGTAGAGGGGCGTTGGTGAAGGTTCCTGGACCATGGTCGGGGGTGAGGGTCGCCACTCAAGGGACGCTAAGGAGGTGGACAAAGACAGTGGTGGAGTGGTGTCCTCGTCCACCGCCGGAGCCGCCACCGCGGACAGATGCCCACCCAGACCCTCCCCTTGAGTTTTAGGGGTGCGCCCGGAGTTCGCACCTTGAGGGGGGGGGGGGGGGGGGGGGGGGGGGTTCTGTCACGTTCCTGACCTGTTTTCTGTTGTTTGGTATGTGTTTAATTGGTCAGGGCGTGAGTTTGGGTGGGTAGTCTATGTTATGTGTTTTCTATGTTGGGTTAATGGGTTGCCTGGTATGGCTCTCAATTAGAGGCAACTTTACATAGAACCATGAGAAAACCTGTAGGAAAGGTTATGCTAAAGAATTGAAATTCCCACAGAAGTTGTTTCTTTACGTTCTCTAAACTATTGAGACATTCCCAACGTAAAACCAGTTGGAGAACATTCCTGGAACATTACCAAAATTGAAATAAAATGTTTGACCTTTTTGGAAATGTTCTGTTAATTTTCTTGGTATTTAATTACTTTATGTTTTTTTGTCAAGTTCCTTAAATGAGCTGAGATTGTTCCTAAGTCAAGCAAATATCCTGCACCATTACCCGAAAATTCCAGCAAGGTTGTATGGAAAATAACTATAGGACAGCCATACTCTCACCAAGCTCTAAGAAATGCTTCTCAGAACGTTATGTGCCAGCTGGGTTGTCCTCATGTGTACTTTCCCATTGACTGGATGGAACAAAGCAATGCTTGAATCAAGCTATGTGAATATAGCCCTATTATGTTTGAGGACATCTGAGATGTTATAGCCTGTTTACTGTGAATGGAGGAACGGCAGAAAACTGATACCATCTCAAACTCCGATAAGAGATGTGAACTATTTGAAAGGCAGAACATAAGAAAAGACAATCTGCTATGTACATTTGAAGCAGAAACTATAAAGGCCTAGCCTATGCCATTGCACGTGACTGCTACCTGATACCTACACAAGGTCTGCTTGTGACTCTACTTTGTCCCTTGTTAAAATAGCAAACCCTGTCAGTGAACTGAATGCACAGCAGATTGTCTGAGGTCGCTATCTGTTTGCACATGTCAGAGACAGTGTTTTATAAATGTACACAATTCATTAAATATGACCTATAATTCCAGCTTTAAGCTAACCATGTAAACTCAGCAAAAAAAGAAACGTCCTCTCACTGTCAACTGTGTTTATTTTCAGCAAACTTAACGTGTAAATATTTGTATGAACATAAGATTCAACAACTCAGACATAAACTGAACAAGTTCCACAGACATGTGACTAACAGAAAAGGAATAATGTGTCTCTGAACAAAGGGGGGGGGGGGGGGGGGGGGGTCAAAATCAAAAGTAACACTCAGTATCTGGTGTGGCCACCAGCTGCATTAAGGACTGCAGTGCATCTCTTCCTTATGGACTGCACCAGATTTGCCAGTACTTGCTGTGAGATGTTACGCCACTCTTCCACCAAGGCACCTGCAAGTTCCCTGATATTTCTGGGGGGAATGGCCTTAGCCCTCACCCTCTGATCCAACAGGTCCCAGACGTGCTCAATGGGATTGAGATCCGGGCTCTTCGCTGGCCATGGCAGAACACTGACATTCCTGTCTTGCAGGAAATCACGCACAGAATGAGCAGTATGGTTGGTGGCATTTTCATGCTGGAGGGTCATGTCAGGATGAGCCTGCAGGAAGGGTAACACACGAGGGAGGATTATGTCTTCCCTGTAACGCACATTGTTGAGATTGCCTGCAATGACAACAAGCTCAGTCTGATGATGCTGTGACACACCGCCCAAGACCATGACGGACCCTCCACCTCCAAATCGATCCCACTCCAGAGTACAGGCCTCAGTGTAACGCTCATTCCTTCGACGGTAAACGCGAATCCGACCATCACCCCTGGTGAGACAAAACCGCGACTTGTCAGTGAAGAGCACTTTTTGCCAGTCCTGTCTGGTCCAGAGACGGTGGGTTTGTGCCCATAGGCGATGTTGTTGCCGGTGATGTCTGGTGAGGACCTGCCTTACAACAGACCTACAAGCCCTCAGTCCAGCCTCTCTCACCCTATTGCGGAGAGTCTGAGCACTGATGGAGGGATTGTGCGTTCCTGTTGTAACTCGAGCAGTTGTTGTTGCCATCCTGTACTTGTCCCGCAGTTGTGATGTTCGGATGTACCGATGCTGTGCAGGTGTTGTTACACGTGGTCTTCCACTGTGACAGCGATCAGCTGTCGTCTTGCCTCCTTGTAGGGCTGTCTTAGGCGTCTCACAGTACGGACATTGCAATTTATTGCCCTGGCCACATCTGCAGTCCTCATGCCTCCTTGCAGCATGCCTAAGGCACGTTCATGCAGATGAGCATGGATCCTGGGCATCTTTCTTTTGGTGTTTTTCAGAGTCAGTAAAAAGGCCTATTTAGTGTCCTAAGTTTTCATAACTGTGACCTTAATTGCCTACCATCTGTAAGCTGTTAGTGTCTTAACGACCGTTCCACAGGTGCATGTTCATTAATTGTTTATGGTTCATTGAACATGCAAGGAAACAGTGTTTAAACCCTTTACAATGAAGATCTGTGAAGTTATTTGGATTTTTACGAATTGTCTTTGAAAGACAGGGTCCTGAAAAAGGAAAGTTTTTTTTTTTGCTGAGTTTAGATGAAGTAGAGCTTACTATGTAGTTATTATACCCTCCTGAGTATCAAGACACAAGGCGAGACCCAGATGCAGACACAGAAGGCAGATGGTTAGAGTCTTACAATGCTTAATAATCCAGAGGGGTAGGCAAGAGAATGGTCGTGGACAGGCAAAAGGTCATAACCAGATCAGAGTCCAGGAGGTACAGAGTGGCAGACAGGCTCGTGGTCAAGGCAGGCAGAATGGTCAGGCAGACGGGTACAAAGTCCAGAAACAGGCAAGGGTCAAAACCAGGAGGACTAGAAAAAGAGAATAGCAAAAGGAGTATGGGAAAAACACGCTGGTTGACTTAACTAAACATACAAGATGAACTGGCACAGAGAGACAGGAAACACAGGGATAAATACACTGGGGTAAATAAGCGACACCTGGAGGGGGTGGAGACAATCACAGGAAAAGGTGAAACAGAGGGTTTTTTTAAACATTTTTTTTTACATAACACAAGTGTTTGGGGTGGAAAAAAACATGTTACCAAGAAAGAAAAAACAAAACAATATTGTTATTTATCTTTTATTGTAAATGCAAAATTGTCTTCTGTTGTGGTCATTAGGACGTAAATATATAAAAATCTACATTACAGTCAATGGCTATAGTAGATGAAATACATAGTTGCGGCATGCGGGTGTCCACTACAGAGGACATTTCTTGATAAGCTCTTATTTAGCTCTTATTTAATGTGACAAAATTATTACAGAGTCCTGACAACTCACTTAACTATTCCTGAGATATTCACTTACTAGAAACAATTTGAGTATCAAACTCACAAAAATTATAATTAATAATTATACACACTTCTTTTAAAATGTCCATAAAATGTGAACCTTTTGACTGCTGACATTTTTTTAAGAACCAGCAAGACACAGTTGTCAAGGTCACACCCCCACATATGTGATATAATTGAAAAGCCCAGAATCCCAGAGTCCTCTCAAAGGGACAACAGGATGTAATACAGTGGCTTGTATGGCCTCCGAGATACGGACCAAGAACTCATGTCCACTAGAGAAGACAAAAATGATTTGCTGGGTCTCAGATGGATCTGGGGTTGAATGATGGATGTCATGGGATAAGCTGGTCTCTGGTGTCTTCTCTCACACGCAAGCCATCAGACATTTGATACCAGACATGTTTTAATCCACAGTGATTTATTAATTTCATGACTTGGCTGCAGGTGTATTTTCAGCTCTCTCTGCTATGACTGAAGATCCTCTGGGATAGCTGACAGATAGACCTCTTTCTCTAAGGAATACTTTATCAAGTGTTTTTATATTGTTATTGAGTTGTTAAAAAAAATACTCGGATTGATTTTGCGAACATTTGCATCAATGAAATGTTTCTGAGTTATCTGAATCCAAATCTCAGACTAGTATACAGTTGTGTTATAGCTGTCGCTTTCCTCATCCTCGGATGAGGTGAGGAGAGAAGGATCTTCTGACCAAAATGCGGGTTCAGGGAAATATGCCATCTTTATTATAAATACGATGGTCACGTAACAAAACAAAACACTTTCAAAACTACAAAATAACAAAACGACGTACAACGGAACCTGAACATAAACTCACATCAACAAACGTAAACTCACGAACAGGAACGTACATCAAAACGCACGAACAGCCAAACAGTCCCATATGTGAAAAAACATCGACAACACGAGAGACATCACAGGAGACAATCACCCACAAACAAACAGTGAGAATGCCCTACCTAAATATGACTCTTGATTAGAGGAAAACGCAAACCACCTGCCTCTAATCAAGAGCCATACCAGGCAAACCAAAACCAACATAGAAACAGATAACATAGAATGCCCACCCAACCTCACGTCCTGACCAACTAACACACAAAACTAACATAAATAGGTCAGGAACGTGACAGTACCCCCCCCACAAGGTGCGAACTCCGGACGCACCAGCACAAAGTCTAGGGGAGGGTCTGGGTGGGCATCTAACCACGGTGGTGGCTCAGGCTCCGGGCGCGGTTCCCACCCCACCATAATCCATCCTAACTTCCTCCCTCCAAGAATGTCCACCCTCTTTTTTCCCCCACACAATTCTCTTAATAATATACCTAATAAGGATAACACCGGGACAGAGAGATAAATCAAGATAGAGGGATAGATAAGAATATAGAGGTAGATGAAGATAGAGAGGGAGATCAGGATAGAGGGGCAACTCCGGACTGAAAGGCAGCTCCGGACAGAGAGACAGCTCTGGACTGATGGGCAGTTCTGGGTATTTAGCCTTTTCAGGCTGAAGGGCAGCTCATGGCTGACTGACGAATCTCGACGCTCATGGCTGGCTGACGGCTCTCGACGCTCATGGCAGGCTGACGGCTCTCGACGCTCATGGCAGGCTGACGGCTCTCGACGCTCATGGCAGGCTGACGGCTCTCGACGCTCATGGCAGGCTGACGGCTCTGGCTGCTCATGGCTCTCTGACGGCTCTGGCTGCTCATGGCTCTCTGACGGCTCTGGCTGCTCATGGCTCTCTGACGGCTCTGGCTGCTCATGGCTCTCTGACGGCTCTGGCTGCTCATGGCTCGCTGGCGGCTCTGGCAGATCCTGTCTGGTTGGCGGCTCTGGCAGATCCTGTCTGGTTGGCGGCTCTGGCAGATCCTGTCTGGTTGGCGGCTCTGGCAGATCCTGTCTGGTTGGCGGCTCTGGCAGATCCTGTCTGGCTGACGGCTCTAGCGGCTCCTGTCTGGCTGATGGCTCTAGCGGCTCCTGTCTGGCTGACGGCTCTGTATGCTCATGGCAGACGGGCGGCTTTGCAGGCTCATGGCAGACGGGCGGCTTTGCAGGCTCCTGGCAGACGGATGGCTCAGACGGCGCTGGGGAGACGGATGGCTCAGATGGCGCTGGGGAGACGGATGGCTCAGATGGCGCTGGGGAGACGGATGGCTCAGATGGCGCTGGGGAGACGGATGGCTCAGATGGCGCTGGTGAGACGGATGGCTCTGGCCGGATATGGCGCACTGTAGACCTGGTGCGTGGTGCCGGAACTGGAGGCACCGTGCTAATGATAAGCACCTTCCTACTAGTGCGGGGAGCAGGGACAGGGCACACTGTATTCTCAAAGCCTACTCTATCCCTGATGCGTGGTACCGGCACTGGTGACGCCGGGCTGAGGACAAGCACATCAGGATTAGTAGGGGGAGAATATACAGTGTGTACAGGGCTCTGGAGACGCACTGGTAGCTTAGTGCGTGGGGCCGGAACTGGAGGCACCGGGCTAGATACACGCACTACAGGGAGAGTGCGTGGAGGAGGAACAGGGCTCAGGATACGCACTGGTAGCCTAGTGCGTAGTGTAGACACTGTAGGTACTAGGCTGGGGCGGGGAGGTGGTGCCGGAAATACCGGACCGTGGAGGCGTACTGGCACTCTTGAGCATTGAGCTTGCCCAACCTTACCTGGTTGAATACTCCCGGTTGCCCGACCAGTGCGGGGAGGTGGAATAACCCGCACCGGGCTATGTAGGCGAACCGGGGAAACCATGCGTAAGGCAGGTGCCATGTATGCCGGCCCGAGGAGACGCACTGGAGACCAGACGCGTTGAGCCGGCCTCATGACACCTGGCTCAATCCTCAATCTAGCCCTACCAGTGCGGGGAGGTGGAATAACCCGCACTGGGCTATGCACTCGTACAGGAGACACCGTGCGCTCTACTGCGTAACACGGCGCCTGCCCGTACTCCCGCTCTCCACGGTAAGCCTGAGAAGTGGGCGCAGGTCTCCTACCTGCCCTTGGCCCACTATCTCCTAGCCCCCCCCCAAGAAATTTTTGGGAATTACTCACGGGCTTTTTTGGCTTCCGTGCCAGACGCGTTCCCTCATAGCTCCGGTTCCTCTCCCAGGTAGCCTCTGCTCTCCTCAATGCCTCCACCTGTTCCCATGGGAGGCGATCCCTCCCAGCCAGGATCTCCTCCCAAGTGTAGCAACCCTTTCCATCCAAAACATCGTCCCATGTCCATTGCTCCTTTCTCTCCTGTCCCTTACCCCGTTTCGTTTTCCCTTGCCGCTTGGTCTTAGCGTGTTGGTGGGTGATTCTGTAATAGCTGTCGCTTTCCTCATCCTCAGATGAGGTGAGGAGAGAAGGATCTTCTGACCAAAATGCGGGTTCAGGGAAATATGCCATCTTTATTATAAATACGATGGTCACGTAACAAAACAAAACACTTTCAAAACTACAAAATAACAAAACGACGTACAACGGAACATGAACATAAACTCACATCAACAAACGTAAACTCACGAACAGGAACGTACATCAAAACGCACGAACAGCCAAACAGTCCCATATGTGAAAAACCATCGACAACACGAGAGACATCACAGGAGACAATCACCCACAAACAAACAGTGAGAATGCCCTACCTAAATATGACTCTTGATTAGAGGAAAACGCAAACCACCTGCCTCTAATCAAGAGCCATACCAGGCAAACCAAAACCAACATAGAAACAGATAACATAGAATGCCCACCCAACCTCACGTCCTGACCAACTAACACACAAAACTAACATAAATAGGTCAGGAACGTGACAAGTTGTTTACTAGAGCCCTTTTTATATGATGACTTACCTAGCTTTTGTGTAATCTTTCTTATAATATTATTGAAATGACTAATAATGACAGTAGATGCAGAAGGAGTACTGCTTCAATAAACCTCTGGCCAAACTGTTCTTAACATAGCTGTTTTCCTCTGACTGGCTTTATCCAAGAGACTAGACATTTTGCTTTAAAATGAAAGTCAAGACATTGTAATAATGCAAAATTATTGAACACAATTTATCTAGCTATTCAATAAGTTGTTTTGTATTAAAAATTCCAGCCATTTTGAAGGAATAATCTTCTCATCCTCGGTCCCATTTTCTCGCACGCAAACGTTAAACCAAGGTTCAGGGGGATTATATGTCTATACTGATAATCCAAATGTTTCAATAAATGATTCCGTTTCAGGACACGCTTCGTGCCTTGGGACCTCCTTACCTTGATCCTCGGCCTCACAATGACATTTGTTTCTAATCCGAGGAGCAAAGACTTTCCATTGTAATTTCAAACAACCAAGAGGAGTGAGGGAAAAACAGGAAACGCATTTGTCTTTGACCGGACATCACAGATCTTAGGACCCCTGGGGCACTTCTTGGGTTCCCAACTGGACCTATTGTTGAGTACCATGACCAGAGAGAGGCTGGCATACGGTACAAAGAAACACTGACAACATTGGTTCCACATCAACAGAGAAAAAAATGTATAGTGGTGAATTTCACAAGATGTCAAATGTGCGATCTACAAAGAGACATAGCTTGGAATTAATTATTCTCAACTAATGTTGAGCTATACTTTATAATTACACCTGTCACTTAAACAAGAGAAAACAAAACCAAATCCAGGCTGTTCTATAACCCTCTATATTCCTTGCTCTTGTGTAGTTGAGGTTTTCTCTTATGATTGTATAACATACCTTAAAGATGATAATCATCCAAGGAACGTGTCCCGACTTCCACCGAAGGTGGCTCCTCTCCCTGTTCTGCGCCGGTCTACTTGCTGCCACCGATGCCTTTTCTTTTTCGTTTGGTTTTGTCTGTCTTGTTGTGCATCTGTGTATAGTTTAGGTGATTAGTGGGGTACTTAATCTCGCCCTACCCTCTTGTTTTTGTGCGGGATTGTTCGTGCAGCTGTCATTTTGTTTGGGTTGCGTTTTGGTTTGTTCTGTTGAACAGGTGTTTTTTCAAGACTACGTTCCTGTTGTTTTGTGGCTACTGTTATGGTCCTGTTCCTGTTCTTTGGACTTGTTAATAAAACGCCCTTTTCTTGCAATTCGCTCTCTCCTGCGCCTGACTCCACACCCACCTCTCTAGGGAGAAATTGACAGAATCCCGCACCCAACCAGTGCGAGATTAAGTACCCCACTAATCACCTAAACTATACACAGGTGCACAACAAGACAGAAAAAAACAAACGAAAAAGAAAAGGGATCGGTGGCAGCAAGTAGACCGGCGACGACGACCGCCGAGCGCTGCCAGAACAGGGAGAGGAGCCACCTTCGGTGGAAGTCGTGACAGAACGGCTCAGTGGGATTCCTCAATATGGTACTTCATAAGATAACGAGGACCTAATGTTCTTGAGGTCAAAGGGTCTGGGAACACAGTCTCTCCCGTGCTGAGTCTACTGACCAATGCATGTCAGCTCTAGGATAGGAATCTGACATGGAATGAAGTTCTGGACTGAAGTTAGCTCTCCCTTCACGTCTGTGCTTTCTTACCATTCTCGCAGCTCTCAGCTCGTGAATTATTTTGTATAATGGACAAATATCCCTGTATTCCTGTAAGTACCTCTCCTCTTTCATCCTTTTCCCCACTATGAATATCAGACTGTTCCAAATGCCCGACAGCCTTCACACTGCATTCCTGCTGAATCAAGGAACACGGATGCATGTCAGAGGAGGCATGATAAATGTCATTCTCTTGGATGAGCAAATCAGACACTAACATAAACATTTTTATCTGAAGAGTGTTACATGGGTATATAAGACTGGGTGTAGTTGGGGCCAGGTCAAGGTCATTTTATGTCTGACTGTTGTGTCTTTTCATCAGGTTTAAAACAATTGCTGAGAACACCATCAACAATATGGCATGAATAGGGTCAAAAGTGTAGAGTGAACAAGAAGATTTAATATGATTGATGTTGCCTCCCTTTTATACTGAACAAAAATATAAACACAACATACAACAATTTCAAAGATTTTACTGAGTTATAGTTCATATAAGGAAATCAGTCGACTGAAATAGATACATTACACCCTGATCTACGGATTTCACATGCCTGGGCAGGCCCACCCACTTGAGAGCCAGGCCCAGCCAATCAGAATACATTTTGCCACACATCAATACCTCTCAGCTTCATCAGCTGTCCGGGTGGCTGGTCTCAGACGATCCCGCAGGTAAAGAAGCCCGGATGTGGAGGTCCTGGTCTGGAGTGGTTACACGTGGTCTGCGGTTGTGAGGCCGGTTGGACGTTCTGGCAAATTCTCTAAAACGACGTTGGAGGCTGCTTATGGTAAGATTGAATTATCTGGCAACAGCTCTGGTGAACATTCCTGCAGTCAACATGCCAATTGCACGCTCCCTCAAAACTTGAGACATCTGTGGCATTGTGTTGTGTGAAAAAACTACACACTTTAGAGTGGCCTTTTATTGTCCCTAGCACAAGGTGCACCTGTGTAATGATTATGCTGTTTAATCAACTTCTTGATATGCCATAACTTTCAAGTGGATTGATTATCTTGGCAAAGGAGAAATGCTCACTAACAGGGATGTAAAAAATAAGCTTTCTGTGCGAATGGAAAATGTATTCTCATGAAACATGCGACCAACACTTTACATGTTGCATTTATAATTTTGTTCAGTATAGTATGTCAGCATAAGATTTAAACTTGCACCAGTACACATCCTTGTGCCAGTACCATTTGTTTGAACTATTTTTCAAGAGAGAAAGTAACTTGTTCACCATGTGTGTGTGCAGATGTGAAGGATGTCCGAGAGATGGTTTTAATTAAGCGATTAGAAGGCTGTGGAAAAGCATGAGGGATTTCCAGTCCTTCTCTTGGCGACATTTTGGGAGAGAGTCTTAAAGAGTTTCTCCTTTGCTCATATCGGCTAATGAAACCAAGCATTTAATGATTATAGAATGAATATCGTTAAATTATTTTCAAGCAATCTTAGCCAACATTCACTTAGCATAATATTATGTGTGGTTCATTGGTACAGCTTGGAAAAGTTGAGATATTGTCACATATCGGCAACAAGCATCAAGCATGCTGTCTCTGGAAAATATGTCCAATGAAATACTCTGTAATAGCAATTTGCCGAGATGTGGTTGAAACCTCATCTTAGACGTAGAAACTCTGCTACTCAAAATCTCTACCAGTCCCCCTTGCCTTGCCACACTTATCTCAATAATTTGTTGACAGAGACCTACAGCGTAGCGCTGGCGTGAAGAAGTTCAGCCGTGAGCCAGTCAGAGTTTGGCAGTGGTGTCTCCAGAGGCCCAGTGAGAGCATTCAACAAACATGAATATGTGAGTGGGCTGTCTGACAAGGCTTCTAAACAGAGAGAGTGTGAAGATGAAACCTTCAGGATCTGTTTGTCTCTTTGATGCGGTCCGCCTCCAGACAGTCCCAGAGGAGAAGGCCTGCTCTTTGTCACACGCTAAACATCCACACTGTCAGCCTGAGCCTGTATGTGTTTCTCTCTCTCAGGATGTCTAGCTCTCTTCTCCTCAGCATCTTTTCCAACTGAAGGTGTACTTGGCATCTCTGGCGTGTTGTCTAATTGGACACACAAAACAAATATTTATTAGCCTCCAACCTCTTTCCCTCTACTTGAGCCAAGACACCCATTCAGCCTGAAAGGCACGCAAAAGCAACACGTTGCCTGGAGTTCAGGACAGCAAGTTCACTGGCAAGGTAACTCACCATTAAATGGAAACAGGCTGTCCACTCCCCGGGACATAGCACAAGGCCTTGTCTTCAACTTTTCCCCCAAAACACCCAGCCAGGCACCAAGCGGAGGGAAGCGGATCTAATGTCGCAGTCATGACCTAGCTGCACCTCTCTCTCTCTCTCTCTCTCTCTCTCTCTCTCTCTTTCTCTCTCTCAGGAAGAAGTGTTTATGCTGGCCACAAGCTGGGCATGTGACTTATGCTGAAAAAACTACTGTCTGTTTAGAGAAAAACACGCTGAGGAGTTTTCTTGCCTCAAGAGAGCACATTTGTTTGGAGAGGATAGTCTCATGTCTGAACAAACCTGACAGAGAAACAGCATCCACCTCAGTAAATTGTTGCTCATCAGCTTCTTCACTTTGTTGAATTTAGCAGGTGATAGTATACATTATCTCCTGCTTTTGGGGTAGAGAGATCCTCTGACATTAGTTTAGGTATGAGAGCTTTCTATGCTTATGGAAATTAAAATAGATTATGGAAAATGTTGTCCAAACATGATTGCGTAGTCCTTAAAAATACAATTTAAAAAAATTAATGGAAAAGAACATCCTAAAAAGTAACTGAAAATACGTTGAAGGAACCCATCAATTTCACGTGAATTGCAGTTCGCTGATTATTATATAACCCTTTAGGGAAAGACAGCAACCAAGGGACTAATAGTGAAGCAAATTCTTTGTATTCCCACTATCAAAATGAACTGGCCTCTTCCAAGATGCAGAGTGGTTTAAAACATCTGGTTGGGAGAGAAAACCCCGAAAGACCAGCTTTTTTCTGGGGCCAAGTCTGTGATCAATCGAGCAGAACATTAGAGCAACACATTAGTGTCTGAAATGTGGTTTTATGGTTCAGTAATTGTCCCTTGTTCCATTAAGTGCAGCAGAGTTCAGATCTCTTTCTCGTAACTCTGATTCATGCTCTTGGCTCTCTGTACAGCAGTCAGAAGAGTCCCTCTTTGATAATCCTTTTCCATATATCAGACCAGAACCTTTGGAACAGAGGACTGGAAGCCTTCAAATCATTATGTTCTCTGCTCCATTGTTGTATAGTAGAGTAGTCATACTCAGAGACATACATCTGGTCATACATATGCATGGACTGTGTATGTATGGAATGTTCATGCAATACAGATATTACTGATATGTGTGCTTTTGCTTCATCCATCACAGTTGGGATGGAGAGTTGGGTCAACAGAGGCTACTTCCTCATATCTCCTCTCTGCACATCAAACAATGAGTATAGAGTACAATATCAGTATAGAGTACATCAATTGTTATTAGTCACATGTGCCGGATACAACAGGTATTACAGTGAAATGCTTACTTACGAGCCCCTAAACGACAATGCAGTTCCAAAAAATACAGATAAGAATAAGAGATACAAGTAACAAGTAATTAAAGAGGAGCATTATAATATATACAGGGGGGTGCCGGTACAGAGTCAATGTGCGGGGGCACCGGTTAGTATGTATGTACATGTACAGTAGGTAGACTTAATTAAAGTGACTATGCATAGATGACAACAGAGAGTGGCAGTGGTGTGGAGAGGGGAGGGGGGGGGGGGGGCAATGTGAATAGTCTGGGTAGCCATTTGACTAGATGTTCAGGAGTCTTATTTCTTGGGGGTAGAAGCTGTTTAGAAGCCTCTTGGACCTAGACTTGGTGCTCCGGTACTGCTTGCCTTGTGGTAGCAGAGAGAACAGTCTATGACTAGGGTGGCTGGAGTCTTTGACAATTTTCAGGGCCTTCCTCTGACACCGCCTGGTATAGAGGTCCTGGATGGCAGGAAGCTTGGCCCCAGTGATGTACTGGGCCGTTCGCACTACCCTCTGTAGTGCCTTGCGGTCGGAGGACCCATGCCAAATCTTTTCAGTCTCCTGAGGGGGAATAGATTTTGTCGTGCCTGCTTCACGACTGTCATGGTGTGCTTGGACCATGTTAGTTTGTTGGTGATGTGGACACCAAGGAACTTGAAGCTCTCAACCTGCTCAACTGCAGCCCCGTCGATGAGAATAGGGTCATGCTCGGTCCTCTTTTTCCTGTAGTCCATAATCATCTCCTTTGTCTTGATCACGTTTAGGGATATGTTGTTGTCCTGGCACCACACGGCCAGGTCTCTGACCTCCTTCCTATAGGCTGTCTCGTTGTTGTCGGTGATCAGGCCTACCACTGTTGTGTCATCGGCAAATTTAACGATGGTGTTGGAGTCGTGCCTGGCCGTGCAGTCATGAGTGAACAGGGAGTACAGGAGGGGGCTGAGCACGCACCCCTGAGGGGTCCCTGTGTTGAGGATCAGCGTGGCGGACGTGTTGTTACCTACCCTTACCACCTGGGGGCAGCCCGTCAGGAAGTCCAGGATCCAGTTGCAGAGGGAGGCGTTTAGTCCCAGGGTCCTTAGCTTATTGATGAGCTTTGATGGCACTATGGTGTTGAACGCTGAGCTGTAGTCAATGACTAGCATTCTCACATAGGTGTTCCTTCTGTCCAGGTGGGAAAGGGCAGTGTGGAGTGCAATAGAGACTCATCATCTGTGAATCTGTTGGGGCGGTATGCAAATTGGAGTGGGTCTAGTGTTTCTGTGATGATGGTGTTGATATGAGCCATGACCAGCCTTTCTAAGCACTTCATGGCTACAGACGTGATTGCTACGGGTCGGTAGTCATTTAGGCAGGTTACCTTAGTGTTCTTGGGCACAGGGACTATGGTGGTCTGCTTAAAACATGTTGGTATTACAGACTCGGACAGGGAGAGGTTGAAAATGTCAGTGAAGACACTTGCTAGTTGGTCAGCATATGCTCGCAATACACGTCCTGGTAATCCGTCTGGCCCTGCGGCCTTGTGAATGTTGACCTGTCTGAAGGTCTTACTTACATCGGCTGCAGAGAGCGTGATCACACAGTCTTCTGGTACAGCTGGTGATCTCATGCATGTTTCAACGTTATTTGCCTCGAAGCGAGCATAGAAGTACTTTAGCTCGTCCGGTAGGCTCGTGTCACTGGGCAGCTCTTGGCTCTGCTTCACTTTGTAGTCTGTAATGGTTTGCATGCCCTGCCACATCCGACGTGCGTCACAGTCGGTGTAGTACGACTTGATCTTAGTCCTGTATTGACGCTTTGCCTGTTTGATGATTCGTATATCCTCCGATTCAGGCTTGTCAGAGTCGTGAAAGAAGAAAAAGGATTCTGCTAGTCCGTGGTGAGTAATCGCTGTCCTGATGTCTAGAAGTTATTTTTGGTCATAAGAGACGGTTGCTGCAACATTATGTACAAAAATAGTAAAAAAATAAGTTACAAACAACGCAGATAAACAAACAAAAAAACACAATCGGTTGGGGCACGTAAAACGCATGCCTTCTGCTCCGGCGCCATTTAATTTATTCTTTTTTATTTTTTATTTCACCTCTACTTCCTCAGAAACCCGGGTCCGGGAGCACCCCCACCAGTAAAAAAGCTGACTAGCATAGGCTAGCATAGAGTCACAAGTAAATAGTAGCATCTAAATATCATTAAATCACAAGTCCAAGACACCAAATGAAAGATACACATCTTGTGAATCAAGCCATCCTTTCTGATTTTTAAAATGTTTTACAGGGAAGACACAATATGTAAATCTATTAGCTAACCACGTTAGAAAAAGACACCACTTCTTTACTCCACCATTTTTTTACTCCATCAGTAGCTATCACAAATTTGACCAAATAAAGATAGAAATAGCCACTAACCAAGAAACAACCTCCTCAGATGACAGTCTGATAACATATTTATTGTATAGCATATGTTTTGTTAGAAAAATGTGCATATTTCAGGTATAAATCATAGTTTACCATTGCAGCCACCATCACAACTCTCACCAAAGCGACTAGAATAACTACAGAGACCATCGTGTATTAGCTAATTACTCATCATAAAACATTTCTTAAAAATACACAGCGTACAGCAGATGAAAGACACAGATCGTGTGAATCCAGCCAATATTTCAGATTTTCTAAGTGTTTTACAGCGAAAACACAATATAGCGTTATATTAGCTTACCACAATAGCAAACATCACAACAGCATTGATTCAAGGCAAAAATAGCGATAACGTATAAACCACCAAAATATATACATTTTTTCACTAACCTTCTCAGAATTCTTCAGATGATAGTCCTGTAACATCATATTACACAATGCATATAGAGTTTGTTCGAAAATGTGCATATTTAGCACCACAAATTGTGGTTATACAATGAGAAAAGTAGCAAATCTGCCCAGAAAATGTCAGGAGAAATCTTTGAAGAGGCACCTATTCTAATCAGTAACTATTCCAAAACTTGACTAAAAAATACAGGTTGGACAGCAATTGAAAGACAAATTAGTTCTTAATGCAATCGCTGGGTTACATTTTTAAAATTAACGTTACTTCAAAGTACAGCGTGCGATAAAGCAAGGCTACACTGCAAGTAATGGCGTCTTATGCATTTTACTTTTTTCAACAGAACAATGAATTATCAGCATAAATAGTTCTTACTTTTTGATGAACTCTCATCAAAATCTTGGGATAGGTGTCCTTTGTCCAAAAGAATCGTTGCTAGGTTGGAGAAAGTCGTCTTCCACGTTGCAATTAGCAGTAAACAATAGCATGCGAGAGAGAGATACCCAACTTCCTACAACGCCAGAAAATGAAATACCCGAAAATCGCAATATACTGACATAAACTGATATAACTCGGTTTAAAATAACAAGATTATGATGTCTTTAAAGCCTATATCGAATAAAAACAGAGCCGGATATATCTAGGAGCTAAAACAGGAGCTTCTAACACGACATGCCAAGATCCTCCCTGCGTCAGAGCGAAGAGTCAAAAGAGGAGACACTTCGATTCCAATCAATTTATAGACTTTCAGATCTGCCTAGAGACTCCATTTCAAGACCCTCTATTCGCTGACACCCAGGGGAAGGCGTATGCAGTGCATCTCAACCAATAGAAGACAGGCAGATTTATACACAGGTCTGAGAGCAGGTTGGAAAATTCTGCATTCTCACATCCACATAGGGAAATTGCTCTAAGTCCAGTTCTGTTTCACTCACAGACATAATTCAAACGGTTTTAGAAACTAGAGGGTGTTTTCTATCCAATAGTAATAATAATATGCATATTGTACGAGCAAGAATTGAGTACGAGGCAGTTTAATTTGGGAACGTCAAGATTACATAGTGCTAACAGCTCCCCCTATTGACAATAAGTTGTAACTAGGCAAGTCAGCTAAGAACACATTCTTATTTACAATGACGGCAGGGGAACAGTGGGTTAACTGCCTTGTTCAGGGGCAGAACATGAAAGCATCATTTGTGAAATTGTTTTATAGCACAGAGCTCATGTCTTTTCTGACTGGAAATGAATAGAAAATGAATGGAATAGACAGTGTTACGATGCTGCGTAATAATGCTGGTCAAAATACATGAACTCAGTAGAGGGCTTAATACGGCCTGTTTGCTTCTCCTCTGCTTTATACTTTCACTATATACGGCTAGATTCCACCATGGTGCAGATTATCAGTCTCTGTTGCCCTCTAAACCAAAGGCTATGCTGATAAACCAGTTAATACATACTTCCTCCATTTATGTTTCTATGTCATATAAACGTAATGAGTCCTCTCTACTAGCACTCGTGAACATGATCTCTGATTATTAGATGTGTAACCGTCTGAAAGCCTTTGATGGGAGTATACCAATGAAATCCTATTTGAACTGGTAACACACTGCTGAGACATATTTTTTTTTACAGCGGAGATTTCCACACATTTTTCTGTTTCTGCCTTTCTGTTTTTCTTCACACCCCACTGGTGGTGAATCTAGTGTGTGGGATATAATATTCCCTGAAACACAAAATAAAAAACCACATAGATTTAAACATCATGTCTGTGACGCTAAAAGCTTCTTTAATGTGTTTCCCATTGAAGACTTGGTGAACATCCATTTCTAACAGCAGGAATGGAGAGAGTAGGTTTTACACATAGAGACCCTAATTGTAATTCCTAATTATATGGTTCTACATACATCCCTATAGAGTAACACTACTGTAGTGTAATGTGATTTTAAGTGTATTGATGATTCATTTATATGTCATTTAGAAGCAATCATGTTTTCATTAAGAATATAAATCCACTCTAAGATCTGTTGAAAGGACAGGAAGAGAAAGAGACCCTAGTCACCAGACATCTGAAGATGTCTCAGACCACAATAGATAGTCTGACTCACGTCACTCCTGATCAATTGTTTTTACAGCATCATCAATCAACTATTAGTTCAGCAGATTACCTCCTATGTTTATGTGGATCACAGTTCTACATATTGCTATACCTCCTTTCTTCTCCAGAGTTCAATTCCCTCACCCCGTTGCCTCATTTTGTGCTTAAAAATCAACCATAATATGTATAATTTTTTTCATATATGCAATCTGATGGAAGTGGGGTTGATGGCGCCACAAGGCATCAGCGCTACAGGTGTAGGATCTTAATTTGATCACTATGTTGCAGGAGAACCTTCCTGCAATGCAGGGACTTTTAAAACTTATTTTAGCTTTAAAAAGGCTTCTGTAGGTTGTAATTTCCACTTTGAAATTTCAGATGAGATTTTCCCTTACGAAAAAGGAATCAACCCCGGCAAACATTTCCATTAATTATAATCCATATAACAATTCACATTTCCTGTTGCTGAAGGATTATTTTCCTGCTGTAGCAAACTGCCGCAAATTAAGATCCTACACCTGTCCTGTACATGTGCTATGTGGGAAAATTATATTTGCAATGTCCCCTGTAGGGATGGCAGCCAATACAATCAGATGTCCCCATTGACAAGATGTCCAGAATGGCACCTAGCATGATGCCTATTCTGGGAAAGCCCTGATTGTGAAGAGTTGCTCAATTGTGTCCTCCACGCCTTTTTCCTCCAGGTCTCGTCCGCATCCTGTTTTAATTGCTGTCTGGGGCTCGTCCACACGGGACACCATCTCTTGTTTCTAGGCTGGGCTTCTTCCTGGCTGTGATGGGAATCAATTAGGTAGTTGAGCCCCATGGTAAGCTGCAGTCTAATGAACTCCTATTGAGACAGCATACAGTATCAGTGGTCCAGTTAGCTGCTGCTCTCATGAGTCCATGTCTCATTACTTTAACATGCATAATTGATAGTGTCGTATTTAGCAGCTACATTTTGCTGAATGCTGCATTTCAGTACTTAAGAAAATTGCCTGTGAGCAAATTTAAATTGGGGTTGACTATGTTGTTGGCTGTAAGCACTTGTTTTGAGACATTTCACAACCCACTGGGCACAGATGTCAGTTCAATGTCTAGTTTTGATTTTCGTTTGGCTGAGTTGTCAACCATTGTGAATTCAACGTGAAATCAACAAAACATGTCACTGTGTCATTGGATTTAGGTTAAAAGTAAGGTGAAAATAAATACGATATAGATGAGTTTTTGAAAATTCAATGAGTTTTCCATGTTGATTCACTGTCATCGCATAGAGTTTTTGGGTTGAAACAACGTTGATTCAACCAGTTTTTGCCCAGTGGGTAGGCTCAAATCTAATCAATATTTCTGTGGTCACTCACAGTTTGGCATGATTAAGTTGGGACTGTTCTAGTAGTGATGGTCTCTCTCATCACAGTCCAATAAAACAATATAAACTAAATCACCAGGTTTATAATTAGCTTATTTTCTCCTCTTTTGACTGAAAAAGCATGTAGGGTTTATTTATGATAGATTTAATGATTCTACTAAATTCTCAACCTAACTCGCCTTTCCTTTTCCAGCCACCTTTGACCCTCATATTGCCTCACCACAAAGTTATTCTCATGCGCCTGATTTATTTAATCCCCCACAGGGAAATTCCTCTGCCTCGTTACATCAAAATGTATTGGACTCATCAAGGCCCAAACAGGTTGCTTAAGATATTGAGCCAAACATGTATTCCATGGACGTGATTCTCTTATTTCTTCTACTGAGCCAAATGAGAAGAGTTGTCAGATTTCCGTCATAAAAACATTCTGACTACTGGTGCGTCATATGTCAAGGTGTTTCCTGCTCTCACTGACTGACTTAGTCATACATTTTATTTAATATTGGATTCATGTAATTTGTTTGATTGACAGATCATGCCCTGTCTTCATCTAGTTACAATGTGATATATTTGTGTGTGTTTAATCAAATCATTGAGAAACTGCAGTAACTGCAGTTCTCCCCATCTCCT
Organism: Salvelinus fontinalis; assembly: GCF_029448725.1. NCBI lineage: Eukaryota > Metazoa > Chordata > Actinopteri > Salmoniformes > Salmonidae > Salvelinus > Salvelinus fontinalis. Next base: position 17,477,622 of record NC_074698.1, read on the forward strand.
GCAGAGGATAGTGGGGCCATTGAGGCAGCTGGCAGTCAAATGCAACTAAATAGAGTGAACTAAAAGAAGCATTTAGTTTAAAGTAATGATTAAATATAAAAGAATATTTAAAATAACTGAATATCTTCAAAATCAAACCAGGAATGGCTCAGTATGCAAAGTTTTGCCATGTACTATATCCTTGGTTGAACCCAAATCTTTCCCTCACGAAGGAATAAAAGCGAGAATGTATGGAACTTCTGCTAATAACAGACTACGTAAACCTTATCATTCCCTAATGGACTACTGATACATCACAGTGACACACAGCGGGTGCCTTGGTTGAGACTTTAAACAGGACTGTACAGTTTTAAACACAGAGCGTAAAAATAAAACCAGTACAGGAGGTGATAAAATCTTCGTAAGAGTGCAGTATTTTGGGGTGTTTACTCTATGTTAACACAGAAACATTCCACACAGATATGTAACACCCAGTCCCTACACTCTACTCTATTACCGTAGCGGAGTCTATTCAGGGAATTGCGTAGCCATTATTCCATCCTATATAGATACTGTAGGTATCTTGATGCATGGTTAAATATAAACTCTCACATTGAAATAGAGGAATGCCAAAAACGAACTCAGTGGTTCTGAAGTAAGGAATGTGAAAACTGAATCGCTACCTGCCAGCTCATTCAACCAGAGAGATAGAAGATAGTGTTCTGTCGCTCACTGTTTTGTGCATAAGACCTTTAGCCTGGTCTATTGGCTAACTGCTGACAGACAGTTGTAATTTAGGTGCAGTCCTTGGCAGTCGATGGATCTGAGGAGAGGAAAATCGGTTGTACGTGAGAGATAGGGAACAACTCGTGTGGACAGAATAGCCAGCCAAACTTTAAAGACCATTCAATCAAACCCCTGTGACTAGTCCTATTTAGATTTTCTGTCACACTGTGAACATTTTTCCATTGAGTATTTATATCCTCTTCATTTTGTCATTATTTTCACATGAATTATCTTGAATCTTCAGTTACAAAATGACCCAGATGTTGGCCAATTCGTGGTTGTTGATGAATGAAGTCCATATAAGGTTGTGCGGGAAAAGTATGATTCTAAATGTCTCTGTGTGTCAGTCCTCCCCCGACTCAGAACACTGTGTGGGATGCAGTGTTAGCCTTCTGCTCTCTTTTTTTCCTTCGTATGCCGTTGCACAGAAGTCCGTCCTGAATGACAGTACCCAGCTGTGTGGATTAGTAGGGCGTCTCTGACCGCTGCCTGACCACAAAAGGACAAGAGGAACACATAGTTAATGAGAGGGGCTGATCACTGCAGATTTAGAGACAGATTTGAGTGTTATCTGTGGTCTGTTTTGGTTTATACTCATATCAGGAGATCCAAAGATATGGTTATACTGTATGTAATGACTCCCGTGGAGGATAGTAAGAACAGTGTGGGATTTCCCATGCCTCCTCTCACTTGAGACTTATCTCCATCCACGACTAACACACACACACACACACACACACACACACACACACACACACACACACACACACACACACACACACACACACACACACACACACACACACACACACACACACACACACACACACACACACACACACACCCAGGAGCATTGGTGGTCACTATGAACCCATCAATCTCCAGAAAGGCTAGAATGATGCATTGCACCCCCAAATCCAGATGGTGTCCAAACCTGCCTGATGTTGCCCATCTTTATGTCAGACTTTGTAGACACTCTTTACTGTATAGATATTGTGTATTATTTCCCTCCTCCGTGCAAACATTAGTCTATTTGCTTGCTCACTTACATTTTTTGTTCATTTTTTGTTTCTTTTAGATGGTGTATCTATTTCAAACCTATGATTCAATAGGTTTCAGTGCTACTGTATGCCTGAGGTAACGGACTAAAGATGAATTGTTGGCCGTTTTCACTATGACCCAGTAGTAGCCTCTGAACTCCAGATGAACACATACTCTACTGAATCATTTGGCAGGGTGATCTGGTATCATGCAATACTGAGTGAAAAGCTTTATGATGCCATGTTATTTACAAGGGACTTGGACATCCAATCGTTGAGCTCCTGACCAGACAGATGGAAGCCTACCGCTTATAAATCCAAAAGTATTGAAAACATGAAGTCATTGGGAGTCTTTCAAGTGGAAAATTCTAGTAAAGAATTTGATTTAAAGTAATACAAAGGGCTTCTTGTGCTTCATAAATGTTTTTCGGACTTCGATAACAATACTGTAAATGTTAAAAACATTTCTTTATTTGGAATTGAGATTTCAGATTTACATGACATAAGAATTGGTAGGGTGACTTTTTAACAGGTTAGAATAAAACTTTCTTAGTGGTTTCTTTGAAGTTGCAACCTTCACTCCCAGCCATATCCTCCATAAACTCCACTTCTACACAGACTCTCCATTCCAGGATCAGCAGGTGCGCCATTCAGAACGTGCCCAGCTTTAACATGCACAACTCTGCGGCTGAAAACGAAAAATGTTTGGGACTTAAAATGGCAACAACTGATACATTCACATTATAGTAACTCGGCAAAACAATTTACCATCATGTTTCGTCGTACCAGAAATGTGCCCCCCGTTAATAACATTACTCTCTTTGTTCTCTTTACTCAAAATAAGGAAAAAAACAGTTTCCATTTAGTATTTAGCCGTTATCCAGTGCCGGTCGAGGCGCAGCTCGAGCTGTTGAGTGAAGTGTAGCCTAATGCACAGACCCACCCTGCTCTGTTAATCTCCATCTTTATCTCTGAACAAGACTCCCAGGATCCAAGCAGGTTAAGTAGGCAGTTATGTGTATACTGTATCTTAAGTGCATATTGTCTTCATATGATGTCGATTGTTTCACACTCTCATCCGTTTCCCATAAGGCCTTATGCTTATTAATGGGGTCACTGGGTTATGCAGAGTGAAGTCACATGTTGATTCATTGTTGATCCATTATGCAGGTGGGAGAGCTGAGAATCAGGACGGTTGAATGGTCAACGGTTTGCATGTCTTTTCAACATAATCGTCGATACTGTTTTTTTCCATGATTGGTTTGAACCAATTAAGGACCAATTATACATATCAGCTGGCTTTTGGTTTCAGCAGAAGTGCATGTGTCACTGTTTAAAACTGTGTGACACTAACCAGAACTCAGCAATATGCACATTGGATTTTGTGACCTAAATCAAAACTATTTGTTTTTGATAACAGATCTAATGGACTGACACCTGTGCTCTATTGTGAGTGTGCCTGTTTGTTGAAATCAGGGGATCTGGAAGGACAGATGTGGGTCTGGTCCAGAAGCTTAGAGAACAGTCGATCTGGCCAAAGGGGATGGGCTGCAGAACAGAGCACAAATAAAATGATTCCACCCCTCAGACTTTTGGCTGAGAAAAAGGAGCTAAATCCTGCAGGAAATAGTTTGGTATTTGACTTTGTTTAGTTTACTTGATGTCATAATGATGGATGAAATCTTTGGGGTCCACTTCCTCAGCAGTGTCTTCCATTAGTTACAGTATATGATATTTGTGTTGTCAGTTGGACTGTGATTTAAGGATTCATTAAGAAGTGTACTCTTTCATCATGTTGCACTCCTATTATATGCCCTGCAAACAAAAATTGTTGTTAGGACATCTCCGGAACCTCACGAAATGTTTGCCAAAAGTCGTCAGGACGTTGTTTCATGGTCATGTGGAGGTTTTGTCTAGTTCCTGGTTTGTTCCGGGGACGTCCCCAAAGATCATTTTAGAATGTTCTCAGGACGTTGTGTCATGGTTATCTGGAGGTTTTGTATAGTACCTGGTTTGTTCCGGGGACGTTACCAAGAATGTTAATAAGACGCTCTTAGAACGCTCTGTCATGGTTTTTGTCTAGTTCCCGGCTCGTTCCGTGGATGTCACCTGATGGTTGCAAAGAAAAATTCCCCCCCCCCAATAAAAAAACTTTCCAAACAGGGCACACGCACGCTAGTTTCATTACACATACCCCTTGTTACTGTTGTCAAGCCCATCAAGGCCTTGCTGGAGAACCATTGATTCATTCACAGCTTTCTGTCTGTTGGCAATGTTAGGGACATCCCCCCCCACACACTTTGCTTTTAACATACATATTTGACACACATGATTACATTGTTAATGTTCATTTATACACTAATGATTATTTAACATGTCATAACCTTGGATTTGAACTCACAACCTCTTGGATCACAGCATTCTGATCTTCCTGCTACGCCACCATGTCTGTTTCAATTACTGTTTTGAGTTCACCTGTATTCCTACACGTTGCACTTCATAGTAAATCTCAGTTAAAAACACACCCAAGAAAACCTATTACATTTATCATAGTGATTCAGGAGTAAAATTAAAACAAAATCATATGCCTCACCAATACTAAACAACTATACAGAAACTCTCAAATTGCTGAAATAAGTCAATTCAATCAATGACGAGAGAATAGTCAGATTAACTGATAACATTTACATTTACATTTAAGTCATTTGGCAGACGCTCTTATCCAGAGCGACTTACAAATTGAGTTTGATAACTAAAATAGCAGTGCAGATAGCACTCTCCTGCTAAGTGCAGAGATGTATTATTAGTAATGAATATGTAGGGGACTTCTGGGAATACTCCAGACTTTGTGGTGCTTTGTTGAAAAGTCAGTACTAAGTGATCATGTCAAATGTAATTATTTTGTCATTGATTAAAGCTTTTTCACACTATTTTAGTTTAACAGCATACCACTTACCTTAGAACCCCATACTATTTCCTTACTTTATTTATAACGGTTTAGGACACCTGGAACCATCACGTGACATCCTGAAGACTAGTAAAATGAAAGTTCTGACAACGTCCTAAAAAGGTCCTGACATGGTCCTTAATGACGTCCTGGTAACTTAAAGGGAACTAAACCATAATTCCCCATGGACCGTCATGTGACGTCCCCTTGACCATAAGGAAATGTCCCATGGATAACGTCCTATCAGACCCAAATAGGAAACATCAAAATACCTTATTATAACGTTATACTGCAACCTAACGGGGATCTGTACTGTATGTCGTCTTATGGTCCAGAGGTTAATGTCATGTTTTAATGTTCCTAGAACATTCTCAGAACGTCAGAGGGATGATGCCTCCCCGAAACTCTTAAAGCGACATAATAGGAACGGTGCATATTGTCTTTGTTTGCTGGGTCCTCTCTGGTCACAAGACAGACTGAAGTCTAGAGACACAGGGTGAATAACTCCAAACACTTAAGCCAAGAGCCTGTCAAAGCAACCAGTATCTCACTTCACATCCAGAAACCTTTTCAACTCTCCTGTCAAGTTGTTGGCCGGCTTGTCCATCATCTCATAGGTACAGTATTTATTCTGGTGCCGCTTTGCTTCAAATGCTGTTTATGGGCCTATCCTTCCAATACTGCATCTGCAGCAATGTCGACAACAGAGCATCATGATAACATGCCCTATGATGATGTTGCAGATTGAAGCATTAGTTACCTCACCCAAGTGGTACAGGGAAAATGAGCTCATCATCATACTCTGATTGTCTCTCAGCCGTTAGGTGATTTACTGCATCGCCGCTAAATGCCAAGGCATCTGGAGGCATGGCCAGTTCCCCATTGGAAAAATAGGCTCACGCCATGACGTGTTCCTCAGACCTAGTTAAAAGTGCGGTTCAAAGTGCAAGGCTGTGAGTCCCACCAGTATTTTTGCAAAAAAAGAACTCAGACACGCATTCCAATAGGAGAGATTTGTCAGACGTTCTCTGTGAGCTAAGGTTTGGGATGGGACTGATGGTAAAGGAGCTTCTGGAGTCATTGGTGTTTTACAAGGGTTAAGTCAGTGGGGTAACTTAGAGAGCTTTATGGATATTTAGAAAGTGCCTTAAGAAAGATCCCATCATGGTTAGCAACACACCAAGGAACTGTGACTGATACACCCGCTGAGCAGTCGTCTGTCAGACTATGTTTCCCCAAAGGACCTGCTCACACATTATGCTCAATGCTAATGACATTGATAAGTTATGTTTTTTCAGTTTGAGGTGTTTGATTGCCGAGGGGTGAAAATCTTCTGAAGTGGTATTGACATCTGCAGTCACTCAGTTAGATAAGCACCTTGTACGTAAACACTCTCTCACTCTGAAGCCTAAGTGTATTTAAGAGATGGGCACTGGATGCAGAACAGGGTTCAATATGTTCAGTATAAGGGCCTTCACTGCTGTAGACAAACCATATTTGATTGGTGGCATTAGATCTCAAGGCGTTTCTGAATTGACCCAGCAGTTGATTACACCTCTGTTTACTTGTACACTTGTTGCACAAGAGTCCTCCAGCTCCAGGTACCACAGAGAGATTGTGGAGGGTGTCAGAGCAATGTGATTGATCAATCAAGCCTCGGCTGCTGTTGACAGCCCTGTTCACAGCAGATTCCCAGGGACGGTGAATCAATCAGAGGAGCTGCTGTTTGTTTGGGCTAGTTACCTCTTCACAGGCGTCCCGTAGGCTGCAGTGCAGCCAGCATAGTTTATTTTCCCCCTGCTCTTGTTTTGATACAGCATTAGGCAACTGGAAGAAACAAAGATTTAGCTTGCGTCCCTTGATACACAAACCCATGCAAATAGGATGTCCTGGAAGCTCCCAAATTGTCCCATGATTGCGGCGCGGGATAAGTTGTTTACCCCCAATGGGGACGGCCCATTGACCTCGGGGATCAAGAAGAAATGCCACTGTTAGATCAAATGAAAGATTATATTTCATAGAAATGGAGAGTGATTGTTAATCAGACTTAGTGGCATTACAAGGAAAGTGAACTGTACCCTTCCCTTGATTGTTTAGATATGCCTTGTTGTGCATTGTTCAAGCACTGAGGTTGAGCCAAAAATAGCCTATACGGATGGGGGGGGGGGGTAATTGCACTTATCAAGCCAGGAAAACAGTCTGATTTCCTCAACTATATCTGAACCTTGAAATCATAGAATTGTCTCTGACCAATTTCATAGTACAATTTCATATGCTAATATTATGTCTTAGGCATGTATGACAATTTATTTGGTTACATGATGACTTGTGTGGAATAAAAGCAGGAATTAATAATCATGAAGATGTATCGCTGATTCATTGATCTATCATTGAACCCATCATTTAGAAATGCTATAGGACCCAGCTTTCCAGTGGGGACTGAGAGAGTAGACTGAGGAAGTATCTACGTATCCACAATGTTCAATCACTCTACAATCAGGCACAACTTTGATAGACTGCAACACTCAGGACACGTCATCGAATGGTAAAAACCAGACAGTGATCATTTTGCCATTACATCTCTCTGGCATTGTTTCGGCTAACCCCAAACCCCCCTCAGGTGCAGCCTCCATGTTGACCCAGCATTTTCATTCATTGTAAGGTGCTGCAGGGAGTGATCCAATCACAAGGGACAAAGGGAAAATAACAGGCATGTGGAAAACACTTCAGAGTAGATGAGAGTGGATCAGGGGAAGTTTTACATGGATGCACAGTGCAGTGGAGGAGCCAGAGCATCTGGTTTGAGTTCAGTCTCTCCCAGGGACCCTGCAGGCAGGAGAGGGCTGGCACCTGATGAATGGGGCTATTATTGGAGGCTTGGACTCGGCACAGCACAAACACCCAGTTCAAGCCACACTCTGATATATACACTTCACCATTAACACGCATGCACTGTGCACACAGACACACATACCCTGTACATCATACGATGCATACAGTACAAAATATATAAACGCAACATGCAACAATTTCTAAGATTTTACTGAGTTACAGTTCATATAAGGAAAAATGAATTAGGCCCTAATCTATGGATTTCACATGACTGGGAAAACAGATGTGCATCTGTTGGTCACAGCTACCTTAAAAAAAAGGTAGGGGCGTTGGACCAACATGTATATTTTGTTCAGTAACGTTACATGTGATATACACTCAAGCACGCTACATTCCCAACAACAGTGCCAATGATGGTAGTGGGAAATGTAGGCCGCAGTGTATATTCTGCAGACTGGGGATGAATTGAGATATTATGGCCTATAGTGGTGATGTGTAAATGTGCTCCTTTCTGCCGGTGTTATTAAGTGTGTTTTTGTTGTGCTGAGTCCACAGTTCCGGTAATAGTCCAGTACACCCCTTGACCCTCACTCCCTTCCACTCATCAATCAATGCTAGAGACAGATTTCTCTTATGATTCGACAAATGTATTTGCCTCGTGGGGTTATCGAAGACCACCTACACAGTGCGTTGAGCATTATTCCAAGAAATTACATGAGCGATGCATTGTGCGCCGAACAAGCAGGACTGTGTGCACACCTGTGGTTTTTAATATCCTGTATGGACGCAGTGTCACACAAGGGAGTCAATAAGAGGACTTGCTGGGAAATACTGTCAAAATAGAGACTTTAGAGCCATAATCCTTCCTGCAGTCAAATACTCATCTGCAGTCTCTGTTAGTAAGATACCTAACTTGAATGTTTTGGTTGATTTTAGTAGGATATTTTACTTGAATGTCTTGGTTGGTTTTTGGTTAAGTTCCAGCATTGTATGACATTGGACATTGTATGGCAATGTAATGGCGCTAATCAGGGGTTAAATAGTGAATTCAGACGTGGAGGAGTCGTATTTGGAGGGGTTAGGGTAAGGGTTGAGCCAGGGTTGAACATACGGTTAGGGTTAGGGTAAGGCTTGAGCCAGGGTTGAACATACGGTTAGGGTTAGGGTAAGGGTTGAGCCAGGGTTGAACATACGGTTAGGGTTAGGGTAAGGGTTGAGCCAGGATTGAACATACGGTTAGGGTTAGGGTAAGGGTTGAGCCAGGGTTGAACATACGGTTAGGGTTAGGGTAAGGGTTGAGCCAGGGTTGAACATACGGTTAGGGTTAGGGTAAGGGTTGAGCCAGGGTTTAACATACGGTTAGGGTTAGGGTAAGGGTTGAGCCAGGGTTTAACATACGGTTAGGGTTAGGGTAAGGGTTGAGCCAGGGTTTAACATACGGTTAGGGTTAGGGTAAGGGTTGAGCCAGGGTTTAACATACGGTTAGGGTTAGGGTAAGGGTTGAGCCAGGGTTTAACATACGGTTAGGGTTAGGGTTATGCCAAGATTAAGGTTAAGGTTATGGTTAGTACTTTTGGGTCAGTACCTCTTTGGACCCGTAAGGTGTCCGCCTGACTCTGTTTTTGACCCAAAGTGCATGAGCCTGGCTCTAGGTAGCTTCGGCTCCATTTCACCACTGGCGCTAATAGATGATTTAACCAGAACCACTAATACCACATAATATCCATGTGAAATAAAACCACAGGGACCAATGCTCTGTGATGACCCAGGGTTACCACAGAACACCAGATTATGTTCCCTTGAGAATCCAGGTTAACTACTGTACACAATGAGCATAGTTACAGTCAGTAGATAACCCAGAGGGGAACAATATGACAACTTCCTATGACATCAACATATTATCAATAGATCCCAATAACTCAGCAAGAGAGCACTTTATGCAAGGAATCTGTTCAAACAGAGAACATTTTGGAAAAATAAATACATTTCATAGATCTCATTTGATAACAGTATGTGTCCAGGGTCAAGTTGGTTTCTACAGTTCTCTGGCTCCTGTTTTTGTATGTGAAACATAACAACTATTTACGCACATTTATTCACAGACCTACACAATTATCTGACTTTCAGATATACAGATACTAAGATTCTGGCATAAACAAACTGTGGAAAGGTGGCTAGTCTGGAGTTGTTGATTCAAAGTTTGTTTTCAATTCAGCAAATATTTTGGTTTGTATTTATGCTTTTTTTGTTTATTTGTATTTATCCAGGCATGTCAATTAAGAACAAATGTACAATGACGGCCTGACACTTCTCCTTTTTGAGAAGTTATAAAGCCCTGACTCATATCACAGGCATTTACAGCAAATTATCCAGCAGCGGATGGAATGGAATGGAGGCCTGTCTAGCTGATGGAGAAAGAGAGAGCGAGAGAGAGAGAGAGCAAGAGAATGAGAGAGAAGGTTTTAGGGAGGACTCTGGGGAGTTGGAGAGGAAGAACAGAGTGCCAGGGCAGAAGAGGAGAGCGTCTAACTCCCAGAACAGTCACACAGACTACGTGAACTCTGTGCAAATGTCATCTCCTCCAGGAGAGATGGATAGAAAGGATCATATAACATAACATGGGAGGCTGAAGTACCACTTCTATTGAAATATCTTACCTCCTTTAATATGTATCATAACACAGCTGAGTGAGAAGCAGCACTTTCATTTCTATAATCAATGTCCTTTAATGTGTCACCACAAGTCATCCTTATAACAGTAAACAATTTTAGTCAAGGCCTGAGAGGTATCTTACAAAACAGAAGCAATGAGTTAGCCAGCTAAATTGCCTAAATATCCTGAAATAACTTTTTATTTTTCAGGAAAGATACGTTTGAAATGGGCATGGTCCAATTGACTCAACAACCAAAAACACATATCTAAGTTTAGCTTTGTTAATGAATCAGAAAATCTATAGTTACTTCTGGTTGTTTATCTAAGTCAGCTGGGTAACTCGTTGATCCTGCTTTGTAGTATACATCTCTGTAATATCCATCCTGGGATTTTATGTGCAGTGTAATTCATGTCCATATCTCTTCTGAAGCTGACTAATATTTTGAAAGAACAGCACACAATGTGGCCATATGTACAGTATCAAGAGAAAGTTAGACAGGCGGAGAGATACATGGATCCCATAGGGTGCTGTCTTTCGGATGGGACGTTAAACGGGTGTCCTGACTCTCTGAGGTCATTAAAGATCCCATGGCACTTATCGTAAGAGTAGGGGTGTTAACCCCGGTGTCCTGGCTAAATTCCCAATCTGGCCCTCAAACCATCATGGTCACCTAATAATCCCCAGTTTACAATTGGCTCATTCATCCCCCTCCTCTCCCCTGTAACTATTCCCCAGGTCGTTGCTGCAAATGAGAACGTGTTCTCAGTCAACTTACCTGGTAAAATAACGGTAAGATAAATAAAATAAAACAACAAGCCAAGACACAGAGTGTTTACAGAACACTGCAGATGAAAATGCACCCATCCTGACACGTCTTCTGTTCCCGTAATTATTTTTATTTTATTTTTTTATTTCACCTTTATTTAACCAGGTAGGCTATTTGAGAACAAGTTCTCATTTGCAACTGCGACCTGGCCAAGATAAAGCAAAGCAGTTCGACACATACAACAACACAGTTACACATGTAATAAACAAACATACAGTCAATAATACAGTAGAAAAAGTCTATATACAGTATGTGCAAATGGTGAGGTATGATAAGGGAGGTAAGGCAATAAATAGGCCATGGTGGCAAAATAATTACAATATAGCAATTAAACACTGGAATGGTAGATGTGCAGAATATATATATATATGTATGTATATACAGTATATATATTGTCATGCCCTGACCATAGTTTGCTTTGTATGTTTCTATGTTTTGTTTGGTCAGGGTGTGATCTGAGTGGGCATTCTATGTTGTATGTCTAGTTTGTCTATTTCTATGTATTGGCCTGATATGGTTCTCAATCAGAGGCAGGTGTTTGTCGTTGTCTCTGATTGGGAACCATATTTAGGTAGCCTGTTTTGTATTGTGGGTTGTGGGTGATTGTTCCTGTTACTGTGTTCCTGTTCGTGTGTTTTAGTGTTCACTAGTTCGGGACTGTTGCGTCTTCGTTTATTTCGTCTGTTTATTGTTTTTTTCTTTATTGAAAGTATTCTAATAAAAATGAATACTCACCAAGCTGCGTATTGGTCCGACATTTCTTACTCCTCAGACGAGGAGGACGAAGACTACCGTTACATATATGTATATATGAATGTGCAAGTAGAGATATTGGGGTGCAAAGGAGCAAGATAAATTTAAAAAATACAGTATGGGGATGAGGTAGTTGGATGGACTATTTACAGATGGGCTATGTACAGGTGCAGTGATCTGTGAGCTGCTCTGACAGCTTGTGCTTAAAGCTAGTGAGGGTGATATGAGTCTCCTGCTTCACTGAATTTTGCAGTTTGTTCCAGTCATTGGCAGCAGAGAACTGGAAGGAAAGGCGGCCAAAGTAGAAATTGGCTTTGGGGGTGATCAGTGAGATATACCTGCTGGAGCGCGTGCTACGGGTGGGTGCTGCTATGGTGACCAGTGAGCTGAGATAAGGCGGGGCTTTACCTAGCAGAGACTTGTAGATGACCTGGAGCCAGTGGGTTTGGCGAGGAGTATGAAGCGAGGGCCAGCCAACGAGAGCGTACAGGTCGCAGTGGTGGGTAGTATATGGGGCTTTGGTGACAAAACGGATGGCACTGTGATAGACTGCATCCAATTTGTTGGAGACTATTTTGTAAATGACATCGTCGAGGATCGGTAGGATGGTCAGTTTTACAAGGGTATGTTTGACAGCATGAGGGAAGGATGCTTTGTTGTGAAATAGGAAGCTGATTCTAGATTTAATTTTGGATTAGAGATGCTTAATGTGAGTCTGGAAGGAGAGTTTACAGTCTAACCAGACACCTAGGTATTTGTAGTTGTCCACATATTCTAAGTCAGAACCGTCCAGAGTGGTGATGCTGGACGGGTGGGCAGGTGCGTGCAGCGATCGGTTGAAGAGCATGCATTTAGTTTTACTAGCATTTAAGAGCAGTTGGAGGCCACGGAAGTAGAGTTCTATGGCATTGAAGCTCGTCTGGAGGTTTGTTAACACAGTGTCCAAAGAAGGGCCAGATGTATACAGAATGGTGTCGTTTGCGTAGCGGTGGATCAGAGAATCACCAGCAGCAAGACCGACATCATTGATGTACACAGAGAAGAGAGTCGGCCTGAGAATTGAACCCTGTGGCACCCCCATAGAGACTGCCAGAGGTCCGGACAACAGGCCCTCCAATTTGACACACTGAACTCTATCAGAAAAGTAGTTGGTGAACCAGGCGAGGCAGTCATTTGAGAAATAAGGCTGTTGAGTCTGCCAATAAGAATGTGGTGATTGACATAGTCAAAAGCCTTAGCCAGGTTGATGAATACGGCTGCACAGTATTGTCTCTTATAGATGGCGGTTATGATGTTGTTTAGGACCTTGAGCGTGACTGAGGTGAACCCATGACCAGCTCGGAAACCAGATTGCACAGCGGAGAAGGTACGGTCGGAATCGAAATGGTCGGTAATCTGTTTGTTAACTTGGCTTTCGAAGACCTTAGAAAGGCAGGGTAGGATAGATATAGGTCTGTAGCAGTTTGGGTCCAGAGTGTCTCCCCCTTTAAAGAAGGGGATGACTGTGGCAGCTTTCCAATCTTTGGGAATCTCAGACGATACGAAAGAGAGGTTGAACAGGCTAGTAATAGGGGTTGCAACAATTTCAGCAGATAATTTTAGAAAGAGAGGGTCCAGATTGTCTAGCCCGGCTGATTTGTAGGGGTCCAGATTTTGCAGCTCTTTCAGAATATCAGCTATCTGGATTTGGGTGAAGGAGAAATGGGAGAGGCATGGGCAAGTTGCTGTGGGGGGTACAGAGCTGTTGACCGGGGTAGGGGTAGCCAGGTGGAAAGCATGGCCAGCCGTAGAAAATGCTTATTGAAATTCTCAATTATACTGGATTTATCAGTGGTGACAGTGTTTCCTAGCCTCAGTGCAGCGGGAAGCTGGGAAGAGGTGCTCTTATTCTCCATGGACTTTACAGTGTCCCAGACCTTTTTGGAGTTTGTGCTACAGGATGCAAATTTTTGCTTGAAAAAGCCTTAGCTTTCCTAACTGCCTGTGTATATTGGTTCCTAACTTCCCTTCATTTGCATGAAGACCATTTAAATCTAATTTCTATCAATCAGACACAAGATTCCTTCATGTTGGAATGTTGTTCTCTGAAGGTATTTATAAAGCTATGTAGTGTCTGGGGGAAAATTACAACATTAAAAAGCAAGTAAGTCAGCTTCAGAGACACAGTATGTTTTAGTGTTTTAGGGGGTAGGGACTAGAGGACGGAGTTTGTAAACGTACAGTTTCGTAATCATCTCCCATGAGTATTTGCTCAAAATAAATCAATGGATGACTAATAAGTTGTTAATATGGACAGGAACAATGGAACCATGCATACGATTTGGAATTAAACAAGCAGCATCTGTGTGCCTCTCCTAACTGGGATCTAGCCACTGATTGGTTGGGTGGTGTACACAAGCTCAGTGTCTTTCCACCAGAAATGAATGGCCAGAAATATTTCAGAACTAAAATGTAGGAAAGGGGTTTATTACCTCACTGGTACAGACTGAGTTGAGGTTTGTATTTATTTTAATTTTACCCCTCCTCTCTAAACCATCCGTTACTTGTCAAAAACCCTATTATGCACACCATCGCCTGGCTCGAAGTTCAGTATGAACAACAACCATTTCTAGCCCGTACAGCCAGACCTCCCCCAGTTCTGTTACTGGCACAGTTTAGAGACATGGAATAATTTAACACTACATCATGATGCCAGTGTTCTAAACTAAACTTTCCAGAATTTAAAATATCCTGGCGGACCATATGGGCCTGTAACTAAACCTCACTCTCAAGCAACTGCTAAGTTAGATTTCTGGTCAAACCTCAATAGTTAATACTATTGCATGAGGCATCTCAAATAGAACTATCCACAATTTCCCCCAACATTGAAATGTTTGCAAATGGTGTATATTCAGATGGATACAATGTTCTTACCTCAGTCTCTTTTGCCCTAAAACGTGAAGGTATATATTTATACACCCACAATTCACAGGCCTATCTCTTGGGAACAGATGCAGGCTTATGTGTGTCAACATGTCACTGCAGAGATTCCTCACAGGCTCATTACTGCAATGGGACTTAATGAGTCCTGTGGAGCGCTGCACTACCCTGCCTCTGCCAGCATATTGGGCTATCTGGCTGAGTGTGTGCACTGTCTGTCATTAAGTTCCAAGTTTGTATGGATTATTAGCCTTGGATAGTGACTCAACGCCTTTATGAGTTATCCACTCAGATCGTTGGCCTACAGGGCACTTCACTGCTGATGGCTCATTGTGGAAGAGAGAAAATATATTATTACACAGACTGTTCTCTTTGCTACCGCACGGCAAGCGGTACTAGAGCGCCAAGTCTAGGTCCAAAAGGCTTCTTAACAGCTTCTACCCCCATGCCATAAGACTCTTGAACAGCTAATCAAAGGGCTAGCCAGACCGCTCTTTACGCTGCTGCTCCTCTGTTTATTATCTATGCATGGTCACTTACTCTACCTACATGTACATATTACCTCAATTACCTCGACTAACCGGTGCCCCTGCACATTGACACCCAGTATATAGCCTCGCTATTGTTATTTTACTGCTGCTGTTTAATTATCTGTTACTCTTTCTATTTTTTTTTACTAATCTATTTTTTTACTTAAATGTTTTTCTTAACTTCTTAAAGCATTGTTGGTTAAGGGCTTGTAAGTAAGCATTTCACTGTATGGTCTACCTACACCTGTTGTATTCGGTGCATGTGACAAATACATTTTGATTTGATTTGATTACATATGAGCTCTAAATGTGGGTAATTCCTCCCACGGGCCTCATCCACATATGGTACATCTGGCACTAAACTGTAGCAGAGTTATTATTCCTTATTGTTCCATGTCAAGTGTCATGACTGTTCTGTAAGGATCCAAATAGGTCAGATCAGCTTTGCAAAAAATAACTTCAACCAGACCCCCTCTCACCCGCAGAGGGGAGAGAAGGGAACTGGTGGGGGCTTGACAGCTTACGCCCTGTGGTAAATCAAGGACAGAAGATTCAACTATCTCCCTCTCCAAATTCACCTAAGGAATGAGTCTTTCTCTCAACAGACATTTTCCCGACGAAACACTAACATGTTCTAAAGCGAATACTGGAACAATATTTCGAACATAGAATGTGGGGAATGGCCAGAGGTGACCTAAAAGAACACTGATGTTGGTTTGGTTGTTATTTGTGATGTCATTAAAAATGTTTTAAAGGAAATAATAGAACTTGAAAAGTATGCACACTTTGTGTGAAGTGTCCATCCGATGCGTTGTGCATGAAATATGAACAATGATGAAAGTGTTTTCATTAAGAGAGGGATGTGATTTTAGAAACTATAAGAGGAAATTGTTTCTATAACTTTGTACAAGTAGTCACTGCCCCCTTGAGTGAGGTCAGAGAGCGTGTCAGCCGGATGGAACCGCCCCTTTTGAAGAACTGTATAAAATGATGGGTTAAGAATTAACATATCAGACCAGAAAGATGTTGAGCTGCAGCTCACGTTTAAACTTTGAATCTCAATACGAGGTAGAGACAATAAAGTTACTTTCCAGACAATCACTGGTACGGCTGATTAGCTGTCCTAAGTAAGGTATCTAGAAAAGCGAATTTAAGTGGGACCATTCTACTACTCTCATCACCCCATTGGGAAACATCGACACGGCTGTCTAGCCTATCTTCAAAGAAGCACTTTCCAGAGTGAATGGAAGTAGAATAAACTCTGTAGTTCTGTTCAGGACTACACGACAATTCACCGGATACCAGATGACAGCAGAGAAGAACAACAGGAGAAGATGAGTGGGGACCCCTTTTGGACAATCGGAGCCTTACAAGCGTGCCGCAAAAAGGCCCAACACCCTTTCCAAGAAGGCCTGGTTCCGACAGAAATACACTAAGAACCAAGGCATTTACACGTAAATACATTCATGATTTCTTACTCTAAGCAGGCGGCAGTTTGTGTGCAAAGTATATGATTACTGTGAGAGTAGTTTCTAAGCTGTACCAAACTATTATGTCTCTGTCCCTCTGTCCTCCCCATCCCTTTTGTAACAAGCCGCCATATTGTATCAGTCCGCTAGGGACCTGTTTCTAATGTATTAAGTGTGTATCTTTATCCTGTGTTACCATTTAGTTAGCTAATAAATAAATAATTAAACCAATTTGTGTAGTACTGAAGGCAGTGGTTTTGGCAGATGCAGGAGGCTACGACTGTTCAGAATGATGATATGATACGAGGTTATGATTAATAAGTTGACTGTTTATAGATGTGATAGGTTAAACAAATGTGGTTTCTAATGACAATTGAAATGTACAAACTATGGCATAAGGGAACAATGAGCGGATAAGAGGCAATTCGTAATTTCAATTAAGACATTAATGAGCAATCTAAAAAGGACGTAGTCAATATAACTAATTGTTCAGCACTTTTAAAATGTACAGCAACAGAATTGAGAACATTGGCCGTTCTTACAGTATTCACCCTGTACAACAAGTCAGAACCATAGGATAAATAAAGGGGCATATAAGCAGTCAATGAAAGCTCTTACAATATTTGATGATGATATTTCTCTAAAACAGGCTATTGGCTATTTGTGCACCACCAAGTCAGAACAGTAGGCTAAGTTATGAGGGGGAAAGGGACCAAATTATTAGGGTGAGGCATATGGGCTACTAACTGTTACTACACAACATATACTTAGTATTACTTTCTTAGCTACAGTATACGTATCTCCCTGGCATATTACATAATTTATGCAGCAGCATATAAGACATTTCTGGACTCACCTTGTTGTGCTGTGCTCACTTGAACAGGAAGGTGGCGTGGCAGTCCTTCCTGGCATTCTCTGGATTTATGATGCTTTCAAGACAACTGGGAACTCGGGAAAAGACAAGGTTGAATCATGACATCAATGATCTTCAGGTCAGAGCTCTAGAAAGAGGCCTGAGTTCCCAACATGGAATTCCGAGTTGGATGACTGTTCAAAACTTGATTTCCCAGTTGTCTTGAACTCACTGAAGATTGAGATTTTGGAGATTTCCCAGTACAGAGTTTCCATGTCTTTTGAACGCGGCAGAGGTCATGCTGGATTGATAGCATGGCCAATGTATTCAACCTTTTCTGGCCCATGGTGTTGCATGTGAATGTTTATCCTTTTAGGCTTGGAAAAGAGACACTTAAACCCAGACTTGAACCACACACCTTCTCCATTGAACAGCAGGCTAGTGATTGCTTTGCAACACTTGCAGTTAGCCACTGATTCCTTCCACTTCCACTTCCAACTTGTTGTGGAATGTTTATGTCCAATGGTCGATGAGCACCGATACATTTTATCTGTAATTTCTCATCATATGACAAGGATAGAAAAGGATTTGTCAGTAGATTGTCAACTTTATTCATGATGATGACTGCTTGTCTGGCTTGCTAGCTAAGATTTTGAAAGTATGATCAATCAAAGCTACGGTAGCTATAACATGATTTGAGTTAATTTTATCAATGGACAATGACTTTGAGCCTTCTTGGATGGGCACTTCTAATGTGAATCTGTGGAGGCACCCAAGAGTCTTTAATTTTCGAACTCTTCTGTAGTTTTTGCGGTGCCGTAGTGTCCCAATGATTGACAGAACACTGAGTCAATCACGGCACATCTAGAGAACACTACCAACACCTACGCTCTGTATTTTCCGCTGGCTGCCCCTCCACCACAGAAAGCACGGAGCTTGGCTAGACACCTGCATTTTGGAGCTGCCTTATTCAAGAAAGCAAAAAAAAAAATGTTTGTATGCGGCTTTATTAACTCAATTATTATGATTTATTTTTTAAACAGTTGGGGCTCAAAACAGGTGCTCTACCCTACCTGCCCTGAATGACGGGTCGCCACTGCATATTCCTAGCACGCAAATGACTACATCAAGCTTGTGACTTTACAAACTTGTTGGATGCACATCTGCAGTTTATTTTGGTAATTTCATTTTTGGTCATTTCTATGTGCCCAATAGAAATGAATGGTAAATAATGTATTGGGACATTTGGAGTCACTTTTATTGTAAATAAGAACAGGAAATGCCTGTGTTTGAAATTTGGCTTGCCTACTACTTACTTAAACTGCATGGGCCTACTGTGTACTAGTCGTACTACATACTATTTAGAACGTACTGTTTAGTAAAAATGTATGCAGTGATTAACAAATATCATCTAATACTCAACTTCGTTGATTTCTGCCATTCGTTAATTTTGTACATGTCGTCAAAAATCTAAGCCTCTGTTTTGCCCCATAGTTGCACACGCGTCAGCATTGACTGATTATGTTGAATGAAGGTCCCCAGTCACCCTCTCTAACTTCCCTTCAATCTGTTTTCCTGCGGTAAAAGAAATGCAGAGAAAGAAGGGGTGGTGTGTGAGAAAACAAAAATGACCAATGAGCGTTCATGTTTTTGGGGTACTTTAATTCCTCATCTTTCGTCGGCTGGTTCCCAAGCCGGGCTGTGTTCATACCAAAGGGTGCCTTCTTAACAGTCTTTGCAATCCTAACTTACTCACTAATTCTCCATTAGCAATGACCTCATATGAGCGGTGTAGTGTGGCCCCTTATCACCATTTAAGGTTGGTTAGAAAAAAATCGTCACTACCCATTTCCAATGTATCGTGAATGCATTCATAGGCATATATGCATCTTTATGTAGCCGCAATCTTTTTTGAATGCTTACAGCAAGTGATAATGCATGAAAAGATCATTACAACACAAGGTTAGGGATGAATACCACTATGGAGTATTGATTAGAGAGATCGATAAACACATATTGAAAGATTATTGGAATCTGTGTGGGTAGCTGGACAGGTAGGATGACTGACAGTGAAGGTGAACAGGTGTCACGGGTCAGGTGACAGAGGAATGGATGAGACTGAGGCAGGAATTCCTTTAACCATAAAGTGGTATATTTACTGAGTAGTCTGTGCTGCATAACAAAGGAAACAGAATAACATGTATCCAATCAAATTCATAATCACAAAGATCAAATCCTAACAATCATTCTCATTAGGTAATTCAATTAGGTAATTCAGCAATTCAGTTCAATAAGAAGTCAATAGGAATCATCATTGAGTCATTTAGGCTCATAATTATTCATCATAATCAGGAGAATAATAATACAAATAATTCAATCCGTGATCGGTTATTCAATCTATAATCTCCATCAGTTCGATATCAGAATTGATCAGTTCAGCAAAAAATAATGATGTTTCATATTTCATCCTTTCAAGTTTGTCTTCATATGTACATGTAATTACATGTACATATGAACCATATATCGATAGCATAATTGGCCTGTGCTGATCTGTAGGGCCGTGATCATTGACCATTTACATTACGCAATAGGTTTGAAGCATGCGCTCCAAGCCCTGCTCCACGGTAATAACTATAAACAATAACTGATGGCCCGCTCTCCCGATCACAACAGATAGTTCAGATGAAAGGTCACAGATTCGGTGGATTTACATGGATTCATGAACGAACAGAATGTCTGGACTAGATGGAGTTAAGGAAGAGAAAGCAGCGAGGTCGGGCGATGGCGATTTCCTCCTTTTAATGAGTTTCCACCTGACCTAATTAAAGCGCCCCTGGCCCAACTGAGCAAGTGGCCATGAATTAAATGATTATTCCACCAACTCCATGGGCCTTTTCTACACATATACTATAATATCTCTGACATGATGAAAAATATGCCATTGAGGCAGACCCTTGGATGTGTTGCATACATACAGTATCTTTCCCATGGGCCTTGATACCTTATAGGTTCTGAGTGGTTGATGTCACAAAACACTATCATAGATTGGTTTATGGAACCAGCGATAAACAATGTTATTATTCATCTCTATCAGTATAGCTACCAGAGCGAGGCTGAGCCCCAACTACAAAGAGAGATGCCTGGGACTGAAGGGACTATTACTCATCACAGCTTTATGCCACAGGCCACTTCTCTCTGGCTGACCTTTAGCAGTTTCCCAGTCTCTTATTCAGCCTGAGTTTATTTTCATCCACATTCAAATCCGCCGCTAATGACATTTTCAGCTGATTTATGTCCTAATGATTGCAGGGTCTTTGCTCTGCGTTCTGGCTATTTCACACACCAGTGAGTCAGTGGAGAAGGTTGTTCATAACAGGTTTGGTGAAAGACAGGAATGATAATGTTGTCATCTCAATAACTGTGGTTCATTCAGGCACCTCAGACTACATTGCTGACATGCCAAGCAGGCAAGGTGGACAGGGACAGAGTGTAGGGAGGAGATAGGAGGAGAATAATTGATATGCAGGGCACTGTACCATGACTTTTCATATTGGTTCTAACCATGCACGTTGAGATTACTAATATTGGAGAGTTGAGTTTGAACTGTGAGGATATGTATTGACATCTGAGAGCTGCTATCTGTCTTCTGCTGGGCAGCCTCAAAGAGAGATTACAGTTTCTGCTTAGCGGGGCACATTTATCTATGAAAAATTGATCTTGTGGTTAATAAGAGAACTGAAAAACACAAATCTGTATTAGAGCCCTATCTCCATACAGGATGTTTAGTGTTTTATGGAAATCATATACAGTATAAGGCTGCCTGCACTCCCTGACTGAGCATTGATCATGCAGAATGCAATGCATTAGATACGATATTAAAGAGATTCTCTGGTACTTTTGTATACTTTTTAGACCAGGGATGGGCACCTTTAATGGGGGTGGGTGCCACAAAACAACAGAACTCATTATGAGGGGCCGCAGTGGCTCGTGGGTCTGCGTACTCATACCAAAACTATTATTGGTCCGCGGGCCTACAGAAGGGTGGCCAGTTTCCCATCCCTGTTTTAGACAGTAGTTCTGGCCCAAGTGGGCCAGAGAAACAGTTTCTTTCAAACTAGGGATTTCATGGCTAATTGAGGTAAGACAGTAATTCTGCTCATTGATTATGCATGTATGAACTACACATTGACACATCCAGCATGGTATAGATCAGAATAAGGATTGACATGATAAAGGAAAGGCATCCATCATTCATGGAACATTGCTGTAGAATAGAAAACCAAAAAGAAGTCCATGCAGCGTGACTAAGGTTGTGTTTGATTTTACACATATACATATGGTCACCAAGACCTATGCAAGCACAAGCTCTATAAAATGGCCTGACCTTACCTGGGCAATCACTCCATACAGACAGAATTAATTTAGGCCAAATGCTCTTCCTGCCTTCCGGGCCTCAGTCGAGAGCCTCAGGTACAATGGTTTCTTTTCAATGTGCTAGTTTGGCTGGTTAGAAGAGACTTGTAACTTTCAAAGCAATCATGCAACCCTAAGTACAGGGAAATGGAAATGGCTTCTAAAGAAACACGCACATGCTCCTAACTCCTGGGCGTCTGTTGATAAGTGGGGGAAATCAGAAGGCTAATCTCAGTGCTCAGCTGCTGATTGCGGTTTTCATAGGCTGTTATTTCTTCCAATACGGGAGATGGGAGGAGGGAGGAAAGACACTTACATTGGAATTGATGACCCCTTCAACAGTGACTTCTAAACTTCCTGGCACATCTTGTATTATTCATCCTATCCTTAGTTCCTCCCTTCTAACTCTGTTATTCTTTCTCTGTGACTGTGTGCTAGCTTCTTGGTGACAGACATAGACACCCTGATCCACCCTGCATTTATGAGCTGAATTATCATTCCAACAACTACAGAGTCACTGGATCTTTCTATGAATAGAACTTCAGTCCATGTTTTTTATTCTTCTTCCCATTACTTCAAGAGAAATATTTGAGTCACGCCTGACTTGCTGACCAGTTCTGCAGATCTAAACAGCACTCATCTCCTGGCATCCCACCCAGACAATGTTCTCCAGAAGCATCCAACCCTTCCCTCCATCGCCCCTCTTTTCCAGACCCCACATTCACTCCCTGTCTAGGGCCCAGCATGGGAAGGATTTTTTGTTGTTGTTGCGTGTGGTAAACCGACGGGTGGTTAGGGGAGCTTCAGTGCAACTGTCAGGAATCTGTGGGGAGGAGGAACAGCAGTCATTTTAGCTTTCTGTTAATTATGTCTCCAAGAAATGACTACAGCACCTCCTGCTCAATCCTATATCCCAAGTGGATCATTTGTGTCAAAAGGGTGTTCTGTGAGATGACAGTATGCACTCGTTTAAATGCACACAAGAAGTTGAAGAGTCTACAGACATCATGGCCTGAATGTCACAGTGGACGCCCACTGAACTGCAGACTAAATGTCTGACTCATTTTCTTATCCAGGCACAGCAGTATCTTCATCAGATAGTTGAAATTTGGGTGAGAGGAAATCACAGTCATTTCTAGAGATCATTTTTGTTCCTTTTATCCCAAATCAAGGCGTTTCAGTTTCCGGGTCCAGATTGCATTGACCAAATTCCCCAAAGTGAGTGAGTATGAGTGGCATGAAGGTCCATGAGCCAGACATGCAGCTATAAAGTGTCTGTTGTCGAAGGGTCATGACTAATTTAGTTGATTAACCATATATTTTATGGTTATTTTATATTTTATGCTGCAGTAGTTTATGTGTCGGGGGGCTAGGGTCAGTTGGTTATACCTGGAATACTTCTCCTGCCTTATCCAGTGTCCTGTGTGAATTTAAGTATGCTCTCTCTAATTCTCTCGTTCTCTCTTTCTCTCTGAGAACCTGAGCCCTAGGACCATACGTCGGGACTACCGGCCGTGGTGACTCCTTGCTGCCCCCAGTCCGCCTGGCCTTGCTGCTATTCCAGTTTCAACTCTTCTGCCTGCGGTTATGGAACCCCTACCTGTCCCAGACCTGCTGTTTTCAACTCTTAATGATCGGCTATGAAAAGCCAACTGAGATTTATTCCTGATTATTATTTGACCATGCTTGTCATTTATGAACATTTTGAAAATCTTGGCTCTCTCTAATTTTCTCCTTCTCTCTTTCTTTCTCTCGGAGGACCTGGGCCCTAGGACCATGCATCGGGACTGCCGCCCGTGGTGACTCCTTGCTGTCCCCAGTCCGCCTGGCCTTGCTGCTATTCCAGTTTCAGCTGTTCTGCCTGCGGTTATGGAACCGCCACCTGTCCCAGACCTGTTGTTTTTCAACTCTTAATGATCAGCTATGAAAAGCCAACTGAAAATTATTCATGATTATTATTTGACCATGCTTGTCACTTATGAACATTTTTGAACATCTTGGCATAGTTCTGTTATAATCTCCACCCGGCACAGCCAGAAGAGGACTGGCCACCCCTCATAGCCTGGTTCCTCTCTAGGTTTCTTCCTAGGTTTTGGCCTTTCTAGGGAGTTTTTCCTAGCCACCGTGCTTCTACACCTGCATTCTAGCTGTTTGGGGTTTTAGGCTGGGTTTCTGTACAGCACTTCGAGATATTATCTGATGTACGAAGGGCTATATAAAATAAAATTGATTGATTGATTGATTGATATTTTATCTGACACCATAAAGAGATACTGACACCATGAGATACTGCAACCACGGAGGCTCATCGAGCAGTGTCATATTTGGCGACCAAACTGCCTGTCTTTCTTCTGCCCTCAGGAAGTGGACATTGTGACACTCAGGAAGTGTTGTCACAACAGTATATTATTGGGTAAAATTGTGACAGTGCAAAAAGTGGGATATGAGCTCACAGACTTAAAAGGGAGTGAGATAAATTGGATATTCAATACAGTGCACATTGAAACACATCAATAAAAATACTTTCAAGAACATATGGCTTTGTTCCAATGCTGCTCCGCTACCAGTTGGATCCCCAGGGCCAGAGATACTGTTGGACACTTGAGTGTTTCACTAAGCAATAGAACGTGTTCCACCGCTCGGTTTCTGTTTAACGATTGCTGCAGATGAGATGCCATACTGCGTCATCGCCAACAACCAGGTGAGTCATTCAGCTCCAAAACCTGAAACATGTGGCCCTGATCTTGGCCGTCTGCCTCTGTCTGAGGTCTTGAAATGAGGACAAGGCAGCGCTTCAGACGACAAAATAAGTAATTTTGTTCAAAACACAGCCATGTTTATAATGTGTTTCTCTTACAAATGTGGAGTTACACAGCTTACATTACAAGTTTACAAGTTGTCTCTGATTTTGGCACAGCATATGAAAATAACTGTGTCAAGAGTGTTGATGTTGTGATAGCATTATGGTCCTGTACATCATACACATCACAGTAGCAAAACTCAAGTCTGCCTCTATTAGGGTTTTGAGCCTCATGCCAAAAACTGACCCCACCTCTCAAAGGTGAAACAGCAATCAAGGATCTGTGCCTGCAAGACCAAAATCAAAGGGACCGTTGTTTTGGTCCAATTTATTTCAATACCACTTCAAAAGCGTTGAAGAACAATCTGAATCACTTTGACCATCCTCTCTTATATGTTCGCAGGTTGAGGTCCTGAAAGAAACAGAGAGTTGCACTGCATGTATTAGTGGTTGGTGAATGGGACAGGGTGAAAGAAGTTAGGTTACAAGGCTTAGACGTGCTGTTGGAGGACCCTGGGGTTATTGGTGCCAAATGGCAATCTTTTCAATTGCTAATTATGATGAGAAATGGAACAATGGTGTCTACTACAAAACAAGGCAGTGGAAAATGTTTTCTTAGGCCCAGTAATTCAGACTCCCACATAAGTTTATCCTAAACTGCTGGAGTAAAGTTACTGGGTCAAAAAGTGGCTTTGGGGCTTGTGGCTGAAGACCACAAACATTGAAACCCACAATGTTTCATAAGGTTCTCGCCTTAGGGTCCAGTGTCAACAACAAAAAGCACCCAGTGCCGTTCCGAGGGTAACCTCTCAGTGATGATGGTCCCGGTAAATGTGTGATGCGATATCTGCCTCCGCTATCAGATTCTGGCCTGCACTAAACGAATCCTCTCCAACCAATCAAAGTGAAGCACTACCAGTGCCCAAGATGCTTCCTTTGCAAGTGTGCCAGCCAGTTCTAGTGCAAAGAAGTATTAATTGGGACATAATACAGCAGAGCATTTGCTCAGTTGCAGTCAAGGCCCTGTCATAGCAGGTTTATCTGGGCTACCACCTAAAGAAAGTAAGGTAATAGCTGTTAGCCTTTTCCCACCTGCTTTGGAGTCTCAGCTGTGGTAGTCGTGATTATGTTGCTCTAGCTGTGTAAATATAACATTAAACACCTAATAAGCACACCTTGTACTTGAACAAAAGTTTTTCTTGCACATTTTTGGAGTAGAGCACTTTGCAGGGTGAAAAGGCCTCTCCTTTCTGCTCCCTCTCTTTTCACTACTCTTTCCTCCATGACCACAGAGTTAATACCCTGCCTATAAGGTGTTGATCTTAGCTGCCCTCCATGACCACAGAGTTAATACCCTGCCTATACGGTGTTGATCTTAGCTGCCCTCCATGACCACAGAGTTAATACCCTGCCTATAAGGTGTTGATCTTAGCTGCCCTCCATGACCACAGAGTTAATACCCTGCCTATAAGGTGTTGATCTTAGCTGCCCTCCAGATTCCATACTGATTTGACCTGTCAGTTTCTGGGCCTGATTAAGCCAAGCAAATAGCCTCACCTGTCTCTGATGTTGGTCTGTGAAGTGTGCTGGCTGGCTGGCGGACTCACACAACCTGATAGATTCCATTGCTTGCTTCATTAGGCTGTCAGTCAAGGACAATGTTTTTTTCTGTCTGATTTTGTAGTAGCTGAAAGAATATACTGTAGATTAAGATATCTTATATACCATAGACCTCTGCTGTTTTGACATAGGATGGCATATCAAAACCAAACTTTGTTTTTCTGCAGAATTGCGATTTGGTTGATGAAGGGGACATGGGGTATCTAAGGCATTCCGCTGCTACTCAAAAAGAGCACACATAGTACTGTGTGTAGGACTACGTCTGAGGGTCTTATAGGTTCACTGTCAGCCCGTGACTCATTATGAAATTATATTGTCCTTACTTGCTTATACACAGTAACATCTTGAAGAGGAAGTGTGATACATTGAAATGTAGAATATTTATTGGAGATGCTTTTTAATCCAAGACAAGGCTTAATCTCTGTCCCAGAAAATGTGTATTAGTCCAACGGGTACAAGGCCAAAGGCTGAATTTACTCTCTGGCAATCTCACACAGGTTACATGCACAGCACAGCTGTAGCTACAGGCCCTTACCATAGGGATGTTTGCAGTGGCAGGGGCAGATCTAGTTTGTGTTGATGATCCTCTTCAACCTCTAAACAGCTAAAATCCAATAGCCTACAAAAACATGTGAGAAGATCGTCTCAACAGAATTGAATTAGCACTAATTTCCAAAAGCTATATGGAGGTCAATGTTTTGGAATGGAGTTTTTCCACTGAACATTATGTGGCACCTTATGTTACTATAAAGTTGCTCAACATAACACCTGGCAGACATCTGTGACAGACATCTTTAAAATGTTATTATTTTCATTTTATTGAAAATATACTGTACCTTGCATACCTCTTCTTTACCATAACCCCCAAAAATGTTTTGCAGGAACATGAAAAGTTATTCAAGCTATGTTTTGATTACTAAGAGCAGAACCAATAGGCTAGTAAATCCATTAAATGTAATGTTTGTATACACTAAAGGTGCTTGGACCAACCACTTTGAATATTTTCACTCAAGGAATTGAATTCCTTTAAAATAGATAGTATAGACATGATGGCTATTTGCATGTGGAAACTTGACTGCACCTTTAAATGGCAACTCCACAACTTTTCAACATTATTTTCATTGCAGCCAGCACAATACCAGTGTCAACATACACTCATGACCAAAGTATGTGGTCACCTGCTCGTTGAACAGGCTTCCCACTAGATGTTGGAACATTGCTGCGAGGACTTGCTTCCATTCAGCCACAAGAGCATTAGTGAGGTCGGCACTGATGTTGGGCGATTAGGCCTGGCTCGCAATCGGCATTGTAATTCATCCCAAAGGTCTTCAATGGGGTTGAGGTCAGGGCTCTGTGCAGGCCAGTCAAGTTCTTCCACACCAATCTCGACAAACAATTTTGTGGACAGCGGCATTGTCATGCTGAAACAGGAAAGGGCCTTCCCCAAACTGTTGCCACAAAGTTGGATGCACAGAATAGTCTAGAATGCCATTGTATGGTGTAGTGTTAAGATTTCCCTTCACTGGAAGTAACAGGTCTAGCCCGAACCATGAAAAACAGCCTGGGACCATTATTCCTCTTCCACCAAACTTTACAGTTGGCACTACGCATTCGGACAAGTAGCTTTCTCCTGGCATCCGCCAAACCCAGATTCGTCCGTCGGACTGCCATATGGTGAAGCGTGATTCATCACTCCAAAGAACGTGTTTCCACTGCTCCAGAGTCCAATGGCGGAGAGTTTTACACCACTTCATCCGACACTTGGCATTGTACATGGTGATCTTAGGCTTGTGTGCTATTTTTACAGCTGTCAGCAACGGGTGTGGCTGAAATAGCCGAATCCACTAATTTAAAGGGGTGCCCAGATACTTTTGTATATAAAGTGTATGTGAATAATTCTGCCGGATGACATCATCAAAACTTTAAACATTTTAAAAACTGGGATTTTCAAACACTTTGAGATCTGCAGTGATTTGGGGAGCAAGAAAATAGAAACTAGTTGCAGGTTTTGAAATTCAAATTTTTTAAAAACTTTTAATGCTACCCTGTGTTGTCACAGAGAAGCATTTTTAAAGACTTTTCTTCCTATCTTTTTAACCACAAATCATAGAAACCCCTGTTTTCACATATACAGACACTGGTTTGGTGCTGGAGATTATGAATATAAGGTTGAAAAGTGGCGAAATTGCCCATTAATAACGCTGTTATAACAAAACATTTGTCAAACTCCTGCCAGATGTTTTGTTTGAACACTGTAAGATACTGTACTTTCACATTAGGCTACATTACTTGATCATAGGATGTTATAGTTACATGTCAACGTGTAAAGTTGGTTGTTAAATAAAATGGCTGCATTAATAGAATATCTAATTAGTTTCCACTAAGTTATTGGGTAGCACTCCCAGTTCCCTTTCACTGAACTGCTGTAATGAGGATACATGCAATCCTCTCGCGGACTCAAGACGCCCCGGGGCTGCGTCGACGCGGTTCAAGTCTATAAAGGTTGGCTGTGTAACCTTTTGGAGACTGGGTCTTGATCTTAGTGACGGACTTCTCATGCGGTTGCTCGTTTTATTTTCTTTCGGAGAGATTGAGTCACTCCTACGAATACATGACTTCACTATCAGCTCAGGTGAACCATTGTTGATAATAAGTAACATTCTCGTGCATGAATCTCTGAGTTTAAGGAACTTTTGAATTTCATGGTTCACAGTGAAATTATTTAATATCTGAAAACAAAAGGAATACATCTTCATTTGTTTCTATGGATTCACTGTTTGGTCAGGTAATATCATTATTACTTATTTCACACCATTAATGATCTTCTTGTAGCCTATGCTGCCGAACTAGCTATGAACATAAATAATAACCGTTTTGACAATGCACACAGATCCCTTTTAATTTGGACATGGCAAATTAAGTGAATAGAACATAAATCATTCAGGAAATTTACAATGATCAATTATTAGTATTTATTTTACAAAATGGGTAAAAGTAGGGGGAAATAATTGTTTGCCTGGTCAAACGTTACACTCCATGTACTTAGTCGTTACATACACTGTTCATGTTAATAAGGCTGTTTAGAAGAACCATACATGCTTTTTGTTTTACCAATAATGAGTGCACATGTATTGGGCTGAATTAGTATGATTTAATTTCGATTTTAAACCTGCAATTGTTTTCAACTCTCTCATTCATCAATGTCTTTGGGTGCGTTCGTAAATTGCCTCCAGTGTGTCAGAGTGGCTATGTGTCGTTCGTAAATTCAGAGTGTTATCTGATTGTCTGTTCATAAATGCAGAGGCTTCGCTCTCGGAGTGTTCAGAGCGTACACTGGACGCTCTGGCCGAGGAGTAGGGTTGATCCGAGCGTTCTGACCTCACGACAGCAGTCAAGCACCAAAGCTAACTGGCTTAAGTTGGCTAGCTTGCTTTCTACTTCCAGACAAAAATTAGAGAACACCTCACTCTGACCATTTTACTCGCCCTAGCAGAGTCGATTAGGCTGTTTTCGTGTTATCTAGAGCGTTAGTGACTGTAACTGTGCTGCTTGCAACAATTTAACATTTTTTTTTGCCGACGTTCACTAACACCGGTCATATTCAACGGATGTTGCACGTTCGTAAATTAATCAGTTATTCTGTGCTCTGGCACACTCAGACGAGAGTGCTCTGAAATCGGAGTAGATAGACAGAGTGAATTTACAAACGCACCCTTTGTTAGACATTTTTGTTTTAGATTAGAAAAGTCAACGGAACAAGGACTGCAAATGCACCCTACAAAACTGTAGAAGTCTATGTCATGTTTGGCAAGGCAGGTGCATTCCCTTTGTGTGTGTGTGTTTCTCTCTCATGAACAATGGTATGGTCTTTCTGCTACAAATTGCCATTGCTAGATCGATTCTGAGTAACTCATGAGAAAACACATTATACAGACTAGGCACAGTATCGTATTTTATGTATACCTCATTTTGGAAGAAGTATTGTGACTCTGTTCTGTTATTCTGTATTGAAGGGTGTGAAGAAGAAGGAAAAAAGTGATTTGATTGGCATCGTATAGCTACTGCATAGGGACTACGCCTATGGGTCTGCTATCATGATATAGCACCGTTCACAGAACGTGTGCTGTGTCACTATCAGACACGGTCAAGACTTGAAGGAGAACCTTTCACAAGAACTGTCTTGACTTGTCCTACATTCTCAGGTTGCAGAGTACCATGAGGGGGAAACGGTTTGGCATTTATCTACAATAGGCTATTTAAAGGACACTTGTTAGGTTTCCATTGAATGCCCGTCAATTGGCAACAAAATATTCTTAAATACGAATAAAAACAATAGCCTATGCGCATTTTCCCACCAGATATGAGTTCCATCAAATTCATTTGTTGGGGGAAAAGGCTGTGCGTGATGACATAGTGCACATTAAAACAATTTTTGCGGTTAAACTCCCATGTACCCGAATAAAAAATACAAGCTAAATGGGTTTCCATCGCATTTTCAACTCTACTAGTGGTTCGTCCCCCCCAAAATATAGCGAATGTGCCCACTCTTGTCTTGGTATGTGTGCTCTAGCGAACAGCTCACAGAAAGGCCTACAGTCTGGCTGGACTACCTACATGATGCAATTATTTATGGAGAAGAGCAAGATTATTTTTATTTGTCAAATGGCAGCCAAGCATCATGATCATGTCACCAAAATAAGATATTTATTGGAAAGGAGCATCAAGCTCATCACCGTGCACTTCACCATGTGAAGTTCATCATAATTAATTCCATGTGTAGCCTAATGAACTGTATGCTAACTGTCATAAAAAGGTTAGATGGAAACCTGGTTACTGTTCTTGAAATAGGCTATTGTAGACAAAGGCCAAACAGCTTCTCCCTCATGGTACTCTGCAACCTGAGAATGTAGGACAAGTCAAGACAGTTCTTATGAAAGGTGCTCCGTCAAGTCTTGACGTTCTGTGAAAGGTGCCCTATCATGATAGCAGACCCATAGGCAGTAGCATAATGATGACAATTGTGTGGTCCGACTCCGGAAAGCATACAGTTTATTAGGCTACACGTTAAATAAATGATGATGAACTTCATCGGATGGTGAAAGTGCAAGGTGATGAGCTTGATGCTCCTTTCCAATAAATATCCATGGTCTTATTCTGGTGACATGATGATCGATGCTTGTCTGCCGTTTGACAAATACAAATATTCTCGCTCTTTTGTCGATAATAATCTCACTGTATAGCTCAATATGTGCCCTGCACTCTTTTGGCGCGAACGAGCCAATGCCAGTGGTACCAGAGTGGTAGCTACTAGGGTTCCATCCAATAGGCAACCGATTTTCATGCGAATATTCTAAAATCTGCATATGCACATTTTCCCACAAGAGATGTGTGTCCATTAAATTTACTTTCTGCGGATGAAAGGCTGTCTGTGATGAAGAAGTGCACATAAAAATAACTTTTGCGGTTACATTCCCATATACCGAACACAAAATACAAGTTAAATGTGTTTCCTTCGCATGTTCAACTCTACTGATGGATGTCACAAAAAATGTTGAGTTATATAGCGAATGTGCACTCTGGTCTTGGCAAGTGCGCTCTAGCCAACAGTTTGCAGATAAAGTGCCGGTAGGCTATTTACATGATGAAATTATTTTGGACAAAAGAGCGAGATTATTTGTATTTGGCAAACGATAGCCAAGCACGATCATCATGTCACCAGAATAAGACTATCGATATTTATTGGAAAGGAACATCAAGCTCATCCCCTTCCACTTTCACCACCCTGTGAAGTTCATCATCTGTAGCCTAATAAACTGCATGCTTTACCGATTCCTAGTGGCAAGACATCACACCATATCATCGCGTGACTCCCAAGTTGATTTCGATATGATGGTTATTATATCATTATATTTACCAACTCAAAAAGTTACCAATTTATCTAGTTTATTTTGTTTTGTCCACATTTGGACATTTTAAGACACATTTTAAGCCATCAGGCCTGTCATGATATTTTTTATCCAACATATACAGTGCATTTGGAAAGTATTCAGACAGACCCCTTGACTTTTTTCACAATTTGTTTCTTTACAGTCTTATTCTAAAATAGATTAAATAGTTTCCCCCCCCTCCTAAATCTACACACGATACCCCATAGAGACAAAACAAAAACAGGTTTTTAGAAATTGCTGCAAATTTATTTAAAAAAGGGAGATATTACATTTACATAAGTATTAAGACATAAGTATTTCATCAAGAATCTCTCTGTATTTTGCTCCGTTTATCTTTACCTTGATCCAGACTAGTCTCCCAGTCCCTTCAACTGAAAAACATCCCCATATCATGATACTGCCACCACTGTGCTTCACCGTAGGGCTGGTGCCAGGTTTCCTCCAGCTGCTTGGTATTCAGGCCAAAGAGTTCAATCTTGGTTTCATCAGACCAGAGAATCTTGTTTCTCATGGTCTGAGAGTCTATAGGTGCCTTTTGACACTAGTGACTTCCGTCTGGCCACTCTACCATTAAGGCCTGATTGGTGGAGAGTTGCAGAGATGGTTGTCCTTCTGGAAGGTTCTCCCATCTCCACAGAGGAACTCTGGAGCGTCAGAGTGACGATAGAGTTCTTGGTCACCTCCCTGACCAAGGCTCTTCTCCCTCTATTGCTCAGTTTGACTAGGCAGCCAGCTCTAGTTCCAAGCTTCTTCCATTTTAGAATGATGGAGGCCACTGTGTTCTTGGGGACCTTCAATGCTACAGACATTTTTTGGTACCCTTCCCCAGATCTGTGCCTCGACACAATCCTGTCTCGGAGCTCTACGGACAATTCCTTCGACCTCATGGCTTGGTTTTTGCTCTAACATGCACTGTCAACTGTGTGACCTTACATAGACAGGTGTGTGCCTTTCCAAATCATGTCCATTCAATTGAATTTACCACAGGTGGACTCCAATCAAGTTGTAGAAATCAATGGAAACAGGGTGCACCTGAGCTCAATTTGAGTCTTATAGCAAAGGGTCTGAATACTTATGTAAATAAGGTATTTCTGTTTTTGTTTTTAAGAAGTTAGCAAAAATCCCTTTGTCATTATGGGATATTGTATATAGATTGATGAGGAACATTTTGTATTTAATCAATTTTAGAATAAGGCTGTAACGTAACAAAATGTGGAAAAAGTCAAGGGGTCTGAATATTTTCCGAATGCACCGTACTTTTCTCGCATAATAAGGTTGGATGGAAACCTGGTTTATGACGGGAAAAAATCCTTACATAATGTAGGATAAGATTTATTGTTGTTGGGTAATAACTGAATACTGAATGAGTTTTCATTTCACCAGTAAAATTGGTATTTATTCTGTATCGTAGGCTATTGGTTACTTCGCAAGTTTGATTATGGTAGTTCTTTATATTAGTGAGGTTAGGAGTTCTTCCTGGTCAACCGGTCAGTATATTAATCATAACACCTTTCCTATTTTCAGTGCCCTCCCACTCTGAGGACCCCGATGACTCCCAGAGGCCAGTGATGTTGGCCATGCAGCACTACAACTCCTCAGGCCTGGCTGCCCCCCATCTCCTCCCCAACCAGACCTGGGGGGTGGAGAGGGTGCCGGCCATGGCCTGGAGGGCAAACATCACCACAGAGAGGCCCAGTAACCCCACGGCAGCCGGCCTCTCCATGACCCTAGGCATCCTGTCCAACATCGTGGCCCTGGTCATCCTGGCAAAAGCTTACGCCCGCCTGCGCCGCCGCTCCAAGGCCACCTTCCTGCTCTTCGCCAGCTCCCTGGTGGCCACAGACTTTGCCGGCCACGTCATCCCCGGTGCCCTGGTGTTGAGGCTGTACTCAGCTAGGGCTGCGACTGAGCCCTTAGCTCGCGCTGCCACCGATGCCCCCTGCCAGTTCCTAGGAGGTAGCATGGTGTTCTTCGGCTTGTGCCCATTGTTCCTGGGCTGTGCCATGGCTGCTGAGCGCTGCCTGGGTGTCACACAGCCCCTGCTCCATGCCTCACTGGTCACCACAGCTCGCACCAAGATGGCACTGGCTCTCATCTGGCTGCTGGCTCTGTTTGTGGCCCTCCTGCCCTTCTTCAGGCTGGGGGCCTACACCTACCAGTACCCTTGGACCTGGTGCTTCATCAGGGTCCTGGGAGAGACTCAGGAGACGGACGTGGCCTTTGTAATGCTGTTCTCTGGACTGGGCCTGGCCTCTCTGACTGTGGCCCTAGTGTGTAATACCATCAGTGGGGTCACGCTGGTGCTTGCCAGACTGCGTAAGAAGTGTAAGACCTGCTACCGTCGCTCAGCCAAGTCCCATGACATTGAGATGGTGGCCCAGCTGGTGGGCATTATGATCACTTCTTGCATCTGCTGGAGCCCCCTGCTGGTGAGTTGGAAAAGTTCAGTTCACTGAAACACAATTCTGCATGAATCAGGGTAGGGGTCAAAACTGTCTTTATTGTGTTCCATTCGGGATTTAAGGTTTCTTTTCAATAATTAACATTGAAATTCAGCGCTACAGCATGATTGAAAGGCAATGCTCCCACGTTAGCGGCTACTACATTCACGGTAAACGCTTCATATGTCTGCTCAATCGGAAAATCCCACATGAAAAAAGACTAGTATACTATGATATAAATCAGGGCTCTCCAACACTGTTCCTGGAAAGCTGCCTTCCTGTAGGTTTTTGCTCCAATCCCAATCTAGCACACCTGATTCTAATAAGTAGCTGGTTGATAAACTGAATCAGGTTAGTTACAACTGGTGTTGGAGTGAAAACCGACGGGAGTGTCGCTCTCCAGGAGCTGGGTTGGCGAGCCCTGGTTTAAATACTATAGTATTCACTGTAGTGTTTTTGCAGACTTCACTGTAGCACTTTTTGTTTTATTATCTTTGACATAGAGGCTTTCTCCTTCATGAAACCTACTAAATGAGCACAATTTCCATAACCTGTTGGTAAATCAGCCAGCCTGAAATCTTAACAGATAATTCAGCACTTCTGCAATTTTCTATTACCTGTAGGGAACATAATATCTTCTATACTTGGCATGTAGGTTTCTCACTTATGGGTGGCACAAATTGGGATTGGGGAGGGGAATGGGCAGGGTATATGCAAATTAAATACTGTCGTCTTTACTATAGTAAAAAAGGTTTGTGTTTGTGCGGACTGTAGTGTTTTTGCGGACATTACTGTAGTATTTACTACAATGTTCTTTTGCGGATCATACTGTAATATTAACTGTAGTATTCTACAGTATACCACAACATTCTATAGTAAGTACTACACATGATTGAGGGATACTACCGTGCGTCCCTGTAGTGTTCTACAGTATACTACAGTTTACTATAGAATTCTATAGTAAACTGTAGTAATTTTTCATGCCAGTTTCATTTACACTTCTATTGCACTTCAGCGATACAGATTGAATAGAGCCCTTAATCTTCATTCACTGAGATACTGAAATGTATTTGACTTCAACTATGGAAAAGAGAGTTAGAGTTCAATAACCTGAAATGATCCGAGTCATCACCTACCAATGACCTGTGATAGGAATGACATGCTCTTCTGAATGTTCATGCATCCCATTCTCAGGCTGTGTGAAAGTGCAATGGTGGTTTACCATCAAATAAGAATGTTGTACATCCAATCTTCATGTAATCCTTATAAATAATAGTAATGTTCATAATTGCTTGTTGCTCGGAGGAATATTAATATCCAAGATATTCTGACCTATAATTGTTTATTTATTTTTCAATTGAACCCTTATTTTACCAGGTAAGTTGACTGAGAACACATTCTGATTTATAGCAACGACCTGGAGAAAAGTGACAGGGGAGAAGAGGGGGCATGAATGAGCCAGTTGGAAGCTTGAGAGACAAGCCAGTAGTGAGATGCAGAGTGGTAAAAGCATAAAATAATATTGTAAAAATGCTCAGCTAACAAAGGTAATTCATCCTCTCAGTAAATCTCCAAGATATTCTTCCCCATAAACAAAAGGCGTGAAATAATATAGAAAATCTCTGCTAACAATCCAGTAATATTTCATCCTCTTTTTGTTTACCTTCTGAAATAGACACTTTCCAGTTCCCAGTCATAAACACTATGATTCAGAATACTGCACCTAAAACAGATGGATAGACATGGTGCACTGCACCAAGGGTATAAATGAATAGTCATGGTGGGCCCTTGCATTGACTAGATGGAATAAATTCTAAATGATTTAAGGGGATGCCATTATGAAGGGCTTGAATAACACTGCCCTTGCTGGGTATCACCCTATTTCAGATTGGGTGACATTGAGAATGTTTGTCACGCCCTGACCATAGAGAGCCCTCGGTTCTCCATGGTGTTTAGGTCAGAGCATGACTAGGGGGGTGTTCTAGTCATTTATTTTCTATGTTGCTGGTTTGTATGGTTCCCAATTAGAGGCAGCTGGTAATCGTTGCCTCTAATTGGGGATCATATTTAGGAAGCCCTTTCTCCCACCTGCTTTGTGGAATATTGTTTTGTTGAGTGCTGATGTGCGCGGTGTTCTTCACTTTCGTTATATGTTTATTGTTTTTGTTCTAGTTTCACGGTGATAAATATGTGGAACCCAACACACGCTGCGCCTTGGTCCTTCATTCATAACGATCGTGACAGAATATCGAAACAACGCAGGACCAAGCAGCGTGTTAAGGAGTTTTGGACATGGGAGGAAATCATGGGAGGATGTGCGACCACATCCTCCCGCTGTGGAAGGACAGCGTTGGGGACCGCGGCCACAAAAACCCCAAGATTTTTTTGGGGGGTGGTCGGCGGAGCAGCGGAGAGTGCAAGAGCCTGAATGGCAGACGGTCGAAGAATTCAATGAGGGATGCCGGAGAGAGGTGGAGGCGAGGAGTAGGCTTCAGCGCAGGCGTGCTGAAGAGCATGTCATCAGTCCAGTGCCATCTGTGCCGGCTCCACGCACCAGGCCACTACTGCGCCTCCCCAGCCCGGTATGTCCTGTGCCGGTTCCTCGCACTCGCCATGAAGAGTGTGTCTTCAGTCCGCTGCCACAGAAACCCCAAGATTCTTGGGGGGGGCACATGCAGCTGGCGGCTGAGCAGAGGTAAGAGCCAGAGACCGTCAGGGGGGCGATGGAGAAGTTGGGGGAGAGAGAGAGGAGAGAGATGTTGGTCAGGTGTGTTCTGCACCACATTCAACCTGAAGAGCCTGTCAGCAGTCTGGTGAAACCTGTGCCGGCTCCACGCATCTGGCCTCCAGTGCGCCTCCCAAGCCCGGTACGTCCTGTACCGGCTCCCCGCACTCGCCCTGAAGTGCGTGTCACCAGTCCGGTGCCACCTGTGCCGGCTCCACGCACCAGGCCTCCAGTGCGCCTCCCCAGCCCGGTACGTTCTGTGCCGGCTCCCCGCACCCGCCCTGATCGGTGTCATCAGTCCGGTGCAACCTGCGCCGATGCCCAGTCCAGGCACGGTGTCCAGTCCTGCTCCATGGCAGGAGCCTTCCTCTGCGCCGGTGCCCAGTCCAGGCACGGCGGCCAACCCAGCTCCATGGCCGGAGCTCTCCTCTGCGCCGGTGCCCAGTCTGGGCGCGGCGTCCAACCCAGCTCCATGGCCGGATCCGTGGTCGGGGCGGGGGCTACGACCCGTACCGGAGCCGCCACCGACACTAGTCATCCCCCCTACCCTCCCCATTTGGTTTCAGGTTTTGCGGCCGGAGTCCGCACCTTTGGGGGGGTACTGTCACGCCCTGACCATAGAGAGCTCTCGGTTCTTCCCATTAATGTCAGTAGTTGACCTGTTGATTTACACAATATTGCACAAAAGTTGGGCCCAAGTATAATTACTGATGTGTGAACTAAATAGGAACAGCTTAGCATTCATTTTTACTGTTGGGGAGATGTGAGAACCATTAGAGGCATTGTTTGTGTTTAAAATCTCTTAATAAGCTGTGGCCAATTGTTATAAAAATTGTAAATAAAATTTATCAGGCTACAATTTTGATTTTAGAGCCTGTGATTTCTAACATCAGTAAAACTATTCATAGGAAGACGTTGTGAAGATGCATTTTGACTGCTCCATTTATGATTTTTTTTGTTAATATGTGGCATTCTACAGTGTTAGGTAATGTAGATAAATTACTAGCAGTGTATGCAGATTGATGCAAATATATATATACACCAGCGGAACATATCTATATCCTGCACAACCACTGTAAAACTAACCTAGGTATCTGTGTTCCTTGCAGATCTTTGGCCTGATGTCAGTCACATGGTCCTACAGCGGTTCCATAGGCAGTGACCAGGACACATACAGGAGGTTGATGGTGATGGGCGTCCGGCTGGCCTCCTGGAACCAGATCCTGGACCCCTGGGTCTACATCCTGCTGCGCCGGGCCGTGCTGAGGAAGAT
This sequence comes from Salvelinus fontinalis, assembly GCF_029448725.1. Classification (NCBI taxonomy): domain Eukaryota; kingdom Metazoa; phylum Chordata; class Actinopteri; order Salmoniformes; family Salmonidae; genus Salvelinus; species Salvelinus fontinalis. The sequence goes on from NC_074698.1 coordinate 17,516,429, forward strand.
CTACCGCATCACCAAGAGCCGGGCCAGCTTCAAGAACAGCACCTTCCGCCATTGGGACATCAGCTCCTTCCAGAACTCTGAGAAAATCAACACTGTCAACAGGATCTGAGGGAGAAGAAAAGACACGGACAGAAAAAAACATCTTATCAAAGTCCTTTGTTGTTCTTGGTGCTTTATTTACCACCCAACCCAACATGCTGGATTGAGGAGAAGACATCCAGCGGTAGAATCTAACAGCAGTGTTGGTGTATCACACAAAAGGAAATGCCTATTGCCTATAAGACCTATATTCCTTTATTGAGAACTGTGTGGGTCTGCCTGACTGTGAAAGTCTATGGGGTTTGGGATTGAAATCATCACCCTCCAGATCTTGGATCTCTTTCAGATTGATTTGATTGGCCAGTAAGACCTGCTTTTGACTGACTGTTGTGGACAAGTTTTTTATCCTTTTATGGGAAACAGACAAGCCAGACTATACTCAAACAAATGAAATGTCATAAACGGATTTATAACAGAAAAATCTGACTAAGTAAGGACAGTATGCCTCACCTGGATACTGGAGACATAGCACAGATAATTCTGCCCAAGCAAAACGGTTTGTTGTAAAAGTGTCTGGTAGGTGACGCAACATGAGTCTTTCTCTGTGTACATAACAGTACATGAAATTAAGCTGCCTATAAGATCTCAACAACAAACATCTCAAATTATGTGTGTGTGCGTGTGTGTGTGTTACTGTCAGTGTTTTTTGGAGTTCAGACTTTGTATGTTTGTTTGTGGAAATGTCAAAGTGCACTTTGACACGTCATGAAGTCAGTGGCTCTATGCCAAAGCAAAGTAAAGGCTGTGCTTTTACCTGTGCTTGAAGATGTGAACGACATACAGTATGTGTCAAACTTGTAATGCTATTAATGTGTGAATTGTGTGTATGTATTTATTGCTTATATTGTTTCCCCAATTGTCTGGGGAACTAAATGAAGCTAAGTGTTGCAAAAGCTATAGAATTTAATGTTGTCTAATAAAGTTTATGTTGCCTGTTACCACGTCCCCACAGGAGGTCTTTTGCCTTTTGATAGGCCGTCATTGTAAATAATAATTTGTTCTTAACTGACGTGCCTAGTTAAATAAAAATAAATAAACCACAAAATGGCCTGTCAGGGTCATAGCACCATGGTGCTAATCCCAGGAGAGAACAGAGGTGTGGAAAATGTCCTCTGACTGGGGAAGTAGAACAGAAATTATCTCAGTATAGGTATGAATTGATCCAAGTTTTCATTACTCCATCAATTGCAATGGTTGTAATGAATGTTAATTATTACTGAGTAAAGTGGTCTGTAATGGCTCACATTGATGAACTACCACAAATAATGTCCTACATTCAACGCCTTACAATTACATACATGTTCTCTGGGGTTTATGGAATTCTACATCACAGAGTTTCTCCTTAAAATGCAGAAACACAAAGGAATTTTCAAACAACAGTTTGTCACACCAGGCCAAATCACCCCCCTCCCCCTCTATGAATGAACCATTTGGTCCAGTACAATCCTTGGAACAGACTTTTATTTTCCCATTCTAATCGCCACTGACAAGCAGCACCCGGCTGGACACAAGTCATTAGGCACTAGAATGCTTATGATATTCATTAAGCCAATCAACATGGAGGTAAATTGAGATGCCTACTGCTTTCAGAGACATATTTAGACTTTGGCAAGCAAATCGGGGGAATACATACAGTACATGTGACAAGAAAGCCAAGGATAGCGCACAACTGAACTCTCAGTCTGACTGTATATTATGATGTACTGTGGTTCATTTCAAGAGGCAAAGTGAATATCAGAGCAGCAAGCATTTATACCTTACTATGGGAGAACGGCCCCCATTCAATAGCAGCTGTCTGTAAAACCCTGCATCTTGATTGCAGGAGTTGTCCTCATACGCAATAGACTCTTCATTATACTACAGTGACACCTAGTTAATTTTGGGTGGAGAGCAATAGCATAGATATCACATTCACAAGAGCTGCAGAGAAATCCAGAAAAATACAACAAACGTTCCTATAGTCTCCTAATCTACATTTTATCTTCATCGTGGAAATGCATATTTATTAGTTCCAATGACTGTTCCGGAAGCACCAGCATACTTGCTAATCTGATTCTAGGCCCATTTATCTGTCTATGATATGAAAACAACAAGCAGTCTATTAACGGCTCAAGGTTTAGGTTTGCTTGTATGGTAGTAGGTAACAGTACAAAATACATTGACACAAGTACACAAATGGAGTCTTAGATCTTTGCTCCTTTCTAAAGTGCAACAGTGCTTTCACAGAATTAGATATGTTGTTGACAGTTACACAAAACCGACAAAAAACGATTACAAACAATGCTTCTCCATGAAAGAAAAGAACACTTAGCCACTGCATTCAAACATAAACAGTAAATATTTTAGAAACACAAATATAATGAACAAAAAATATAAACGCAACATTGAAAGTGTTGGTCCCATGTTTCATGAGCGGAAATAAAAGATCACAGAAATGTTCCATATGCACAAAAAGCTTATTTCTCTCAAATGTTGTGCACAAATTTGTTTACATCCCTGTTAGTGAGTGTTTCTCCTTCGCCAAGATAATACATCCACCTGACAGGTCTGGAAAATCAAGAAGCTGATTAAACAGCATGATCATCATGATCATGATCAGCCACGAACTCAGGTCCTGTATGTACCTAACTGACCCGCTCTGCCCATTCATCACCATTTACCCGTTGTTGTCTTAGCTCTCCTGATCAACACCTGTGATTTCTTTATGCCTCTCTCTAATGTCAATATACCTTGTCTACTGCTGTCCTGGCAAGTTTCTATTGTTTTATTTCACTGTAGAGCCCTCAGTCCTGCTCAAAATGCCTTAGATAGCTCTTTCGTCCCACCCCACACACATGCGGAGACCTCATCTACATTAGTTGATGCCTCCAGAGACGAAACCTCTGTCATCATCACGCAACGCATAGGTTTACCTCCACTGTACTCACATCCTACCATACCCTTGTCTGTACATTATGCCTTGAATCTATTCTACCACGCCCAGAAATCTGCTCCTTTTATTCTCTGTCCCCAACTCACTAGACGACCAGTTTTTATAGCCTTTAGCCGTACCCTTATCCTACTCCTCCTCTGTTCCTCTGGTGATGTAGAGGTTAACCCAGGCCCTGCAGCCCCTAGTTCCACTCCTATTCCCCAGGCACTATCATTTGTTGACTTCTGTAACTGTAAAAGCCTTGGTTACATACATGTTAACATCAGAAGCCTCCTCCCTAAGTTATTGTTTTCACTGCTTTAGCACACTCCGCCAACCCTGATGTCCTAGCCGTGTCTAAAGCCTGGCTTAGGAATAGACGGCGTAGCAGTGTAGACGTCTTTGTCCTGTCGTGTCCCTTGTATATATCTTTTTACATCTTTTTCTTCGCATATCTTTTAAAAATACTTTCTTAAACCTCAACTTCTAAATACTCTCCTGCAACCCGCCTCACCCAATGTGGCGTGGATCTGCTTTTTTCTAAAGTATTTCTATTTACTTCTGATCTGGAATCCATCTACTGAAGATAGCCAGCTAACTGCCTACCAGCTATCAGTTAGCAAACCATTGCTAGCGGTCATCAGCTAACCTTTAGCTCGGAAAGCTCTCGCTAGTTCGAACAACGTGACTAAAACCAGAGCATAACGGACCTATTTCTCTCCATATCCCCGGATTCCTACCGCAAACTCTGAACATTTTCATCTGGATCTTCGCAACTAGCTAACTACAATCCCGGGTGACCACTCCTGGCTAGCGTTTCCATCCCGGAGCAGGCACCGGAGCAGGCACCAATTAGCCTGAAGCTAATTGGCTAGGGCTCCTGTGCTACCACTGAAGCCCACTCCTGGGCTACAAGACCCGGACCCATTTACTGCCGGTAGGGAGCACGGAACCCCGCCTATCCTCTACGACTGGAATACCGACATAATCTGCCCGGGGACTCCAACAGGCCCCTCAGGCGTGACGCCCGCTGAAGGCCCATTCTGCTAACCTACTAGGCCTGTTAGCTACCTAGAGCTACCTGGAACCCTACTAATTCCACGACTGGTCTATCGACGTCACCGCACGAAGAGGCAAAAACAGACTTCTCCCCCATCGCGACGTCCCCCAAAGGCTAACTTGCCTGCCCCGGTCTGCTAACTGCTAGCTTATCTTGCAGCTAGCGCAGCCAGGAAGCTAGCACCAGTTAGCAAACACAATTCTACAATTCACAACCTCTCTTTCGCCATCGCTATCCGGCTTGGATTCTCTGTCGACACGACCACGTCTGGTTTGCAGACGTGCCCTCAACCGGTGCCCTCAACCGGCCTCCGTCTGAGCAGACCACCCCCCCGGGCTACTAACTTTAAACGCGTGCTAACTTAGTGGAGGCCTCACTACTCCATCTACGGCTGCCCCCTGGACACTATGATCACTTGGCTACATAGCTGATGCCTGCTTGACTGTCCATTAATTCACGGTACTCCATTCTGTTTATTCGTGTTTTATCTGTCGGCTCTGTGCCTTAACTCAGGATCTGTGTGTAGTTAATCCGACCCTCTCTGCCCAGTCGTCGCCATTTTTACCTTCTGTTGCTGTGTTAGCTGACTAGCTGCTGTTATCTCACCTGCTGTTTTAGCTAGCTCTCCCAATCATGACCTGCAATCACTTTATGCCTTATTGTATGTCTCTCTCAAATATCAATATGCCTTGCATACTGTTGTTCAGGCTAGTTATCATTGTTTTGGTTTGCAACGGACCCCGTAGTTCCACTCTCCGTACCTCTGATACCTCCTTTGTCCCACCCCCCACACATGCGGTGACCTCACCCATTGAGACCAGCATGTCCAGAGATACAACCTCTCTTATCATCACCCAGTGCCTGGGCTTGCCTCCGCTGTACCCGTGCCCCACCATACCCTGGTCTGCACATTATGCCCAGAATCTATTCTACCACGCCCATAAATCTGCTCCTTTTATTCCTTGTCCCCAACGCTCTAGGCGACCAGTTTTGATAGCCTTTAGCCGCACCCTCATCCTACTACTACTCTGTTCCTCGGGTGATGTGGAGGTAAACCCAGGCCCTGCATGTCACCAGTCACCCTCATTTGTTGACTTCTGTGATCGAAAAAGCCTTGGCCTCATGCATGTCAACATCAGAAGCCTCCTCCCTAAGTTTGCCTTACTCACCGCTTTAGCACACTCTGCCAACCCTGATGTCCTTGCCGTGTCTGAATCCTGGCTTAGGAAGGCCACCAAAAACTCTGAGATTTCCATACCCAACTATAACACTTTCCGTCAAGATAGAACTGCCAAAGGGGGAGGAGTTGCAATCTACTGCAGAGATAGCCTGCAAAGTTCTGTCATACTTTCCAAGTCTATGCCCAAACAGTTCGAACTTCTAATTTTAAAAATTAATCTCTCCAGAAATAAGTCTCTCACTGTTGCCGCCTGCTACCGACCCCCCTCAGCTCCCAGCTGTGCCCTGGACACCATCTGTGAATTGATCGCTCCTCATCTATCTTCAGAGTTTGTTCTGTTAGGTGACCTAAACTGGGATATGCTTAACACCCCGGCAGTCCTACAATCTAAGCTTGATGCCCTCAATCTCACACAAATCATCAAGGAACCCACCAGGTACAACCCTAAATCCGTAAACATGGGCACCCTAATAGACATTATCCTGACCAACTTGCCCTCCAAATACACCTCTGCTGTCTTCAATCAAGATCTCAGCGATCACTGCCTCATTGCCTGTATCCGCCACGGGTCCACGGTCAAACGACCACCCCTCATCACTGTCAAACGCTCCCTGAAACACTTCTGCGAGCAGGCCTTTCTAATCGACCTGGCCCGGGTACCCTGGAAGGATATTGACCTCATCCCGTCAGTTGAGGATGCCTGGTCATTCTTTAAAAGTTACTTCCTCACCATATTAGACAAGCATGCTCCGTTCAAAAAATGCAGAACCAAGAACAGATATAGCCCTTGGTTCACTCCAGACCTGACTGATCTCGACCAGCACAAAAACATCCTGTGGCGAACTGCAATAGCATCGAAGAGCCCCCGTGATATGCAACTGTTCAGGGAAGTCAGGAACCAATACACGCAGTCAGTCAGGAAAGCAAAGGCCAGCTTTTTCAAGCAGAAATTTGCATCCTGTAGCTCTAACTCCAAAAAGTTCTGGGATACTGTAAAGTCCATGGAAAACAAGAGCACCTCCTCCCAGCTGCCCACTGCACTGAGGCTAGATAACACGGTCACCACTGATAAGTCCGTGATAATCGAAAACTTCAACAAACATTTCTCAATGGCTGGCCATGCCTTCCACCTGGCGACTCCAACCTTGGCCAACAGCCCCGCCCCCCCTGCTGCTACTCGCCCAAGCCTCCCCAGCTTCTCCTTTACCCATATCCAGATAGCAGATGTTCTGAAAGAGCTGGAAAACCTGGACCCATACAAATCAGCTGGGCTTGACAATCTGGACCCCCTATTTCTGAAACTGTCCGCCGCCATTGTCGCACCCCCTATTACCAGCCTGTTCAACCTCTCCTTCGTATCATCTGAGATCCCCAAGGATTGGAAAGCTGCCGCTGTCATCCCCCTCTTCAAAGGGGGAGACACCCTGGACCCAAACTGTTACAGACCTATATCCATCCTGCCCTGCCTAGCTAAGGTCTTCGAAAGCCAAGTCAACAAACAGATCACTGACCATCTCGAATCCCACCGTACCTTCTCCGCTGTGCAATCCGGTTTCCGAGCCGGTCACGGGTGCACCTCAGCCACGCTCAAGGTACTAAACGATATCATAACCGCCATCGATAAAAGACATTACTGTGCAGCCGTCTTCATCGACCTGGCCAAGGCTTTCGACTCTGTCAATCACCATATTCTTATCGGCAGACTCAATAGCCTCGGTTTTTCTAATGACTGCCTTGCCTGGTTCACCAACTACTTTGCAGACAGAGTTCAGTGTGTCAAATCGGAGGGCATGTTGTCCGGTCCTCTGGCAGTCTCTATGGGGGTACCACAGGGTTCAATTCTCGGGCCGACTCTTTTCTCTGTATACATCAATGATGTTGCTCTTGCTGCGGGCGATTCCCTGATCCACCTCTACGCAGACGACACCATTCTGTATACTTCCGGCCCTTCCCTGGACACTGTGCTATCTAACCTCCAAACGAGCTTCAATGCCATACAACACTCCTTCCGTGGCCTCCAACTGTTCTTAAACGCTAGTAAAACCAAATGCATGCTTTTCAACCGCTCGCTGCCTGCACCCGCACGCCCAACTAGCATCACCACCCTGGACGGTTCCGACCTAGAATATGTGGACATCTATAAGTACCTAGGTGTGTGGCTAGACTGCAAACTCTCCTTCCAGACTCATATCAAACATCTCCAATCCAAAATCAAATCTAGAGTCGGCTTTCTATTCCGGAACAAAGCCTCCTTCACTCACGCCGCCAAACGTACCCTAGTAAAACTGACTATCCTACCGATCCTCGACTTCGGCGATGTCATCTACAAAATAGCTTCCAATACTCTACTCAGCAAACTGGATGCAGTTTATCACAGTGCCATCCGTTTTGTTACTAAAGCACCTTATACGACCCACCACTGCGACCTGTATGCCCTAGTCGGCTGGGCCTCGCTACATGTTCGTCGTCAGACCCACTGGCTCCAGGTCATCTACAAGGCTATGCTAGGTAAAGTGCCGCCTTATCTCAGTTCACTGGTCACGATGGCTACACCCACCCGTAGCACGCGCTCCAGCAGGTGTATCTCACTGATCATCCCTAAAGCCAAAACCTCATTTGGACGCCTTTCCTTCCAGTTCTCTGCTGCCTGCGACTGGAACGAATTGCAAAAATCTCTGAAGTTGGAGACTTTTATCTCCCTCAACAACTTTAAAAATCTGCTATCCGAGCAGCTAACCGATCGCTGCAGCTGTACATAGTCCATCTGTAAACTACCCACCCAATTTACCTACCTCACCCCCATACTGTTTTTATTTATTTACTTTTCTGCTCTTTTGCACACCAGTATCTCTTCTTGCACATGATCATCTGATGATTTATCACTCCAGTGTTAATCTGCTAAATTGTAATTATTCGATTTATTGCCTACCTCATGCCTTTTGCACACATTGTATATAGATTCTCTTTTTTCTACCATGTTATTGACTTGTCTATTGTTTACTCCATGTGTAACTCTGTGTTGTTGTCTGTTCACACTGCTATGCTTTATCTTGGCCAGGTCGCAGTTGCAAATGAGAACTTGTTCTCAACTAGCCTACCTGGTTAAATAAAGGTGAAATAAAAAATAAAATAAAAAATACCACCAAAAATTCTGAAATTTCCATCCCCAACTACAATATTTTCCTCCAAGATAGAACTACCAAAGGGGGTGGAGTTACAATCCACTGCAGAGACAGCCTGCAGAGTTCTGTCATACTATCTAGGTCTGTGCCCTTTTAAAAATTCACCTTTCCAGAAATAAGTCACTCACTGTTGCCGCTTGTTACAGACCCCCCTCAGCCCCCAGCTGTGCCCTGGACACCATACGTGAATTAATTGCCCCCCATTTATCTTCAGAGTTTGTGCTATTAGGTAACCTAAACTGGGATATGCTTAACACCCCAGCCTTCCTACAATCTAAGCTAAATGCCCTCAATCTCACCCAAATTATCATGGAACCTACCAGGTACAACCCCAAATCCGTAAACACGGGGACCCTCATAGATATCATCCTGACCAACCTGCCCTCTAAATACACCTCTGCTGTCTTCAACCAGGATCTCAGCAATCACTGCCTCATTGCCTGCGTCCGTAATGGGTCCGCGGTCAAACAACCACCCCTCATCACTATCAAACGCTCCCTAAAATTCTTCAACAAGCAGGCCTTTATAATCAACCTGGCCCGGGTATCCTGGAAGGATATTGAACGCATTCCGTCAGTAGAGGATGCCTGGTTATTCTTTAAAAGTAATTTCCTCACCATCTTAAACAAGCATGCCCCATTAAAAAAAATGTTGAACCAGGAACAGATATAGCCCTTGGTTCACTCCAGGCCTGACTGCCCTTGACCAGCACAAAAACGTCCTGTGGCGTACTGCATTAGCATCGAATAGCAACTTTTCAGGGAAGTTAGGAACCAATATACACAGGCTGTTAGGAAATTTCAAACAGAAATTTCCATCCTGTAGCACAAACTCCAAAAAGTTCTGGGACACTGTAAAGTCAATGGAGAATAGGAGCACCTCCTCCAAGTTGCTCACTGTACTGAGGCTAGGAAACACTGTCACCACCGATAAATCCACGATAATTGAGAATTTAAATAAGCATTTTTCTACGGATGGCCATGCTTTCCACCTGGCTACCCCTACCCAGGTCAACAGCTCTGCACCCCCCACAGCAACTTGTCCAAGCCTCTCCCATTTCTCCTTCACCCAAATTCAGATAGCTGATGTTCTGAAAGAGCTGCAAAATCTGGACCCCTACAAATCAGCTGGGCTAGACAATCTGGACCCTCTCTTTCTAAAATTATCCGCCGCAATTGTTGCAACCCCTATCACTAGCCTGTTCAACGTCTCTTTCGTATCGTCTGAGATCCCCAAAGATTGGAAAGCTGCCGCGGTCATCCCCCTCTTTAAAGGGGGAGACACTCTAGACCACAACTGCTATAGACCTATATCTATCCTGCCCTGCTTTTCTAAGGTCTTTGAAAGCGAAGTTAACAAACAGATCACTGACCATTTCGAATCGCACCGTACCTTCTCCGCTATGCAATCTGGTTTCAGAGCTGGTCATGGGTGCACCTCAGCCACACTCAAGGTCCTAAACGATAGCATAACCACCATCGATAAAAGACATTACTGTGCAGCCGTATTCATCGACCTGGTCAAGGCTTTCGATTCTGTCAATCACCACATTCTTATTGGCAGACTCAACAGCCTTATTTCTCAAATGACTGCCTCGCCTGGTTCACCAACTACATCTCAGACAGAGTTCAGTGTGTCAAATCGGAGGGCCTGTTGTCCAGACCTCTGGTAGTCTCTATGGGGGTGCCACAAGGTTCCATTCTCATGCCGACTTCTCTGTGTACATCAATGATGTCGCTCTTGCTGCTCGTGATTCTCTGATCCACCTCTACGCAGATGACACCATAATGTGTACTTCTGGCCCTTCTTTGGTCACTGTGTTAACTAACTTCCAAACGAGCTTCAATGCCATACAACTCTCCTTCCGTGGCCTCCAACTGCTCTTAAATACAAGTAAAACTTCAACCGATCGCTGCCCGCACCTGCCCGCCCGTCTAACATCACCACTCTGGACTATTCTGATTTAGAAAATGTGGACAACTAGAAATCCCTAGGTGACTGGTTAGACTGTAAACTCTCCTTCCAGACTCACATTAAGCATCTCCAATCCAAAATTAAATCTAGAATCAGCTTCCTATTTCACAACAAAGCCTCCTTCACTCATGCTGCCAAACATACCTTCGTAAAACTGACTATGCTACCGATCCTTGACTTCCACGATGTCATTTACAAAATAGCCTCCAACACTCTACTCAACAAATTGGATGCAGTCTATCACAGTGCCATCCGTTTTGTCACCAAAGCCCCATATACTACCCACCACTGCGACCTGTATGCTCTCGTTGGCTGGCCCTCGCTTCATACTCGTTGCCAAACCTACTGGCTCCAGGTCATCTATAAGTCTTTGCTAGGTAAAGCCCCGCCTTATCTCAACTCACTGGTCACCATAGCAGCACCCACCCGTAGCACGTGCTCCAGCAGGTATATTTCACTGATCACCCCCAAAGCCAATTCCTCGTTTGGCCGCCTTTCCTTACAGTTCTGCTGCCAATGGCTGGAACGAATTGCAAAAATCACTGAAGCGGGAGACGCATTTCTCCCTCACTAACTTTAAGCATCAGCTGTCAGAGCAGCTTACAGATCACAGCACCTGTACATAGCCCATCTGTAAAAAGCCCACCCAACTACCTCATCCCCCATATTGTTATTTTTATTTTTTTTCTCCTTTGCACCCCAGTATCTCTACTTGCACATTCATCTTCTGCACATCTATCACTCCAGTGTGTAATTGCTAAATTGTCATTATTTTTCCACTATGGTCCATTTATTGCCTCACCTCCCTCATCTTACCTCATTTGCACACACTGTATATGGATTTTTCTATTGTGTTATTGACTGTACGTTTGTTTATTCCATGTGTAACTCTGTGTTGTTGTTTGTGTCGCACTGCTTTGCTTTTTCTTAGTCAGGTCGCAGTTGTAAATGAGAACTTGTTCTCAACTGGCCTACCTGGTTAAATAAAGGTTAAATAAATAAATGACACAGGTGCAGCTTGTGCTGGGCACAATAAAAGGCCTCTCTAACACGTGCAGTTTTGTAACACAACACAATGCCACAGATGTCTCAAGTTTTGAGGGAGCGTGGAATTGGCATGTTGACTGCAGGAATGTCCTCCAGAGCTGTTGCCAGAAAATGTAATGTTTATTTCTCTACCATAAACCAGCCGCCTCCAACTTCATTTCAGAGAATTTGGCAGTATGTCCAACCGGCTTCACAACCGCATACCACGTCTATGGCGTCGTGTGGGTGACACAGAGTGCCCCATGCTAGCGGTGGCGTTATAGTATGGGGAGGCATAAGGTATGGACAACCAACACAATTGCATTTTATCGATAGCAATTTGCACAGAGATACCGTGACAAGATCCTGAGGTCCATTGTCATCAAATCAAATTGTATTGGTCACATACACATATTTATCAGATGTTATTGCGGGTGTAGCGAAATGCTTGTGTTCCTAGCTCCAACAGTGCAGTAATTTCTAACAATTCACAACAATACACATAAATCTAAAGTAAAAGAATGGAGTTAAGAAATATATAAATATTAAGACTAGCAATGTCGGAGTGGCATTGACTAAAATATGGTAGAATAGAATACAGTATATACAGTGGGGAGAACAAGTATTTGATACACTGACGATTTTGCAGGTTTTCCTACTTACAAAGCATGTAGAGGTCTGTAATTTGTATCATACTGTCTGTCAACTGATTTAACTTGTAATATATGCTGGCTCCTTTCCTGTTTCAAAGTTGTTACGGGGAACGTATATATTTCCCAAATTGACCTTCTCCTGTAACATACAGTATATATATGTAACACATGTAAGCCCTTTATTATTCCAGTTACTTCACTTCAACTGTGAGAGACGGAATCTAAAACAAAAATCCAGAAAATCACATTGTATGATTTTTAAGTAATTAATTTGCATTTTATTGAGGTGAGGGATCAGCCCAGAACTACACGGCAGGACCTGGTCAATGACCTGAAGAGAGCTGGGACCACAGTCTCAAAGAAAACCATTAGTAACACACTACGCCGTCATGGATTAAAATCCTGCAGCGCATGCAAGGTCCCCCTGCTCAAGCCAGCGCATGTCCAGGCCCGTCTGAAGTTTGCCAATGACCATCTGGATGATCCGGAGGAGGAATGGGAGAAGGTCATGTGGTCTAATGAGACAAAAATAGAGCTTTTTGGTCTAAACTCCACTCGCCGTGTTTGGAGGAAGAAGAAGGATGAGTACAACCCCAAGAACACCATCCCAACCATGAAGCATGGAGGTGGAAACATCATTCTTTGGGGATGCTTTTCTGCAAAGGGGACAGGACGACTGCACCGTATTGAGGGGAGGATGGATGGGGCCATGTATCGCAAGATCTTGGCCAACAACCTCCTTCCCCCAGTAAGAGCATTGAAGATGGATCGTGGCTGGGTCTTCCAGCATGACAACGACCCGAAACACACAGCCAGGGCAACTAAGGAGTGGCTCCGTAAGAAGCATCTCAAGGTCCTGGAGTGGCCTAGCCAGTCTCGAGACCTGAACCCAATAGAAAATCTTGGAGGGAGCTGAAAGTCCGTATTGCCCAGCGACAGCCCCAAAACCTGAAGGATCTGGAGAAGGTCTGTATGAAGGAGTGGGCCAAAATCCCTGCTGCAGTGTGTGCAAACCTGGTCAAGAACTACAGGAAACGTATGATCTCTGTAATTGCAAACAAAGGTTTCTGTACCAAATATTAAGTTCTGCTTTTCTGATGTATCAAATACTTATGTCATGCAATAAAATGCAAATGAATTACCTAAAAATCATACAATGTGATTTTCTGGATTTTTTTTTAGATTCCGTCTCTCACAGTTGAAGTGTACATATGATAAATATTACAGACCTCTACATGCTTTGTAAGTAGGAAAACCTGCAAAATCGTCAGTGTATCAAATATTTGTTCTCCCCACTGTACATATGAAATTAGTAAAGCAGTACGTAAACCGTAAAGCAGTGTGTCATGCCATTCGTCCGCCGCCATCATCTCATGTTTCAAAATGATAATGCACAGCCCCATGTCGCAAGGATCTGTACACTATTCCTGGAAGCTGAACATTTCCCAGTTCTTCCATGGTCTGCATACTCACCACACATTGAGCATGTTTAAGGATGCTCTGGATCGACGTGTACAGCAGCATATTCCATTTCCCGCCAATATCCAGCAACTTCTCACAGCTATTGAAGAGGAGAGAGACAACATTCCACAGGCCACAATCAACAGCATGATCAACTCTATGCATGAGCCAAACGGTGGTCACACCTAGATACTGACTGGTTTTCAGACCCACGCAACTACCTTTTTTTTAAGGTATCTGTGACCAACAGATGCACATCTGTTTTCCCAGTCATGTGAAATCCATAGATTAGGGCCTAATGAATTAATTTAAATTGACTGATTTCCTTATATGAACTGTAACACAGTAAAATATTTCAAATTGTTGCATGTTGCGTTCATATTTTTGTTCAGGTAACTTTAAGTCACCTTAATGGAGTGCGGTTGAAAACACAGTAAATTAAAACCCACCTAAAAATCTTGTCATGATTCTTGCATTTTCACAGACCCTTGGAATGATTCGCTCCTCTTGTGCATGGAAATTCATTAACACTTCAATTTTTTAAATCCAATCAAATTTATTTGTCACATACACATGGTTAGCAGATGTTAATGCGAGCGTAGCGAAATGCTTGTGCTTCTAGTTCCGACCAAGTCCAGGAAGTCCAGGACCCAGTTGCACAGGGCGGGGTCAAGACCCAGGGTCTCGAGCTTAATGACGAGTTTGGAGGGTACTATGGTGCTAAATGCTGAGCTGTAGTCGATGAACAGCATTCTTACATAGGTATTCCTCTTGTCCAGATGGGTAAGGGCGGTGTGCAGTGTGATTGCGATTGCGTCGTCTGTGGACCTATTGGGGCGGTAAGCAAATTAGAGTGGGTCTAGGGTGTCAGGTAGGGTGGAGGTGATATGATCCTTGACTAGTCTCTCAAAGCACTTCATGATGACGGAGGTGAGTGCTACGGGGCGATAGTCATTTTGCTCATTTACCTTAGCTTTCTTGGGAACTTGGTGGCCTTCTTGAAGCATGTGGGAACAGCAGACTGGGATAAGGATTGATTGAATATGTCCGTAAACACACCAGCCAGCTGGTCTGCGCATGCTCTGAGGACGCAGCTAGGGATGCCGTCTGGGCCGGCAGCCTTGCGAGGGTTAACACGTTTAAATGCTTTATTCACGTTGGCTGCGGTGAAGGAGAGCCTGCAGGTTTTGGTAGCGGGACGTGTCGTTGGCACTGTATTGTCCTCAAAGCGAGCAAAGAAGTTGTTTCGTTTATCTGGGAGCAGGACATCCTGGTCCGCGACGGGGCTGGTTTTCTTTTTGGAGTCCGTGATTGACTGTAGACCCTGCCACACACCTCTCATGTCTGAGCCGTTGAATTGCGACTCTACTTTGTCTCTATACTGACGCTTAGCTTGTTTGATTGCCTTGCGGAGGGAATAGCTACACTGTTTGTATTCGGTCATGTTTCCGGTCACCTTGCCCTGATTTAAAGCAGTGGTTCGCGCTTTCAGTTTTGCACAAATGCTACCATCAATCCACGGTTTCTGGTTGGGGAAGGTTTCAATAGTTGCTGTGGGTACAACATCACCGATGCACTTGCTAATAAACTCGCTCACCGAATTAGCGTATTCATCAATGTTATTGTCCGACGCTATGCAGAACATATCCCAGTCCACGTGATCGAAGAAATCTTGAAGCGTGGAATCAGATTGGTCGGACTAGCGTTGAACAGACCTGAGCACAGGCGTTTCCTGTTTTAGTTTCTGTCTATAGGCTGGGAGCAACAAAATGGAGTCGTGGTCAGATTTTCCGAAAGGAGGGCGGGTGCAGGGCTTTGTATGCGTCGTGGAAGTTAGAGTAACAAAGGTCCAGGATTTGTTTCCGCCCGGGTAGCACATTCGATGTGCTGATAAAATTTAGGGAGTCTTGTTTTCAGATTAGCCTTGTTAAAATCCCCAGCTACAATGAATGCAGCCTCAGGATATGTGGTTTCCAGTTTACATAGAGTTAAATGAAGTTAATTCAGGGCCATCGATGTGTCTGCTTGGGGGGGATATATACGGCTGTGATTATAATCGAAGAGAATTCTCTTGGTAGATAATGCGGTCGACATTTGATTGTAAGGAATTCTAGGTCAGGTAACACCTCTCTCATTTGAAATGCGAACAGCCCCCATGGTTTAAACCCCCTTTCCCTTCCAAATTTGCCAATTACCCACTGATATGTATAAAGGGGCCTGCAAGAAAGTGGTAAATAAGAGGGCTGTTTGAAAGGGGGTTATATTAACATTAGGTATTATAAACTGGGTGGTTCGAGCCCTGAATGCTGATTGGCTGACAGCCGTCGTATATCAGACCGTATACCACGGGTATGACAAAACATTTATTTTTACTGCTTCAATTACGTTGGTAACCAGTTTATAATATCAATAAGGCACCTCTGGGGTTTGTGATATATGGCCAATGGCTAAGGGCTGTGTCCAGGCACTCCGCGATGCGTCGTGAGTAAGAACAGCCCTTAGCCGTGGTATATTGGCCATATACCACACCCCCTCAGGCCTTATTGTTTAAATATACCACATCTTCTGTCTGAAATGTGTGTGTTTAGTCACACTTTAATGGAATCCCCAGATATCAAATCATAACTATTGTGTATCCTGGATAAACAGGGCATGGTGTATAGAGTAAATAATTAAATAATGATTTACAGTAGCTATGTAATTTTGGGAAATTGGCTGGTGATTATCCTACAGTACGATATTGACTCATGAACTAGCTAGCTGGTCATTTACATTTCAGCCTATACATACAAAGGTGAAACGGGATTGGCTACTTCTTTAGTCACATGCTACTTTCGCCCAATTAGCCTTCAGAATTTGCTGTTCAGGTAGTCATTTCTGCTCCTCGGCGAAGAGAGTTGGAGCGAAGCGTTGCTGAATTGGTAAGTTTAGGAAGATGGTTCATAAAGATGCACATTATATTCAGATTTATGAAATGATTACCACCGTCCCTATGAACATGAATTAAGCAACTATATTGCCGGTGGCACTAGTTTGGCGTTGTACGAATAACGTCTCGCAAGCTAACGTTAGCCTAGCAGCAGCCCTCTTTGTTCAGAACGCTCCCTCAGCTCGAACCACAAGCAAGGTAGCACGTCGTAAGGCACCATGCTAGCTACCTAACGTCATATTATGGAGAAAAAAATATTATTAAGATACGCGGTTAGGAATTGAAAGCAAATGCAGGATTTTGTCCATAGTTATGTTTGATTGCCTACGTAGCTATGGCTAGTCAACGTTAGCTACAATGCGAGGACACGACCATCTTGGGTTTACCACGCTAGCTAATCTCATGAAACGTTATCTAACTGGCTAGTTATCACAATAAAATGGCGATGACATATGGCATTTTATATGTAACTATCTAGCTATACCCACATAGCTAGCAGTCTAATCGTGGTGTGACTCGTGCAAGGGGCATGTTCCAGACTGGCGCACTGGATTGAGGCTTGAAATTAAAATGGCGGCTGGAAGGATTCTCTTAGCCAGCAGATCCTACCCACTTGCTTACAGCAACACTGACTAGGGTCAGACAGCGTTCATGTGTAGATAAAGACACCACAGAGCCTGCGCAAAATATAGCTCTGTATGATGAATTGTCACATTATTTATCAACTGGTAGTTTATTTCTCCAGGAAAAGTGTATTTTTCCTCAGGCTAGGTAAGGTAAACTCACCCCATTCCGTACAAATGTGCGCAACCGCTACATTCAAACGAGGCTACAAAGAAAACTAATGGGATTGTAGCGACTGTGTTGACTTCAAAATCGGGGGTATGAACTAGGTTTATATTCAAGCATTGATCGACATGGTAATGGCTATAGTATTGGAGAAAAGTTGAAAAAACGGACCCTCCGTTACATCGTGACGTGTCATGTCGTAACGTACAGTACGCATAAAGCAACTATTTCTGTCTTACAATCTCTCACCACCAGGTGTAACACTTCTCTCATTGTTTAAAAACAAGAAATGGACAGTGACAGGGGTAAGGGGGATACCTAGTCATTTTTTGCGTCATCATTGCATGCGATCATCATTCTCAAAGCGACTGTTTACCCCGGAATGGGGTGAGATCACTTTAGCACCGCCCTAAAAACCCGATTCAAATTCGACACAAACCTTCAAATAGGTATGTAATGACACATTATATAAACTCTTTATAGTGTTTTATTTACATTTTATAGGCGATAAAGTGTTAAGTTGGACAGATCGAGTGAAAAAAATCTATTTTCCCACACATCTCTCCTTCTCACTATCACGCATTAGTTTCGCTTCCCCACCCGCCATTTCTAAAAAGACCCGAAGGGCCTCATTGCCTGCTTGAATTATGCAGAAACGGGCAGCGTTTAGCTCATATAATTGATTCTGTTGGAAAGGGGAGAAATTGTGCTTTACAATGGTATTGACATTACAGTTGATCTGGAAGTATTACGTTTTTGGGGCGCTAAAATAAGGGCAATTGTACGGACCAAGGCGGTTTACGTGAGTTTACGTTAGCATAAGCCACAACAGCCATTTTCGAATATCAGTGTCAGCCAATTGGCTCCATTTGTTGTTCAAGTGACGTGCCAATCCATAATGGCTACTGCTAGCTAGCATGTGGACAAACATCAGTTACCTTAAAATCAAGCAGTCATTCGGTCTTGGTGCAACAGTTGGGATAATGGAACAATTTGGGGTACAACCAGTTATCATCCCAGGATTGAGGTGTTTTCCCAAGCCATATTTTTTGCCGGCTCCACAGTGTCTTAATTTAGACAGGAAGCCTGTCCGACCCTAGTGCCACCAAGCAAGCGGGTCGGATTTGCTGGCTAGGCCCTGGTTAGCAAATTATTATGTGAATGTTCCTGACAAGCCAGAATGTTGTATACAATTACATAAACACTTTACCGCTTGTCAGTGGTTTGTCCTTCAGCTGCTTGAAATTTGAGACAAAATATCCACAGGAAAGTACTGTTTACCCAACTTTTTAGATTGAGCGGTAGGTATATGCTTCGTTCAGCATCAATGTAAAGTTAGTTTTGTATTGGATTATTCGGTTTGCTCTCAACAGGGTTTTCAAAAGGTGCCTTAACTTTTCTCGCCCCAGGGTTCCGTTAGCGGAACACACACAACATTCCGCCGCGAAATTCAAAAATATTTTTTTGAAATATTTAACTTCCACACATTAACAAGTCCAATACAGCAAATGAAAGATAAACATCTTGTGAATCCAGCCATCATTTCTGATTTTTAAAATGTTTTACAGCGAAAACACAATATACATTTGTTAGCTCACCACAATAGCCAAACACACAACGCCATGTTTCCACCGCAAAGGTAGCTTTCACAAAACCCACAAATAGAGATTTTTTTTTTTTTTTTTATAATTTTTATCCCATTTTCTCCCCAATTTTCGTGGTATCCAATCGCTAGTAATTACTACCTTGTCTCATCGCTACAACTCCTGTACGGGCTCGGGAGAGACGAAGGTCGAAAGCCATGCGTCCTCCGAAGCACAACCCAACCAGCCGTACTGCTTCTTAACAGCTTCTTAAATGCTTCTTAACCTGTCTAGGATCAGCGTGGCGCTAGCGGCACACCCCCCCCCCCCCCCCCCCCCCCACTGAAAAACCAGTGCCGCGAAATTCAAAAAAAATATTTTTTTAAAATATTTAACTTTCACACATTAAAGTCCAATACAGCTAATGAAAGACACAGATCTTATGAATCCAGTCAACATTTCCGATTTTTAAAATGTTTTACAGGGAAGACACAATATGTAAAGATGTACATCTATTACCTAAAAACACATTAGCATAATCCACCATCTTTTATTTGTCCACCAACACCAGTAGCCATCACCAATTCGGCTAAACTAAGATATTTATAGCCCCTAACCAACAAAAAAACTCATTAGATGACAGTCTGATAACATATTTATGGTATGGGATAGGTTTTGTTAGAAAAAAGTGCATATTTCAGGTATATGGCATAGTTTACAATTGCACCCACCATCACAAATGGACTAGAATAATTACAATGAGCAACGTGTTTACCTAACTACTAATCATCAAACATTTCGTAAAAATACACAGCATACACGAATCGAAAGACACAGATCCTGTGAATACAGACAATATTTCAGATTTTCTAAGTGTCTTACAGCGAAAACACAATAAATCGTTATATTAGCTTAGCACATAGCAATTAGCAGCCCAGCATTGATTCTAGCCAAAGTGAGCGATAAAAGTCAACATCGCCAAAAGATATTAATTTTTTCACTAACCTTCTCAGAATTCTTCCGATGACACTCCTGTAACATCACATTACAACATGCATATACAGTTTGATCGAAAATGTTTATATTTAGCCACCAAAATCATGGTTAGACAATGTGAAATGTAGCTCAGTTGGTCAGAAAATTTCCTTGCGCCACTTAGACAGTGATCTACTCTTATACATAAATACTCATAAACGTGACTAAAAAATATAGGGTGGACAGGGATTGATAGACAATTTAATTCTTAATACAATTGCGTTATTACATTTTTTAATTTATCCTTACTTTTCAATACAGTTTGCGCCAAGCGAAGCTACGTCAAAAAACATGGCGTCCTAAGCCACTAAAATGTTTCGACAGAAACACGATTTATCATAATAAAAATGTCCTACCTTGAGCTGTTCTTCCATCAGTATCTTGGGCAAAGGATCCTTTCTTGGGAGAAATCGTCTTTTGGTGGAAAGCTGTCCTCTTGCCATGTGGAAATGTCAACTGCGTTCGGGATGAACTGAAAAGCGTGCCCAACTTTTCACATCGTTGCAAAAATAAATGTCCCAAAATCGCACTAAACGGATATAAATTGCTATAAAACGCTTTAAATTAACTACTTTATGATGTTTGTAACTCCTATAACGAGTGAAAAGATGACCGGAGAAATATAACAGGCTAAACTAACGCTTGGAACAGGAGAGGGTCGGTGTCTTCCACGCGCGTTACGCAGCTCCCAAAGAATGACTAGCTTCAGAGTTTTTTCATTTGTAGGGCCTGTGAACGCGCAATCGAGCCCGTTGGAATCGTCATCACGTAAAGGCATCCAGGGGAAGACGTAAGAAGTGTCCGTATAGTCATAGCAACGACAGTGCCCTTTTAACTGACTTCAGAAAAGTGGCCAACATTTCTCAAATCTGACTCCATGTCAGGGAAATTGCTGTAGAATGGGCTCTGTTCCACTTAGAGACAAAATTTCAACTCCTATAGAAACTATAGACTGTTTTCTATCCAATAATAATAATAATATGCATATTGTACGATCAAGGATTTTGTGGGAAGCCGTTTAAAAAATTAGCCACATTAGCATAAATAGTCTAAACAGCGCCCCCATCTCCAACAGGTTAAATGTGTCGGAGGAAACACCGTGTACCTGGCCCCCTTGGCTGGCGCGCACTGCGCCCGGCCCGCCACAGGAGTCGCTGGAGCGCGATGAGATAAGGATATCCCTACCGGCCAAACCCTCCCTACCCCGGACGACGCTATGCCAATTGTGCGTCGCCCCACAGACCTCCCGGTCGCGGCCGGCTGCGACAGAGCCTGGGCGCGAACCCAGAGACTCTGGTGGCGCAGTTAGCACTGCGATGCAGTGCCCTAGACCACTGCGCCACCCGGGAGGCCCCAAATAGAGATACAATTAATCACTAACCTTTGAACAACTTCGTCAGATGACAGTCTTATAACATCATGTTATACAATACATTTATGTTTTGTTCGAAAATGTGCATATTTAGAGCTACAAATCGTGGTTTTACATTGTGAATACGTAGCCATAATGCACCAAATTGTCCGGAGAAAGTTTGGACATTCACGTAATCTAACCAAAAAACTCATCATAAACTTTACTAAAAAATACATGTTGTACAGCAAATGAAAGATACACTGGTTCTTAATGCAACTGTTGTGTTAGATAAAAAAATTATAATAAAAACTTTAGTACAAAATACAGCATGCAATATTGTGAGAGCGCCCAGCAATTCACCGCCTTGTTGGAGCCAACATGTACCACAAAAATACGAAATAACATCATAAACATTCTCTTACCTTGGAAGATCATCAATCAGAATGTAGTGCAAGGAGTCCTATTTCCACAATAAATCGTTATTTTGATTTAGAATGTCCATTTCTTCTGTCGAATTAGCAACTTTGGCTAGCATACTCACGTGCTCACGTGTCCATGAAAGCTTGGCGCATGGAACGAAAAATTCCAAAATTCACAATAAATGTCGAATAAACTGGTCAAACTTGGTTAAATCCATCTTTATGATGTTTTTATCATATGTATCCAAAAAAGTCAGAGCCGGAGCATTTCGTCGTGTATACCTAACGCATTTCAGAAGACAATGTGGGGTTCCCTGGTGTGCAGTTGAATACTGCCAATATTGCGGACCTGTCACTCTAAAAGCTCTCATTCGGTCTCACATCAAGCTAGACACCCCATTCAACATTCTACTGCCTGTTGACATCTAGTGGAAGGCGTATGAAGTGCATACAGATCCATAAATAAAAGGCAATTGAATAGGCAAGGCCTGACACAGAGCCCCATTTTCAGAATTTTCACTTCCTGTTTGGAAGTTTGCTGCCAAATGAGTTCTGTTTTACGCACAGATATAATTCAAACAGTTTTAGAAACTTCAGAGTGTTTTCTATCCAATAGTAATAATACTATGCATATCGAATGATCTAGAACAGAGTACGAGGCCGTTTAATTTGGGCACGATATTTTCCCAAAGTGAAAATAGCGCCCCTATTCACTAACAGGTTAAAGTACTTGAATTTGGTACTCTAAAAAACCACTGGAATACCTTCAATCGGAAAATTTCTCAAGTTGGTACTTGGAAAAGTACTTCAATTACAATGAGAGAACAGAATTATGAAAAACCAAATGCCAAAATGGCAGGCAAATTTAGATATAATCCTGCCTTTTGTGCATTGCAGGATTTTTGCTATCTTTTATTTCAGCTAATGAAACACGGGACCAACAATTGACACCTTTTTTTACATCACTGGACCAACCAACCCACACTGTGTAAAGTGCAACAAATGCATCAGATTGACATTGCGAGCATGGGTGAATGAGCCCTGAAGAGCCATATGAAGGGGGAAAGGCACACGCTGGCATCCTGCGCTGGCACCAGTTCTACATTGTGACATTTTCCTCTGCAACAACCTCCAGACCTTTGTTGCCAATCGCCTCATTCACAGGCTCCTGCCGTTCGCATGCGGTTTTCTGCACACAGCCATCCCGACCAGCGACACTAAAGCTGCCAGTCAGAAGCAACACACTTTTTTGTAGCTATTAAGTTGTAGATGCCCAATAAAAATACAATAGTCATTAAGGTGGAATTATGCCAATAGGCATGTCTAACCCTGCTCATCACTACTCAAGTTTCGTTAATACTCACCACCATGAATGTAGTGAAACAACCCTGAGTAGAACTTGTAAGGTAGTGATGAATAGTAAGCTTCTTTTTTTTTCATGGGGTTGTGGCGATACACCGTTATCTGGTGGCGACTAGAAATGATTGCATAATAGGAACTATTACAAGTTGATGGTAATTGAAAATAAATATTAGTGCTTGAAAAGGTACTTTTAATTTGGCTTTTCACTGTCTACGAACCCTGTATCAATAGCTATTGAACCAAGCGTGCCATGAAAAGGGCATATGCTGAATCAGGGGATGATGGGAAAACAATCAACACCCTTTTTGAGTAAATATTGTTTTTATTCTGAACTTTAAAAAATAAAACTCAAAAAAAGGCGCGGCTTGTTCTCCTTCCTTCAAATGTTTCTCCTGCAACTAGCGATGGGTTTGGAGAAGACTATGGTAAGTTGAGAATTGTAAATGTTAGTTGAAAAATTGCTCCTGACGTTTTACACTAGCTAAGATGTAACGGCTGTATGGAAGCATTCACATATCGCTGCCGTTACAATGTGTAGCTAGTTTCCTGAATGGAGGGATTTGACACATGACTTCTCAGCCAGGTTTACTGTCAGAACTGAGCGGCTCAAGCTGTGGGGTACTACCAGTTTCTAATTAATGTCAACTGCAATAAACCATTCATAGATTTTAACTGCAGTGCGCTCATGTGTTAAATGCATTTTGGCTTTAGGACTGTGCATGTACAACAGGTCTGTTGATACCCATATCATTCCAAACTGTACACTGGCTGTGAAAAGTTAATTTCAAACTCACGGCCAACTGAAGAACCATGTTTTTTAGGTCGTTATTGCTCTCGGAGTCATACTGGTATACAGGGGCAGTAGCCCAATTTATCTTCCGTGGTAGAGCTATGTTTTAGTCACTATCTGGCATCTGCTCCTGCAGAACTGATTCATAATCAAACTGATTGAATCAGTGTTTTGAAAGTAGATTCTGTTGGAGCCTCCAAGGATTGTGGTACAGTTGTGTCCTGGCCCTGCTTCAGCCCTTGTCCAACTTCTCCCATCTTTTATTTTTGGGAGGATGAATGCGACAGGTGTCCTGCTCATCTGTAGGCCTACAATGATGGAGCTGTCCATTTTTAAATCAACACTTTTGGCGCTGGGTTTTATACAGTGGGGCTCAAATGGGAGAAACATTTTTACGCAGAGGCGCAACCTTGTCCAATAACAGTGCTCATTGAGTCCTTTTTTTATTTTTTCATTCCGTGTCTACTGAACACAACCCAGGTTTGCAACAGGCTGCAGTATGAACACCCATGTTACGTTCTGGATCAGCACACTTAGCCTATGGGCAATTCCGTGGTATCTGAATTATGCTGAGACTCCTGTTTAAAGCAGTCAATGTGCATAGTTGTTGGTTTGTTAAACTTAGAAAACAATGGTTTGTTTGGTATACATTTTAAAGTGAAAAATTGGTGTCTCCGTGTAATTCCGTTAGCATGGAATTTCCCTTGTCATGCAAAGCCACCCTTCACTTTAGGAAGGCGCATCCTTAGGGATTTCTTTGAACAGACCTATGTTCTGTTACCCTTAAATACCATGTTTTTATATTATCAATAAAATGCCGTCTGCTATTCCAGGGGAATCTGGCCTTTTATTGCTTTGCTGATTTTAAACATGTTCTTTTGTTGTCAGCAGAACGAAGCAGCAGTGTTGGTGTTCTGTCTCAGGAAGGACCTGTTCTTGTATTACTGTCATATACACAGGATCAAAGACTCCAAAGCAACTATGGTACTGCTTTTCTTATACACTCAATTTTAGGAAGGCTATTTTGTGTAAACCGTTTCTATTTGGTAGTGAACATGGAGCGCTTACGTTTTACTAGCCTCACCACTATAATAATTTGCCTATGTCTGACATAATTGATTGAGAAGATTCTTTTTAAGTTAACAAGCACGTGGCATATAAGTAGACCTAAAAAAAATCAGTTCCATCAAATGTCCACTAAGGGTAATTCAGGTTGCTGCCAGTCAAAACTGCCCTGTGCATTTGGAACACGTGTTCTGCTTGCACTTGATTGCACTCTTCTAATTGGGCATGACTCTCACCCAGCAGTAGTCCATGGATTTGTATGTAAGGACAGTGAAAGCTGACAAAGAGAAATAGTCCTTGTTAGTCATTACTGTATTTTGAGAATTACAGGGGGGGGGGGGTTTATCACATTGACTGTTTCTTCCTATCAAAGCCACTTACTGCCTACAATTGTGACCTGCTGAAGTCAATTCCTTAAAATAACTCCTCTTTTCCCGTCCAGCCTCCTCCCCTGCGCCACCGTTCCATGCGTATCTTCATGAACGATGACCGCCACGTGATGGCCAAGCACTCCGCTGTGTACCCCACACAGGAGGAGCTGGAGGGTGTGCAGAACATGGTGTCCCACACGGAGCGTGCCCTCAAGGCTGTCTCCGACTGGCTGGACGAGCAGGAGAAGGTGGTCAAGTCTGAGCCAGACGGAACCGAGTCTGATAAAGAAAGGTAAGGGAGTGGGAAATTGTATTCAAAATGGTGCATGGTGTACAACATGTCAGTTGCGTAGAAATATTTCTTGCACCATCAAGGCTGGAGTGTTGGTGAAGGCAGCATAACTTTCAGCTTTAAGTTTCAAAGGTAATTGACCTGGGTACTGATGTCTCCTCTGTCAGTGAGCCCAAGGCGTCGGAACAGGCCACACGGTCCCTGCGTGGTGTGATGAGGGTGGGCCTGGTGGCCAAGGGCTTGCTGCTGAAGGGGGACCTGGACCTGGAGCTGGTCCTTCTGTGTAAGGACAAACCCACCATCACCCTGCTGAAGAACGTGGCAGACAACCTGGCTGTGCAACTCAAGGTGAGTCCATTCACCTTCTGGTGTTTTCTGTGTCTTCATATTCAGTTGGCTTTGTGAAGTTGAATTTGACCTTTCGAGAATATACTCTCCTGCATCATTTCAGTTGTGGGGTGATGCATTCATTTGGGAAGAATAGTCGCAAAAAAAAATTTAAACTTTTTTTTCTTGGTGGTACATGACCTTGACTGCTTGGCGGGATAGCCACTACATGGCTATTGTATTAACAATCCCTCCTGTTCTACCTGGCAGACCATCACAGAGGACAAGTATGAGGTCACTCAGGTCATCCGTGAAGCCACCATCGTGATCAAGAGCACCAAGGAGCCTCCCCTGACCCTGACTATCAACATGACGTCCCCCCTGGTCCGCGAGGAGGTGGAGAAACAGGCTGCCGGAGGTAGGCTGCCACACAGGGGCAGACGGTTCACTGGCGCCCCCTTAGGCAGGGAGACTAAACAGGCAGGCAGCCAGTCTAGACAGATATTGTTTATTGGGCCTTCAATGGAGCTAGGGGATATGTGGGAACTGTCATGTAATGAAGCCATGCTATGTTTATAGCTCTTTAGACTCTCGTAGTTCCATGTAATGTGATGTACATTTTTGATGGCCCAATACACAGTATAGAAAGGCTAGTTACTGACTGAAAAAGGTTTTCTATTCCCTATGGAGTCCAGACATTAACTATATGAAGGCTTACTGAGAATAACAAAAAAACAAACACCACTTTGTTTGCATGTTTTATACTGAACACTGATGAACGGTTTGCATTGCAGCAAAAATGAGTTGCAAAGTGTTGTCAAGTGTTCTGGTTACTAGACCCAGCATTGGGCTATTGACTGTTGTTCATCAGCAGGGAGTACACAGGTTACAGATAACGCCAGGGGCTCTTTGACTCTGCATGGCTGAATGTCACTTCTCCCAGTCACAGTCAAAATCAGGGGACAACTGTGATCGCAGTCTTTGTAAATCCAATCCACGGGGGTATGTCCGACGCAAAGGGAGTCAGTCATAAGTTCAATAATTAATGCAAGAAATACCTACAGTGCCCTCTGTAATTATTGGCACAGTGAAGCATCTAAAAAAAAATGTTGGCTCTACTTCAAAAGTTTGGATACGAAATCAATGACCATGAGCTTAAAGTGCAGACTGTTTGCTTTAATTTGAGGATATTTTCATCCATATCGGTGAACTGTTCAAAAAAAAAAAATGCGGCACTTTTTGTACATAGTCCCCCCCCTCCCATTTTAGGGGAGCAAAAGTATTGGGACAAATTCACTTGTGTAGTAACAAGTTTAGTGTTTGGTCCGATGTTCATAGCACACAATGACTACATCAAGCTTGTGGATGCTACCATGATTACGGATAATCCTGAATGACTCGTGAATAATTATTTGTTTGAAGTTAGATACACAAATATCATACCACCCCAAAAGATTCATTCAGGATTATCCGTAATCATGGTAGCATCCACATTAATGTAGAACTGTTTTAGAAACATATTCTTGTTTACAATAAAGGTTACTCCAAAACGACAATACATTATTTACCATTTATTTCTATTGGGCACAAAATAATCTGAAACACAACCAAAACAAACAGAAAATGCATCCAACAAATGTCGAGTGACAAGCTTTATGTAGTCATTGCATGCTATGAATATGGGACCAAATATTAAACTTTTAACTACTTTTATACACAAGTGAATTTGTACTAAAAGTGGTGTAATTTCTAAACGGTTCACCCGGTATAGATACCCTCAAACACAAGCTGATGGTCTGCACTTTAACCTCCTAGTCATTGTTGGAATTCAAATCCAAACGTTTGGAGTATAGAGCCAAAAGAAGACAAAATGCTTTGCTTTCCCAATTACGGAGGGCACTGTATATTATGGGAAAGGATACTGGTCGGTGGCGGCCCATGTTCCCCCTCAGACTTTCTAAACAGGAAGTTGGATGTACCCAACAGGCATCAACCTAGCCTTATCTATAACTGTGTCAACATTGAAGCCCAGTTTGGCTCTTGAAGGCCATCAGTTTTGCTGCAGTGTGGACTTGTTTTGATAATTTTGTGCATCTGATTCTCTCTGTCAAGCCTTCTAGTTTGTCAATTTTTAGGGACGCTGGACCTTTGACCAACTGGACGCTCTCTGTCTCGGAAGGGGCTAAGCAGTACACCCAGTATAGGGGTGAAGGGGAGGGGCTCTACCTCTCATTGTTATAGCAAAGCACTCAGACTTCATAACTGGGCTGAGGCATACGAGTTGACATTGAGTTAACATAATGGAGACAACTTCCCTTTTGATAATTCACTCCCACTGTAAACTTACATCCATACACATTTTTCTCCATATAGGCCTACTGGGAGTGATCTTAAGAAATCACCCACTTAACAGCAGTTTCTGAAGTGGGTTGAAGTTACATATCTTTAGTGTAATTGCAGTTTCACTGAGAGGTTCAGACCATTAGTTCTCCAGGTGGGGGGTCCCCCTCCCCTTCCCCGTCCTGCCTGTGGTTTGGGAAAGCTGCCTACTCCCCCTGGCCGTGTGACAGAACCCCCCTTGGTCAAACTGTACCTTGTCTTCTTATTCCACCCGCCAATAGAAACGCTATCAGTCAACGATCCCCCGGATGTTCTGGACAGGCAGAAATGCCTTACTGCCTTGGCATCTCTTCGCCACGCCAAGTGGTTCCAGGTTTGCATCTTGTCTTTATTTGTCTTAAAGTAGTTGAGTTTTTTTTCCATTTGACGCAGTTTCTTTCTTTGGTCGTTTTTTCTGTGTTTTTATTTTTAAATGTCCTTTCGAAGTGTATCTATCACCTGTAGTAGACTTCTTACTCTGTGGTTTTTATAGCGTTTCCAACGAAACCTTTGTCATTACCTTGTAGAGATGCTCTGCTGACTTAACAGGTTTGATTGCAGTGTCATTGAAAATGTTCAATGCTGCTTTTAGAAAGGACGTTCAACAATCCCCTCAAAGCAACCGTTGTCTTAAACCACTGCTTAATTTTGATCAGAGATGTGGAAATAACTTGCTACACTCGGGTGCAATATTTCTCAAATATTATCAATTGACAACTCTTTTCTGTACCATCATATTGTGTTGAGGTTGATTCCTCGTTGTGGACTATGTTGATTCTTAGTCATCATAGTGAACTGTCATCTTTCGCTCTTAACTGTAAGCGCACCATCTCTGCAGCCTGTTCTTGTAGAGTGTGTAGGCTCCAATCCCCCATGCTCTGGCTGTTTCAGCTTTCTGTGTGCCACAAAAAAGGAATATTGCACCTTAGTTAGAAAATGTAAAATTCACTAGTCCGTCTTCTGGGCCCTCATTTATTAACATTGCTTACGCACAAAATATGCCCCAAAACATGCGTGCACCAATGTTGGCATTAATTTAAAAAACTGAACTGAGAGAATGTGCCTCTCCTCCCGCGAACTTTAGACCATGCATAAGCACAGTTTCTAGTTGTTGAAGTATTACATTGCAAGGTGAAAGTGGTAGCCTTGTGCTAATGGGGAATATTACTCCTACTCATAACAAACGGTGGCCTAGCTAAAAATAATGCCAAAATCTGCCATTTCGTGAGAAGAGCAAGATGTTTTTATTTTCTTTGAATTCTAAAATAAAAGCCTATTTCACTCACATGATCATTGCAGAATAAATGTTTCACCTTTTCAGACTCGTGATTTGAAGGGCTACTCGCAAAATGGTCTATAGGCCTACAACAAGTTAGTGTAGGCTACCATTCTTCCCATCGCTTGTTGAATTTGACTTACGTTACTTGAAATAGCTTATCTATTTACTACTGTATTTTGCTATGTGATCCATTCCAAAACGCCGTTTAACAGTAGAACAGACAGTTCACCTTTTCATTGACGTTTGTAGGCTAGGCCTACGTCTGAATACTGTTATGTCAAATTTCTCCAGGAGACTACACTTTATTTAGAAGCATAATACATACATCAAACTTTTGCATAATACATTCCTCAACTTTTCTGGCCATGTTAAGACGGTTGAGTTTATATTCCTGAAGTAGCCATACAACACATTACCATGACACATCTCTCATTTGGGCCAATTGGATGTGCTATTTATAATGTCATGTTTTTAGTCTATGCATCCAACAGGAGAATTTAACCGGTGAACGGGCAGTTGATCTTTTGCGTTGAAGTGTGTAGGCCTACGGTAGTTTTCATTTTTTTCAGAGTAGATATTGTTTCAGAACTTGAGGGCATTGCTACATATTTAGGTTTGTGGGGGAAAAGTCGATTCAAAACATTATTGCATTCAACGATCTGTTTACAGGTCCACAATTTGCAATTAATTTTGGCTTTCAGAAACAGTCAGATACAGCAAAAGAAAACATTCTGCCAACACAAGACATTTGATCAAGTTCGCCATTGCTATTTCCTTTAGATGCTGTCTTTGCCTAATTCTAATACTAGTATACAGCAAATAAGGGCATTATTGTCACCATAAAATGTGAAATATGGGTGTTTTCTGGTGGAGTTATCCTGCTCGTTAATTAACGCGCACACTTAAAAAAAAAATAGGACTGGTCTGATTTCTAACGGGGAAAATGCTAAGTTTGTATAAATCCTTTTGTCCGTGCGCAGTCTTTTCAGAAATGGCGCACATATTTACTGTTAAATTCACGCAATGGTTATAAATGAGGCCCCTGGTATACCCCATACACCTTACAGTAGCTCTAAAGGTTATTGTATCACCACTCATTAAACTAAGCAGATTATAAATACTGTCGTTGTCCTACATTTTTCCATGTCAGCATTTGGCTTTACATTGACTCCCCTTCTCCCTCATCATTTAACAGAATCTCACAAGTTGACACATTTTTGATACAGAGCTGCAAGAAGCACAATTGCTCAACAATCACTACTATGTCATACCTATTACTGTACCACTGATCAAATCTGCTTTTTATTTCACACACATGGAGTTGGATATTAAATTCAATAACCACATCTGCAGACAGAACAAATATCAGATTCATGCTGCACTCTTCCCATTCTGTACCACAATAATGACAAGCAGAGCCGTTAGTCTGTGTGGCTTTTTGATGTAGCTGCTGCTTCGTGTTTTTGTGAGTTCTTGTTTTACTAAGGCTCCCTCTCCCTCCTCCCCCTCCCTGCTTGTGTCTCCAGGCCAGGGCCAATGGGCTGAGGTCCTGTGTCATCGTCATCCGCATCCTGAGGGACTTGTGCTCCCGCGTCCCCACTTGGGCCCCACTGCATGGATGGGTGAGTCACCAGCAGCATTTTCTGCCAGCTGGTTCTTCGAATGCGAATTTGGTTTGAGAAATGTCATTCTAATTACAGTAGTCAGGTTTGATGTGTAAGATGGGAATTTATTTAAGGGGCTTAGTACATCAAACTTCAACAATTTCTTATTTACAGCCTTTTTATCCAATTTGCCAAACATCTGGACAAAATTCAAAAAATCTTCTCTTCACCCCTTCTAGCCAATAGAGCTGCTGTGTGAGAAAGCAATTGGCACAGGGAACCGGCCAATGGGGGCAGGAGAGGCTCTGCGAAGAGTTTTGGAGTGTCTGGCTTCTGGAATCCTCATGGCTGGTGAGTAGTCTCAAAGAGCGGAGAGGACATGTCCTCGCACCTCTGCTCCACATCACAAGCCAAAAGATGTCATAATTTGCCTGTTTGTTTTTAGATGGTGCTGGAATCTGTGATCCATGTGAGAAGGATCTGACAGATGCTATTGGCCACCTGGACCTCCAGCAGAGGGAGGACCTCACACAGAGTGCCCAGGTGAGTCACATCTACATCCACAGGGCCTCCCGAGTGGCGCAGTGGTCTAAGGCACTGCATCGCAGTTGCTAGCTGTGCCACTAGAGATCCTGGTTTGAGTCCAGGCTCTGTCGCAGCCGGCTGTGACCGGGAGACCCAGCGGCACACAATTGGCCCAGCGTCGTCCGGGTTAGGGGAGGGTTTGGCCGGCAGGGATGTCCATGTCCCATCACGTTCTAACGACTCCTGTGGCGTGCCGGGCGCATGCACGCTGACACGGTTGCCAGGTGTTTCCTCCTACACATTGGTGTGGCTGGCTTCTGGATTAAGTGGGCATTGTCAAGAAGCAGTGCTGCTTGGTTGGGTGGTGTTTCGGAGGATGCATGGCTCTCGGCCTTTGCCTCTCCCGCATTCGTACGGAAGTTGCAGCGATGAGACGACTGTAACTACCAATTGGATACCACGAAAAAGGGGAATAAAAAAAATCTATACTTGTTTGCTGTAGTGAATGGAAAAAATCACCATTTGTTTTCAGCATGCCTTAAGGCTGTCTGCCTTCGGACAGCTCCACAAAGTGCTAGGGATGGACCCCCTTCCCTCCAAAATGCCCCGGAAACCCAGGAGCGAGACCCCAATTGACTATACAGGTAAGCCAGGCTGCAGACATGTGCATACAATTTAGTGTCCATATTTTGGAAAAGCTCAACAGTCCATGTGTTTTTGTTGCAGTCCAAATCCCCCCCAGTACAACTTACGCCCCACCAATGAAGAGGCCCATCGAGGAAGAGGAAGGAGGGGAGGACAAAAGTCCAAACAAGAAGAAAAAGAAGTTGCAAAAGAAATGTAGGTGTTGCTAAGTTCTTCCTGTTCTACATAGTTCTTCAGTGTTAGTGACAGTGTTTTAAAATTTTTTTTTTATCCTTATCTTCACTCCCTCCAGCCCCAGATGAGAAGTCAGAGCCTCCCCAGGCCATGAATGCTCTGATGAGGCTGAACCAGCTGAAGCCTGGCCTGCAGTATAAACTCCTCTCCCAAACTGGCCCGGTGCACGTACCAGTCTTTACCATGGCTGTTGAGGTGGACGGCAAGAGCTTTGAAGCCTCAGGCCCATCCAAACGCACTGCCAAGCTTCACGTTGCTGTCAAGGTGAGTGGGTGGATGGGGGGTGTACAGGGTAAGTGGTATATATGTTCTAAGCGTTTTGTGTGTTGTCATGAAATCGGTGATTGTAACTATTGTCTGCTGCGCTTCACATATTTTCCTTTCCAATCTTCTGCCTGGCCCAATCATAGGTCCTCCAGGACATGGGCCTCCCCACAGGTGTGGAGCTGAAGACTGCTGAGCCAGTGAAGACTGAGGTGGTAACGGCCATTGTGGAGGTGGTGAAGCCCTGCATCACTCCCATCGCAATGGACACCGCAGCCACAGGGGCGGACAGCGTGGAGGCCACAGACGGTGCAGAGGTATGGGTCCTCTTGAGTAGAACTAAAAACCATGTTTTTGGACACTACGCTCGGTTTTGACTCCAGTTTCTTGTATTGGCCTTGTTTACAGAGAAATTAAAATGTCTGTCTCTTTGTCTTAGAGTGCTCGTCAACAGGGACCAATCCTGACCAAACATGGGAAGAACCCTGTGATGGAGCTGAACGAGAAGCGGCGCGGCCTCAAGTATGAGCTCATCTCAGAGACCGGAGGCAGCCACGACAAACGCTTCGTCATGGAGGTAAGTGTCTCAGGTGTGGAAGAAGTGCCCATCCACCCTGCAACCAAACTGATGCCTTTAGGATCTAACAGTAAATATCCAGCTGCTTCAATGAATGAAGAAGTTTACTTTATTTGCACCAAATCTCGATTTTATTTAAATTTTATAGAGGTGTCTATTTTATTTAATTACATTTTTTGTGTTTTGAGTATTTACCCCTGCATCACTATACTGAGAGCTTTGTCATTTCTAACATTACATTTGGGGGGTTTTGGAGCTTTGTTCATGTATATCTGTGGCTCCCATACTGCAGAACGAGCAACAAGGAAGTATATTGGTGAGGTACATTTTTTAAAACAGTGTCTGGACACTTCTATAACAACATACAAATTGAAATTTGGTTCAAATAAATTGAACTTGTCCTTTTAAACATGGACAATAACAACATGAGCTTGGCTTTGACACATTCTGTGTCCCATGCTTTATTCTGTTCTTGTCTATGTATTGACCTGTCTTTCCCCCTGTTCCAGGTGGAGATAGATGAACAGAAGTTCCAAGGGACTGGCTCCAATAAGAAGGTGGCCAAAGCCTATGCAGCCTTGGCAGCCCTGGACAAACTCTTCCCAGAGGGCTCTGTGACTGAGGCAGCCAAGAAGAAGAAACTCCCAATGGTAAGATTCCCTCTGCCTTACTGTATATCTTTGCTTGCTATTGTTTGTCAAATATATTAGCTGAGTAATGATGGTTGCTGCTGACCCGTCTGTCCATTTAGTCCTTGTGTTTTCTCCCAACAGCATGGGTTTGGCATGATGGGTGACCCGACTGGTGACCCGGCAGCCACTCCCAGGGGCAGAGGTAGAGGGCGTGGCAGGGGGAGGGGCCGAGGGTTCAATAATGGTGGCAGCTATGGACAAGGTAAAACAGAGCTATATGCTACCTACAGTGCCCTCAAAGTGTTCACACCCCTTTACTTTCTCCATGTTTTGTTACAGCCTGAATTTAAAATTGATTAAATGTGTATTTTGTCATTGGCCAACACATTACCCCAATGTCAAATTTTTGAATGTCTACCCCATCTCTGTACCCCGCACATGCAATTATTTGTTAGGTTCCTAAGTTGAGCAGTGAATTTCAAACACAGATTCAACTACAAAGACCAGGGATGTTTTCCAATACCTCGCAAAGAAGGGAACATATTGGTAGATGGGTGTGAAAAAAAGAAGAGAAAAATAAGAATTACATTTTTAAAAAGTAATCCCTTTGAGCATGGTGAAGTTACTAATTACACTTTGGATGTTGTATCAATACACCCAGTCACTACAAAGATACAGGCGTCCTTCCCAACTCAGTTGCTGGAGAGGGAAACCGCTCAGGGATTTCAGAGGCCAATGGTGACTTTTAAACAGGTACAGAGTTTAATGGCTGTGATCGGAGTAACTGAGGATGGATCAACATTGTAGTTACTCCACAACACTAACCTAATTGACAGTGAAATGGAAGCCTGTACAGAGTAAAAAATATTCCAAAACATGCATCCTGTTTGCAACAAGGAACTAAACTAATACTGCAAAAGAATTGGCAAAGTAATTCACTTTTTGTCCTGATTACAGTGTTATGTTTGGGGCAAATCCAATACGGAGTACCACTCCATATTTTCAAGCCTAGTGGTGGCTGCATCATGTTATGGATATTCTTGTAATCTTTAAAGACTGGGTTTTTCAGTATAAAAAATAAACTGAGTGGAGCTAAGCACAGACAAAATCCTAGAGAAAAACCTGGTTGTCTGTTTTCCATCAGGCAGTGGGAGACTATGGAAGGACAATAACCTAACACACAAGGCCAGCTATACACAGTTGCTTATCAAGAAGATATTGAATGTTCCGGAGTTGCCTAGTTACAGATTTGACTTAAATCAGCTTGTAAATCTTTGGCAAGATTTGAAAATGGCTGTCTAGCAATGACTTACACGGAACCCAAACTGGCTGCGCGCGTGCGTGCATAAATGTCTTCTGTCCCCCCCACACCAAACGCGATCACGACACGCAGGTTAAAATATAAAAACAAACTCTGAACCAATGACATTAATTTGGGGACAGGTTCGAAAAGCATTAAACATGTATGGCAGCTTAGCTAGTTAGCTTGCACTTGATTGCTAATTTGTCTTATTAAGCTAGCTTGCTATTGCTAGCTAATTTGTCCTGGGATATAAACATTGAGTTATTTTACTTGAAATGCACAAGGTCCTCTACTACAACAATTAATCCACACAAAACAGCCAACCGACTCGTTTATAGTCATCTCTCCTCCTTCCAGCCTTTTTCGTCTTTGAACTTATATGGTGATTGGCATCTACACTTTCATAGTATTACCACGACGACCGGCAAAACATTCCGTCTTTCAATCACCCACGTGGGTATAACCAATGAGGAGATGGCACGTGGGTACCTGCTTCTATAAACCAATGAGGAGATGGGAGAGGCAGGACTTGCAGAGCGATCTGCGTCAGAAATAGAAAGGAGTTCTATTTTAGCCCTTGGTAACGCAGATGCTCGGTGGCACGCGCAATAATTGAATAACATGGATTTCTAAATGTATTTTGCGAAGCTCGCGCACGCTATTTGTCCGGTCTGGTCAGCATGTAACAAATGACCAACAACCAACTTGACAGAGCTTGAAGAATTTTTTAAAGAATATGCAAATATTGTACAATCCATGTGTGTAAAGCTCTTAGACTTAACCAGAAAGACACACAGCTGTAATCGCTGCCAAAGATTCTAACATCTATTGACCCAGGGGTGTGAATATTTATGTGAGTTAGTGTGTGTATATATTTTTGGGGTCCACGAACATGTTTTTCCTTTGTCATTATGGGTGATTGTGTGTAGGTTCAGAAAAATATATATATATATATATATTGAATTCAGGCTCTAATACAAGAAAATGTGGGATAAGTCATGGGGTATGAGTACTTTCTGAAGGTACTATTTGCAATTGTGTGTTCTGTACCTGAATTGACTTTATGCTGTAAATACTGTTCTTCAATATATTAAATGGTAGGCAACATCTCACGTCAGCTGAGAAATGTAATGGTTGGTTTGCTTAACTCCTCAGGTGGCTATGGAAGCTATGGATATGGGAACAATGGAAACTCTGGAGGCTATAGTGAGTATTGATTTTCCCTCATCTTCCAATCCCTGGAATAGTCTTCCGACTTCTAGTCTGGTTTTTATTTGATATGTCCACTAGAGGTCGACCGATTATGATTTTAACGCCGATACCGATTTATTGGGAGAACCAAAAAAAGCAGATGCCGATTTTTATATATATATTTGTAATAATTAAAAAGCTACTGAATGAACAATGAACCATTTTATTTTAACTTAATATAATACATCAATAAAATCAAGTTAGTCACAAATAAATAATGAAACATGTTCAATTTGGTTTAAATAATGCAAAAACAAAGTGTTGGAGAAGAAAGTAAAAGTGCAATATGTGCTATGTAAAAGAGCTAACGTGTAAGTTCCTTGCTCAGAGAACATATGAAAGCTAGTGGTTCAATATTCCCAGTTAAGTTTTAGGTTGTAGTTATTAAAGGAATTAATATATATATCTCTATACCATTTGTATTTCATATACCTTTGACTATTGGATGTTCTTATAGACACTTTAGTAATGCCAGCTTAATTTCGGGAATTGATAGGCTTGAAGTCATAAACAGTGCTGTGCTTCAAGCACTGCTAAGAGCTGGCAAAACGCAGTAAAGTGCTGTTTGAATGAATGCTTATGAGCCTGCTGCTGCCTACCACCGCTCAGACTGCTATATCAAATTATAGACGCAATTATAATAAAAACACAGAAATACGGGCCTTTGGTCATTAATATGGTAAAATCCAGAAACTATCATTTCTAAAACAAAACTTTTATTCTTTCAGTGAAATACGGAACCATTCTGTATTTTTGTCGAACGGGTGGTAACCCTAAGTCTAAATCTTGCTTTTACATTGCACAATGTTATGTCATAATTATGTAAAATGCTGGCAATTTAATTACGGTCTTTGTTAGGAAGAAACACAGTTCGCAAAGAGCCAGGTGGCCAAAACTGTTGCATATACTCTGCTTGCACTGAACACAAGAGAAGTGACACAATTTCCCTAGGTAATATTGCCTGCTAACATG
This sequence comes from Salvelinus fontinalis, assembly GCF_029448725.1. Lineage (NCBI taxonomy): Eukaryota > Metazoa > Chordata > Actinopteri > Salmoniformes > Salmonidae > Salvelinus > Salvelinus fontinalis. The sequence continues at coordinate 17,553,956 of NC_074698.1, forward strand.
CATTTATTTTAACTAAATATGCAGGTTTCAAAAATAGACTTATGTGTATTGATGTTAAAGGAATTGATGTTTTAAGGTGCTTTTGTTAAATCATCACCCGTTTGGCGGAGTTGAATTAGGCTGTGATTTGAGGATAAATTAACAGGCACCGCATTGATTATATGCAACGCAGGACAAGCTAGTTAACCTGTCTAGGACTGGGGTGCCGCTAGCGGCACCCCCCCCCCCCCCCCCCCCCCCCCCCACATTCCACAGAAAAGGCAGAGCCGCGAAATTCAAAAAATATATATTTTTTAAATATTTAACTTTCACACATTAAAGTCCAATACAGCTAATGAAAGACACAGATCATGTGAATCCAGCCAACATGTCCGATTTTTAAAATGTTTTACAGGGAAGACACAATATGTAAAGATATAAATCTATTAGCTAAACTCATTAGCATAAGACACCATCTTTTATTTGTCCACCAACACCAGTAGCTATCACCAATTCGGCTAAACTAAGATATTGATAGCCACTAACCAAGAAAAAACCTCATCAGATGACAGTCTGATAACATATTTATGGTATAGGATAGGTTGTTAGAAAAATGTGCATATTTCAGGTAGATGTCATAGTTTATAATTGCACCCACCGTCACAAATGGACTAGAATAAATATATAGAGCAACGTGTTTACCTAATTACTAATCATCAAACATTTCGTAAAAATACACAGCATACACTAATCGAAAGACACAGATCCTGTGAATACAGACAATATTTCAGATTTTCTAAGTGTCTTACAGCAAACACAATAAATCGTTATATTAGCATAGCACATATGCAAACGTTACCAGAGCATTGATTCTAGCCAAAGAGAGCGATAACGTAAACATCGCCAAAATATATTAATTTTTTCACTAACCTTCTCAGAATTCTTCAGATGACACTCCTGTAACATCACATTACAACATACATATACAGTTTGTTCGAAAATGTGCATATTTAGCCACCAAAATCATGGTTAGACAATGACAAAAGTTGCCCAGCTGGTCAGACAATGTCGTGCGCCATATTAGACAGTGATCTAGTCGTATACATAAATACTCATAAACGTGACTAAAAAATATAGGGTGGACAGCGATTGATAGACAATTTAATTCTTAATACAACCGCTGATTTACATTTTTTTTATTATCCTTTTCAATACAGTTTGCGCCAAGCAAAGCTATGTCTAGCAAGATGGCGTCATAAGCGATTAACATTTCTCGACAGAAACACGATTTATCATAATAAATTGTTCCTACTTTGAGCTGTTCTTCCATCAGAATCTTGGGCAAAGAATCCTTTCTTGGGTCTAATCGTCTTTTGGTCGAAAGCTGTCCTCTTGCCATGTAGAAATGCCCATTGCGTTCGGCATGAACTGGAACCGTGCCCAGAGATTCACAGTGTCTCAGAAATAAATGTCCCAAAATCGCACTAAACAGATATAAATTGCTATAAAACGGTTTAAATTAACTACCTTATGATGTTTTTAACTCCTATAACGAGTAGAAACATGACCGGAGAAATATAACTGGCTACACTAATGCTTGGAAAAAGAGTAGGTCGGTGTCCACTGCGCGCATGACGCATCTGGAAAAGAGTTCCTACCTACACGTGTTTTTGTTTTATAGGGGCTGTGATTGCGCAATCGATACCATTCAAATCGTCATCACGTAAAGACATCCAGGGGAAGACGTAAGCAGTGTCTGTATACTCATAGCAATAACAGTGGCCTTTTAACTGACTCCAGATCAGGGGCCAAAATGTGTGAAATCTGACTCCATGTCAGGTTCCGTTCTGTTCTGTTCCACTCAGAGACAAAATTTCAACGGCTATAGAAACTAGAGACTGTTTTCTATCCAATAATAATAATAATAATATGCATATTGTACGATCAAGAATTTAGTAGGAAGCCGTTTCAAAAATTACACGATTTCCATAAATAGTGACAACAGCACCCCCTAGCCTCAACAGGTTTTAACCTAGTAATATCGTCAACCATGTGTAGTTAACTAGTGATTATGTGAAGATTGATTGTTTTTTATAAGATAAGTTTCATGCTAGCTAGCAACTTAACTTGGCTCATTGCAGCCACAATGTCCTTTTGACGCTGCACTCGCGTAACAGGTGGTCAGCCTGCCACGCAGTTTCCTCATGGATTGGAATGTAATCGGCCATAATCGGCGTCCAAAAAGGCAGATTACCGATTGTTATGAAAACTTACAATCGTCCCTAATTAAGTCGGCCATGCCGATTGAATCAGTCGACCTCTAATGTCCACCTTTATCATGAGGACACTACAAGCGGGGTTCTCACTCTACCCACATTGTAATATTAGCAGAAGTGTAGTTTGATCAGAGCACAACCTGCTCAGCCATCTTGGAGGAGATTTAGTGGCATACATCTGGAGGTTCCCAACAAGACAAGACCTGGAAAAGTTATTTTGTATCTATAATCAAAGTATCTTTTTGTTTTTGAGAGAGTATGCCATTGTTTAGATGACATTCAAAGTACCAAAGGAACCTGAGTGCTCTTATTCCTGGTTCGATTATGATTTTACATTTCTCTGCTTTGTTAAGCCACAGGACTCAATCTATATCACTTTGACCCCCCCCCCCCAATATGAGACCCCCTCCTACCAGCAGCCTGTTCTGAGGAAACACCTTCTTGAGCGTGACAGGAGCAGAGAAATCTAAAAGTCCCACACAAAAAAAAAAAAAGAAAGCTGTTTGAAAACAATTTGACCAAATCATTAACACATGCCACTTTTTATGGCAAAAAACAAACCAATCTAATTAAATTTTTCCTTCTCTGCTCTGTCTCATTCTTTAGGTGACTTTGTCTCAGACTGCTATGGCTACCACGAGTTTGCGACATAGATCATCCCAATCTTTTAAATCAAAACAAAATGTAGAGAAAGAGGAGCAAACTATAGTGTTCCCACAACATGAACTCCAATCACTCCCCTGGGAAAAAACTGTCCCTTTGCTTACCCGCTACGACTCATGTCCCAACGCCTAGAGAGATGGGAGGCCAGTGAGTGCATGTTGCCTTTGGTCACCTTCCATACCCTCTGCCAACCCTGGGACGTACCTGGACACCTGGATATGCCAAAAGACACAGGCACACTTTTCCAATAGACTGCCCTCCTTAGTGGAATTGAGACCAGAGCGTTATAGTTGGCTGATGGTTAATGGCCCACTGTGATGACATGCACATTGGAGTGGGTCAGACTGGGGAGATTGATCCCATCGTGGCCATCTGTCTTGAATGTCTACAAAAAAAGTGAAATTTCTTATGATGTGAACGGTCTTATTTTGTCTGAACATGTATTATTAATCACCTCATTGTCAACATGTTTTTTATTTTGCCTTTTGTTATGGGATCATAAGGCTGCTTTGAGTATTTGCAGTTTATTCAAATGTCAGAATTACTAAATCATGGCGATTTGATGCATGATGGTGGTTACATGCTAGTCTTATCTTGAAAATGACAATATTCACAATGTCCCTCATTTATCTCACATGTGAGGCACCGTTAGGCATGAAAGAACCACAGTGTTGTTGATACTTGCACAAGACTGATTCTGACATTCTGTATTATGATTGTGAAGTAAAAAATAAAGTCTTGTATGTTTTTTAAAAATAAATGTGATATCCCATACAATGTGGTACTACAATTTTAGTGAAACGCTTCACTTTCTTAAATGCAATGTATTAATCTTAGTGCCTTTACAAGCATGGGTGTGACGGCAGAACTCTCTACAAAACCCCCTCTTTTCTTTTAGATTATTACAATAGTGGAGCAAATGGTGGAGCTGCGGCTGCTGGCACCGTTACTGAAGTCCCTGCGGCCAGCACTACTGGCGTGGCAGCTGCAGGAACCTATGGTTCATACTACCAGAACGATGGAGGCTACTCCACCCCTTCTCCAGCCCCCAAAGCCCCTGTCAAAAAGGAGGCCAAGTCAACCTTCCCTGGACCACCAGGAGTTGGTGGAGGGGCCCAAGGGTCCTACCAGACCACCCCTGGCCAGAGTGCCTATAACCAGTATGGCCAGGGCTATGGGCAAGGCAATAAGACCTTCAATCAAAACCAGGCAGGAGCAGAGGTTTATCCTTACAGCACTGCCTACCCCAGCCAGGTGACGGGCAGCGCTGTTTCCAGCCAAGACTACAGTTACGAAGGTAAGTTGGATTCTCGGCAAAGGGGAACACAAGTACACCGTAACATAAGCTGTTTTATTGACAGTTTCACTAATCAACTTACTCTTTTCCGTAGGTTACGGAAATCAGTCAAATTACAACGCACAGGCAGGAGCCAACCAGAGCTATGGTGCAAATCCAGCCCCATACCACAACCCAGTAGGATACGGCAGGGGAGACCCCACTGTAAACTACCAGTACAGATAGACTGAATCCGCCCTCGGCATACCCCCATCAGAGCCCCACAGTACCGCCCCACAACCCTGTCACAAGCATTCTCCAAAGAAGCGATGGTGGCTGTCCTGGTTTTTCCATGTTGGCGTGCATTTTTATTTTAGTTTTTTTACTTTAAAGAAATAAACTGGACTTATTAGTTGGCAGCTCCCCACGGCTGAATCAAAAGGTCTATTTCATCACTTTGGTCAGTGTTCAAGCTTGTATTTTCTTTGTATGCACTCCACCAATTTCCCCTCCCCACAATCACTACCACCCAAAAAAGAGGGAATGACATCTTAAAAAAAAAAAAAAAAAAAAATTAAAAAAAAAAAACCTTTTACCACCAGTTATGATTTTATTTCTGTCCATACACAAACAGTTAACTATGTTGCCCACTAGTTGTTTTTGGCTGAGGATTTGTTTAAATTTTCATTTTACAATACAATGGGTCTGGAGAACTGCTTGTTTGAAGTTTTTGCTTGTAATTTTAGACATTTATTTTTCGATGTTTTACTTGATGTATTTCTGTAGTTTAATTTTAACAAATTATTTTGGAAGTTACTAGAAGGACATTTAAAATGTCTATCACATTTCTGGTCAAAGTAGATTTGGTGGTTGGGATTATTTTATTTCTCAGAACCGTGTATAAGAAGTGGTGTTTGTATCAATAAAGGACTTTTATTTTGGAGGAACAAAAATTGTGTGTTGACCAAGCATTTCACTTCGTGAAAGATGCTCTCTTCTAACCTTAAGTGCCCTCCCAGATTTCAGACTGCCCCTTTCAACTACAGACTGCCCCTTTAAGTCTTATCAAAAGGGTGTGAGTTTGAGCATGTGTACATTAGGCATATGGATTTTTTTTTTCTGCATGAATTAGATTGAGCAATAGAAGCCCCATATTTATTCCATATGCGGGGATCTGCACTATGCAGCTGTTGCAAGAATGCATTTTTCACTGGCTGTCCACTGGTTTCAAAAACATTGATTGATAGGCAGCTTAAACTTATTGAATTCAACCATTATTGGGTTCAAAAACACATTTAGATTTGTGAACACCCATCCACAACAACCACAATCAGTAAGGCACAAATGGATAAATGAGAGAGCAACAGTGTGATTCACATCAATGAGCTATGTAGATATCAGTATCGCCTTAGACTATACCACTGCTGTCATCCTTACCTCCAAGTGTTTATTCAAATTGGATCATCTTTGGATGCAGTCCCACCATTGGAAGACATAGCTTGGACTGTAGCCTACAAAAGCCAATTCCTACTCTTTTCCCGCGATCCATCAAACACATTTGGTGTGTCATAGTGCTCTGACTTGTGGTTAGACTCGCTTAGGTGGAACAAACGTATATTTGATTTGAATGTCGTTGAGAAAACAAGTGTCAAAGATTTTTTTTGCAAACATCCTTTCTGAATTTAAAAGTAATCAAAGTAATCATCTCGTTTTTAAAAAGTATCTAATCTGATTCTAATATTTTTGCTGGTAACGTAGCGGATTACAGTTAACGTTTTTTGTAATCTCTTACATGTAACGGATTACATATAATCCGTTACTCCCCAACCCTGTTCAGATGTAGCCTGAATGAGGTGAACGTGGGGGATTGTGATGAAGTGTCATGCTCTGACAATTTCATCAGAAACCGGGATAACAATAGCTCATTGCCCTGACAACGCTGGGACAGCTGGGATATGATCCAGCTCTTTGGTTTGCGACCAAAAAGGAAAGACACAGTTTACAACTAAATTGGTTGGGTATCAACTGATTCCTCATCAGAGTTGTCTGTGGAAATTGTTTGTGCCACAGCCCACTGAAAGAAGAAAAGCAATGGCATTACATATCAAAATGTTTGATTCGATTAATACCATTTATAGCATAACCAAAAGGCCTTTCCATTTGTGGTCAGCATACTCTGCTTACCCCAATTTGAGCTGATCTGGATGTCCCCCTCTGCCCCGCTCTTTCTGCTTCAGCACTGACTTGTCAGTCTCGAGGAGCCACGGTGGGATGCCAGCTAGGTGTTTGTACCTACAGATGGTGGAGTGGAGACGGGCTCTGGTACCATCACCACATCAGGAATTACCTGCTCCGCCTTGATGTCTTTCGATGGAGTCGGAGGAAGCTTGGAAAAATGCTGGAATGTCAGGGTGATCATGTTAACCACCACCAAACACCATTCTGTCTGCTATGAAGGTCTCGGTTTTCGGGCTATTTTCTGGGGGGAACAACTTTGTGTAATCGTCATACAGCATGACAAGCATCTTGTCATTTGTGCAATGAATCTGGTAATACAGTTTTGCCAGATGTCACAAATGCTCTCATATGAGCTCTTGACACGAAGCCCAGAACCAAGGTAAGCAGGTGTTTAACTACAGCGTGTAACAGAGTGAAGAGCTATTGGTCTGTGATCTGTGCTTCAGGGTAGATCCTCCCTACAAATCTGCAGAATATGTATTTGAGGACAAACTCATAGTTATTACCAATATCTGGACTCACTAAAGCCACATCTTGAAGGACTAGTTTGTTTCCCCGGTGTAGCAACAGTCTCTTATGGACAGAAGTTACAAATTCTAAAACCTGCCTTGGTTCAAGACAGGTTGGCCATCGTTATCAACACTGACTCGTTAAAATAAATCTACCTTGCTCACAACACAATGAGCTGCCAGTCATGCAAGTCTATGATTTTGTTTTTTTGGGTGTCATCGTAGATCTGAATGTGCAAGAGAGCGACATTGCACCTCACAGTGTCTGAGTGAACCAGCAGGTCCTCTTCTTCTGTTGGAGTTCTATTCCTAGTAGCCTCCGATAAGAGGCTGAGGGTAGTGCTGACTGTTACATTGAGACTGCTGGGACCCTTAAACACATTCTTAACTTTAGCTGTGATCTCAGCAGTAATGGTGTTGAGCAGGTGTGTGTCACCTGTGCTTAGTTTGTCAGTCAGGAGTTTAGTAGTGCCAAACAGGTGCTCTAGCTTCCTGAGCATGTTTTGGACAATCTTCTCAGCTGTAGGTATGGAAAACTAGAGGTGCATTCAACAAGGTTTCCTTCTGCAAACGCTCGGGGCTAACTATATTTCCTTTCAACAAAGTTTGTTGAATGTTCCATTTCGGTTAGTTATTGGAAAAACTGATATGGATGCGGCAATAAGAGCAGCAGTGCTTTCTGCAGCTAGAGCAATTGTGGATATTTAAAAATAAAAAAAATGGTCCCAATCTTATTGAAGCACTGCTTCCCCTACTAGCAGTTGCTATTGATGGGATTGAAGATGAGTCCGGGAGAATACCTTTTCAAACTGTTAGCTAACGTTCCATTATGGCCAAGATCAGCTTCCACCACCTCAGATGGCGACTGTAGGCTAGAGCAGGACTCGTAGGCCAGGGAGTGTTTGATACTTATCAGAGCTCTTTTGACCATAATGTTGGCCTCTTCGTCGTAGATGCTGGGTGATTATGCAAATAAGAGGTATGAAAAAACATTCATGTGAACCTCCCAACTACAATTGAGGACATTGTAGGTAGGCTATTACGTCTGTTACATCTTTCTGTAAAATGATGCAAGTAAATAATATAACTACTAGAGAGTGAATGTGGCTCATAGATTAGCCTGACTTGTTCCCCATATTGGCGTTGTGGTCATCACTGGAGGAGGATATTTCACCTCTACCTCTGCCTGATTCTTCATGTCAATCATCTTCAGGCGTTTGTTCACCTCTCAGAACATTTTGTATTATTCTGCACATAAATCCAAGACACTCCATTTAGTATGATATTCTACATATTGTATGGTATGTATTCATTTGTGGATGTCCATCACCTATTTCATATGATATGTTACGAATTACAATTCGTATTATATATTATGAATTTGCAAAAGGTACAATATGTTACGGATTTGTGAAAGATACTATTTGATACGAATTTGCAAAATGTATGTGTTAAGAATTCTGGCGAGGTGGCTAATGTTAGGTAGTTGGCTAACGTTAGCTAGCCTAGGGTTTAGGATTAGGGGTTAGGATTAGGGTGATGAGATTCTAATTCTTAACCTTTGGGTTTCTAGCCATTCACCTTACAGTAATTAACCATGACAGTTTGCCAAAAGGCCCCTAAAGGATTCTGACCATGAGAAACAAGATTCTCTGCTCTGATGAAACTAAGATTGAACTCTTTGGCCTGAATGCCAAGCGTAACGTCTGGAGGAAACCTGGCACCATCCCTACGGTGAAGCATGGTGGTGGCAGAATCATGCCGTGGGGATGTTTTTCAACGGCACTAACTGGGAGACTAGTCAGGATCGAGGCAAAGATGAACACAGAAAAGTACACTGAGAGCGCTCAGGACCTGCTCCAGAGCGCTCAGGACCTCAGACTGGGACGAAGGTTCACCTTCCAACATGGCAACAACCCTAAGCACACAGCCAATACAACACAGGAGTGGCTTTGGGACACATCTCTGAATGTCCTTGAGTGGCCCAGCCAGAGCCTGGACTGGAGCCCGATCGAACATCTCTGGAGAGACCTGAAAATAGCTCTGCAGCGACGCTCCCCATCCAACCTGACAGAGCTTGAGAGGATCTGCACAGAAGAATGGGAGAAACGTCATACCTAAGAAGACTCGAGGCTGTAATTGCCTCCGAAGTTGCTTCAACAAAGTACTGAGTAAAGGGTCTGAACACTTATGTAAATGTAATATTTAAGTTTGGGATTTTTAATACATTTGCAAAAAATGTCTAAACCTGTTTTTGCTTTGTCATTATGGGGCATTGTGTGCAGATTGATGAGGGAACAATAACTATTTAATCCATTTTAGAATAAGGCTCGATTGTAACGAAATGTGGAAAAAGTCAAGGGGTCCGAATGAACTGTATATACTGCTTTGAGTGATGAACACACAGCTTTCTTTCTGCATAGGTGTATTACAGTCCATTGAGCCAAATATAGACTGAACAAAAATATAAACGCAACATGCAACCATTTCAAAGATTGTACTGAGTTACAGTTCATATAAGAAAATCAGACAATTGAAATACATTCATTAGGTCCTAATCTATGGATTTCACATGACTGGGAATAAAAATATGTATCTGTTGGTCACAGATACCAACAAAAGAAAAAGTAGGGGGCGTGGATCAGAAAACCATTCAGTATTTGCTGTGACCACCATTTGCTTCATGCAGCACGACACATCTCCTTCGCATAGAGTTGATCAGGCCTGTGGAATGTTGTCCCACTCCTCTTGAATGGCGGTGTGAAATTCCTGGATATTGGCGGGAACTGGAACATGCTGTCTTACACGTCGATCCAGAGCATCCAAAACATGCTCAATCGGAAAAAGTGTCTGGTGAGTGTGCAGGCCATTGAAGAACTGGGACATTCTCAGCTTCTATGAATTATGTACAGATCCTTGCGATATGGAGCTGTACATTATCATGCTGAAACAAGAGGTGATGGCGGGCGGATGAATGGCACGAAAATGGGCGTTAGGATCTCGCCACGATGTCTCTGTGCATTCAAATTGCCATCAATTGTGTTCATTGTACATAGCTTATGCCAGCACATACTATAGCCCCACCGTCACCATGGGGCACTCTGTTCACAACGTTGACATCAGCAAACTGCTTGCCCACATGACGCTATCTGCCATCTGCCCGGTACAGTTGAAACTGGGATTCATCCGTGAAGAGCACACTTCTCCAGCGTGCCAGTGGCCATCGAAGGTGAGCATTTGCCCACTGAAGTCAGTTACGACATCAAACTGCAGTCAGGTCAAGACCCTGTTGAGAACGATGAGCACGCAGATGAGCTTACCTTATCAGTCGCGTAAACCCACAGTTTCATCAGCTGTCTGGGTGGCTGGTCTCAGACGATCCCTCAGGTGTAGAAGCCGGATGTGGAGGTGTTGGTCTGCAGTTGCGTGGCCGTTTGTACGTACTTCCAAATGTTCTAAAAGGACGTTGGCTTATAGTAGAGAAATGAACATCCTGTTAACAGCTCTGGTGGACATTCCTGCACTTAGCAAGCCAATTGCACGCTCCCTCAAAACTTGAGACATCTGTGGCATTATGTTGTGTGACAAAACTGCACAAAACTTTTAGTGGCCTATTATTGTCCCTAGCACAAGGTGTACCTGTGTAATGATCATGCATTTTAATCAGCTTCTTGATATGCCACACCTGTCAGGTGGATGGATTATCTTGGCAAAGGAGAAATGCTCACTTATAGGGATGTAAACAAGTTTGTGTACAAAATTTGAGCGAAATAAGCTTTTTCTCTGTATGGAACATTTCTGGGAACTTTAATTTCAGCTCATGAAACATGGGACCAACACTTTACATTTACATCATATTTTATATATTTTTTTGGTACAGCTATCCATCTGGATTTCCGTGTCTGTTTCTATTAGTTGTTTTTGAATCTCTCAACAAGGAAGATGTGTAGTAATGTGCTTTTGTATAAAGTAACATTGTATTATATTTATATTGAAATATTCCTTCCAGTTCTAGGCAAACACGTTATAGCCCCCTTTTATGGGACAATTCTGGTGTTGAGAGCCATTCAGAAAAACAGAATTCCAACTGTGTGATCTACATCCATTTAAACTTCACCTACCTACAGCAAGCACAATATTTCCAAGTCATTCAACTATATCCATTCATGTGAAGTGTTAATCATTCTCATCCTCAGTCGCAATTCAGTCACTGTCAGTACATTGCATGCAATGCATGAGATAAATCACGTGTGTAGTGGATTTTTTTAATTCTTCAAGATGTCAATTCAGGTATTAATTTCCGCATGTTCTGAGGAGTTTACGGTATTTCAAAAATACTGGCTCTTGTATTCCAGTACTTTCGACATATCCAATACTGAGCTCACTACCGGTCTCTTTTCGGCTTCGCTGTGACAAGCATGGCTGACACTGGTCTTGTAGAAACGCTTCTTCGGCGGGTAGAAAAGGTGGACGGTGGTCTCGACAGTCAGGATGTTGCGACCAGTCTTGGGGTGGACCACCAAGCTATCGTCGGGGCTGTGAAGAGCCTACAGGCACTTGGTGATGTGAGTTTACCTGCCGGTGTTGAAGCGGAAGTCAAGCGACCGTCCACTTTGTTCATTCGGCGGAGACTTTAAGGACACAGTTGACGCTTAAACCGCAAAAACCTCAAACTGACCATTACCTTAACCCTAACCTAATTTTAATACATTCTGAAATTCAATTTCGGTTTGGGCGTCAAGCTTGTACTTATAGTATTTTATGTTCATCCTATGATGATGGGCGATTGGATAGGAAAGTGATGCAATAGGGACGTAAACGGGATCGTGTTAGTCATGAATAAATGCAGTGGTGACTGTTCAGTCTGATCGTTCCACTGCACTGCTAGTCAGCAAACTTGACTAAAAACAAAAACTGTTAGACATTTTTCAATATTTGGTTTTATTGAATCGTCATTAAGGCTATCTACCAACGTCTGATACATCTAGCTGGTTACTACTTGTATAGGATGATAATTAATGGAAGCTTCTCTAATGTCAAACATGTAAAGTGTGGTGTACCGCAGGGCAGCTCTAGGCCCGCTACTCTTTTCTATTTTTACCAATGACCTGCCACTGGCATTAAACAAAGCATGTGTGTCCATGTATGCTGATGATTCAACTATATACACATCAGCAACCACAGCTAATGAAGTCACTGAAACCCTTAACAAAGAGTTGCAGTCTGCTTTGGAGCGGGTGGCCAGTAATAAACTGGTTCTGAACATCTCTAAAACTAAGAGCATTGTATTTGGTACAAATCATTTTTGAAGTGCTAGACCGCAGCTGAATCTGGTAATGAATGGTGTGGCTGTTGAACAAGTCGAGGAGACTAAATTACTTGGCGTTACCTTAGATTGTAAACTTTCATGGTCAAAACATATAGATTCAATGGTTGTAAAGATGGGGAGAGGTCTAGACGTAATAAAGAAATCCTCTGCTTTTTTGACAACACACTCCAAAAAGCAAGTTCTGCAGGCTCTAGTTTTGTCTAATCTTGATTATTGTCCAGTCGTGTGGTCCAGTGCTGCAAGGAAAAGCCTAGTTAAGCTGCATCTGGCCCAGAACAGAGTGGCACGTTTTGCTCTTAATTGTAATCAGAGGGCTGATATAAATACTATGCAAGCCAGTCTCTCTTGGCTAAGAGTTGAGGAGAGACTGACTGCATCACTTATTTTTACAAAAAACATGAATGAGTTGAAAATCCCAAATTGTTTGCATAGTCAACTTACACGCAGCTCCGACACACACACTTATCCCACCAGACATGCCACCAGGGGTCATTTCACAGTCCCCAAATCCAGAACAAATTCAAGAAAGCGTACAGTATTATATAGAGCCCTTAAGAGCCCTTATTGCATGGAACTTCCGTCCATCTCATATTGCTCAAATAAACAGCAAACCTGGTTTCAAAAAACAGATAAAGCAACACCTCACGGCACAACGCCTCTCCCCTATTTGACCTAGATACTGTGTGTATGCATTGATATGTAGGCTACGTGTGCCTTTCATTTTTTTTATATAGTTCTGTTCTTGTCTATTGATCTATATTATGTCATTCTGTATTATGTTTAATGTTTTGTGTGGACCCCAGGAAGAGTAGCTGCTGCTTTTGCAACAGCTAATGGGGCTCTTAATAAAATATGAAATACCAAAATGTCAACATTGAGAAGTTAGACTGAGTCAATAAATTGGGAGCTGTTATTGTCACTGGATCTAAAAATGAGCCCATGGTAAACGTATAATGTGCAGTGATAGCTAATTCATGATGTGTACACCAATCAGACCTTGAGAAGATGACAAATGTGTGGCCCTCTGCCTCAAGGCTCCATTATGATTCTGATCATGGTTGTTTGTTTTCCTGCGCAGGTGATCTCAGCTGAGCAGCGCTCCTCAAAGCACTGGGAGCTGACTGGGGAAGGCTGCGAGATAGCCGAGCAGGGCAGCCATGAGGCCCGAGTCGTCATCTCCATCCCAGAGGAAGGGATGCCTCAGAGTCAGCTCATGGTGAGAGGACCTGCAGGGTGCCTGGACAAATAATATGTACCATGATGTTATGTTTATTTGGATGAAAATAATCTTTACATTGTGATTTTATATGCTTTCCACTTGGAGAATTGGGGCAGTGTTTACAGATTGTTTTGTCTCTATTTCTGTGTAGAAACTAGCCTTTGGGAAGGTGGGTTTTAGCAAGGCCATGTCCAACAAGTGGATCCGTCTGGATAAGGGCCACGAGGGCGGACCCAGGATCTTCAAGACTGTGAGTTTATCTTCACATCTGACTTGGTGTGCTTTGTGATTGAGCGTGAGTGTTGCTTTTAAAATTGAGAAAATAAGTATGACACACTCAAACATAGTGTGTGTGTGTCCAGGTGGAGCACTTAGAAGACTTGGTGAGGGACAAGTTGCTCCTGGTACAGAAAGGCCAGGCGTCTCAACTGGAGGAGAAGGAGAAGAATGAGCTGAAGAAACGCAAACTGCTCTCTGAAGTGTAAGAATCAGACTGGTTGATAATATTTGACTACTGTGAAAACGTCTGTGAAATGTTAAGTATATTCCTAATTGATATCTACCAGTAGATGGCAATAGATGCCATTCAGCAGTACAACACAGTGTTCACTCATCTGGCATCCAGGCATGTTCAGGATGCCTCAGTCACAACTAGCCTCAGCATAGTCTCATGCTGAGGATGTTCTCTGACTTGTTGACCCCTAAGTCTTTAGTTGAATAACAGCTGAGAAATGCAGGTTTGGATTAGAATATAAATTATGTCTTATATCATAGTTAAATCCTACTTACATATTATTCACAGATCAGATGTGAGTCAATGTTGTCGTCTTGTCTGAGTCGAGATGTCTAGTTCACCCAATGATATGAATACACTGAGCAACAGATTGTTAATGGTCTACTTCCTATTTGCTAAATAGTGTCCGAGGCCCTCACCACCACCACATGTTCCCAATCTCCAATGGTCCCCAAGATAAGACCTATTGTGGCCTTTGTCACTCATGTGATATACCACTTTCAAAGGACCACATTTATGCAGTTTGAATGAGAATGATTGTATTTATTTCGGTGAATTTCAGGACGGTCAAGTCCTATTGGATCACAAAGGGCAGCTGTTTCAGCACCACCATCACTAAGCAGGAGACGGAGCTCACCCCAGAGATGATCGCTAGGTGAGTCCTGCTCTGCTTTTCCTGTCAACTTTGTCATGGTCGCTCTATGATTGCTAAGATGGATGAGGGATTCCTCATTCTGTATCTCTAACCTGCATGCTGCTGCTGAGGACCTTGTCCTAAGGCAAATGTATGAAGTTGTTCATTCTCTCACAGTGATGTCATTTCTATTCATATCACTGCATGTTGTAGTCAAATTGGCAGTGTTTTCATTAGGTACCGCGCATGATCCAATTAGTTTTGTTTTTACCTGGAAACTGCTGTCTCTCAAAATGCAGGTGATCTATTGACCAAGCCTGGTTTTCATGTGATTGTCTGAAACAATTTGTTAGTTCTCGTACCCCAAAACAAATCAATGAAAATGCACCTGGTCTGCAATATCACGAGGGGATTTGGCACAGAACTGTATTCGGGTGTCCCAAAAATTAAATGAGTGTCTTTGTATATTTACCTCCACGTTTTATCTGCACACAGACTTTGCTTGTGTTTGGCCATATACACTCATTAATTTGAGGTTCTCTAGAACAAATTATATGTTCTCCTCCAAATTGACCTATCTCTGGTCTGTGACAGTGGGAGCTGGAAGGAGAAGAAGTTCAAGCCTTATAACTTTGAGGCCATGGGTGTGGCCCCAGACTGTGGCCACCTGCATCCGCTCATGAAGGTCCGCACGCAGTTCAGACAGATCTTCCTGGAGATGGGGTCAGTCGCCTATCCTCTATTCTGCCCTTGCAGGACACCATCAGTATACCCTATATAACTAATGTATGGTAAGACTAAGTTCTAAGACCTGTGTGTACTCACTCCTGTCTCCTTCAGCTTCACTGAGATGCCCACCAACAACTTCATTGAGAGCTCCTTCTGGAACTTTGACTCCCTGTTTCAGCCCCAGCAGCACCCTGCAAGAGACCAACACGACACCTTCTTCCTGTCCGGTGAGCGACTGGGTGTCTCTGTGTGTCTGGACCTGATGCCCAGATAAGATGATGCGCTGAAAGGGAAATCTGATTTCCCTAGCTAAAACAGACTCTAGATTTCCATTAGATATAACTAATCTGTTTTCATCATGTACCATCAGTATTATTTCCATGTAACTTACCGGTAACTGCGGCCCCTCCTATTATTATATTTCTCAGACCCAGCTCAGGCCCATGAGTTTCCCCAGGACTACCTGGAGAGAGTGAGGAAGGTCCATTCAGAGGGAGGCTTTGGATCACAGGGGTGAGAGCTAATCTTACACGCATGGACTTACACACACGTTTTATTTTATTTATTTTTATAAAAAAATAAAAATCCAAATTTTGTGGTATCTAGTTGGTAATCACAGTCTTGTTCCATCGCTGCAACTCCCGTACGGACTCATTCTTGACACAATGCCCACTTAACCCGGAAGTCAGCCGCACCAATGTATCAGAGGAAACAGCGCCCGGCCCGCCACAGTAGTCGCTAGTACGCGATGGGACAAGAACATCCCTGCCGGCCAAACCCTCCCCTAACCCGGACAACGCTCTGCCAATTGTGTGCTGCCCCATGGGTCTCTCGGTCAGCTGCGACTGCGCCTGGACTCGAACCAGGATCTCTAGTGGCACAGCTAGCAGTGCGCTGCAGTGCCTTAGACCACTGCGCCACTCGGGAGGCCCAACATGTTCTATTTTTAACGCTGTGTGTGTTTGACAGGTACAAGTATGACTGGAAGATTGAGGAGGCTCAGAAGAACATCCTCCGTACTCACACCACAGCAGTCAGCGCTCGCATGCTGTACAAACTCGCTCAGCAGGTAACCCACTATCTACATTTGTTCATGCTATCTTAGTATTTACTAAAATGAATTAGAAAGTAATTGCATGAGGGTGATGTTACATTTGAACCGTGCAGCAATTGAGCAACTTTCCTCTGTAACCATTTCAAATGTACCTTTCTTTCTACCAGGAAAAGTTCACCCCTGTCAAGTACTTTTCCATCGACAGAGTATTCCGTAATGAAACTCTGGATGCCACCCACTTGGCAGAGTTTCACCAGATTGAGGGCGTGGTGGCTGACTATGGCCTTACCCTGGGTGACCTCATGGGCATCCTTCATCAGTTTTTCAATAAACTAGGTGAGGGCTCTACCAGTCAGGGTTGGGGTCAATTCCACTCATTCAATTCTCTCCCAGGAAATGTAATTCAATTCAAATTCGAGGTCGGTCTTTGAATTCAGAGATAATTCAATTCCTCTCAATTCCAATGTTAGCTAAATTCCAAGAATTCAAGTCCCAATTCAATATTATCCCCAACAATTCCACAAATTCCAATTAGAAATTAAATTTCTTCAGGCTTTCAGGCTGATTGTGTCACTGTTCAGACAGCCTAGCTATACTGGAAATATCTGAATACAGTTTGAAATGATTAAAAACAAATCCTACAGTAAATGTTTTTATACTATATGCATTAATTCCATTAACTAGGAAATGTAAAAATATTGAATTTCAATTCCAAAGATTAAATGTTTTTACAACTCCATAACTTAAAAAATTATAATGTAATTCAACATACATTCTCATGAATGAGGGAATTCAAGAATTGAATGGAATTTAAATTATATAAGAATTGACCCCCACCCTGCTTCCAGTACCTCATTCTTTTTTTAAAGTCTTTTTTTTAACAGTGGGTTCAGTTGTCCGTACTGAAGTGGCTTCTAATGCATCTTAATGCCTGTAGTACAACATGAGCTTGTTTCTCTGTCAGATGTAGTATTTCTGAGAAAGTATTTACTAAATATTTACAATTTTCTCCAGGAATCACCAAATTACGCTTTAAACCGGCCTACAATCCATACACCGAGCCGAGCATGGAAGTGTTCAGCTATCATGAAGGTACAGTTCTTTTGAATATCCTCAAACCCTGGCATTTCTCATGTTTGTGTGATATGTGTGTTTCGGCCTTGGGCTTTTGTCTCACTCAAAACCAAAAGCCCATAGACGACGCAATCCTATCCACACTGAGTCCATCTTTTATTTTTTCTCCCCAATTTCGTGGTATCCAATTGTTAGTAGTTACTGTCTTGTCTCATCGCTACAACTCCCGTACGGACTCGGTCGAGAGCCATGCGTCCTCCGAAACACAACCCAACCAAGCCGCACTGCTTTTTAACACAGCGCGCATCCGACCCGGAAGCCAGCCGCACCAATGTGTCGGAGGAAACACCGTACACCTAGCGACCTGGTCAGGGTGCACTGCGCCCGGCCCACCCCAGGAGTCGCTAGTGCGCGATGAGACAAGGATATCCCTGCCGGCCAAACCCTCCCTAACCCAGACAACGCTGGGCCAATTGTGCGCCGCCCGTTGGGCCTCCCGGTCGCGGCCGGCTGCAACAGAGCCTGGGCTCGAACCCAGAGTCTCTGGTGGCACAGCTAGCACTGTGATGCAGTGCCTTAGACCACTGCGCCACCCGGAAGGCACACACTGAATCCATCTTAATTTGTCCATTCCTGCTCTCTCCAGGGCTGAAGAAGTGGGTGGAGGTGGGGAACTCGGGGATGTTCAGGCCAGAGATGCTGCTGCCTATGGGGCTCCCTGAGGGGGTGACGGTCATCGCCTGGGGGCTGTCTCTGGAGAGGTGAGTCAATGACAAAGAAACACATTATCCTCTTCAACTAGAACTGATCCTGGTGATGTAATGGAATTGACTGACCGACATTTGTTAATACAAGAGCTACACTACACAACCCCTTCTGCCTGGCCTACCCCACTTCCACGCTCTCTGACCCGTCTCCAGGGCCGGGAATTGCCAGGGACCTCAAGATAAGATATCACCGTACTTACAGTGGAGAGAACAAGTATTTGATACACTGCCGAATTTGCAGGTTTTCCTACTTAAAGCATGTAGAGGTATGTAATTTTTATCATAGGTACACTTCAACTGTGAGAGACGGAATCTAAAACCAGAAAATCCAGAAAATCACATTGTATGATTTTTAAGTATTTTATTTGCATTTTATTGCATGACATAAGTATTTGATCACCTACCAACCAGTAAGAATTCCGGCTCACAGACCTGTTAGTTTTTCTTTAAGAAGCCCTCCTGTTCTCCACTCATTACCTGTATTAACTGCACCTGTTTGAACTCGTTACCTGTATAAAAGACACCTGTCCACACACGCAATCAAACAGACTCCAACCTCTCCACAATGACCAAGACCAGAGAGCTGTGTATGATAAAATTGTAGACCTGCACAAGGCTGGGATGGGCTACAGGACAATAAGCAAACAGCTTGGTGAGAAGGCAACAACTGTTGGAGCAATTATTAGAAAATGGAAGAAGTTCAAGATGACGGTCAATCACCCTCGGTCTGGGGCTCCATGCAAGATCTCACCTCGTGGGGCATCAATGATCATGAGGAAGGTGAGGGATCAGCCCAGAACTACACGGCAGGACCTGGTCAATGACCTGAAGAGAGCTGGGACCACAGTCTCAAAGAAAACCATTAGTAACACACTACGCCGTCATGGATTAAAATCCTGCAGCGCACGCAAGGTCCCCCTGCTCAAGCCAGCGCCCGTCTGAAGTTTGCCAATGACCATCTGGATGATCCAGAGGAGGAATGGGAGAAGGTCATGTGGTCTGATGAGACAAAAATAGAGCTTTTTGGTCTAAACTCCACTTGCCGTGTTTGGAGGAAGAAGAAAGATGAGTACAACCCCAAGAACACCATCCCAACCGTGAAGCATGGAGGTGGAAACATCATTCTTTGGGGATGCTTTTCTGCAAAGGGGACAGGACGACTGCACCGTATTGAGGGGAGGATGGATGGGGCCATGTATTGCGAGATCTTGGCCAACAACCTCCTTCCCTCAGTAAGAGCATTGAAGATGGGTCGTGGCTGGGTCTTCCAGCATGACAACGACCCGAAACACACAGCCAGGGCAACTAAGGAGTGGCTCCGTAAGAAGCATCTCAAGGTCCTGGAGTGGCCTAGCCAGTCTCCAGACCTGAACCCAATGGAAAATCTTTGGAGGGAGCTGAAAGTCCGTATTGCCCAGCGACAGCCCCGAAACCTGAAGGATCTGGAGAAGGTCTGTATGGAGGAGTGGGCCAAAATCCCTGCTGTAGTGTGTGCAAATCTGGTCAAGAACTACAGGAAACGTATGATCTCTGTAATTGCAAACAAAAGTTTCTATACCAAATATTAAGTTCTGCTTTTCTGATGTATCAAATACTTATGTCATGCAATAAAATGCAAATGAATTACTTAAAAATCATACAATGTGATTTTCTGGAGTTTTGTTTTAGATTCCGTCTCTCACAGTTGAAGTGTACCTATGATAAATATTACAGACCTCTACATGCTTTGTAAGTAGGAAAACCTGCAAATTCGTCAGTGTATCAAATACTTGTTCTCCCCACTGTAGGTGCCAGTACGATATGTGGTCTAAAACATTCGAAAGACCTGCTCTTTCCATGACATAGACAAACCATGTGAATTCAGGTGAAAGCTATGATCCCTTATTGATGTCACCTGTTAAATCCACTTCAAGGAGACAGGTTAAAGGATTTTTAAGCCTCGGTACAATTGCAACATGGATTGTGTATGTGCACCATTCAGAGTGTGAATGGGCAAGACAAAATATTTAAGTGCCTTAAACGGGGTATGGTAGTAGGTGCCAGGCGCACCAGTTTTGAGTCTGTCAAGAACAGTAATGCTGCTGGGTTTTTCATGGTCTACAGTTTCCTGTGTGCATCAAGAATGGTCCACCACCCAAAGGACATCCGGCCAACTTGACACAACTGTGGAAAGCATTGAAAGTCAACATGGGCCAGCATCCCTGTGGAACGCTTTCGACACCTTGTAGAATTGAGGCTGTTCTGACGGCAAAGGGGGGGTGCAACTCAATATTAGGAAGGTGTTCTTAATGTTTGTTATACTCAGTGTATGTCTGCTGCAGAGAGACAAGCGAGAGCACGAGAAAACACGTTTTGATCAGTCAGGGAACTAAGTGCTGAGAAAATGTTTGATCACTATTTAAAAAGAAGATGGAGAACAAGCTATAGGCAGGTACAGCCGACTAGTGCCAGCTAACGCTACCGAGAGTAGCAAAACCATTTATTTCTTATTAATTACAAATAAACTTGGATATCGATATAATACCATCCAAAAATAATATCGCAATATGTAACTGTATCTATTCGCCCCCCCATCATTACCCATCTCTCCACTGCTCCACTCTTGGGCCAGCTATCTCACTGGAATTGACCCACATCAGCTCCATATCCCTTAAACTGACCTTAACTTAACTCTCTCATAACCAGATGCACAGGGTCAACTGTTAGTGTACTTGAATGGGACATGGGATTTCAATAGTAAAATGTTTCCATAATGTGAAAATATACAATGTTATGCCTGTAATCCCAGTGTGATTTCCCGTAGAGGGGTTAAAGGTGGACAGTAGTGTGGTCATGTCCCCAGACGTGTGGTCATGTCCCCAGATGTGTGGTCATGTCCCCAGATATGCAGCCATGCTTCCAGCACACACCACCAGTCTGTTGGCACACATGTCGACAGGTTTACTTCTGGATTGTTATATCTGAGCAAAGCGCATAAAACACCATATCGCCTAATGAGCCTAGAATAATGGTTTCCTCAGATGCAGGTCAGAACTGACCATTTAGATATATTTGTGCTCTACTGCGGGTGCTTGAACCCTGGTGACATTGAGGACTTGTATCTATGAGAACAATCACTGCTAATGGCTATAGTCAGTGAGTTGGGAAGGACCATATCATCTACTCTGTGTAATCCCTCTCCTCCATCCCCTCTGTCCATACAGACCTTTGTCTCTATCCCTGTTTGTCCCCTCTTTCTCTTTGCTGTTTTCCACCTCTCCTTATAATGTACTATGTCATCTTCCTGACACGCTTTCCTCTGCCCTTCTCTGTCTCCTTCAGGCCCACCATGATCAAGTATGGCATCAACAACATCCGTGAGCTGGTGGGACACAAGGTCAACCTACAGATGGTCTACGACAGCCCTGTGTGTCGACTGGACTCTTAGATTCTGTTCAGGCTTCCACTTGGACAGGCTTACATTACCATACACATCCTATCCAAGGCCCGTGTCATCAGGACCCCTTTGCCCACTAGCAACCATATGAACACTGAACAATCCCACAAAACCTTAATCTACCTTGGCCAGAGACTGACAGAGAGACAGATCTGTCTGTTTGAGAGGGAGGGAAAGAGGACGTACTTTTCTCCTTATAGCTTGTCTGTGGTTCTAGCTGTATTATAGCCGTTGTTTAGCCACATGATACACAGATTATACTTTAAACCTAATTTATGAAACAGTTATAACTCATCTTTGGTCCTAACCAGCAGCTATGCATGTGCTGAGGGGTAGGTAGTGCTAGTACTGTGTTCTCTGCTGATGTGTGCACTACATCAGAGCATAAGGAACTTCACCAGTGAGTCTGTTTTTTCATTTAAACGTTAGGTAGCCGCTGTGCACTTTTCTATTTAATGAAATGCTTGTACAGTAAAGATGCTAACTTGAAGCCCTTTAGCCTTCCATACAAAATCAACTAACTCTGTGCTGTGTCCACTCAGTTCATGAAACAAATTAGAAATGGTCAAATAAAGATGTTTGAAAGTAGCACGATTTACGTCGTCAGTCTAATGTAATCACCATTGGTAATGCTGAGATTTTGTTATTCTACTCTGGCTGTGCCAGGTCCGGTATTAACCTGTCAGAAGAACATTCTTGTTTTCCTCAATCTTGTTGGGGCTGGTGCGTAACGTGAATTGGCGTGTTGAGTGATGTGTGCCAAGGTTTAACCCAGAGGATTTAGGAGTTATTTGTGTCATTCCAGTGAAGGTGGGATTACGAATCACCTTTATCGCCTCTTAAGTCTCATGTCATCGTACACAGGATAGACTTTTAGCTCTGTGTGCTCACAAGAGATAATTGGGTTAACACATTAGAGCACTTTGGTTGTCAGTGTAACCTAAAATAATTTGCTATGGTACTAAATAAAGAGTCAAGTCTTCCTGTTAGTTTTGTTTTAGGCAACGGCACGTTGGATATGTTTTTTTTCTGGTAGCCTAGTTCATCCCCAATCCCTGCAAGATTCTGAATAAATTTGCTGTTGTGAAGAGATGTTCTACACTCTACTGTTATGTATTATGTAAATCTTCCGTCGTCTGAATCACAGAGACTGTACGTTGTAATGCAAATCAGTATCCTGCTGAGGAGCAATATTGAAGTTGTACTTCAGCCATGTGTAATCACTTCACTGGAATTGCTTCTCCTGAATGAACTTGGCACAGCGACGTTGTGGTACATGCAAGTCTGCCTGAGCATCCTGTGCTGTCTTTCGACGCTTACATGGAGCCGAATTTCTGAATTCGGGAGTCTTTAAAAAACCTTGCATGCTATTGAAGCTGACTTGTGGGCCCAGAATAGATGCTGTTGAAAGTTTGTGACAAAGAGAATGATGTTGCGTGCTCTGCCAAGACTGGGAAATCCTGTGTCTACTGCAATAATGGACAGACAGTATTTAAAGGTTGTTTACTTAATCAATTGCAGGAACTCCATAAGTCTTTCTGTTCAGCTAATCCTTCAACGTCTGGAAATAACATTTTAAACCGGAGTCTGGGAGTCCAGCTAAGGGTTCCCCAGAACAAAACAATATATAGACAGTACAGATCAAACAAGTTTCTCCGTAGAAGCTCTAATTCTAGTTGGAACATACTTTTGGATGCAGTTTTATCCTACCAGGTACTAACTATCCTAACTTCACAAAAGAGTCCTAACTATCTTCACAGGCACTGGGATAGAAAAATGCTTCATAGGTATTTGTATCCAGTTTTATAAGCAAATTTCAATTTAGATATATACTTTTTTATCCTGTGCAATCTCATCCTGTGTGTTCATCTGCATCATATCATGTTTGCAGTTTCTAACTTGCAGAAGTTACACTACATACCTAAATCAATAATAACAACCGATGTAATAGCCATTTAGTTTGAACTTGGTACACATATTTACTACTTCATTGAACATCTCAGCTTTGATGTGGTACTGTATAATTGTAGTCCCTTTTCATATTATGTAGATACAGACAGTAAAGTCAAATTCCTCAGTTGGCACAACCAGTGGACAAACCTATTAGCTGGTCCTTAATTGTGTTCACCCTCATAAGCTGATTTCAACTACAAAGCCACATCTGGGAGTTGTTTTGCACACAGTTCCACATATATCACCATGCATGCAATGCTTTGCATTGGTCAGAAAATCTGACATTTCGTCAAGTCGATGATTAATACATTTAGGAGTTCATCAAAACATGATCTACCAAATCCTGAGAGACTTGAAAAAAGCTTTATTTAAAGTAGCTTAGTTAAGATATAGCAATAATCAGTTCCCTTGTTTAGCCTTTACCCTATAGGTCTCATTATTTCCCTTTGATCATTTGACTTTGCTCTTGAAATGAAGCAGCTCTAGATTTATATTACAGAGGAATAGCAGTTTTTAGAGGCCCCCAAATCCCTTCATGTTTTGATGGATACTGAAGCAGTATTTAAATGTTATATAAGAAAGGGGGCTGGTGTAGGCAGCTGATGGTGGTAGGTTTGGGATGAAACATGGCAAATCCTTTTCCATTCGGATCATTCTGGATCATTTTGAATGTGTTGCACATCTTTAAATCATCTTCTCATGGCAATAGCCATTGATTAACCCCTATCCCTTCATGGTCCATTCAGTCGACCAGGGGTTCTTAAACTTGTTCAGCTTGAGACACAAATGAGAAACTGACCGTCCTCCCATGACCCAAATTAAGAATAAATAGTGTGTGATTGTAGATGTATTCTCATAACTCGCGACCCACCTTTCACATACCCAGGGCCCACTCAAGGTCCCAAGCCATAGTTTAATTAAGAAACCTTGCAGTAGACAAATCTACGTGTGTATACAGGATGATACTGTATAGCACCAGCATGAAAGTTATCTTCAAACTCTCCTTTGTCAAGCTTTGGTTGCTGTGTGGTGTTAACATTTCAACCCATTTAGTTGTCTTGTTAATAACCTTAAGTAGGTCTGTTGAGTCCTGTAACATGCTTGGTGTAATCAGAATCAACCAGTGACCACAGGACTGGAGGGAGTTGGTGCTGGCTCCTTTCAGATCTCGCTGGGGAGGGAGTTAGAGTGCCCAGGCCAGGGGCTGCTGTCTATGGCCAGGGCAGCAGGGCTGTTGTTGTTGCCGGTGCCATGGGTGGGGAAGAAGGGGATGTAGGGGATTGCAGGAAACAGCAAAGGGCTGCCCGGGAGGCTCTCATCCAGGGGCATGGGGAAGCCCACATCATCTGTGTCCCACACGTGGAAGGCATTGTGGGTCAGGACTATGGGGGGGTGTCTGGCAATGAAGCACTCCGGGTTTCTGTTCTTCTCTAGGTCCTCCTCAGTGGGGCCAAGAAGACATTCTGATGAAAGGGGTAAACAGAGGGGACACTGGAGATCAGCACATTTGCTTCAGGACTGGTGCCCCTGATCATCTGTGTTAGCTAGTCATGTTGCCATTTTGCATAGAAAAGCTTAGGCTTATGCCTATTTGTCACAAGTTATTTGGTACACTTATACATTGTGATGGAACAGCCTAACAACTACATAGATTAGTTACATTTCCACCTTATTTTCGAACATTTTAAGTTCATACCTGTTATATCAAGGGCCAGGTCCTTGATCAGATGTCCAACAATAGCATAGGCGACTCCTACCACTACCAGTGCTGCAATCAGCAGATAGACCACTGCCTTTGGCAACGGAATGAGGTCCCGGACTGCCGGCTTATACTCCTTGTACAGCGGGTCTTCCGTCCCGTCTAGTACGTCGAATTTGTAGACTAGTGGGGAAGCATGTGCCTCATCATTGAAATTGAAACTGGTGAAATTGAGGGCATTCATTATGGAAAAGTAGCCTAAGCGATATAGCACTAATGATGATAAACGCGCTGATGTCCGGAGATGAGGCAATTTTCTCTCCCCCACAACACCAAGACAAGGACTTGATTGATGGTGAGTCTTGTATCCGTGCAACACTCAAGTCTCAACTTCTTTGATGTCTCAGTTCGAATAATCCTAAAGGGTATTGAAAAGCACGAAACATGTATGTATATATGTTAATATCTCAGTGGATTTGGAGGTGAACACAACTCCACCAAATATAGTTTTAATTTATGGAGATATTACTTCCAAACGATTTCAAAACCATTTGGACAGTACAAGCGTTAGCCGCTTACCTTGATTTTGGACGATTTTGGACGACTGCTGTTTTGATGAAACTGGCTTTGCTTATATTTTTTTTAAAGGTCCCTAAATTGGAGAAAAAACGTTTGGATGTCTATCTGAAATGAATTTCCATTTTCATAAATCAGTCCCCCTGGAGCTTCCTTTGACGCGCTTCTTTGTCTCTGTCCTTGGTGCTGAAATTAGCCCAACCAACTTTCACGTTTTAGTAAACAGTAGTATTTCTAGACCGCCCACTGTTCATCACTCAAGTGATAAACTTTATCCCGCCTCCACTTAAACAGCCAACCCGTATCAGCTAGATGTAGTTGATAATGTTCCCTTAATTCTATAGTTGATGGATTTACATTACCAAGAAATGTTGTCTCCTTAAATGTACTAAGGACACATGGCGTGAAGATCCTCATGCCAAATAGAACCTTTCCAGGAGATAGTTAATCGACACACGATCGCATATAGTGGGCCTATTTGGTTAATTAATGTTGTTTAGGAAATATTGAAGAGCTTTTCATATTCAATATAAGCATACTATCATCTTTGAAACATGTACTGTAGTTGTTTATCTCCACTAGATTATTTTAGAGGAAATATACTTCTCCACTCCACTGGGCATAATTCAGGGCACAGCCCTGCCCTTTGACCTTCAATGCTTTCCCACCATAGACTGGATTAACTGCTAGTTTCACTAGCAGTGCTAATTGTAAGAAGATTTTGAAACTCATCCTCATAAGCCAAATCCTAACTGGAAATATGCATATAGTTAATGTGGCCTCATGGCCTCAATGTGTCAATGTAGGCTGTCCTTATCAAATAAATACATTATTATTAGGCTACGTGTTAAAACGAATAATTTCTACCAAAATAGGAGCTACATTGGTTCATGTTTAGTGACTGACTTATATTTCCTTAGGTAGAGAGCAGGCTTGGGCATGTATCGGATTTATTTGTTTCATAATTCCCCATTTCAAAGCAGTAGTAGACATGCAAAGAAGCAGAATCTGAAGAGATTAGAGGTTTATTCCCTTTGAGACAAGCCTTTATCTGCCCACCCCATGTTCCTCATTTCCTGATGGATTTAACTTCTTCCTGTCTCCTCTCTTTTTCTGTCTTGTTTTTCAGTTTGCTGATCACTTCTGTTTAAATCCCACTGGCATTACCGCAGTAGGCCTAATCTCAGATATCAAAAACTTTTCACAATGGCTGAGCTCAGATGGATGTACTTTAAAGTTTGTTTGATCACACAAAGTTCATCCTGAAAATACCCGATCTCTGGTGCTCTATCTAAATGTTTTTCTCCCACTGTCTTGACCGGACTCCAGCCTCACAGTTAACAATTCATTTGATTATGTCATATGTTTGATGATAAAATGTGTATCTTTGATCATTTAAAAAAAGAATATGCATTCAATCATTCAGAATGCGTGTCGGTGCATGATGCAGTATTGTTCCGAGTCGACGTTGACACTAATTGAACAAACGACCAGTTCACAGCACGTGTCCTCCAGAACCCGTTTTTCGCGCGCAATTTTCGAGGTGGCCAGACATTTCTGACTGAAACTTTTATGACACAGTGCAACTGAATAATATTATTTTGGGGGGTAAGTAGCCAGCAACAGTATTTTGTTGTTTCCAATGGAGTTTCGCTAAATATTCCTAATATTTTGGTTGCCACCATTTACCCTTGACAAAACTCGAGACTGGATACCTATTTGGTTTTGTCATGATCAGATCAGACTGAGGGGTTAGCTTTATGCCTAGCTAGGCTAGCTGGCCAACATAGCCCAATGTAACTATTAAGTTAAAGTAGCTGAGTCAGAGAAGGTTAGAGAAAGTGGTTTTGGTTGAGTTGTTACAGAATTAGCTAACTTCCATATCGGTTGCATTTATTTTTCCTATGCAACATTTTGCTCATAGAAAATGTCCCAGCTCTTCTTTGGAAAGCCAGCCCCTACCTTTCAGTCTACACCAAAACCTGGTCATCATCATCCCTCATCACCCAAGGTAAATGAAGGAAAATATGAGACTGTCCAGCTCAACTCTGAATGACTGAGATCTTGCACCTGTGAATCCTTTGCTACTTATTTTTGACAACTGTACACTTTTTCAATGTATACTGGACAGATCAGAAAATGTTATGGTTTGATTGACATTTGTCCCTGTATCCTTAGGACCCTGAACAAGGACATGGGCCAGACCAGGACATCCCTGATGAGACATTTTCGTTTGTGACACTGGACGAAAGCCATCGACAGCAAAGGTATGGAGTTACTGGGTTTAAAGCATTATTAATTGTGTTCTGTTAAGTATTTAACGTTTTTTTTTTATGGAAGTGAGGACTCCGGCATCGACATTTCAAGCATCTCCAATAGACGTAATGTACACAATAGTACTTCCAGCGAGCTCCCAGGTGAGGAGACTACGACTGCTCTCAGTTCAACGATAGAGGAGATAGGGAAGAAGGCCCAGGATCTGATAGAGAGAATAAACCAGAGCCGAGCCATGGACCAGGAAATCATGACCACCTTTGAGAACAAGTTAATGAATAAGGTATCACTGTCCTACTGTTGAGTAAAAAGTACATGGTCATATTTTTTTGTAGTTAAAAAAGAATGCATTGAGATTACAAGTCTAGTTTAATGTTTATGTGGAGTGTGACTGTGACTAGTATGTATATGCGCATGTGGGTTCCTCCCCAGGTGAGTGAGGTGTGCCAGCAGGTGAAGGAGCAGATGTTCAGCAGCTATGAGGAGCATGGCCATGGGATGGAGGCCAATTTACAGGAGCTGTCTGAGGTGCTGGAGAGGAGCAGTCAGCTCAGTATGGAGCTGCAGGGAGCCAGTCGGACCTTGTCAGCCATCAACAACAGCCTGCAGCAGACGGCTGAGAACTGACATCTACCCAGCCATTCATTTATTTAAACTGCCTTACAGCATCCCGACTTCTGGGAGGTCTAGAATAATTAAAGCAATGCCTTGTGTTTGTTTGACTGTGGTATATGTCTAATAGGACATAAAACAGTGGTTGTAAACTGAGCAGGTGTTGGAAGAAACTTTTGTTTATTAAATTATTTATTACATAACTAGTGTGGATATTTTTGTTCATACCTATGGCCAAATAGCATTATAGAACATCATATTTAATGAGCAAGAATATACGCTTGTCCCCAGTTTAGAATCCAAAACATTCATGCCTATGGGTCAGTCCACCAATTCAGTGCCTTTGGAGAAGTGTAGCTTGGTAAAAAAAAAAATGACATGCTGTCATAAAGAGCAGAGAACTTCATTAAAAAAAGTTTTTCTATCAAAAGACATTAAATAAAAATAAATACTATAGTAAGAGCATATTAAGTGCCAAATAAAGTAACAGGGTTGATGACTTCTTAAAGCTGCCATAAATTCCCTTGTGACGGGGAATGGAAGCTTGTGTGCAGAGTGGCAATTGAATGCAAATTTCACCCAACAAATTAAATTAAAACATTTCTAGCCTGTCTATCCATGGGTAACAGGGTTGACGTGTTATGCTTGATCCACTCAGTTTTCTACCAGAAAATTGTCAGAGTAGACCCTGCTTTTACACTATGATTTGACAATTAGATGTTCAATGTTTTGAAAAAAATTGAGAAAACGAGTTCAGTTCACATAAGTGTTGACGTTAAAATGTACAGATAAATTAATAATCACATGAAATAAATATTTGCAAATTACCTTGTCAAAGCAACAAACTAATTACAGCTTCACAATGATGGTGAAAACTTTTGAGGTTAAGTGCGTTAAAATCTTCCAGAAGTCACAGAGTGCACAGAGAGGCATGTCAAAGTACTGAATTTAGGCAATTTAGCAAGTCTTTATTCATAATAGAAATCTGATTTATTGAATACTCCATGTGATCTATATTAAAGGGCACTTCATTTAATGTAACAGGCTTTTAAAATTCAATAGTGGTGCACAATTTCTATATCAAAGGGAAGCAAAATACACTTTTCATGGAATACCACCCCCCATCTTTTTTGATTCACTTTATTAAAACACTCCATGTTACTTCAAATAGGAACATTCAAAACACTACCACGAAATGAAGGATGAGTAATCCAAAAATCCCCCAACCACTCTGGATTAAATGGACCACCTGTTCCTTTATAAACAAGAGACTAATTTAGCATTAGATAGTGAGCATTACTACAACGCTATTACTTTGCCAGCAAAAGGAAATTGCAATGGCCATTAAAGTACTGCAATAAGAGTTATTTGTGAAAAGCTTGAATTAACCTTTGACATTGCAATTCAAACCAAGCATAACATTTAGATCTGTTGAGTTCTGAGGAGCAAACTTAATAAAGTGCAAACAGCATTCATTGTCCTGTACCCCAAAATACAAATCTCTCTGATCTGCCTAAATGGTAAGTCACAAATACAACTATTCAATTACAAAAAAGCAATGGTATGATTATTTAAACTGTTTTAATTTAACTTCAATTGATTTAACTTTTTTTTTTTTAAACTAACAGTAAATGCAGTATCATTTATTTTGCATTCAATTACCAATAACTGGTCATTAGTCCCGTGTAGCTCAGTTGGTAGAGCATGGCACTTGCAGCGCCACGGTTGTGGGTTCGATTCCCACGGGGGACTAGTATAAAAATGTATGCACTCACTACTACTGTAAGTCGCTCTGGATAAGAG
Source organism: Salvelinus fontinalis (assembly GCF_029448725.1). NCBI lineage: Eukaryota > Metazoa > Chordata > Actinopteri > Salmoniformes > Salmonidae > Salvelinus > Salvelinus fontinalis. The sequence continues at coordinate 17,584,570 of NC_074698.1, forward strand.
CGTCTGCTAAATGACGTAAATGTAAATGTAAATCACAGTTCTAAAAACTCAGGACATACGTATGGATCGTGACCTCATTTTAAAATGTTTGTCCAACAACCATTTATTACAAATGTTGTGAGGAAACAAGCGATTCATTCTGAACCATCTTACCTTCCACCGTATAGAAACTATTACAAAAACATTGTAGTCAGAAATTGTCCAAACTAACCAGTAAGTACTAGGGTTTTATGACAGAGTAGAAAAATAGCTTTGTTTTTCAAATTGAAATAATTACACTCGTGAATTGTCCATGAGATCGATGATAGACTTGCCTTTAAAACCCGACCTGGTCTTTCGCATAAAATAAAGATTTAGGACTGGTTTCCCGGACATAGACTAAGCCTAGTGCTGTTCTAAAAAGCTATTTCAATCTAATTTCTCCATTCAGCATGCTTTTTAGTCCAGGACCAAGCTTAATCTTTGTCCAGAAAACCAGCCCATATTCTACAAACTCAGAGAAAGGAAACATTAGCGTTACTGTAGAAGACAAGCCATCAAAGCAGTGTAGAACTACTTGTCCTTTGTTTAAGGAACAGATTGACTTGAGGTTTCTGATAGTGGTCTGTTTGAGCACTAGCAGCAGGCAGTTAGTTATTAACAGTGAAAGACTGCAGTCCAGTGATGGCTCTGCCCAGAATCAGGGCATGGATGTCATGGGTACCTGGAAGACAAAGAAAACAATATAAGGAACCATGTGGAACAGTTAAATAGTGCTGATGCTGAAGTTGAGCAAATATATAAGGATACATAGTTTCAAGAGGAAAAACTCTTGGAAAATGCAATGGTTTTCCCATATGACCTATTTATTTATTTTAAATGACATATTACTGACCTCTACTGGTGAGGAAATATATCATGATAAAACAGTTTTGCTTCCACATCCATAGCAATGACACATCCATATCCTCTTAGACCTGGTTATGGCCTTCTTTCTCCTCACCTTCGTATGTGTTGACGGCCTCCAGGTTCATAACATGGCGGATGATGTGGTACTCGTCAGAGATGCCGTTTCCTCCCAGCATGTCTCTGGCCTGCCGGGCGATGTCCAGGGACTTCCCACAGCTGTTCCTCTTTAGCATAGAGATCATCTCAGGGGCTGCCCTGAGGGAGGAGAGAAGAAGACATATGAGATAAGTCTCCTCCTCAGGTTCTATTCTGAAACAACCAGAAATTGTACTTCCCCTATGGTGTGTAGTTCTTTGTTAAAAAGTGGTGTCACACTACAAGACGATCATGTCACATTTCCAGTTCCCTCTTACTTTTTGGCGTCGATGAGTCTCCCCAGCTGTAGACAGGCCTGCAGACCAATGGTGATTTCTGTCAACATGTCAGCCATCTTTTTCTGCATCAGCTGGTTTCTGGCCAGGGGTACTCCGAACTGGATTCTGAGATTAACAAATATCACGAGTAGCAGAACATCTTAAGTTCACTCAGAAAAGCTGAGAAAACAAAATAAGATTCAAGAGCTACAGACTTTTGCTCGGTCCTGCTCATCCAAAACAACATCTCATACCAATAGTAGCCGCAGAATCCTCACCTGTCTAGTGTGTACTGACGAGCTGCGTGGAAGCAGAATTCTGCAGCACCTAGTGAACCCCAGGCGATGCCATACCGGGCATTGTTCAGGCAACCAAAGGGACCCTAGAGCCAAAGAGAACAGACAAAACATTTATACCAACAAGATTAAAACAGCCTTATAAGAAAGTCTGGCCATCCACATAAAAGTCAGTACATGACAGTGGTATCCTAGCCTCTACTCACCCCCAGGCCAGAGACTTTGGGCAGCAGGTTCTCCTCAGGAACCTCCACCTCGTCCATGATGATCATGCCAGTGGCAGACGCCCTCAGGGAAAACTTGCCCTCGATCTTGGGTGTGGTGAAGCCCTTCATTCCGCGCTCCAGGATGAAGCCACACACCTTCCCATCGTCACACTTGGCCCAGACCACAGCGATGTCCGCCACAGGGGAGTTGGTGATCCTGACGAAGGTGAAGGAGATGAGGGAAGGCATTGTAATTTAGGGAGAAGCTATTTTATCAGTATGCTACAGAGTGAGCCTGGTTTCTAGGGCTATATGAGGACAGTTATGCATAAGTTTCACAAGACGTGATGGTAGAATTGAGCAGAACCACGTACTCAATGTCAAACTAAGCATTTGGTTGAAGTTGTTGAAGCTGCATTTCCCCAGAGGAAACAGTGTTACATTAAATATATAAAACATGAACTACAGGCCCAGGTTACCAATTAATATGTATTTATTCAGTGTTAAGCTTACGCAATGTGAGGGCCAATGCACTCAATGGTTAAGTATACAACCACAAAGTCCAGTTCAGTCACTGCTGACGTCTCTCAGTTCAGAATCATAACACTCTGTGAAACCAGAGTAAAGGGGAACTGAGGGGAACCTAATATTCATGCACCTAGCATGAATATATTTGTGAACAGCACCACCCTGTGGACTAGTATACAGAGTGAAATGTTGTTTACAATTTAGATAAGAGCTAAACCACTTGATCTTGGGTTTATTATTTGAAAAATACATTTAAAAATAAATATACTCTTATGAACACAAAAACTCTAATGACGATTTCTGTATAATAGAAAGCACATATTCCTATTCTTCAGAAATTTTGGAAGTAGCCTATTCTTGATGTTTCATGAATAGGTAGCCTTTTCAATCAGTAGAGGAATGCATTCCAAGGTGTTGAGACAAAGGTAGCTTTCATCAATGTTTGTGGTCTGTAGGCGTTTGTTCTGTTATATGATCCATTGGCTATTTATAGGAAGCAATTCCAAGGTTCTTTGCATGGGCTCAAACTCAAAACCCTGAGTACATCACATCAAACCATCAAGGTTCTCCTAATGCCTGCTATCCAGCTACACACATCTCTGTCCAGTCAGTCCTGAAGTCCTCATGCTCATGGGGTGATGAACTGTTTCCCTCACTATGTAGTAGGGCTGGGAATTGCAAGGGACCTCCCGCTACGCTATTAGCACGATCCTTAGGTGCCGTTACGATATGTATTGCAATTCTCATGTATTGTGATTCAAAACTGCGATTTTATGTTCCAAACATATCGCTCACTATTTGTCTGCTACAGAGAGACAAGAGAGCATGAGAAAATTTGTTTTGATCAGTCAATAAGTGCTGAAGACATGTTGGCTCACTATTTAAAAAGAAGATGGAGAACAATCTATAAGATGAAAAATACCAGAGTTTTGGTGCAGGTACAGACAACTAGCACTATTTGGCAAAAAAAATAATACAAATAAAATTATACATATATATATATATACAGTGGGGAGAACAAGTATTTGATACACTGTCGAATTTGCAGGTTTTCCTACTTACAAAGCATGTAGAGGTCTGTAATTTTTATCATAGGTACACTTCAACTGTGAGAGACGGAATCTAAAACAAAAATCCAGAAAATCACATTGTATGATTTTTAAGTAATTAATTAGCATTTTATTGCATGACATAAGTATTTGATCACCTACCAACCAGTAAGAATTCCAGCTCTCACAGACCTGTTAGTTTTTCTTTAAGAAGCCCTCCTGTTCTCCGCTCATTACCTGTATTAACTGCACCTGTTTGAACTCGTTACCTGTATAAAAGACACCTGTCCACACACTCAATCAAACAGACTCCAACCTCTCCACAATGGCCAAGACCAGAGAGCTGTGTAAGGACATCAGGGATAAAATTGTAGACCTGCACAAGGCTGGGATGGGCTACAGGACAATAGGCAAGCAGCTTGGTGAGAAGGCAACATCTGTTGGCGCAATTATTAGAAAATGGAAGAAGTTCAAGATGACGGTCAATCACCCTCGGTCTGGGGCTCCATGCAAGATCTCACCTCGTGGGGCATCAATGATCATGAGGAAGGTGAGGGATCAGCCCAGAACTACACGGCAGGACCTGGTCAATGACCTGAAGAGAGCTGGGACCACAGTCTCAAAGAAAACCATTAGTAACACACTACGCCGTCATGGATTAAAATCCTGCAGCGCACGCAAGGTCCCCCTGCTCAAGCCAGCGCATGTCCAGGCCTGTCTGAAGTTTGCCAATGACCATCTGGATGATCCAGAGGAGGAATGGGAGAAGGTCATGTGGTCTGATGAGACAAAAATAGAGCTTTTTGGTCTCAACTCCACTCGCCGTGTTTGGAGGAAGAAGAAGGATGAGTTCAACCCCAAGAACACCATCCCAACCGTGAAGCATGGAGGTGGAAACATCATTCTTTGGGGATGCTTTTCTGCAAAGGGGACAGGACGACTGCACCGTATTGAGGGGAGGATGGATGGGGCCATGTATCGCGAGATCTTGGCCAACAACCTCCTTCCCTCAGTAAGAGCATTGAAGATGGGTCGTGGCTGGGTCTTCCAGCATGACAATGACCCGAAACACACAGCCAGGGCAACTAAGGAGTGGCTCCGTAAGAAGCATCTCAAGGTCCTGGAGTGGCCTAGCCAGTCTCCAGACCTGAACCCAATGGAAAATCTTTGGAGGGAGCTGAAAGTCCGTATTGCCCAGCGACAGCCCCAAAACCTGAAGGATCTGGAGAAGGTCTGTATGGAGGAGTGGGCCAAAATCCCTGCTGCAGTGTGTGCAAACCTGGTCAAGAATTACAGGAAACGTATGATCTCTGTAATTGCAAACAAAGGTTTCTGTACCAAATATTAAGTTCTGCTTTTCTGATGTATCAAATACTTATGTCATGCAATAAAATGCTAATTAATTACTTAAAAATCATACAATGTGATTTTCTGGATTTTAGATTCCGTCTCTCAGTTGAAGTGTACCTATGATAACAATTACAGACCTCTACATGCTTTGTAAGTAGGAAAACCTGCAAAATCAGCAGTGTATCAAATACTTCTTCTCCCCACTGTATATATATCTTCAAAAATAATATTGCGACATGTAACTGTATTGATTTCTTCCCCCGTCACTACTATGTAGTGAAGTACAGTCTCCCAGTTCTACTCACCAGGTCTTGGAGCCAGTGAGAGTGAAGGTGCGGCTGGAGGGGTTGAACTTAGCCCGGGTCTCCATGCCACCGGGGTCACTGCCGTGGTTGGGCTCAGTCAACCCAAAACAGCCCAGGATCTCTCCACGAGCTGGGAGGTAGAGGACGCATTACAGGACAAATACACCCAGATATAAACAGGATTGTGCATCATTTAAGATGAGGCCTAAGGGATGTGGATGTCCCCTCCTCCTTACCCAGCCTGGGCAGCCACTTCTCCTTCTGCTCTTCGGTACCGTACGCGTAGATAGGGTGCATGACCAAGGAGGACTGCACACTCATGACAGAGCGGTAGCCGCTGTCCACCCTCTCCACTTCCCTCGCGATCAAACCGTAGGCCACATAACTCGTCCCAGCACAGCCATAGCCTGGTCAAAGTGTGGAGGGTGAGAGAACACATCATAGGCAATAACCTCCAAACAAACAGTAGGCCTACATTAAAAGGAAATTAAGTGAATCTACATCCAATTATCTAATTTACATTATATATATTTAAATGCTTCTGGCATCACACATATAGTTGATTCTGAAAAACAAATAGCCTTTAACATTTTGTGATCAAAATGACCAGTCCATTTCACAGAAAACAAAATCCCTCGTTGAAAGCTTTCAGAGAATGATATAATCCCCAGTGAGTTTACAGGTAAATTATCCATTTCAAATTATACGTTTATAAAACATGTACCAGTAGCCTGTCACTCAAGTGAAAATAAGAAAACTGTAAGAAATACAGAGTTTAAGTGATAAAAAAAAACAGCCAACCACGTTTCCCACCCCTTCCCATCCCGCTCACCAGTTTACAGAGTCAAGTATATTTTTCCAAGCCTCAATTGTTCCTTGAGTAGCACCATTCATTCTCGCTGTCGATAATTCTAATGTTATAACTTCTAACAGTAACTGTATCCACTGGCGAATTGGGAGAGAGTGAGGTGATTACCATCTAAGAGCCAATAATCATCTCTGATTGATTGAGAGATTCAAGGAGCTATCATCAAACATTGAATATTTACATTCATGCACATCACACTTGTACCTTTGCCCCAGAAGCAAGGCACTCCCACAGCATATGGAGTTGGGGCCAATTTCATCATAAAACATTTCCTTGGTGTTAAATACAGTCTGTGAACAAACTTAAAAATGTATAAATTGATGGTTTGGATTACGGGATAATTTTTTCTCTCTCCATATTCTGTTCCCAGTTAAAGGGTTGTTCAGATTCAACAAGATCTGTGAACCAAACTGTTTTAATAGCTAGCTCAGAATGAGCTTTCCAAAAGTTGCTTATATATTATAGATATGAGTCCTTTCGAGAGCCCAGATAATTTATTTATAAATCCCATAATTGGAAGGTTCGGTAGTTGGGTTTCCCAAGGGACTCCATAGGCCAGCATAGCTGACCTAAGTTGTAAATATAGAAAAAAATGATTTACCTGGTAATGTGTATGTATTTCAAATCTTGGAATGTTCTCAAACCATTACTGTCCATGATATCAGCAAGGCCACCCTCCAGATCGCAAAGGTATTGACTCACCTTTAATGGTTGGGCCCAGGACACCCAGCTCCCCCATCTCTGACACAATGTCTCGATGGAACACTAAGAAAGACAAAACAGGCAGCATGATATGTTGACATGGTTTGCAAAACTGACAAAATTCATAATATTGACATTCCAACTTAAAGGGCAAAACTGATCCTTAAGGGTTCCTTCCTAGGTTATTGGCATGAATAGCTCAATGGGCCCTGCCTGAATGATGGTGTCTCAAAAGTCAGACCCACCTTCGTTTCTGTTGGCCATCAGAATGCGGGGCATGAGTTTGTCCTGACAGTAATCACGGAACGAGTCTCGGATCATGATCTCGTCTTCAGTCAGCTGACCCTCCAGCTCCAGGCCATCCCGCCAGTTAAACTGAACCTTGGCTGGTGGTTCAGTAGAGAAGGAGCAGAGAAGCACAACTGAATAGTCATCAGACCCCAAAAATAATAAAAGAGCAATATATGTATGATTGATCTGAAAGGAGTTGATATCGACATACGTGCTTTAGCCTTCTCACTAGGTTTCTCTGCATCTGTGGAAAGGACACAGATTGAGTACTTCCCCTGACAAATAGAGGCATGATGATTGTAAGAATGGCTTTGTAAAACTGCTACCATTGTGTTCTCATGATGGCAAGGTCATTATTGAGTAACGTTATACCCTTTTGTGCAGGCGCTGCTGATCCCTGTGATCTTGATGCTGAAATGATGGCACATCTCTGGGGGTTGACCAGCAGACGGCACACAGCGCTTCTCAGTGCCATGAGGGGTAGCTAGATTTCTATGAGAGAAAACAAGGAGAAAAACGTTTTAGAAGAAAATAATCCATAAAACAATGCAACAAACTCAAATAGTTGTCATTTCAAAGACATAATAGGTTATAACTTTTAACAATCATGTCATTTGAGAGAGCAGGTGGAGAAAGCAACTAGCAAATTGAACTCACGTAGCTGCATTGGATAGTTTGAGAGGAGAAATTAGTCGTGATTAGTTTCGAGAATGTTGAAAGAGAGATGTGTTGGTTGGCAAACAAGTTGTTACACAAGATAACATTAGCACTAGCAGGTAGCGATCCCAACTATTTATACAGTAGCTAGCTAGGTAGCTAGTTAGATAAATGTCGATCTGGAGGCAACTGAAACTTGGCAGCTATTAACACACCTCACCGTGTGTTGGCCACGTTAGTTGAGGTTAAAATATCTGCTGCAGGCAGATCAATTAATACTATTAGAAGGTTTACGTTAGCTAGACTAGCTTGAAAGTCAGTCTTGCTCTAGTATCAAGCTGTAAAAGCATAGTATCGAGTTTATTTACTTGACACGAGCACAAACTTCCTGTTTCATCAATGTCCCAAATATGTTGGCTAACTTCAATACATAGACTGACCTGTAATTTACCGTGCTGAAGATCCGTGACCCAGGCCTCCGTAGTCCTTTCCAAATTGACAAGGTAGAGGACTTCAACACGGGCACCTGCGTAAAGTAGGTCAGGAATGGTTAGGTTCTGTCGCCATTTTGAATGTGGCAAATGGACCTTGATCCACATTTAGTATGAAATAAAATGTTAATGGTATGTCTGGAACCAAATGTAAATGATAGTGGGAAGAAAATTACTATGAAATTCAAATATATGTTTTTTTGTGCAAAAGCATTGCTCGTTTTTTTCTCTCTTTTCACCACTCCCCATGGCTGCTTTCTAGTGTCTCTCCATGCTGTAGCGTAGTTTTTGACTAAGCTCTGATTGGTTTATTGACGGGGGCGTGTAGATTCAAGGCGTGGCTATGAGAGAGTTATTTTCATCTATTGACCACATTCATGTTCACAACTATTTTCAGAACGTAGGGATAGTGGTGGAAAAAGTACCCAATTGTCATACTTGAGTAAAAGTAAAGATACCCTAATAGAAAATGACTGAAGTAAAAGGGAGAGTCACCTAGTAAAATACAACTGGAGTAAAAGTCTAAAAATATTTGGTTTTAAATATACTTATGTATTTTGAATTTATTTTATTTAACCTTTATTTAACTAGGCAAGTCAGTTAAAAAATATATATTTAAATAAAAAAACACATTCTTATTTACAATGACGGCCTACCAAAAGGCAAAAGGCCTCCTGCGGGACCGGGGCTGGGATTAAAATGTAAAATAAATTAAATAAAAATCTAGGACAAAACACACATCACGACAAGAGAGACAACACAACACTACATGAAGAGAGACCGAAGACAAGGATATAGCATGGTAAAAACACAACATGACAACAACATGGCAGCAACACAACATGGCAGCAGCACAACACAGCACAAAACATCATTGGGCACAAAAATGATTGGGCATAGACAACAACACGAAGGGCAAGAAGGTAGAGACAACAATACATCACGCAAAGCAGCTGCAACTGTCAGTATAAACAGTTAATGTAATTGCTAAAATATGCTTAAGTATCAAAAGTAAAAGTATAAATCATTTCAAATTCCTTATATTAATCAAACCAGATCATTTTCTTGTTTTTTTTATTTGTGGATAGCCAGGGGCACACTCCAACACTCAGAAACAATTTATAAACGAAGCATTGGTGTTTAGTGAGTCCTCCAGATCAGAGGCAATTAGCGATGACCAGGGATGTTCTCTTGATTAGTGCGTGAATTGGAAAATGTTCTTGTCCTGCTAAGCATTCAAAATATAAGGTGTATTTTTGGGTGTCAGGGAAAATGTATTTTTTTTATTTTTATATATACCCTTTATTTAAACTAGACAAGTCAGTTAAGAACAAATTCGTATTTACAATGACGGCCTACACTCGCCAAACCCGGACCACTTGTGCTCTGCCCTATGTATGGAGTAAAAAGTACATTATTTTCTTTAGGAATGTAAAGTAAAAGTAAAAGTTGTAAAAAAATATAAATAGTAACGTAAAGTACAGATACTACTTCAGTAGTACTTTAAAGTACTTTACATCACTGCATATGGACCTGTCAAGCTGATAAAAACGATTGTAATTTATCATAGCATACATTAACTTGACTATGACTTGGAATGTTTTACCTGTAGATAACAATTAAACATTGAGTCACTACAGTCTGATTACTTGAGCAACCACTTTCATGACTTTTCCCTTCTCTCTGGATCATAAAAGGAGGATAATTTTCATATTATTCTAAGATGTTGGGTCCTGACTTTACCAGTAGAGTGCAGCACATTGGCATTTGTGTAATGAGCTCAATGTAACATGCACTAATATGATAGAGTATAATAGAGATATAATACTCTACAAAGCTCATTGAAGATTTGTTTCTGATTGTTGTTAATTAAGTGTGCAAAGAAATGTTGATTCCAGACATGCACCTACCCCATCCCACATTTAGAAAAAGGTCTATAACTAAATGAGAATTAAATAAATTAATAATTGAAAAAAATCCTGTGTGACACTTAGCCGAAGCAGTATGCTGTTGAAAGGCCCTAAGGAATCCTGTAGTGAGATGCCCATTTAGGTAAGACATTTACATTTACATTCAAGGTACCAGCCATGCTGAGACAGAAACAAACTGACATGGTGTATAGTCACTGGGTGTTATGCTGAATTATGTAACTTTTTTTACCAGGAGAGTCACACATTTTGAACAATAGCAACGTTGATATGGTGCCAATGTGATGCCTTCCAGTGTAATGAAAATGTAATTGTTTGCCAGTCATCTGAGTCGGATATATAGGCACCAATTCCAGCATTCTTTTTTCTTTTGTAAACAATATTTTAACTTGACTGCACGTCCAACACAGTTCTTACAAATGTATTGTGTAGTTCAATTAATCTGATAAATTAGAAAACATTAGCCCATTGACGTAGCCTAACTCAATCAACTTTTCTCTGTCTCCTTTTCAGAGAATAGACAAATATAAATTGACTCTCACAATTCGAGCCATCATTTTCATGCGTAATAGTCTATGCTTGGTCTATGCTTCTGTTTTGGGCTAGTCTACAGATTGCATTGATTAGCCTATGTTGTTGTTGCCTTTCTCACACTCCCACGCCCAGGTCTCATCCCTGTGCCAAACAATGATATTACAGATAAATATTCCATACAATAAATGCACACTTGAATGCAAATACTGTAGCCTATCTCAAATGATCATACAATATGATTCTCAAATAGGATGTGGGTTTCTTTCAATTCTCTTAACATTTTCAGTTAATCAGTAGTAAACATGTAGTTTACTATTGTTAGGGTTAAGCTGTAGTGTCCCTGCTCAGCCTTTGCGTGTTCCGTTGCTACATTCCTCAGCCTGGTATGGCACACTAGAGAACAACTCACCAGCTTTGTGCTGACAGAAATATGACCACCATCCGAATATAGATTAGTTAATTAAAAAATACATCATGGTGGGTCTGAATCTGAATTTATGGAAGATACTGTGTGTATTGTTTCAGCTATTGTCAGGAAAAACCTGGTATTGTAACGGCAGATTTCCTCCTCTTCGTCTGAAGAGGAGGTGTAACAGGGATCGGACCAAAGCGCAGCGTGGTTAGTGTTTATCATGTTTTAATAATGACAAAAACGTGAACACTACAAACTACAAAACAATAAATGTGAAAAACCGAAACAGTCCTATCTGGTGCATAGACACAAAGACAGAAGACAACCACCCACAAACCCCAACACAAAACAGGCTACCTAAATATGGTTCCCAATCAGAGACAATGACTAACACCTGCCTCTGATTGAGAACCATATCAGGCCAAACATAGAAACGTGAAAACTAGACACACAACATAGAATGCCCACTCAGCTCACGTCCTGACCAACACTAAAACAAAGAAAACACAAAAGAACTATGGTTAGAACGTGACAGGTATTCCCTGCAATATAAAGGTGTTGGTCGGTTAACGGATCCAAACAATTGTTGTTCATGTAAGGGAAATGTTTTTTCTTGAAGATATGTTCTCATAATACATTAGTTAATTTATGCTGCCTAAAATGAGCAAGAATCTCTGCTGGAGTAGACGAACTTCTGCCAAAATGATAGAGTCTGACTCCACGCTTGTAATTTGGACTTTAAATATACAGTACCAGTTAAAGGTTTGGACACACCTACTCATTGCAGGGTTTTTCTTTATTTTTTTTATTTTCTACATTGTAGAATAATAGTGAAGACATCAAAACTATGAAATAACACATTGTCACGATCGTCATAATAAGCGGACCAAGGCGCAGCGGAATATGAGTACATCTTCTTTTAATTAGAAGCTACAAACGTTAGTGCATACACCAGCTACAAACGTAAAACATAGACAATTACCCACGAAAACCTACTGTCTATGGCTGCCTAAAATATGGCTCCCAATCAGAGACAATGAATGACAGCTGTCTCTGATTGAGAACCATTCAGGCAACCATAGACTTGCCTAGACAACTATACTAAGCCCAACCCCATACACTCAACAAAACCCCCTATACAATACAAACACCCTATACTAGACAAAACACACAAACATCCCCCATGTCACACCCTGACCTAACTAAACAAATAAAGAAAATCAATATAAACAGAGGCCAGGGTGTGACACACATAAGGAATCATGTTGTAACCAAAGTAGTGTTAAACAAATCAGAATATAAGATTCTTCAAAGTTTGCACACTCTTGGCATTCTCTCAACCAGCTTCATGAGGTAGTTACCTGAAATCCATTTCAATTAACAGGTGTGCCTTGTTAAAAGTTAATTTGTGGAATTTCTTTCCTTTTTAATGCGTTTGAGCCAATCAGTTATGATGTGACAAGGTAGGGGTGGTATACAGAAGAAAGCCCTATTTGGTAAAAACCATGTCCATATTATAGCAAGAACAGCTCAAATAAGCAAAGACAAATGACAGTCCATCAATACTTCAGTCAATCTGGAAAATTTCAAGGACTGAAAGTTTCTTCAAGTGCAGTCACAAAAATCACCAAGCGCTATGATGAAACTGGCTCTCATGAGGACCACCACAGGAAAGGAAGACCCAGAGTTATCTCTGCTGCAGAGGATACGTTCATTAGTTTTACCAGCCTCAGAAATTGCAGCCCAAATAAGTTCAAGTAACAGACACATCTCAACATCAACTGTTCAGAGGAGACTGTGTGAATCAGGTCTTCATGGTCGAATTGCTGCAAAGAAACAACTACTCTAGGACACCATTAAGAAGAAGAGACTTGCTTGGGCCAAGAAACATAAGCAATGGACATTTGACGGGTCGAAATCTCTCCTTTGGTCTGATGAGTCCAAATTTGTGTTTTTGGTTCCAAATGCCGTGTGTTTGTGAAACGCAGAGTAGGTAAACGGATGATCTCTGCATGTGTAGTTCCCACCGTGAAGCATGGAGCAGAAGGTATGATGGTGTGGGGGTGCTTTGCTGGTGACACTGTCAGTGATTAATTTAGAATTCAAGGCACACTTAACCAGCATGGCTACCACAGCATTCTGCAGCGATATGCCATCCCATCTGGTTTGCGCTTAGTGGGACTAACATTTGTTTTTCAACAGGACAATGACCCAACACACCTCCAGGGTATGTAAGGGCTATTTGACCAAGGAGAGGGATAGAGTGCTGCATCAGATCACCTGGCCTCCACAATCACCCAACCTCAAACCAATTGAGATGGTTTGGGATGAGTTGGATCGCAGAGTGAAGGAAAAGCAGCCAACAAGTGCTCAGCATATGTGGGAATTCCTTCAAGACTGTTGGAAAAGCATGTGAAGCTGATTGATAGAATGCCAAGAGTGTACAAAGCTGTCATCAAGGCAAAGGGTGGCTACTTTGAAGAATCTAATTATAAAATATATTTTATTTGTTGAACACTTTTTTGGTTACTACATGATTCCATGTGTTATTTCATAGTTTTGATGTCTTCACTATTATTCTACAATGTAAAAAATAGTAAAAATAAAGAAAAACCCTTAAATGAGTAGGTTTCTCATTTTCACTGTTTGTGTTTTGGTTTTATGTGGGGTTTGCAGGGCCCTGTGAACAGCATGGAGGAGGGATAAGGCGAGGTTTATGGTTGACTTGTTAGCTGTCTCCCCTCTCCAGCCATATGAAAGCTGTTTTTCTTCTTTCCTCCTCACACAGCCCTTTCCTCCCTCTGCCTGTCTTATGATGATTCATTTATTATTTAAAACCCTCTCTTTCATTATCCAATACTTTTCCCACTCTTCCTACCACAATACATTTTACAACCTCAGTATAGGCTACTATTTAGTATACAGCACTGTTTGCCTCTTCCCTCTATACAGGATTTAGGAATGTGTTATAACCCTCATACGAACAAGTAGTCAGGTCAACACCAGAGCAAGATTTTGATGGGAAGAAAAGACAGTTGAGCATCAAACTGCATTGTGGGAATAGTAAGCTGTGACTTGACAGGAAATAAAGTTGAAGACATTCTGTGAAAAGTTGTGGGGTTAATGACCTCTAGCATTATATTGTGACACAAATTACTCTCTCAAATGACTGTCAAATTCAGTGTAGTAGTCTTAAATGAAAATAATGATGGAGGTGCAGATCTATTGGAATCTGACCAGTAGGAAGCATATTTAGTGATAATCAGGTATTATGTGTTTGTGTGGTTATAAATAGTGTAATGATTGTTAAACAGAGGACTTATAGAGGCCCTTCGTTTTTCTTCTTCGCTGTAAGTTCCTTGTGCGTTTGTTTTGCGGTCGTATGAAGTCTTTCTGCATTTCATGGAAATCTGTCAGGGTTTCACATAAGAAGGCGAAGGACAACAAACGTAACTATGGGGAGTTTGACACAGGCTACCACCTTGTAGAAATGAACAGTCCTCACTTGGTTTTAGATTGTATCTGTTTTTATGAAGAAATAGTTTTCAAAATCTCCCCCAGCATTGCTCAACATTCCTTTGACCCTGACTCTCCCATGTGCTAATGTTGTAGATGCGTTCATACGGTTGTAATTGAGGTTTTCATGGTATAACAGGACTGCCTCAGAAATACAGTGGGGTTTAGGCTGCGATCTAACATAGTCATCCCCATTTCACATCATGGAGTAATTTCAGGCCAACACATATCAGGAAACCTCAATAACAGGGGAACTGACAGGATCAGACAGCCTACAGCCCTGTGCAGTCTTAGATTGTGTGTAATTATAAGACATATTTAGGAGAGTGGTTTGAAACTTGTTTCAGAGTCTCTCTGATCTTTATTTCAAGCTCTGGCAAGGTCTAGCTACACTCTTAGAAAAAAGGGTTCCAAAAGGGTTCTTTGGCTGTCCCCATAGGATAACCCGTTCTGTTTCCAGGTAGAACCCTTTTTGATTCCAGGTAGAACTCTTTTGTGTTCCATGTAGAACACTCTGTGTAAAGGGTTCTTCATGGAACTCAAATAGGTTCTGGCTGGAACCAAAAGGGTTCTTTCTACCTAGGACCAAAAAGGATTCTTCAAAGGGTTGCTGCATGGGGACAGCCAATTAACCATTTTAGGTTCTAGATAGCACCTTTCTTTCTAAGAGTGTAGCAATAGTGTAGTGTTGTGCTATTCATTAACATTTGCGTTTGAAGTCCAGTCCAGCTGTTTTCTATTACAACAGCTGTCATCGTGTTCTCACTTCCCACATTGTCGCTTTACTCAACAACTGTATTGAATAAACAGGCATCCCGCTGGGCACACTCTGGTTGAATCAATGTTGTTTCCACAACATTTAAATGAAATTACGTTGAATCAACGTGGAATGGACGTTGAATTGACGTCTGTGCCCAGTGGCATGCCCCTAGGGAAGGAGAAACGTGTTCCCTGCTAGCCCCAATTATTATTGTTTAATCTGCTTGATCATAGTCTGGTCCAAACAGACTCATGTGACTTATTAACCCAATATAAGTTACGTTTTGTTTCCATTCAGACAGCAGACAGCCTGAGTGCTTGATGCTATTAGGGAAAGTTATTAGGGTTATGGGGTCTGAGGAGAAGAGAAGAAGCAGAGGCCAATTCCTGTAATAGTGATGTTGAGTTATAGGACCACCCTCGCTGTTATCATTAGGACTCCCCGTCTATTTGTGTGGTATGCCCTTCCTCTTCCTGACTGGTAGTCATCGCTGTTGGACTAGGCTGCCCTCCCACAGCCTGCCTGGTCTGTCACATCTTGTCACGACTACCAACGAAGTCGGGTCCTCTCCTTGTTCAGGCGGCGCTCGGCGGTCTGCGTCGCCGGTCTTCTAGCCATCATCGATACACTTTTCCTTTTCCATGTGTTTTGTCTTGTTTTTCCTCACACCTGGTTTCAATTCCCTCAATCACTTGTGTATTTAACCCTCTGTTCCCCCCATGTCTTTGTGTGAGATTGTTTATTGTAAGTGCTTGTGCACGTGTGATTGGTGCGCAACGGGTTTTTGTACCCAATATCTTGTTATTTTTATGCCTTTGGTTTTGCTATTAAACTACTCCGGCTATTACCAAGTTCTGCTCTCCTGCGTCTGACTTCCCTGCCACCGGTTACGCACCCCTTACACATCTGGATGTTTGGAAGGTGAAAAACTCCTATACTCTTTGGAATTCTGCATTGTTTTGTAGATTTTTGTAGCTGAATCAGAGCCACGAGTAAGGGGTGCAAAAATAGAGCACTATTTTTGAAATTAGGTTAATTTAGCAGACATTTAGAGAGTGTAATCATGTTTCTTTGTCAATGTTATCAAAACATAGCCAAGTAATCTAATTGATGTTGCCTAATGGGTTGGTGCTGAGGCTCTGGCTTATCTATCTCTGCTATGAGCACAATGGAGAAAACAACAAAGGCAAGACATGAATGGGCGTCTGTTTCAGTGAAGTGCAGTGCTGTCTGTTGTCTCTGAGAGAGTCTCTCACTGGAGTAAATTAGGGAGACAGACAGTAGAGGTGACACTTTCTCCTCAGGAAGATGGGCCTGTTTATCCAGCAGGCTTCAGAAAGTGGAAACTGAAGAAGAGGACATGGTTAGGACTCAGGAGCCTCTTATATTCATTGTTACAGCAGAGTTTTGTTTAGGATTATAGTCCAGAGCAGGTCTCCACTGTGCGCATTCCCCCTGAATATGCCGATTTGGCCCTCGCCTTCTTTTTGGAGAAGGCTCAATTACCACCCCATGACGGGGCGATTGTGCGATAAATCTCCTGGTAGACACTGCACTTCCCAGGAGTCAGTGTATCCCCTCTCACAGGCGGAGACGGAGGCTATGGAAACATATGTGTCCGAATCCCTGCGTCAGTGGTAGGTTAGGTCCTCCACTTCACCCGCCTCCTCGAGTTTCTTTTTTGTGAAGAACAAGGAGGGAGGTCTGCGCCCGTGTATTGACTATTGAGGTCTTAACCAGATCACTGTGAGGTTACCCGCTACCTCTCATAGCCACAGCGATTGAGTCAATGCACGGGGTGCGCTTCTCCACCAAACTAGATCTCAGGAGCGCTTACAACCTGGTGCGTATCCGGGAGGGAGACGAGTGGAAGACGGCGTTCAGTACGACCTCAGGGCATTATGAGTACCTCGTCATGCCGTATGGGTTGATGAATGCTCCATCAGTCTTCCAAGCCTTTGTAGACAAGATTTTCAGGGACCTGCACAGGCAGAGTGTAGTGGTGTATATTGATGACATTCTGATATACACCGCTACACGCGCTGACCATGTGTCCCTGGTGTGCAGGGTGCTTGGTCGACTGTTGGAGCATGACCTGTACGTCAAGGCTGAGAAATGCCTGTTCTTCCAGCAGTCCGTCTCCTTCCTAGGGTACCGCATTTCCACCTCAGGGGTGGAGATAGAGAGTGACCGCATTTCAGCCGTGCGGCCGCATTTGGCCGACTCCCACCACGGGAAAGGAGGTGCAGCGTTTCTAGGATTCACCAATTACTACCGGAGGTTTATCCGGGGTTTTGGTCAGGTAGCGGCTCCCATTACCTCACTGCTGAAGGGGGGACCGGTGCGTTTGCAGTGGTCGCCTGAGGCGGACAGGGCTTTAAGTCACCTGAGGGCTCTGTTTACCTCGGCTCCCGTGCTGGCCCATCCGGATCCCTCTTTGGCGTTCATAGTGGAGGTGGACGCGTCCGAGGGATAGGAGCAGTGCTCTCTCAGCGCTCGGGTACTCCACCGAAGCTCCGCCCTTGTGCCTTCTTCTCGAGGAAGCTCAGCCCAGCGGAACGAAACTATGACGTGGGGGACCGGGAGCTGTTGGCTGTCGTCAAGGCTCTGAAGGCATGGAGACACTGGCTTGAGGGGGCTAAACACCCTTTTCTCATCTGGACTGACCACCGCAATCTGGAGTACATCCGGGCAGCGAGGAGACTGAACCCTCACCAGGCAAGGTGGGCCATGTTTTTCACCCGTTTTGTTTTTTCCCCTTTCCTACAGACCAGGTTCCCAAAACGTGAAAGCAGACGCATTGTCCCGACTGTATGACACAGAGGAGCGGCCCATGGATCCCACTCCCATACTCCCGCCTCCTGCCTGGTGGCACCGGTAGTGTGGGAGCTGGACGCGGACATTGAGCAGGCGTTACGTGCAGAGCCCGCTCCCCTCCAGTGTCCCGCTGGGCGTCTGTACGTTCCGTCTGCTGTCCGTGACCGGTTGATCTATTGGGCCCACACGTCACCCTCCTCTGGTCATCCTGGGATCGGTCGGACGGTGCGCTGTTTGGTTGGGAAGTACTGGTGGCCTACCTTGGCCAAGGACGTGAGGGTTTATGTTTCCTCCTGCTCGGTGTGCGCCCAGTGTAAGGCTCCTAGGCACCTGCCCAGAGGGAAGCTACACCCCTTACCCGTTCCACAGCGGCCTTGGTCGCACCTGTTGGTGGATTTTCTTACCGGCCCCCGGTTTCTCTAAGTCCTGCCGTCTCCTTCCTCTGCCCGGTCTCCCTACGGCCCTACAGACTGCGGAGGCCTTGTTTACGCATGTCTTCCGGCGCTATGGGGTGCCTGAGGATATAGTGTCTGATCGAGGTCCCCAGTTCACTTCGAGGGTCTGGAAGGCGTTCATGGAACGTCTGGGGTCTCGATCAGCCTTACCTCAGGGTTTCATCCCGAGAGTAATGGGAAGGTGGAGCGAGTGAACCAGGATGTGGACAGGTTTCTGCGGTCGTATCGGCTGGGGGAGTGGGCAGCGTTCGTGCCCTGGGCCGAGATGGCTCAGAACTCACTCCGCCACTCCTCCACTAACCTCTCCCCCTTTCAGTGCTTACTAGGGTACAACCGGTTCTGGCGCCTTGGCATCAGAGTCAGACCAAGGCTCCTGCGGTGGACGACTGGTTCAGGCATCATGCTTCTCTTTTCTCAGGAGTATACAGTGCCTTCGGGAAAGTATTCAGACCCCTTCCCTTTTTCCACATTTTGTTACGTTACAGCCTTATTTTAAAATTGCTTAAATAAATAACAAATACTCATCAATACACACAATACCCCATAATGACAAAGTGAAAACAGGTTTGTAGAATTTTTGGCAAATTTATTAAAAATAAAAACAGAAATACCTTATTTAGATAAGTATTCAGACCCTTTGCTATGAGACTCGAAATTGAGCTCAGGTGCATCCTGTTTCCATTGATCATCCTTGAGATGTTTCTACAACTTGATTGGAGTCCATCTGTGCTAAATTGAATTGATTGGGTATGATTTGGAAAGGCACACACCTGTCCTTATAAGGTCCAACAGTTGACAGTGCATGTCAGAGCAAAAACCAAGCCATGAGGTCTAAGTAATTGTCCATAGAGCTCCGAGACAGGATTGTGTTGAGGCACAGATCTGGAGAAGGGTACCAAACAAGTTCTGCAGGATTGAAGGTCCCCAAGAACACAGTGGCCTCCATCATTTTTAAATGGAAGAAGTTTGGAACCACCAAGACTCTTCCTAGAGCTGTCTGAATACTTATGTAAATGTGATATTTCAGTTTTTTTGCCAAAATTTTGAAAAACCTGTTTTTGCTTTGTCATTATGGGGTATTGTGTGTAGATTGACGAGGGAAAAAAAACATTTTAATCACTTTTAGAATAAGGCTGTAATGTAACAAAATGTTGAAAAAGTGAAGGGGTCTGAATACTTTCCGAATGCTCTGTATGATAGTTGACTCAAGAGAGGTGCACATTGGATGAGTGCATACTGTTTAAGTGCAGTGCTTTTCACCAGTCCCAAACAAAATACATTATTTCTGTTCTCTCCAGATATGTGCATAAACACATTTAGCATGACAGTCACAATCTAGTGCATAAATGAGCAACAGTACTCTATATTCTTTACATAGAGCACTGTAGACATCGGTATGGATATAAATACAGGCATGGTGGACAGATAAAACATTTATTGGAAGGTTGACCTTATTCATGGTCGTTTTCACTATGAGAGGAGGAGAGGCTAGGGAGGAAGGATAATATTGAGGGGAAACTCAACTCAGGAAACAATAGAAAAGTTCCAAAGCAAATACATGAAGGTCAAGAAAACCAGAAGCAAAAGTGCCTTGTGTAGTACACTATACAATGAGCTCTCTGTCCACAAGAGAAACAGTGGTATATCTATTTCTTTGTGCAGATTTTTCAGAAACATCTAGCCACAGTAGTGTACCCTAATAAACAACCGATGTAGCAAATAACATTTGTCCTGATAGTGAATGTAGTGAAGCTGAGGCCATAGGCACCCCTTTAATTAAGAACGGATGCATTAATGGATTAAAGCTGGCAGGCCCTGAAAGCACACTCCCACTCACCATGCTTCCCCAACAGAATACCACGTTGTGCTCTTGTTCCTAATGTGCTGTAGCTTTTTTAACACCTTTTCTCGAGCCATAGAGAAGTTGTAGAGAAAATGTGACACTGAAATGTGGGAATTCATGTCATACCTGTATTATGTATTCAGTGGAGATCCAACTCTTGCAGGGTGAAATATCCTCCCTGTGCATAGCCCATCGAGATGTTGAGACTGTTGCTGATTTGCTATTTTGTGCTGGTAGCTTGTAAACAAGTCTGTTACTGTGCTTGTAATAATGGGGCCAGTAGGGTTTTGCAGAAAATGAAGATAGAGGGAGCCTTTGCTTTCTCTCATTAACTTGTAATGAATGGGAAATTGGCCATTATCAGAATGACATAGACTATCCCATTGGCCAAAACAAGTGACTACACTGTCTGGAAAGAGTATGGAGAGATTCCAACAGAAGCTTCTCATCAATACCCATTTTCCAAACACAGGTCATCATGAAACATACTCAATTTCCCCATAATCTGTCTTTATCATCAGTATACTCAGCATCCCGTTGAGTTCAGACAAAGGCAATCTAAATTGAAGTGTTATAGAGATTGCTTTTCATTGCTCACTGCTAAATGTTTTTTAATAAAAAGCAGTCTAATATCCCGCTAGCGTGCAAACCCAGTGAAAGCAGAGGAAATGGCACAACAGGATGTGGTAATGGATATGTGAATATTACAGATATGTCCATCTGTAAAGTGTGGCCAAATGTAATTGCTAATTTGCCACGTGAGTCTTATTTGATCGAATAAAAGTTTCATAATTGTTGGGTTGTTACGAATGCACTGATATAAGTGGACACACATGGCATTTCGGCAACTTTGGAAGAAAAAAAACAACTTTATATCTGCATTGTGCCTTTTCTCATAGAGATAGACTCATCATGGACAGGGCTCGACATTAACATTTGTCCGCTTGCCCGGGATAAGTAAAACAATTGTCGGACAAGAAGAATATAGATTTAAGTTGTCCAAATTAACAAGTAAAAAACAATCACGCAAAAATCACAATATCAAACATTAGGTTACTCCGATCAGAATTGGATCAGTGTCCTCCGGATGCAATGTGTTGCACACAGTCCTCCCAATCTCGGCAGAGCGCATCTGAGTATAATATTGTAGGTCTGCATTGACATGCCTTTACATCTTGCAGTCGCGAGATGCGTTTTTGAAATGCACATTTTTGATATCCATTGCTGCGTTATTTGCCCAGTTATAGCTCATTTTAGTCATGAATGAAAATCCTGTAAAAGTCATGGTGTGTGTATCACCTGCGTTCCAGTGGGACATTGCCAGAGGAGCGCGAGAGAGACATTTGCGCAGCAGGTAAAATAATGATATACAAAAAGACTAACTAGAATACCAGTCAAACTACACAATATGTTTTGAATTGGCTAACTCGCTAGTTGGGATGGGCACCGGTAGGTGTATAACACTTAAATAAATCATTTCAATCATTAACTATCTAGCTTTTAGCATGTAATAATGTCATTGTCATGTCCGATGTCCTAAAATAACTTTCCACCGGCACTCGTGTATAATCGCAAGTGGCCTGACATGCAGTTGATACCGAGGCACAGTTGATGAAACCAATGCTGCATACTGCGGTTGTACAACTGTCTCTCACACGCTCAAAATGTATTCATTGGCCATGTAATTCCGACAAAGTTACAAGAATACTCCTAGACTAGGCTAATTGACAAGTAACTCTTATGCTGTCAAGATCTCCTCTGAACACTGAATATTTTTACCTTATAAATAGATAAACATCTTAGTTAGCTACCTCACCCACCTTAGCCATTTGATCCCTGGTTCATTGAATGAGGGAATTATTTTATAAAGACTATAAAAAGTATTTGGTTGTAATTGTAATGGTGCAGGGTGGCCAATCATGCTCCAGGAGATTCCAGGAGTGCAATTTGGTGTGCAGGCTTTTGCTCCAGCCTTGCTTGAACACAGCACATTGCAAAAATCAGCTGCTTAACAGGACCTTGATAAGCTGATTCTGGTGCGTATTTTACTTTGTGGGAGTTAAGTGCCTTGCTCAAGGCCACAACGGCAGGAGATACTGTATAATACATGGGATCAGACCAGCAGCCTTCCATTGTCAATAACAGTGATAATAATGAATTATTTTGTGAAGTGGTTACTTGCATAATACAAAACCATTTTCAGTCATATTTTTGGCTTTTTTGGAGGGGAGTACAAGTGACTTGAGCTTTCAGTTAATTAAAAAAATCTGTCCTACTTGGCTAAAAAAATGAATGTCAAGCCCTGATTGATTTAGCCATTGAGGACTTCCACCATTTTTAAAGTAGTAAACTGGGTGGGGGTTCCAATGAGTTGGAAGCAATCAGCCAATGAAGAATAAGAAAATGTACTACCTTAAAATTGAGATGCCATGCTGTCACGGACAATATAATGGCACAGATACAAAGATGAGTCCTCTATCTATCTCTATGGCCCGTTGTTCACAAGCTTATCTGCCCTCTCATTGGCTAGAATGGTCCCTCCTCCTGCCTGCCTTCCATGTTGGAGGATATGTATTTCCATTGTCAAAGCAGTCACATGTCTATCTTGTCAATATAATAGACAATCTTTGGCTATAATGAACTTCCTAATGAGCAGCTTTGAATTGAATGCCCCTTGTGAATAATCCATTGGACAGAGGTGCGCTCAGTTTGCTTGAACGTTTTCTACGTTGCAGAAACGGTTTGTACTGACGCTTGTACGTTTTTGAACAGACTTTGAGGTACATTTGCACCCGTTTGGTGGGTGTGGCGAGTCGTGCCTTGATGCAATGAGTAACGTATTTAAAGGGCAGAGGCCATGATACAGGTTTCCCCAACCGACAATCCAACCCCCCTTTTCACCTGGCCGTTCAGTACATCACTGTTAACGTTCAGTTGAATGTTCCAGAACATAAAAACATACTGAACGCAGCCCTGGTGTGACAAGAATTATTCAAACGTAGAAGAAGTGACGGTTAGCAATAAGTAAATAAGGCTGCGTTTACACTGGCAGCCCAATTCTGATATTTTTTCCACAAATTGGTCTTTTGACCAACCACATCAGATCTTTCACATCAGGGCCCGGTTTCCCAATAGCATCTTAAGGCTGAGTTTATTGTTAGAACCAACAATGGGCCCAGATCTTTTTCAGAGCTGATCTGATTTGTCAAAAGGCCAATTAGTGGATAAATATCAGAATTGCCATTTAAGATAGCTCTAGAAGTTAAATAAGGTATCAAAATATAGCTTTGTGTTCATTTGACAGTCAAAATAGCTTCAGGGGTGGAGATCTTGATTAATGCGCTCCTCTATCCAGTATTATAACTAGCCCACCATATTATAACCAGCACACCTTATTAACCAGCCCACCTTATTATAACCAGCCCACCGGAGTCTCATCAGTCTTCAGTGCACACAACAGCTTTTTTGTTTTTCCCCCAAACACATGCTTTTGATCACTCCTGTGTAGTGTGCTTGGGATCCACAAAAATATCCAGCAGCTTTTTCACAGAGGGGGAGGGGAGTGTCAGTGTAGTGAAAAACAAGGAATTGTCTCCACCCATTTTGCCTCGTTTGTGCTCCCACCCTTCCCTGTAGGTGAGCTACCTGACCAAACTCTGGGGAGAGAGAGAATGTGAAAGAGGTAGAGAAAGCCAGGAACAAAGGCAGAGAGTGAGAGAAACACAGACAAAAAGAGCTCTGTGTGGAGGGAAGAGAAAGGAACAGGTGGACTAGAGATTTGAGCTAGGCAGTTGTTGGGGAGGAAAAACAGTGGGTGTGCTCAGAGCTGTTGCAGACAAGTTTCTTCCCACAATACCTGTCTCTCTCACTTTCTTAAACACACCAGTTGGCAGGAAAAGGAAGTGAAGAAAAAAAGGTCTGAAGAAAAAGAGGGAGAGTTTTCCGGTCATTTAAAAACTGACTACCAGAAAGGAATTTAAAGATGCCTGAGGAGCAACCCTATTACGGAAAGCATGGTAACTTCTAATTGCTCCAACTTGGTTTTACCTTTTTTAACCTTATGAAAATCTGTTTGTGTCTTATGATGGTTGGTTTGGTTGTAGCTTAAGTTTGTTCTTGAAGTGAGAGAGCTTTGCTCACTGCTTGAATGTTTTAATGAATCTATCAAGTTGGAGTTTGTTAAAGGGTGATGTAATTTGTCTCTAGAGAAGAGCGCACTGGGTGAAACTACACCTCTAGTACTGGCATTATGAAAACATGTCTGAGAATGGGTGTGGGTTAAACCTGCTGATTATACAGGTGTGTGGAGAAATGCAAGTGAACATTGTATCAGAATGTTTTCTCTCTTATCAAATGCTGCTGCATTGTGTATATAAGGACTGGACTGAAAAATTGGCAGGAAACATTATTTGTTTTCAGCCCTGAAAAAATATAAATGCGTCCGCCATTGTTGTTTTGGGCAAATGTTTCTGCACTTTGCTCCAGCCTGCACTCCCTCTGCAAGCTGTTTCCACCATGTCTTTGAAGGGCATCTCAGGCTGATTATGCCGATTTAACACTTTAACATCCTGACTCTGTATCTCTGTGCTTGTGGAATGATGTTCTCTGGTGGCAGGCCCACTATAATGCATGCTGCAACAGCACCCTGACCACTGCTCTGCATTATTAATGGCCGCCATGCTGAATGTCATACTCTATAGTATCTAGCCTGGACCCAGTGGTTCATCCACCTTAAGACTGTAATTATTGATGTTCTGGGAAGTTGAGATTCAGTATGGCTCAACTTGAGCACTTCTGACTGATTGTTATAATCATACCCTTTCTCATCTAGGCCTAAATGTAGTTGACTTTAATGCCTCCTTTTTGTCGTCTGAGGATTTAGAACTGGCAATGAGTGAATGTAGTTTGCTCATGACATATCCATTCCCTCGTTGTACAGTAACTCTAGTTAACTTTGATTGATGTGGGCTGATGGCAGATGTGGAGAGTCTGTAGTCTCTGTGCTCCTCCTCACCCTGTTGGAACTCCAGGGCTCAGATCCAGGTTACACATTGTATTGGGTGTGCGTGTGTGAAAGGGAGAGAATATTGTGCACTGGTTACAGCCTAGTTTAATTTGGGGGATGTTAAGAAAATCAAGAAACATTAACAAGAACAGAAACTTTTTTTTAACCTTTTCATGGCATTAATCAACATTTACCTTTTTTAAGAAGTAATTAATACTGACAAAATGTGTAATCTGTCATTTTGTATGTCTTATGTCCTTCAATCAAATGTAGCATCGGCTGAAGGAGACATCACACGCATTCATTCCCCACATACGCTGCTGCTACTGTCTTATGTATCCTGTTGCCTGGTCACTTTACCCCTACCTATATGTAGATCACAGGAGGCTGCTGAGGGGAGGACATTTCATAATAATGGCTGTAATGGAGCAAATGAATGGCATCAAACGCATGGAAACCATGTTTGATGTATTTGATACCATTCCACTCCAGGCCATCATGCCCTATTAAGGTGCCACGAACCACCTGTGATGTAGATGGCTACCTCAATTACCTCGTACCCCTGCACATCAACTGTGGTACTCCTTGTATATAACCATGTTACTTTTTACTCGTTATTCGGTATTCACTGTGTATTATTCCTCGTTCCACCATTTCTATTTTTATATTTTATTTTAACTCTGCATTGTTGGGAAAAGAGCCCCAAGTAAGCACAATAAAAATGTGATTTGATGAATAGGTTGTGTTCACAGAGTCGCTGACCTCTGGTGACTGTGTTGTGGTACTGCAGGTTCTCATGTTGCAGAAGGGCTGCTGCAGAGGAATTTGTTGGCTTGCCAGGTGTGTCTGCCCCAAGGGAAAAGTAATCTGACCAACAGTAAAGGGAGCAGAATGTCGACGTGTGGGCAATCCACTCTGTTTACCCCATGAAATGTATAACTAGGAGGCAGACGCCCCCACATGGAACAGTGTAAAATTACTTCTTGGTTATTAAATGTCTTCTGACAGCCCTGCAGTCTACGCTGCAAGCCATTTACCATCTGAAATGGTATTCCTACTGTATGTTTCAATACTTGCATTCTTTCCATCTAGGTGAACCAAGAAAATATGACCCCACCTTCAAAGGCCCCATCTATAACAGGTGAGAGGATTGCCAGTTCATCCACACTGTAGTCAGGACGGCACATAATTTACATCTAAAAACTATTAGTCGCATAACGTTTCCATATCTCCCTCTCTCTTTACTCTAGGGGTTGCACTGACATTGTATGTTGCATCCTCTTCATTATTTGCATACTGAGCTATGTTGCAGTGGGAATTCTGGGTAAGTAAATGTGTCCTGTAGGCACAAACAAGCTTAACTGACCCCATATTAAGGACTTGGGTATACCCTGAGTGCTGCTCACCTAAAGCATGTCTGTGTGTAAAGATGTCTGGTATTTGATTGTTTCTTTGTTGATGGTTCCCTTCTCCCCTAGCCTGGTCCCAGGGAGACCCCAGGAAGGTGATCTACCCCACAGACAGCAGAGGACAGTTCTGTGGGCAGGCAGGCACACCTCTGGAGTAAGTTCTGCCCTCACCATTCATGCACAGTGGAATACATAACAGACAATCACTAACACTCACATGTGTTGGTTGTCTCCATCATTCCCCCCTGGGCATACTCTCTCTTTAAACCTGCTCTTGTGTTCTCTGAACAACTGGTTGTGTGCGTATTGTAGGACGAAGCCCCTGCTGTTCTACTTCAACATCATGAAGTGTGCCAGTCCCATGGTGCTGCTGGAGTTCCAGTGCCCAACCACACAGGTGACCTGAACCTTTGTTTTCACTTGATACGTTCTTGAACGCCATGTTATTTATGTATGCCTATGCACTTGTATTATCTTGTCTCATGGTAACATTTCTTTTGCCATCAGATGTGTGTGGAGAAATGCCCTGATAAGTTCATGACGCTCAAGAAGGCCTACGACATTAAAGAGAACTTAAAGTATTATAAGAACTTCTGCAAGGAGGGTCTAGAGGGGCTGGTGAGTAGCATGTGAAGAGGAATCTGAGATAGGTGGCGTAGTAGTTTTCCAAAATCAACATGGATGACAATGTCAAGATTCCTTGGTTTCCAATGTCAATAGAATGTCAAGAATGTGACAGTGTTTTGTTCTACAACAATAGTGTGCCCAGTGCCAGTTTAGTGTGAACAATTCAAACATTGAATATACATTGCCGCACCAATGGTTGAGATACTAAGTGCTGGTTGTTCATGTGTGTTTTAGACTGTAACACAGATCCTGAGATTTGGCCTGTGTCCTGCCATGCTGATGCCAAGTAAACCCTGTAAGTACGGCTCTAGTCTCTTTTGCTCCCCTATCCTGTCTACCTGCCCTTCTTCCGTTCCTCTGAGTCGAACTCCCCAACACTCCTTCTGGCCAGCCCATCCTCCACATTTCTGGAATTTGAAAAAAGTGAAAGACATTATTTTAGCTGCTCTCCTTTATTGTCCTGTGTCTTCTCCTTCACCCCCTTCCTCTTCCTCCAGTCACCCACAGATGCTTCCCTGCCCTGGACCAGAAGAAGGGAGGGGAGATCACAGTGGGAAATAACTCTATGTTTGATGACGGGGAGGGGAAGATTAGAGATGCCAAAGATCTGGTGGCGGGGGTCAAGTGAGTCCACAGATAAACAGAAATTCCATGATGTTTTCCTGTGATGGTTGCTAGTGCTACTTCTCCAATCAGCATTGGTCACTGTATTTTCTTCTATAGGAATGCCACAGTGGTCATTGAGGCTCGACAAGTGGCCATGAATATCTTTGAGGATTACACCCAGTCCTGGTACTGGATCCTAATGTAAGTCAGCATCTTCCCTTTGACACTATTGTGCAGGAATGCATTCACACTGAATTCCAAAGCACTTGATCAGGAAAGAGTCAGTTACGTAGCCACTCAAGTCTGTCTTTGTGTTGGGGTTCAGAGGGTTGGTGATTGCCATGCTCATCAGTCTCCTCTTCATCATCCTCCTGCGCTTCCTGGCCGGGATCATGGTGTGGGTCATGATCGTCATGGTGATTCTGGTCATTGGATACGGTAAAGATCAGTTCAACAGAAATCCCATTGAGTTGTTTCTTAATGTTCATATCTCTATTTAAACTCTCTATAATCAACAATGTCATATCCTGTGTCCCTTTCCCTCATCTCTATCTAAATGCTGTACTTCTCTCTTGTGGCCATGCTCTGTATTGCACCACAGGCATCTTCCACTGCTCCATGGAGTATGTTAGCCTGAAGTCAGAGGCAGGCTCTAATGTCACTCTAAAGGACCTGGGCTTCCAGACAGACTTCTCTGTGTACCTGCATATCAGACAGACCTGGCTGGCCTTCGGTAAGTCTCCCCACTAACCTCCTCTTAACCGTACAGCTAGTGTGGCTCAAGAGGTATATACCTGGGCCAATACATTAGAGTTATACTGTATATCACGAAGCAGGATCAATGTTAGCCAGGTAACCTTTATAAACCCTTAGATATAATGCATTGCAGTGTTATCGCAAGCATAAACTGATACTAGGACTACTAGGATTCCTGTATAAATGGCCGTGACTGAATTCTCCATTTGTTTTTATGCCTTTTCTCTCTCCCGTTCTTAGTTATTATTCTGGCCATTGTGGAGGTCATCATCATTTTGCTGCTCATCTTCCTCAGGAATAGAATCCTCATCGCTATCGCTCTCATCAAAGAAGCCAGCAGGTCAGGAAACGGGAGCGCTCTCTGCATTTACAGCCATTTCTAATGAGATTGGATGGGAAATGGATAATTGATTGCTAGATCATTGTCGTTAAAGGGGGATGTAATACATAGATGGTGGATAAGACCTTTATAGTGCTAAACTGTGATGTTTTGTTTACAGGGCCATTGGGTATGTGATGTCAGCCCTGTTTTACCCCTTGTTCACCTTTGCCCTCTTATCCATTGTCATCGCCTACTGGGCCGTCACCGCTGTGTATCCTTCATGTTTGGAGAAAAATGACTCATAGGCTTGAGTAACTCAACATGCTCTTCTGAATGATTGATGTGTATTTGCTGGGATTTGTAGTTCCCTGGGTCATATTCTAGTCCTTGACAGCTTCTGGCCAGGTTCCTGTCCACCTCCAATCAGCCCATCTATAAGGTGTTCAATGAGACGGCCTGCGATCACTCCAGGAAAACCTGCGAGCCAGCTGTGAGTCCTGCTTTTCCGTTAGCCCATGCAGTATATCACCACCAGCCTGATCTTAATTGGGGAGACATTGAACCATCGGCTCACATCCAATGATAAAAGTGTATACAATGGATAGAATGTCAACTGTTGATTCTTCTCTACCTGTCTCCTCCAGAACTTCAGCACCTCCAGTATGAAGGCGGAGTGCCCATACTCGAAGTGTCTGTTTGCCTACTACGGTGGAGAGACGGTCTACCACAAGTACCTGATTGGCCTGCAGTTCTACAACGTCTTCCTGTTCTTCTGGTGTGCCAACTTTGTGACAGCGCTGGGTCAGATGACCCTGGCTGGGGCCTTTGCCTCCTACTACTGGGCCTTGGTCAAGCCTGATGACATGCCTGCCTTCCCCATCTTCTCATCCCTTGGCAGATCACTCAGGTGTGTGTGACTGTTTACGTTCCTGTTCCTAACCAAGTTGGGTGTTCAGATATGTACATGATGCTTTGTTGCGTATGTGGGTATCATAATGCCATTTAATAAGGTTAGTGACATCTCCTCACTCCCCTGCTCAGGTATCACACAGGTTCCCTGGCGTTTGGCTCTCTCATCCTCTCCATCATCCAGATCATCAGGGTTCTGCTGGAGTACATCAACCACAAGCTCCAAGGTGAGCCATAGATCCTGTATTAGCAGTACTATGGTATGTTGCTATTAACACAGCTGTCATTGTATGCCCTCATCATACTTCACACTAGCTGTGTATGAATGTTTGTTTTTTTAGTACTTGTGTTGGCTCTGATTGGTTCTGCCCTACTGTGTGTTATTCTCCCCTAAAGGAACCCAAAATAAGTGTACGAAGTTCCTGCTGTGCTGTCTCAAGTGCTGCTTCTGGTGCCTGGAGAAATTCATCAAGTTCATCAACAGAAATGCCTACATTATGGTGCGTGTACCACCTGTTTGTGTGCACCTGCTATGCCCAATGTCACCCAGTTAAATGAATGTCATATTGGATATAATTAATTGCAGAGGAGCTTTGTCACCTGGATCATCTAACTGTTAACTGTGGGGAAAATGTTTGGTTTATGCTTGATTATGAATTTGAGTCTGCTGCCTCTAGGTGGCGATATATGGCAAGAACTTCTGCACGTCTGCCAAAGATGCCTTCTTCCTCCTTATGAGGAACATGATCAGGTGAGTGTGCTGTCTCTTAATGTTTGTGTTGACTTAATGAACTTTACAAAATGGACTATGATCCATCACAACGTATCACTGTTTGACCTTGCAGGGTAGCTGTCCTGGACAAGGTGACAGACTTCCTGTTGTTCCTGGGCAAACTCCTCATCGCGGGGCTTGTGGGTAAGTGAGGCTGTTTCTACTGGAAACATGATGAACAATAACACACTCTCAGTAGGGCCAGTCTTCTAATGATTGTATTTAGTTTTATTACGTTTCACTGTTGACAACCAGTGGTGCTATTGGATGAGAACTCTTCCGCCTGTTTCCCAGGAATCTTTGCCTTCTTCTTCTTCTCTGGGAGGGTGAAGGCCTTTGAGAACACAGCCCCCAACCTCCACTACTACTGGGTTCCCATCCTGGTGAGTAGCATAGCCATGCTCCGGGTCTGGTGAGTTATGTACAAAGACATGTAGTTTAATCAATGATTTAAATGTAGCTGAATGTAACCTACGGTGTTGTGTATAGTAATGGTTGGAGTGTGTTTCTCTCCTCAGACGGTGGTAGTTGGTTCCTTCCTTATTGCCCACGGCTTCTTCAGCGTGTACGCCATGTGTGTGGACACACTTTTCCTCTGCTTCTGTGAGTAACAGTAGAACCATCCCCCTCTTGTTTTACGAATTGTCATTCCCCCACAAACACAAGGTACCAGTGGTGAGAAGGTAAAGGATTATGGTGCACACAGTATACTCAGAAAATGGCTGCCTCGTGTTGGCAACCCTTTTACATCTCAAAGCTTTACTAAAAGTTTTGAAGTCAAGATGTCCCAATGTGTCTAAAGTTCATGTTGTCCTGAAACGGTGACCTCCTCTCCCTTTCTTCATGACCTCTTTCACTGCTAATGGTGTTGGGCTGCCACTAATTACGAATTGCATGATGATATTCTGGTATTCTTCATAATGCTTTATTGCTAAGTTATTGTTCCCAACCCAGCTATCTAGGACTATTGTTAACTTGCTGGTTGCAGACAATGGGGGAGTTTGGGTGTTGCTCTATTAATTTAAAATGTGAATGGGTGCTTTTGCTGGGAATTTTGACTGACTTTCTCTTTCTCTCCCTTCTCGATTCATATTGTTTTCCTCCATCTCCCTTACTAATGCCACCCTTCACCTTCATCATCCTGTTTTCCAATCAACCATCCCATGACCCCATTTAAAACACACACACACACACACACACACACACAGGCGAAGACCTGGAGAGAAATGATGGCTCTCTGGCAAGACCGTATTACATGTCAGCTTCGCTCCATGACATTCTGTCTGAGAACAAGGCTGTGGAGGAGACCGAGGAGCCAACCCAGTCCTCACCACATCAGCCAGACGACCAAGACGTCCAGCTGAAACAATAGCAGCCTCTGATGCAGGAGAAAGACGAGGACGTTTAGGAGTAGTCATAGCAAAGACACTGTGGACGAGATCTCCACCTGCAGATCTGTCTTGTAGAAATGGGCATGATACTCGTGATTGGTAGATCGACATCAAAGCCTGAATTTGGACAAGTCAACTGCTTGACCAGTGTCTTTCCTTCTCCCTATAGAAACGTGTGTGTATACAGTTGAAGTCGGAAGTTTACATACACCTTAGCCAAATACATTTAAACTAAGTTTTTCACAATTCCTGACATTTAATCCTAGTAAATATTCCATGTCTTAGGTCAGTTAGGATCACCACTTTATTTTAAGAATGTGAAATGTCAGAATAATAGTAGAGTGATTTATTTCACCTTTTATTTCTTTCATCACATTCCTAGTGGGTCAGAAGTTTATACACTCAATTAGATTTTTGCCAGCATTGCCTTTAAATTGTTTAACTTGGGTCAAACGTTTTGGGTAGCCTTCCATAAGTTGGGTGAATTTTGGCCCATTCCTCCTAACAGAGCTGGTGTAACTAAGTCAGGTTTGTAGGTCTCCTTGTTCGCACACGCTTTTTCCGTTCTGCCCACAAATGTTCTATAGGATTGAGGTCAGGGCTTTGTGATGGCCACTTCAATACCTTGACTTTGTTGTCCTTTCGCCATTTTGCCACAACTTTAGAAGTATGCTTGGGGTCATTGTCCAATTGGAAGACCCATTTGCGATCAAGCTTTAACTTCTTGACTGATGTCTTGATGTTGCTTCAATATATCCCCATAATTTTCCATCCTCATGAGGCCATCTATTTTGTGAAGTGCACCAGTCCCTCCTGCAGCAAAGCACCCCCACAACATGCTGCCACCCCCGTGCTTCACGGTTGGGATGGTGTTCTTCGGCTTGCAAGCTTCCCCCTTTTCCTCCAAATATAACAATGGTCATTATGGCCAAACAGTTGTATTTTTGTTTCATCAGACAAGAAGACATTTCTCCAAAAAGTGCAATCTTTGTCCCCATGTGCAGTTGCAAACTGTAGTCTGGCTGTTTTATGTTGGTTTTGGAGCAGTGGCTTCTTCCTTGCTGAGCGGCCTTTCAGGTCATGTCGATATAGGATTTTTTTTTTTTACTGTGTTTATAGATACTTTTGTACCTGTTTCCTCAAGCATCTTCACAAGGTCCTTTTGCTGTTGTTCTGGGATTGATTTGCACTTTTCACACCAAAGTACGTTCATCTCTAGGATACATGGAAATGAAACAATGTTAAAGTTTTTCCTTTTGAAATAATTTTCATATTTTTGTCTCATGATGTTTTCCTTGATTCTTCAGTGGAGGACCTGGAGAGGAACGATGGCAGTGCGGAGAGACCCTACCTGATGTCTGACCGCCTCCTCAAAGTCCTGAATAAGAAGAACAAGCCTGAACCAGCAGAGTAGAGCTCTCCCATGTGGTGTGGAGGAGGGCAAAAGCTCTGGTGTGTACAGGTGTGTAATTGTATATAGTGGAGTATGCCTTAAAGACCGGGTTGGCCAAGGACCTCATGCTGTCACTCATCCAGTACCTATGTGGCAATCTGTCAGAAGTCCAAACAATCGCTGCTGTCCTCTGTGGTTGAGTGAGGCGTATAAATCCTAAATGGAATTTTAATGCTGCATGCAGAGTGCTTCTTACAAGGATGTTTTTCCCCCAATTTTCATTCCGTTATTTGGTTTGGATGAAATCATAATTTTTGTCTATTTAATTATATTTTGATGACCTCATTTTCAAAAACCAGCAACCAAATGTGGTTCTTATTGAATATAGTTGTACGTTACTGTAATCAGACCAGCTGTAAGCCAGTATGTTATGAGCATGCTTTGTTATGAATATTACTTGGAGTGGTTACATGAAGGTGAGCACAGAACTGATCTATTTAGTAAAGTATTTTATACATTTACATAAAGCAGCACTTTTGTATGTAACCTATACAATTATTTTAATACATGCAGTACTTCAAACAAGTTTAAAATGTGTAACTACTTTTTAATTGTTGCAATATTTTCTCTGCTTTGTCATTACCAAAGCCATTAATACAGTACTGTATCCCCTTTTTAACCCGCTGTTAAACAGCAATGCTTGCTCTGTTATAATTGCCAGGTAATGAGCGGTAAAGGAATGTATTAAGATGGTGTGAAGCTGAAAGCAGGGAAAAATATGGGTTGTTAATGTGGAACTGTTTTAAGTGCCTGTGGAATTCTGAAACTAAAATAAAAATAGTTTTGTACATTTAGTCCTGTGTGTGACTGCCTGCCAGGGCAGATGTGATTTCTTTTAGCTATAGTCAGTTAAACTGTTTTAATGGTCAGCTGTGGAGCCTTACGGCTCTCTGAATGACAAGTAAAGCATCTATAAACAGAATGAGCTGTTCTACAATCATCAATTATACAGTTGATGATGTTGGAAGTTTACATACACCTTAGCCAAATACATTTACGTGCAGTTACACAATTCCTGACATTTAATCCTAATAAAATTTCCCTGTCTTAGGTCAGTTAGACATTTCACTTTCTTAAAATAAAGTGGTGATCCTAACGGCCATCGTTGCATGAAGTGTACCGTAGCGTGGTAAGTGTTCATGATTTATTAATAAAACTGAATAACAAAAGAGAATGAACGAAACCGAAACAGTTCTGTCTGGTGCAGAAACGCAAAACAGAAAACAACTACCCACAAAACACAGGTGGGAAAAGGCTACCTAAGTATGGTTCTCCAATCAGAGACAAAGATAAACAGCTGCCTCTGAGAACCACACCCGGCCAAACACACAGAAATAGAATGCCCACCCCAACCAAACCAGAGACATAAAAAGGATCTCTAAGGTCAGGGTGTGACAATGTCAGAATAATAGTAGAGAATGATTTATTTCAACTTTTGTTTCTTTCATCACATTCCCAGTGGGTCAAAAGTTTACATACACTCAATTAGTGTTTGGTAGCATTGCCTATAAATTGTTTACCTTGGGTTGAACATTTTGGATAGCCTTCCACAAGTTGGGTGAATTTTGGCCCATTGGCCCATTCTTCTTGACAGAGCTGGTGTAACTGAGTCGGGTTTGTAGGTCTCCTTGTTCGCACACACTTTTTCAGTTCTGCCCACAAATGTTCTATAGGATTGAGGTCAGGGCTTTGTGATGGCCACTCCAATACCTTGACTTTGTTGTCCTTAAGCCATTTTGCTACAACTTTGGAAGTATGCTTGGGGTCATTGTCCATTTGGGAGACCCATTTGCGACCAAGCTTTAACTTCTTGACTGATGTCTTGATGGTGCTTCAATATATCCCCATAATTTTACTTCCTCATGATGTCATCTATTTTGTGAAGTGCACCAGTCCCTCCTGCAGCAAAGCACCCCCACATCATGATGCTGCCACCCCCGTGCTTCACGGTTGGGATGGTGTTCTTCAGCTTGCAAGCTTCCCCCTTTTCCTCCAAACACAATGATGGTCATTATGGCCAAACAGTTCTATTTTTGTTTCATCAGACCAGAGGACATTTCTCCAAAAAGTACAATCTTTGTCTCCATGTGCAGTTGCAAACTGTAGTCTGGCTTTTTTATGGCGGTTTTAGAGCAGTGGCTTCTTCCTTGCTGTGCGGCCTTTCAGGTTATGTCGATATAGGACTCGTTTTACTGTGGATATATATACTTTTGTACCTGTTTCCTCCAGCATCTTCACAGGGTCCTTTGCTGTTGTTCTGGGATTGATTTGCACTTTTCGCACCAAAGTACGTTCATCTCTAGGAGACAGAACGCATCTTCTTCCTGAGTGGTATGACGACTGCATGGTCCCATGGTGTTTATACTTGCGTACTATTGTTTGTACAGATGAATGTGGTACCTTTAGGCGTTTAGGAATTGCTCCCAAGGATGAACCAGACTTGTGAAGGTCTACAATTTTTTTTCTGAGGTCTTGGCTGATTTCTTTTGATTTTCCCATGATGTCAAGCAAAGAGCCACTGAGTTTGAAGGAAGGCCTTGAAATACAGGTACACTTACAATTGACTCAAATGATGTCAATTAGCCTATCAGAAGCTTCTAAAGCCGTGACATAATTTTCTAGAATTTTCCAAGCTGTTTAAAGGCACAGTCAACTTAGTCAAACTTTTGACCCACTGGAATTGTGATACAGTGAATAATAAGTGAAATAATCTGTAAACATTTGTTGGAAAAATGACTTGCCATTATCCCACCAGAACGTTACATAAAACGTATACTGGCAGGACCATAGACTACATTTTTCACAGTCACAATTGAGTCATTGTATAACATATTAGAGATGACTCGAGATCAGGCTTTCGGGCATAAGTTCAGTGACCTCACTTAGGCTTGTGATTATTTAGGTCATAACCTATGGACGTCTGTGGTTCCTCCATGGGACTCTGATTGAACTGTGGATGTATCCTGGGTCAAATACGTTTCTGTGAGGTGATGACAGAGCCAATGCACCTTCTCAGTGCACTCAATTCAGGAAATAACTTGATCCTATTCACTCTAGAAAAAAGGGTTCCAAAAGGGTTCTTCTGCTGTCTTCATAGGAGAACCCTTTTTGGTTCCAGGTAGAACCATCTGTAGTAATGGTTCTACATGGAACCCAAAATGGTTATACCTAGAACCTTTAAGGTTCTGGATAGCACCTTTTTTTCTAAGCTGTAGCCTAAAATATGCATTCATAAATGCCTGAATAATGCAAAATTGAATCTAATAGGTCAGCCATTTATGCCATCTATTGAAGTCTTTTCATGAAAGGTCTGTGTGTAACAATATTTTCCCTTTATTCGCACATTGAGTCTTTACGTACACAAAGGCCAATAAAAGCATATCAGTTCAACAAAATGCATTGTGCTCTTTTACCATGGAAACAAAGCCTTTTCAATAGAGTATGTGTCAAGTGACAATCAC
Source organism: Salvelinus fontinalis (assembly GCF_029448725.1). NCBI lineage: Eukaryota > Metazoa > Chordata > Actinopteri > Salmoniformes > Salmonidae > Salvelinus > Salvelinus fontinalis. Next base: position 17,621,590 of record NC_074698.1, read on the forward strand.
AAGACTTTGTTTCCCGCTGGTGCTCTGGTACGTCACGCCAGTCCTACAGCACAATAATGGGGTGTTTAGTGCGTAAGAGGAGGACACTTCCCCCAGAGGCAATTCAGCTTAATAGGGACAAAACTCCATTGTAATAAGTGGTGCTATTCTTTTTCTCAAACCCTTTAGGGAAAACGTAATCAAGTTGTCCAGATTATATTGGCTGGCTGGACCACATGATCATATCACAGCGGCTTTTACGTAACAACTAAGTGTGTATCTTGTTTGGAATCAAACAGGGTAACAATGGCGAAGGGATGCTGGTGGCTCGGTGGCGGTGTGCGTCAGCATTGCAGAGGTCTGAGTCAATCACGGTATTATGGATTCCTCTCATTCCTGTCCCAGTGGACCTAGAGGGCTACAAGGTCATTATCATTAGAGGTACAGGCCTTGAGACAGTCTGGCATGCACTGAATGTGGTGGCATCATGGTCTGGCTGCTTCAGAAATGTCAAGTACCTGATGATGCTATTTAGGATTATAAATGAAGGATTATTACACGCAAACATGCCACTGTTAACTAGCACTTCCTTATACAAAATGCTAAGAGATTTTATCTCATGGCATGCAGTATGAAGTGATCTTAGTGATGTGTAAACTAGGAGTAGTATTTAGTTTAGCTTGTCATAGCTAACATTACAAGCTTCACTTTCAACAATCAGACTGCTAACCATGCTGATGAGATCAACCACCAGGCTAAATCAGACATGCCACAGAATGCCAACAGGGAGAAGAGAAAGTATTCACCTTCTGTGTAATCATGAGGAATGTTCAGACCGGTATTCAGCATGCAGTGTGACTCCAGCAGGCATGCCACTGTTTACATGCAAAAAAAAGTTGACCTCATTCAGCAGTAATTCATCTAAGACACGCTCAACTTGCTTCTCAGTGTCACGTGTCGAGCTTCATCTGCACCATGGGTTAAGGACTCATCTCTACATTAGACCACTCTAGAGATCTGAAACCTCTTGATTTTAGTGAGAGTGAACTTTCTTAAAATTCCTCTTTTTACTAATTGTACTGTTTTGGATTGTTACATGATGTAAGTAAAAAGGTTCCCCATCCAACCATACAGTACAGCACTTTTTCTCCACAGGTAGGAATGTGTTTACTGTAAACTCCACCTAACGCTCAACCACATTCCACTTAACAACTTTAAAACGACAAAGTTATGTCTAGCCCTCTACAAACACCATCCTACATTCTAAGAAAATGCATTGACGTCATCTGATGTCAGATGCCCATCGAACATCTGACTGCTAAAACTGCAAATAAGGATTAGAGGAAGACATTGTAATGGAGCCAAGACAGTCGTGAAGAGGGCACGACAACACCTTTTCCCCCTCAGGAGACTGAAAAGATTTGGCATGGGTCCCCAGATCCTCAAAAAGTTCTACAGCTGCACTAACAAGAACATCCTGACCGGTTGCATAACCGCCTGGTATGGCAACTGCTCCGCATCTCTGACCGTAAGGCGCTACAGAGGGTAGTGCGTACGGCCCAGTACATCACTGGGGCCAAGCTTCCTGCCATGCAGGACCTATATACTAGGCGGTGTCAGAGAAAGGCCCCAAAAATTGCCAGATTCCAGTCACCCAAGTCAAACTGTGGCAAGCGGTACCAGAGCGCCAAGTCTAGGTCCTAAAGGCTCCTTTACAGATTCTACCCCCAAGCCATTTTTATTTTTTATTTCACCTTTATTTAACCAGGTAGGCTAGTTGAGAACAAGTTCTCATTTGCAACTGCGACCTGGCCATAAGACTGCTGGACAATTAATCAAATGGCCACCCGGACTATGTGCAAATGACCTCCACTAACCTGTACCCTGCACATTGACTCGGTACTGGTACCCCCTGTATATAGCCTTGTGGTGTTACTTTTTATTTTTATTTAATTGTATTTAGTAAATATTTTCTTAGCTCTAATTCTTGAACCGCATTGTTGGTAAAGGGCTTGTAAGTAAGCATTTCATGGTAAGGTCTACTACACCTGTTGTATTTGGTGCATGTGGCAAATAAAATTTGATTTGATGTAGGAGTGGCTAATGTAATCAATGCTCCGCCCCTGCTTAATCATTGCGTGCATCACTGTGAATGGTACAACCCCTAATCGTAATTTCAACGGCAGAACAGAGACGCTGGAAAACAATCTGAGAGCTGAAGTATTTTACACACAGGTTGGTGTGATTACATCAGTTACATATAATCTGATTACATCAAGTACATGTAATGTGGTTACAAAAACAACTACCTGTAATCACTTACCAGCAAAAATATTGTAATCAGATTACAGATACTTTCTAATAACTAGATAATTATTTTTTGAATTACTTTTAAATTCAGAAAGGATATTGGCAGAAAGAAATGCAGTGACACCTTTGCTTTCTTAATGACATTGAAAAAAGGCACAAGATTAAGTTTGTTCCACCTGAGTGAGTCTGACCACAAGTCAGAGACCACTATGATGGCACCGTTTGATGGATCATTTTTATTTTCTTATAATGCCTCTTAAAGGGCTAATGCACTTCCTGATTTGGTCTTGTTATTAAGAAATGCTAGCGGTCATGACTAAAGGCAAATGAGAGTTGTCTTGGGTGTGTGGTTTGATGTGGGTGTTTCTTGGGTGCGTCTTTGCCATTCAATCACAACAAACAAGGACATTAGTTAGCCAGTTCGAGTTGAAACATTATTGCAAGCAAGCTGGCAACATACTTGCATCAAACATGTCATCAGTTTTGCTTGATTATGAGTTAGCTAGCTAATGTTAGCAAGGAAGGATCAAACCTGTCTTCAGGTGCAACATTAGCTATGCAAATCTTCCTCTCACATTACACGTTGGGGAGAGGCTGTATGTTTAGCTAGTTACATCACAGTATCATGGGCTATGCCGCTATGATACTAGGTTATCACATAATGACAAAACGCAGCTACTTAGCTACAACAAACCAGACTCAGGTTTGACGGTTGACAGCCCAAGTAGAAACTAGTTGGATGTAATCAATATCCAGGCCATTCCATGATCAACTTTATGGAAGCCCATTTTCACTAGAGTAGCTATTTCCCAAGTAAGGGCAAGTAGTAACCACACGTCTTGTCTGGGGAAGAGGTTCCAGTACTAACCACACGTCTTGTCTGGGGAAGAGGTTCCAGTACTAACCACACGTCTTGTCTGGGGAAGAGGTTCCAGTATTAACCACACGTTTTGTCTGGGGAAGAGGTTCCAGTACTAACCACACGTCTTGTCTGGGAAAGAGGTTCCAGTACTAACCACACGTCTTGTCTGGGGAAGAGGTTCCAGTACTAACCACACGTTTTGTCTGGGGAAGAGGTTCCAGTACTAACCACACGTCTTGTCTGGGGAAGAGGTTCCAGTACTAACCACACGTCTTGTCTGGGGAAGAGGTTCCAGTACTAACCACACGTTTTGTCTGGGGAAGAGGTTCCAGTACTAACCACACGTCTTGTCTGGGAAAGAGGTTCCAGAGTGCGAGTTCATTTTGTGTGACCCGGTGCCCCAGGTGGGCGTGGTTTGGTCATTTTTGACCATTCCATTGGTCCTCCTTAGGAGAGGTCTCCTGCAGCCCGGGGCACCAGGTCATGCAAGTGAACTCCTCCAGTCTTTTCCCAGAGAACATGGTGCCACCACGTGTTAATAGGCAAAAGGGAGCATGAATTGTTGACTTTATTGTAATCCAAACCAAAACCTCAAGTAAGTCATGACACAGTCACTTACCAAACTCAGTTTTGAACAAGACTGACTTTATGACCAAAATTATCCTATTTACACTTTACAGTCAATTTTGACACTAGAATGACTGTTTCTGACTCATATCGATGCCACATAGGCCGTTTAAAACCAGAGAAGTTGGTTCTAAGGGGCAGTTGACCTTTAAAGGGAAAGTCATCCAAAAGTAAGTAATCAAAGTAATCCGTTTGAGTAATAGTTGGAGGTGGCAGCGTAGCCTAGTGGTTAGAGCATTAGCCTAGTAACCAAAAGGTTGTAAGTTCAGATCCCCGAGCTGACAAGGTACAAATCTATCGTTCTGCCCCTGAACAAGGCAGTTCAGGCCATCATAGGCCATAATTGAAAATAATAATTTGTTCTTAACTGACTTGCCTAGTAAAATATAAATAAAATCCAAAACTTTAGTTACTGATTACAATTTAGGACAGGTAACAGATTACATTTAGAAAGTACTACCCAACCCTTACACAACCAGCTTAGTGAGGCACTTGTATATTAATAGGAGAAGATTCAAGTTCAAGGTTCCACTTTATTTGTCCCAGAGGTAGAACATAGTGCATCAGTCATGGGCTGATGTAACGGATGTGAAATGGCTATCTAGTTAGCGGTGGTGCGCGCTAATAGCCTTTCAATCGTTGACGCCACTTGCTCTGAGACCTTGAAGTAGTGGTTCCCCTTGCTCTGCTTTTGTGGAGCGATGGGTAACGATGCTTCGTGGGTGACTGTTGTTGATGTGTGCTGAGGGTCCCTGGTTCGCGCCCGGGACAGACTAAAGTTAAAACTGTTACACTGACAGCCATCAATATAAATATAAACAATACTAATGATCAACATTAGCAGCTGAAATAGCACAACCTACAAAATCTAAAGTATCATACTGTGTAATGACCTATACAATCAGTAATAATTGCTGTCTAATAACTATACAATCAGTAATAACAATTACTGTGTAATAACATACAATCAGTAATAATAATTACTTATTGTATAATAACATGCAATCAGTAATAATTGCTGTCTAATGAACTATACAATCAGTAATAATTGCTGTCTAATAACTATACAATCAGTAATAATTATTACTGTGTAATAACCATACAATCAGTCGGAATAATGTCTTAATTTTCCCTCAAAACAAACTATTAGATGTCTGTTCTGGAAAGAACAGTTATTTGATTGGTTACAGAACCATACCTACCAAGAACAATGTTGTAATTACTTTAACTTCCCATAACCTAATTTGTAGATGACACATTAATAACAGATAAATGGAAGGTCCTGACACAAACAGGTACAGGTTTAGAGCCCTAGGCTGATATATGGTGACATATGAAATAGTTAATCAGATACAGTATGGATGTAATACCCCTCCAACAAACGTCAATGATTTTAAAGCACTATTTGGCAGACGTGGATTGAGTGGGTGACAAGGTTTTTGGTGAAAGTTCTCTGGAAAGGTGAGCATCTGTGCAAATGTCTGTAAATACTCTCTTTCCATTCCATGACACACATGTTACACAAGTAGCTATACATTGTAGGCTTTGTTGGCATAGTCTTTCTGGGGTGACCAGCTCTTTAGCTTATGGGCATTGAAAGAAAATGTGTCAATTTGATGTGCCATGTCTATGCAGTGTAATCGCAATTCTATCCATGGAGGGAGATTCAGACTGAAAGTCAGACTTCAAAAGCCCGTTGAAGGAACTAGTTGGGTCAATCTAATTCATCTTTCACTCCTGAGATGAGTGTCTGATCTTGTGTGTGAAAGGAATCACTGGAACGGAGTCAAACACATTGTTTCCATGTGTTTGATGTGTTTGGTATCATTCCATTGGTCCCATTCCAGCCATTTACAATGAGCCCGTCCTCCCATTGCTCTTCCCACCAGCCTCTTCTGGTCTTCACATACACGGCAGCCTTGGTAAAAGAGACCCAACAGATTTACTTGAAGAGAAGAAATGTTGTCCACTGAACCTGTTTTTGCTGTTATTCACTGAGTGTACAAAACATTATGAACACCTTTCTAATACTGAGTTGCTCCCCTTTTGCCCTCAGAACAGCCTCAACTAACCGAGGCATGGACTCTACAAGGTGTCCAAAATGTTCCACAGGGATGCTGGTTCATGTTGACTCCAATGCTTCCCACAGTTGGGTCAAGTTGGCTGGATGTCCCTTGGGTGGTGCTCCATTCTTGATACACACGGGAAACTGTTGAGCGTGAAAAACCCAGCAGCGTTGCAGTTCTTGACACACTCAAACCGGTGCGCCTGACACCTACACCATACCCCGTTCAAAGGCACTTAAATATGTTATCTTTACCATTCGCTCTCTGAATGGCACACATACACAATCCATGTCTCAATTGTCTCAAGGGTTAAAAATACTTTAACCTGTCTCCTCCCGTTCACCTACACTAACTGAAGTGGATTTAACAGGTGACATCAACAAGGGATCATAGCTTTCACCTGGATTCACTTGGTCAGTCTATGTCATGGAAAGAACAGGTGTTCATAATGTTTTTTACACTCAGTATATTACTGTGTTATTCCCCATTTGAGCGGTCTGGCTGAGATGTAAACAGTCCCATCCCAAAAGCTACACATGTACTGAATATAAGATTGTAACATGACATTATATTGAATGACTGGAAGAATTCATTCTTTCTAATAGTTTCCTACAAATAAAGAAAAAAGACTAACTCCCTTCATCCTAAACTGAATGTACAGTCTTGGGCTCCCGAGTGGCACAGCGGTCTAAGGCACTGCAGCTCAGTGCTAAAGGCATCACTACAGACCCTGGTTCGATTCCAGGCTGTATAACAACCGGCCGTGATTGGGAGTTCCATAGGGCGGCGCACAATTAGCCCAGTGTCGTCCGGGTTAGCGTTTGGCCCGGGTAGGCCGTCATTGTAAATAAGAATTTGTTCTTAACAATCTTGAGATCAGATAAACCAAGACTCCCTGAAGTGCCACCACCAACAACGGCTGAGCTGCTACAACTTTGAGGAGATGTCACCACGCAACACAGGATGCAGTTAGCACACCTTTGAGCGGAGAAGGAGCTTTCCCTTATGTCAGACTTCCCTTATGTCAGGTTCCTGGGAAAGTGTGAATACCTACAGAGTAGGTGTGGACAAAACACTTGTGTGAGAAACAATATTTGTGCAATCTTTCTCTAGCATATAGTCATCATTATTATAGTTTTTAAATGGTTTTAGAATGATTTACTAAACTGTTTTCTTTTCCTTGATATCTATGTACTGACGGATTTCACAACAAATTTGCAGACCTATTAGGAGGGTACATATCCAGAAAGACGGATGGACTACCCTGGTTGAAATACAGTTCAAATTACACAGATGAGGTCAAATAAAGTTGTATTAGGGAGATAAACAACAATACAAGGTAGTCTCTGTAACCTTTTCAAAATAACAAAAGCACAGTGTAAAGAAAACATTCTGATAAAGTACTGAACTGATATCACCCAGACAGAGGAAGAAATCGCAAAAAAACTACTTCAAATAAAATGGTACTTGTCACATGCTTCATAAACAAAAGATGTAGACTAACAATGAAATGCCTACTTACGGGCCATTCCCAACAATGCAGAGAGAAAAAAATAAAATACGGGGAATAAATCCACAATGATAACAATTACCTTACCATGATTGTTTGCAATTTAAATGGTTAAAAAAAAGACAAAAATAGCTTCTTACCAAAAAGTAATTTCTCAAGCAAGAATTTTGCTAGGATTGTCTGGGAGTGGTCTGAGTGGGGATGGGAAAACAGAAAATTAGCTGTTATTGGCAGAGAGGTTTGGAGCGCGCCTTCTTATTGGTATATTAACTAATTAACCACATAGTGACGTCACCAGACAGGCCAAAACCCCATTCTACCAAAACAGGTTGAAATTTCAAGCGGTCATTTCAAACATTTCTTACACTAAAAGGGCATTATCATAATTTTCACAATATCACAGTATTATTCCAACCTCATAGTGTGGAAATATATATAAAACACAGGAAAAGACGTTTTGACTGCACAGGACCTTTAACAAAGATGTTGTTAAATTTAGGTAATCATTTTGCCAAATGGCCCAGATTGGCTACACAAACGGTAACTATACTGAACAAAAATATGAACGCAACATGCAACAATTTGAAAGATTTTACTGAGTTACAGTTCATATAAGGAAATCAGTCAACTGAAATAAATTCATTAGGCCCTAAATCTATGGATTTCACATGACTGGGAATACAGATATGCAGCTGTTGGTCACAGATACCTTAAAAAAAAGTAAGGGTGTGGATCAGAAAATCTGTCAGTATCTGGTGTGACCACCATTTAGCTCACGCAGCGTGACACATTTCCTTCGCATATAGTTGATCAGGGAGTTGATTGTGGCCTGTGGAATGTTGTCCTACTCCTCTTTAATGGCTGTGCGAAGTTGCTGGATATTGGTGGGAACTGGAACATGCTGTCGTACATGTTGAACCAGAGCATCCCAAACATGCTCAATGGGTGACATGTCTTGTGAGTTTGCAGGCCATGGAGGAACTGGGAAATGTTCAGCTTCCAGGAATTGTGTACAGATCCTTGCAACATGAGGCCGTGCATCATCATGCTGAAACATAAGGTGATGGCGGCGGATGAATGGCATGACAATGGGCCTCGGGATCTCGTCACGGTATCTCTGTGCATTGAAATTGCCATTGATAAAATGCCATTGATAAAATGTAACTGTGTTCGTTGTCCGTAGCTTACGCCTTCCCATACCATATCCGCACCGCCACTATGGGGCACTCTGTTCACAACGTTGACATCAGCAAACCGCTCGCCCCCACACAACGCCATACACGTGGTCTGAGGTTGTGAGGTCAGTTGGACGTACTGCCAAATTCTCTAAAATGGTGTTGGAGGAGGCTTATGGTAGAGAAATTAACAAATTCTCTGGCAACAGCTCTGGTGGACATTCCTGCAGTCAGCATGCCAATTCCACACTCCCTCAAAACTTGAGACATCTGTGGCATTGTGTTGTGCAACAAAACTGCACATTTTAGAGTGGCCTTTTATTGTCACCAGCACAAGGTTCACCTGTGTAAGGATCATACTGTTTAATCAACTTCTTGATATGCCACACCTGTCAGGTGGATGGATTATCTTGGCAAAAGAGAAATGCTCACTAACAGGGATGTAAACAAATTTGTGCACAAAATTTGAGAGAAATAAGCTTTTTGTATGTATGGAAAATGTTTAGGATCTTTTATTTCAGCTCATGAAACATGGGACCAAGACTTTACAAGTTGCATTTACATTTTTGTTCAGTATAAAAAAAACAGGTTCAAGAAGATGCACCATAGATAGTTGAATTCACTAATTTGAGACTTACCAAAAATAGACCTTTCTTTCAGGAAATTTGAAATCAGGATTTGTTTCCCACACATGCTTTATCAAATCAACCAAATCAATGCTCTCTGTCTGTCCACCTGTCTTCCAGACTGTCAACTCGCTGTTAAGAATGAAAAAGGGGCAACAGACAAGCACTATCCAATGGAGGAAGCAGACTCTGGGCCAGTGTGGGTGTGTTTTGGGAGAGAAATAAAACATTTTTGTGTTCTGTCCTTATTTGCAATAGGGGATAGTGGGGTAAGTTTAGCCATTTTTTACATTCAGCGTCATTCCGACAAGGGAAATATAGTATTCTTTCTAATAATTATATCTACATATATTTCAGGATGATGTGTATCCCTGGAAATAATCAGAATTCATGTAAACATTAGTTTTGAAAACACAGCTTGTCCCCCAAAAATTATCTTGGCACAACTTACCATGGGTATGGGTAAGTTAAGCCACCTACAAATGTATGTACTGAATGAAATACACCACCTTTTTAAAACCATATCTATCTATTTCTCAAACACAATTTAACACAATCACTTTTGTATTATAATCATTTTAAGCATCCTTTAACATAGGCTTAACACCTAACAAAGACGTTGTACTTTTAAAACACCTTAATCGTAAGTCAGGCCCTGTTCTTACCTCATTTCCCAACAACAATGCCTTGCATAACGCATGGGAAGAAAACACTTACATTTGCTCAACTTGCCATTGGCTCAACTTACCCCATGGCCACTGGCTCAACTTACCCCATGGCCATTGGCTCAACTTACCCCATGGCCACTGGCTCAACTTACCCCATGGCCACTGGCTCAACTTACCCCAAGGCAAACACTTTGACTATATTAGCTCACACAGCTACAAGGATGCACGCTCATGCTAGGTTTAGGACCTCGAATTGAAGCTTATAGGGACCCCAACTGATGTATAGAACACTTAAAAGGATCTACTTTGGTTTAGATACAAGTGTCATGAAACCTCTAACACAAATGCATTTGACTTGCTGAAAATCTTTTGGACCTAACTTACCACTTTTTCCATGTGGTTTCTTCCTTCACAGACTCCATGAAATGACCTCTTCCTAAACATTTGGTCAAATTATCAATTGTGTGTATGGTTTCCTAGAAACAAGGGAGGCTCAACTTACCCCTTTCGCTCAATTTACCCCAATCATCCCTAATTATCATTGTGCTCATTCTGCCACCCTTGTTTTCCGTAGAATATATAGGTTGCGGAGCTGCCAACAACAGATTTTAGTTTCAGCATCCAGGTTTTTTTCTTTATCATCACAATAAAACTCACCAGAAGATGAACTTGCAGAAGCAATGAGCTCGAGTTTCGATCAGATGATTATGTAGTTTTTTTTTTAGGAAATATGCAAACCCATACAGAAGAGTAGACCAGAGAGCACACCCCTTTCATCAAGACCGCACTCAAATGAGTAGCCTATTCTTCCCATAGCCGCCACCCACTGCATAAAAGCTGGGAGTTACAGGCAAGAACGCCAAGCTTCGCCTTGAAGAATATACCGATACTGGCATTAGGTGCCGAGCTAGTGTAGCTCATTGATCTGCCTGACAATCAACTATGGGAAGCTCTTGACAACGGATAGCGTGTAACTTGTATGCGACCGCAAAATGTGACGAATAGTACGCAGATAAAAAAAAAATACATGATATATTTTTTAAAAATATGTAGTTTAAAGAAAGAAGTTTCTATAAAATATTTATTAATATCACCATGCAGCCGTAAACTTCAACTCCTTCGAAGTGGATGTGTATTTTCAGCTTCAACACTTAGTTTGAACAAGATGGAAGTTATCACACCATAAACGTTCTGCGGTGACTGACGAGATGGGAAAATGGGAGATATCAATGGTAATTTCCAATGATGTGCATAAGAATTTTGTGGTTGTACGACATGCGTTTCATTTAGAAATGATAAAGTTATTATCTTATTAGTTTTACTGTATTTTAAGAAACTATAATGTAATGTAGGCTATTTGAATCATGGGTTATGCACTGTTTGAACAGAGTCATATGCGGTTAATAGCCTAATTTCTCTTCTGACACCTGTTGGTCATAAATCAGACAGCGCTCTTATCAGAGCGTTATAGACATGTGTAGCTATAGCCCAATAATGGACTAAATGAGCCTAACGTTACTCCGTATAATCTAAGGACCTTGGATGTTCTGTTTCGAGGTGAATTGGTTATGGCAGGCAAATACACCATCTAAACGTGAATCGATTCACAATTGCGGTATGATTTTTAGGAACATAAAGCCCTCTACTTTCATGTCAGATCAAAATATAGGCTTAATATACACGGTTTAAACCGGTTTTAACACAGTTGCAGCAGACAGTATTTTTCAGTGACAACACTTTGTGGCGTCAGTCTTCTGTTTACACACAGGTGTTTGGAGAAGCAGTTAATTAGCATAGGCAGTGGACTCTGTCTTCTGTCTGTTTTCTGTAAACAAGCGCTGTAACATGGAAATATGGCTGTGTGGGAACCCTAACCCTATAAAGGTGGGTAGTAGTGTAATATATATATTTTTTAAACTACTATTATTTCTTGCTGATATGAAACAGATACCTGAGAAGACAAAGGTCCTCATCAGAGGAGGCTGGAGTAATAAGAGGACTGGCTCACTGTAAAGGCTAGAATGGAGTTCATTGAATTGTATCAAACATATGGAAACCACACGATTGAATCCGTTCCATTTACTCCATTCCATCCATTACAATGAGCCTGTCCTCCTATAGCTCTTCCCACCAGCCTCCACTTGTCCGTATGTTTCCTTAGTGTTAACACTGAGAGCAAACGTCTGGGTTCTTAACAAAACTTCCCTGGCCAGAAGGCGTCTATGAATAGGCTAATGTGCAGCTAATGAATAAGGCAGCAACACTGCAACATATTGCCAATGTATGCAAGATGCATGGATGTACAGTATATCCTTGCATTTAGTGTATGCATATCAGTCAGTGAGACTATTATTTGCATCATTGTCCTGTGACGACCGATGGTGCCTCTTTTAGTCTCATGGTCTATTTATTAATGAGATAAAACTGCCTGAATGGAAAAACGAGTTTTAGGCCTATAGCTGGTTTCCAACAATACATGGTGATATCATAATGTTAACAGATTAATAGACGCTAACTGCTTTAGCAACTATTGACAATAGTATTTTCTGGTCGGGGCAGTTTTGTTAAGATCCCAGACACTCGTTCTAAACGTTAAAACGCATCGCTTGCGGCATGGTATTGGAAACACGGATCATGTTTCATATCGGCGAGAATTAAATGTACTACCGACCTTTAGGGGTTAGTGCTCCTACACGGCCATATCTCCATGTTACATTGCTTGTTTACGGAAGACATAGGCTGCCACCTGTGCTAAATTGCTATCTAGCGTTCTCCGTTAACCTGTGTGTAAGCATAACTGGGGAGGAAGTGTAGTTCGTCACTGGAGGCACACACAGTTTGTGGATCTGTGCTAAACTACCACAGTAAGTTATCTTATTTGAATTTTTTTTCTCGCTGATATGAAAGATAAGGTGCATATCGGAATGTGTTTCGAAAACCGGTTTGAAAGCTATGATTTATGTTTCTAAACATTTAAACAAAGCATCGAAATTGTAGTTCACATACGGGGAAGAAGGGTTTTCGAGAGCTATCCTGATAGAATTTGTATCATTATGTTTAGTCTCAATATTTGACAAATCTTGTCTGTTCTGAATTTAGTTTGGTGCACCTAAGACTAAGATAAAGATGTTACTGTGTTGTATCCTTGCCCATAGAATTAGGATCTCTGTGCCTTGGCCTCATGTAGGCCTACAGATAATGTAATGCAGTATTCCATAAAGGACAATGGTGTGATATTGGTCCCCTCACGACACTGATAATAGTGTCTCTTTTTCTTGGCCTGGTCTTTTGTCAGGTGTGTATAATTAGATTGTGACGCACGTCTGCCTGCCTCGTACCTCAGTAACCCTCTGTAATTTAGGAGCTGGTTAATGATTATAATGTGCCTTGAGTGCTCTGCCCACCATACGCATCTGCACGTCTGTCAGATGGCATATGACTTAAAATGTTCTGATTTTCTTTGATCATACATGGATAATATTAGTGCCAATGTTAAAACCAGACCGTTTAGTTCTGACAGGGACATAGGGGGGAAAGCCTAAATTATATCAGAAAGCGGTGGACAGATATGATGGGCGTGTATTAGAACAGAGAGATTGATTGGGGGCTAGTGACGGACTTGTATGGAGGACTGAGTTGGGGGAGTGGGTGGAGGGATACAGTGGCAAGAAAAAGTATGTGAACTATTTGGAAATACCTGGATTTCTGCATAAATTGGTCATATAATTTGCTCTGATCTTCATCTAGGTCACAACAATAGACTAACAGTCTGGTTAACCAATTTAGGTAATCCAGGTAATTTCAAAGTGTTCACATACTCTTTCTTGCCACTAGATTTAATAGGTTACATATTTTAAAGGGGATTATGCTGATTTATTTACGATTTCTTTGATCATGTCGTTTCAATTATTGGACCCAGGTGCCGTCTCTTTGTACCACATTTCTCTTGTCCTCAATAGGCAAGCTGTGTACCTTTTCATGTTGTTCTGTACCAATGTTATTTGGCATACATTAGAGTCAAGTTCCTTGTCCTGCTAAATATGCAGACTATTGTATGAAATGTTGTAATTGGGTAAATCCATTTGAATTCAGCCACTTTTTGATAGCACCCCTTTTTGATTTGAAGAAAACCTTCCATACATATTTGCCCGTTGTAGAAGTGCTCAGAAAGTGACTTTTTGGATCTGAATGCCAAAACAGAGATAGGTGCTTAAAGTTGACCTATTTTGCATACCATACCATGAGACATCCATGTCTTCATCACTGGAAAATATATATATTTTTAACCTTAAACATAAATTATATATTTGTTCATGTAACGGTAGTCCTCCTCCTCTTCAACCGAAGAGGAGGAATAGTGATTGAACCAAAACGCAGCTTCTGAAGTTGACATATTTATTTACAGAAAAGACGAAAACACGAACTTCACTATAAACTAACAAAACAACAAACGGAGTAGACAGACCTGGACGACGTACTTACATTAAACACGAAGGATGCACGAACTGGGAAAATAGACTACACAAAATGACGATGTACAAAACAAACCGAACAGTCCCGTATGGTGCGACAAACACTGACACAGGAGACAACCACCCACAACGAACACTGTGAAACAACCTACCTAAATATGACTCTCAATTAGAGGAACGCCAAACACCTGCCTCTAATTGAGAGCCATACCAGGCAACCCTAAACCAACATAGAAACAGACAACATAGAATGCCCACCCAAACTCACGTCCTGACCAACTAACTCATACAACAAACTAACAGAAATAGGTCAGGAACGTGACAGTTCAAATTGGCCTATTTGACATAATCTGAGGTTGTTGTGCCTGCCATCAGTTGAGACACAACATGCTCCTGAATACAGGCTGGGTAATCATTTACGTTAAAGGTTAAAAAAATTATCATAATTTGTATTCAATAAATTAGTTTGACAACCCTGTTTAACCATGTATCTTTTCCAATGATTAAGACATGGATGTCTGATGGTATGGTGGGGTATGCAAAATGGGGAAACTTTGAGCACCTCTCTCCAGAATATTTTTCCATTCATGTCCAAAAAGTCACTTGCTGAGCACTTCTTCCATCGGCAAACATGTATGGGGAAAAAGGGATGCTGTCAAAGTGGTTGAATTCATATCTCAATTTCTGCTCAGTGTTTTCTCTAACGTAAACAGTACAGTGTTTCTAAGAGAGATTTGAATTAAACTTTTGAAGTGAAGAAATCAAACATGAGTTTGTCTTTTCACCAGTCAGCTGAATAACTGTTAAACCCAAAGCACATCCTGTATCACAGACCTTCCAGGTGAATTGTCTACATTTTGCTCACAAGGCGGGCATGCCTTACTGTAATGGACCATAAACATCAATCTGGTCTTAAAGCTGGTCATTATGGTCTGTAGGCTCTGTCCTGTCAGTGGTCTACTGCCCCTAGACAGCTATTGTACACATGAGCTGAAATGTCTGTTGCATGTGAGGTCCAGTTTGTTGTTGTGTGAGCCTCATAGCCGCCTCATCACTGTGGATCAGGGGGGTTTAGGTGGTTTGCATGTCAGCGCGTCACCTCTGCTTGTTTGTTAGTGGTCAACTATGGCTATTTTTACCTGCTAATGATCCTCCTTTTGACCTCTGTGTTTCCAAAAACAAAAATGAGTTGTCTAGTCCAGTATGCGTCAATACAAGAGTAATAGAGGATTGAAGGAATTGAAAGGAGCTCCAGTCTCCCCATCTCACCGTGTGAGTTCCTCCTTCCCACCCAGAACCCAGTGCAGGAGTGGGGGGAGGAGTTTGAGGAGGGGGCGTTGTATGGGATCACCCTGCGTCGGGAGCCCGTCCAGATACCAGCCAGCCCCACCGAGGCCCGGCCATGCGTGGCCTTCGTCCAGTACCGGACCTGCAAGGTGCGCAGGCTGAAGGCAGCCACCCTGAACCGGCTGGTGAGCCACCTTCTGGACCCCTGCTGCCAGGAGCCCGACTACAGACGGATCTTTCTGTCCACCTACCAGACCTTCACCACTACCAGTGCACTCATTGAGCTGCTCTTCCAGAGGTGGGCCATGTCATTAAGTTTACAGTTGTCATAACTGCTGTTTTGTTTCACCTGACCATTGTCTTAGACCATAATGCAGAAGCTATTTCACTGTTAAAATTATACAGTATGAAATGAGGTGAGCAGGTTGTTTGACGTCTTTAGTTTGAAAACACCTTGACGTTCTAGTTTTACTGCTTATTAAAACCCATCTTCTATAAAATACATTTTGGGTGAAATGGCCTAAATGTCTCTCTCCCTCTTTTGCCTTCTCGTCTTCACCCACCTTTTTTGCAAAAACAACTCTTTTGACACATTCCGAGTTATCGCAGTAACAAATAAGATGAGCCAAATTGGATTCAGAATGTTATGTTGGACACAGATGAGAGGGTACGTCGAGAGTGGTTGTTTTTGAACAACACTTCACGCTGTGTATGCAAAGTCACTTAGTTTCGTCAGATTGTTTTTTCTTTCTTGCTTCCCTCACAAAATGACTATCTCAGCATCTTTGATGTAATGATAATAAGCACCCAGCAGGTAGTTAGCCATTACAGGTTTTACAACAACAACAATTATTCGCTGAGTTTAGAGTGAGGTCAGTGTCAGGATAACAACGAAGCATAGAGACAGACCAAAGAAAAACAGTCTGAAGAAGAATAGACCACTGTCCTGTTGGTCACAATCACAGTTTAGATGAGTCTGACACTCTTCCTAATTGTTCTCACAGGGACAATGGGGCTTCAGATGTGTACAATAGTGAATGTCACAGGAGGTGAGGTGGCTGCTTTTCCCTTGATCACATTTATTTCCTTGACTCTGAAACAGGGAAGACATTGTTTCATCACGTTGTCTCCTCAGGCGTCTGTTGCCCCTGATCCAGACTTGGTTGGAGGAGTACAGTGAGGACTTCCGGGATCCTCCTCAGCACCCCGCCCTAAGGCTGCTGATGGACCACCTGCACACCCTGTCCTCCTTCTGTTCACTGGCCCAGCGCTCTGAAACTCTGCTTAAGAAGTTCCAGAGAGAAGGTACAGGATTCACTTGTTTTTCCTAACCTTTTCTGTGAATTGCCTTTGATTATGATACCATTGTTGATCCTCTTCTGTCATTCCTCTCTCCCTTTAATAGAAATGGATACTGGTGGCCATTCTTCCCAGGCTGAGGTTAATCAGGAAGATGAGGGCTCAAGGGAGGAAGGCCTAGAATGGGACAGCCCACTGGATCAGGGTGACATCATGGACTTCTCAGTCACAGCCATCGCAGAACAGCTCACCCGACTGGATGCTGTAAGTGTCAATCATGGCAGATCATTTCTGGCTCTTAATATGCGTCCTCAGGAGTGGATCGTTAACACTCTTTTTCCATTTTACCTTCCTTATCTGTGCGTCTCTCAGGGGCTGTTTGGGAAGGTGGTTCCCTACCAGTGTCTGGGCTGTGTGTGGTCCCAGAGAGACAAGAAGGAGAACCTGTCTGCTACCGTCAGCGCCACCATTACTCAGTTTAATGCAGTCACCAACCGAGTCATCACCTCCCTGCTCTGCCGGCCCACCTCCAGCCCCACTTCCGTCCACAGGGCCTCCAGCCCAGCTCAGAGGGCCTGCGTCATTGAGAAGTGGATCAGAGTAGGACAGGTCAGACACATCTAGTAACTTGGACCATTTGAGGGATACATTTTCAAATCCAAGTGCAGCATTCTTACACATCTAAATGTTAAACTGTATCCTGGTTCTCAGTGCATTCAGTTGTAAGTCCCTAGTCAGTCTCTAACTTGTGACTGTTTTCTGAAACAGGAGTGTCGGCAGCTGAAGAATTTCTCCTCTTTGAGGGCCATCCTGTCTGCCCTTCAGTCCAATGCTGTCTACAGGCTGAGGAAGACGTGGGCTGCTGTGTGTAGGTACGGACTGTCGGGTCACACTGCAAGGGTTAGTTGAGTCATGAAGCTAGAGGGCCAATAACATTGATTGAATATTTACATTTACATTTAAGTCATTTAGCAGACGCTCTTATCCAGAGCGACTTACAAATTGGAAAGTTCATACATATTCATTCTGGTCCCCCCGTGGGAATTGAACCCTGGTCCCCCCGTGGGAATTGAACCCACAACCCTGGCGTTGCAAGCGCCATGCTCTACCAACTGAGCCACACGGGACTATGGCAAAAAAAATTAACAAGGGTGTCCTTTTCCTCTGAGAATGTAAGGCTTAGTAAGGAAATTATTTACTAGTAATTGACCTACATTATTCAACTAACCTTAGTTTGTACTTCATGCCATAACTATGTAATAAACCATTTTTATTGTGTCAGTCAAGAATAGTTGAACAATAATTTTAGGTCAACATGCCATGCCTTACCAACTCTAAATCCCTTTGAAGCTTCAAGGATATCTTTTGTAATGAAGTTGCTAGTGGTGTCTTGTCTGAGTGTTATTTTTGGATTGATTTAAGTGGTTTGTTCTTCTTCAGGGACAGTGTGGCCATCTTTGATAACCTCTGTGAAACCTTCCCTGATGAGAACTGTGTGTTGAGCAACAGAGAGATCAGTTTGGAGGTAAGAATCAAGTACATTAAGGAAAATGATTTAACTTCATTTTTTAAACTTGCGTCTCTGCACAAATGTATGCTTTCTTTTTGCAACCATAATGCAGACGATATGACACTGTTGAAATACTTACAATATGGAGTGTTTTGTTTTGAGAGCAGTTGACCTTTACTTACATCTTCAAGCACCTTGATATTCTACTTTTACGACTTATTAAAACCCATCTTTCTGTCAAGTTAATGTTTAGTGAAATTACGTAACAGTGTGTTAATAGTAAGCCATTGTCCCAAAACAAAAGAGAGGGTGTTCTATTTTTCTGTCGGCTCTGGGTGTTTGTGTCAAATCTTCATTCGTTCTGGTTACAGGGAGAGGGCTTAAAAGGAATATTCTACATATTGCTCAGAATTTCCAAATAAGCTGATATTTACATCATTGTCAACAAACACTACACTAATGACAATTTCCCCAGCAGTTCCTTGAGAAACACCTTAATTTGCCTCACATCCTTATTTAATTTTACTGTATTGGTCCACCCCTTGTTCAACTGGACTGTTCCAGAAAAATAGTTTAACGTGCTCCCTGTGTCAGTATTAACAGGCTCTTAGAAATTGTGGTTTTGACAGATGTTCTTATGAAAATGTTCCTTAGCACAAAACTGCTTTTGTTCACGTTTTCATGGATTTTAAAAGCTCAATGTATTGTTTACATAATGAGATGTGTGTGTGTGTGTGTGTCTAAGAACAACCAATGTGATATTGACCCCATAAGCTGGTAATGGAAGTTCTGACCTAGACCAGATTTGACTGACTCTTTGCATATGCTGTAGGTCATTGCACATGAGTGGATAGGTTGACAATGGAAGGCCATAAAAGCAGACTGAATTTAGCTTCTATCTGACCCCTTTTCAGGATGGAAGCCAAACAGCCATGGATAACATTTCTCCCAAGATATCCAAGCGATGTCCTATTGCCAGACAGATGGTAAGCAATACTTCAGAGAGAGATTGAGTAAGAGACATTGCAAACATGATATGTAGACTTGAGAGATATCTATATATAGTGGGGGTCATTATGTTTGAGTTTAGCTTTCTCTTCTTTACATGCAACATTAAATGGACAGAAATGATAGCAGAGGCCTCCTGAGTGGCGTCGTGGTCTAAGGTACTGCATCGTAGTGTTGCAACTTCACTACAGCCTGGGGTTTGATCCCAGGCTGTGTCACACCCGGCCGTGACCGGGAGTCCCATAGAGCGGCGCACAATTGGCCCAGCGTCATCCGGTTAGGGGAGGGTTTGGCTGAAGGGGGCTTTACTTGGCTCATCGGACTCTAGCGACTTGTGGTGGTGGGCCGGGCAACTGCAAGCTGACTTCGGTCGTCAATTGAACGGTGTTTCCTCCGACACATTGGTGCAGCTGGCTTCCGGGTTGAGCGGGTGTTAAGAAGCACGGCTTGCCTCCCGGGTGGCGCAGTGGTCTAAGGCACTGCATCGCAGTGCTAGCTGTGCCACCAAAGATTCTGGGTTCGAGCCCAGGCTCTGTCGCAGCCGGCCGCGACCGGGAGGTCCATTGGGGGCGACGCACAATTGGCCCAGTGTCGTCCGGGCTAGGAAGGGTTTGGCCGGCAGGCATATCTTTGTCTCATCGCGCACTAGTGACTCCTGTGGCGGGCCGGGCGCAGTGCACGCTGACCAGGTCGCCAGGTGTATGGTGTTTCCTCCGACACATTGGTGCAGGTGGCTTCCGGGTTGGGATGTGCGTTGTGTCAAGAAGCAGTGCGGCTAGGTTGGGTTGTGTTTCGGAGGACGCATGGCTCTCGACCTTCGCCTCTCCCAAGTCCGTACGGGAGTTGCAGCGATGAGACAAGACTGTAACTACTACCAATTGGATACCACGAAATTGGGGGAAAAAGGGGGTAAAAAAAAGAAGCGCGGCTTGGGGGGTCATGTTTCGGAGGACGAATGAGTCGACCTTCGCCTCTCCCGAGCCCATTGGGGAGTTGCAGCGATGAGACAAGATCGCAATTGGATATCAAGAAAAAGGGGGGTATAAAATAAAATAGAAATGATAGCAGAATTCTGTGTATCTGAAAGTTAAAAAAAAATACGTTTATTATAAGCTGCTACCAGGGGAGTGGTGGAAAGGGGAGGAAGGATTCTAGTATTGTCTACTCAGTATTTTGCGGGGGCAGTTTCTGCTTCTTGAAGTCACATGTAGCCCCCTAACCCCATCAGCTCTTAACCCACAAGAGGTTACAGTGATTTCCCTAGAGGAAGAATCTATTCAAAGACAGAGAGTCATGTGTGGCAAGAGGAAGCCATCCTATTCTTAGCCACTGATGTTTCAAATGGCCACAGATTACTAGGCTATGAAAGGACAGTAATCATAGACCAATACCTTTTCTAGCATCATATGCACATTCTCTCTAAAGCTGTGTTACTAGAATCCTCTGCTGACATGCTGTCTCTGTACTGTTGTCTCCTCAGAGCACCTCCGGTGGGGTGGTTCCTTACCTGGGCACATACCTGACTATCCTCACAATGCTGGACACTGCTCTACCAGATACTGTGGAGGTAAGCAAACAGCCATTGAAACAGACTGCTCAGTTATGGCAGCTACTTTAAGTTCATTCTATATTTACCTTATAGCGGATTGCTATCTTAATGTTTAATATTGATAATAAATCTTCCATATTGTCAAGTATAATAGCATGTTGTGCTATTTTTGACAGGGGGACCTCATAAACTTTGAAAAGAGGAGGAGGGTAAGTTGTTGCTGTTTCTGTCTTCGGTCTCTAAGCCTGTAGGGAATAGGATTTTACGTAAAGAAAACAAAAGATGCAGTACAAACGTGTCTAAATATTTCACCCTTGTTATAGGACATGACATGCATTGAATTGGTGGTACACTCACCACCACATTTTAGTGGTACTTTGACATGCCGAAGGAAAAAGTGCACACCTTTATGCTTAAGGATGTTTGCTTACTGCTCTAAATTACTATCTCTCAGCTTTTATTGGAGCCCCATGACTGTTAAAAGTGTTGTCAGGTGTTACTAGTTCAGGACAAGTTACATAACAACCACACAGCTGACATGCGCTCATGATCTCCCTCTCTCTCTGCAGGAGTTTGAGATTCTCTCTCAGATCCGGCAGCTCCAAGCCTCCTGCTCTCAGTACAACCTGCCCCATCACACCAGGATCACTGCCTGGTTGCAGGGCCAGAAGCTGCTCACTGACCAGGAGAGGTGAGAACCTGTAGATCGATGAGGAGATAAAGAGCTGGTGAGCTTTGTAAGGATTAATGGTGCCTAATCATGTCTTAAAATGATGCCCCTTATAGGCCAATAAACCCCTTATACAACCTGAATTGTCCCTTTCTAATATACTGTATACCCAAATGTACTACTCAAATGACATGTAAACATAATCCCTACCCTGGTTTTGCCTGTTAAGGAAATTTATAGAAAACCCATCTAGAGCTGGGGTTGACACAAGGCTGCAGTGTGTTTAGGCTTTTAAAATCAGATGTGCTAGTGCAGGGCTGGAACAAAAGGCTGTATACATTTAGACAAGTCCACCCTGACTTCAGGCCTCAAAAGTGTTTTCTATGTGTTCTGCCACAGCTATGAACTGTCCAGAAACATGGAGCTTCCAATAGACATCTGCTCCCCAAGCGCCTGGAGCCACCGTTTGCTCAGCAAGAAACTGTCCTCGTGAGTACTGAACACTTCTCTTAACAGCAGTTGCCAGCTTTTTAATTCTAATCAAGACAAAAGTATTCACCCCATCTCTAATATACAGTTGAAGTCAGAGGTTTACATACACCTTAGCCAAATACATTTAAGCTCAGTTTCACAATTCCTGACATTTAATCCGAATAAAATGTCCCTGTTTTAGGTCAGTTAGGATCACCACTTTATTTTAAGAATGTGAAATGTCAGAATAATAGTAGAGAGAATGATTTATTACAGCTTTTATTTCTTTCATCACATTCCCAGTGGGTCAGAATTAGTATTTGGTAGCATTGCCTTTAAATTGTTTAACTTGGGTCAAATGTTTCAGGTAACCTTTCACAAGCTTACCACAATAACTTGGGTGAATTCTGTCCCATTCCTCCTGACAGAGCTGGTGTAACTGAGTCAGGTTTGTAGGCCTCATTGCGCACACACGCTTTTTCAGTTCTGCCCACAAATGTTCTATGGGATTGAGGTCAGGGCTTTGTGATGGCCACTCCAATACATTGACTTTGTTGTCCTTAAGCCATTTTGCCACAACTTTGAAAGTATGCTTGGGGTCATTGTCCATTTTTTTTTAAAAGACCCATTTGCGACCAAGCTTTAACTTCCGGACTGATGTCTTGAGATGTTGTTTCAATAAATCCACATAAATTTCCTTCCTCATGAGGCCATCTAATTTGTGAAGTGCACCAGTCCCTCCTGCAGTAAAGCACCCCCACAACATGATGCTGCCACCCCCGTTCTTCACGTTTGGGATGGTGTTCTTCGGCTTGCAAGCATCCCCCTTTTTCCTCCAAACATAATGATAGTCATTATGGCCAAACAGTTGTATTTTGATTTCATCAGACCAGAGGACATTTCTCCAAAAGTACGATCTTTGTCCCCATGTGTAGTTGCACACCGTAGTCTGGCTTTTTTATGTTGGTTTTGGAGCAGTGGCTTCTTCCTTGCTGAGCGGCCTTTCAGGTTATGTCGATATAGGACTCGTTTTGCTGTGGATATAGATACTTTTGTATCTGTTTCCTCCAGCATCTTCACACGGTCTTTTGCTGTTGTTCTGGGATTGATTTGCACTTTTCGCATCAAAGTACGTTCATCTCTAGGAGACAGAACTCGTCTCCTTCCTGAGGGGTATGACGGCTGCGTGGTCCCATTGTGTTTATACTTGCGTACTATTGTTTGTACAGATGAACTTGGTATCTTCAGGTGTTTGGAAATTGCTCCCAAGAATGAACCAGACTTGTGGAGGTCTACAATTGTTTTTCTGAGGTCTTGGCTGATTTCTTTTGATTTTCCCATGATGTCAAGCAAAGAGCCACTGAGTTTGAAGGTAGGCCTTGAAATACATCCACAGGTACACTTCCAATTGACTCAAATGATGTCAATTAGCCTATCAGAAGCTTCTAAAGCCATGACATCATTTTCTGGAATTTCCCAAGCTGTTTAAAGGCACAGTCAACTTAGTGTATGTAAACTTCTGACCCACTGGAATTGTGATACAGTGAATTATAAGTGAAATAATCTGTCTGTAAACAATTGTTGGAAAAATGACTTGTGTCATGCACAAAGTAGATGTCCTAACCAACTTGCCAAAACAATAGTTTGTTAACAAGACATTTGTAACAAAACAACCTAAGTGTATGTAAACTTCCAACTGTATACAACTAGTGTAATATTGTTGTAAATAAACAAGAACTGTAAAAGAACAATGACAAAATGCAGTATTTAAGGTTTTACTAGTGTACGTTGACCACATTTGTTAATTTAGTGGAAAGTTCTAACTGTGTGTATTTGCAGACTCCTGAAAGTGAGTGAGGGATCCAGCAGGAAAACCCATGCAGACCAGATCAGTGTGTCGTCTTCGGGGTCCAGTGGCTCTGAGATGGAGGATCCCTCCACCCCTCCCTCCACACTCAGACTGCAGGTACAGCTCTCTCCTATCCCCTTTAGACATGCCTCTGACTGTCTCTCTCTTTCTGTCAGTCATTGCTCACCCTGGTTAAAGCTGTTTCAAATGTTTTAATAGAACACACTGTACTACAAAACATCCTCTAGTTACACTTTACTAATACCAGTAGTTACAACATGAAGCAATTCAAAAGTAATTGCCATTATGTGGCTTTTTATATACCCTCCCATTCATAACAGTGATCCCCATTGACATCTCATCGAAACTGATGTCCTTGAGAACTGGAATGTCAATTGACCAGGTCCTTGAAGCCAAGCAGGAGTGGTGTTTGCTTAGCACATGCCTCTCTGGTGAAGCATGGCTCAATACTTCAGTTGTCCACAAATGTGCTGAGGTCAATGTCTCAGACAGACAAACTGAAAGACTAATTCATTATTTCCAATGGCACTCATGCATGTTCTGTCTCTCTACCTTGTCCCAGTCTCTGTCCAGCTCCTGTCAAAATGTGGCGGAGGCCTTACCCTCCTCCCTGGATGGCTCCACTCCATCCACTTGTTCCTCCAGTTCTCAGCCTGACCTCTCTGCTCCAGTGGCTGCCCACCCTAAACCCATGCTGGCCTCTCATCACAAGCGCTCTGTGTCCATGACCTCCCTCCCCCTCTACAACAGACAGGTGGCTGACTCCTGTATAGTGAGGGTCAGTGTGGAGGCTGGCAACGGCAACATGTACAAGAGCATCCTGGTGAGCTTGGGTTGTGATCTGGCGGTAGGGATTATCTTGGGGTCCTGTTACGGAAATGTAAAAGCGATCATGTGTATAGTACTCTAGCTCTGTACATTTGGTTATGATGAAAACTAAGATAAGAACTGCTGTGTTGGTTACATTTTAGTTATTTGGCAGACACTCTCATCCAGAGCGACTTAGTTATTGCGTTCATCTTAAGATAGGTAGGTGAGACAACCACATATCACAGTCGTAGTAAGTACATTTTTCAGCAAAGTCGGGGGGGTTGTGTTATTTAAGATACTCTGGTTGGTTGAAGGGAGATTTTGCAGCCATACCCTTTGCTTCCTCATTACAGCATATGAACTGCTTGTTTAACTTGTGTCCTTCTCAGCTGACTAGTCAGGACAAAACTGCCCAGGTGATCCAGAGGGCCCTGGAAAAACACAACCTGGAGCACCTGACCTGTCAAGACTTTACCCTCACACAGTTGATCTCCCAGGAAAGAGGTGATATAAAACAATCAATGCTCTAACACTGTACATATGCCCACTCAAAGATGCCACATCACTGTGCAGATCAGTGTTGGTCAAGCAAAGATAGTTGTTATAGTTTAGCATTAACTGTACTGAACTACAGTAGAAATATTACTGAAGATATTGTTGTCCTGGAATGATTGAAGAGGACTTTTTAATAGTGTACGCATACTGTATGTAATATTCTCCTTTCTCATACCAACCCCCACATCTTCTGTTTTTCAGAGTTACTCATTCCGGACAAAGCTAACGTCTTCTACGCCATGTGCACGTCGGCGAACTTTGACTTTGTTCTGCACCAGTGTCCAAAGGGTCAAAAGAAACCTCTGTGCGCTACTTCCAGCCTTGGACGTTATTCAAAGTAAACACTGTTCTATGGCAATGATGAGTAACTGCAAACCAGGACTTCAAAGGATTTTGTACAGACATTTTGCTGTTTGTAGTTTTGTTTTTAATAACTTTCTTTTATGACAAAAATCATGTTTAAATGTTCCATGATGGACATACCCCTGTTTGGTTTGTTGTCAAGTGGGTGCCATGAGAGGAACAGGTGGAAGATGATAGTATGATGGCACTTCATGTAAAATACACGTGTTGTGTATATACGTCTGATGACAACAGATTTGGGGCTACATTTTGAAACCCATTGAACAGAATGTCCTTTTATTTATTGGTGGAGCGAACTCTACATGAATTCCACCATTGAACACTCAACATTCCTCAAAGAATTCCTTGAGGTGCTTTACTTTGTGGAAAGGAGTCACATTGGAACAGCATCAGCAGTGACTGTGATGCTCTCTCCCTCAGTCACACACCAATATACAGACACGTAATAGTTGTTTCCTATTGTCTCTTCTCCTCTGAGCAA
Organism: Salvelinus fontinalis; assembly: GCF_029448725.1. Taxonomy (NCBI): domain Eukaryota; kingdom Metazoa; phylum Chordata; class Actinopteri; order Salmoniformes; family Salmonidae; genus Salvelinus; species Salvelinus fontinalis. The sequence continues at coordinate 17,647,758 of NC_074698.1, forward strand.
AACCAGTCACCTATTTGTTTTAATGAGAGAGATGACTGACGTTTCCCAACAGGGAGAGACAACCCATGAGCCTTAAGGGAATTAGGTCACAGGAGACGGCCTGCCACTGCCACCTGAGAAGTGGATGGGAATGTTCTCACCCGGATCACTATGTTCCCCAGGGTATCAGCCCGCCGTCATGGCGATACTGATTGGGGCTGTGCGTGCGAAAGGAGGGGCTGCCATGACTGACTGGATAGCATTCCACATACGCTACAGTCAGTTGCTGTAGAGGGGACACTGACAAACATTTATGGACTCAGACTGTCAAAGTTTAAATGATGGTGATAATAATGTGTGTGTTGTAAATGGTTCTGTATTGCATTTCAGTGTTAATACTTCGTTATTTTTTTCCTGTTCTTTTTACATTGTTTTCTATTTGTCTCCTATAATGCTCTTGATGATTAAGTGGGCCTCCATGGCTGTGTTGCCTAGCTACCCAAACTCCTTACTCCGACCAAACGCCACGCCCATGGACGTTAGTTTCTCCTCCGCAATGAGTCTGGATCTGAGTACCTCCCTGATGATTTCTAGAATGGAAATCCATTCTAGACCGTCTGATTGGTCCCAGAAACCGATGGGTTGGGCCAGAGCCAGAACACAAATGGGTAAATTGGCGTTTTAAAATTCGTCATTGGCTTTGATATGCTGATGGGTTATAGATGATCAACCGCTGATGCCTTGTTTTGTACAACCCCCCTCATTTTGATGTCGCCACAAATGACTTCAATGATTGCACTCTCAGACTGAAGTCTGTTACCAACGATAGAGCAGCGGAAGAATTCAGTTTGAGTAGTCAGGCAAGGCTGTGTGCACTTGTCAATTGAATATACAAATATACTGAACAAAATATAAGCGCAACAAGAGTTACAGTTCATATAAGGAAATCAGTCAAATTAAATAAATTCATTAGGCCTTAATCTATGGATTTCACATGACTGGGCAGGGGCGCCGCTATCGGTGGGCCTGGGAGGGCATAGGACCACCCACTTGGGAGACTGGCACACACACTGGGGAGCAAGGCCAATCCAATCAGAATGAGTTTTTCCCCACAAAAGAGTTTTATTACAGACAAATACTCTTCAATTTCATCAGCTGTCCAGGTGGCTGGTATCAGACGATCCCACAGGTGAAGAAGCCGGATGTGTAGGTCCTGGACTGGCGTGGTTACACATGGTCTGTGGTTCTGAGGCCGGTTGGACGTCGGTCAAATTCTCTAAAACAACGTTGGAGATGGCTTATGGTAGAGATATTAACATGCAATTCTCTGGCAACAGCTCTGGTGGACATTCCTGAGGTCAGCATGCCAATTGCCCATTCCTTCAAAACATCTGTGGCATTGTCAAATCAAATCAAATTTTATTTGTCACACACACATGGTTAGCAGATGTTAATGCGAGTGTACCGAAATGCTTGTGCTTCTAGTTCCGACAATGCAGTAATAACCAACAAGTAATCTAACCTAACAATTCCACAACTACTACCTTATACACACAAGTGTAAAGGGATAAAGAATATGTACATAAAGATATATGAATGAGTGATGGTACAGAACGGCATAGGCAAGATGCAGTAGATGGTATAGAGTACAGTATATACATATGAGATGAGTAATGTAGGGTATGTAAACATAAAGTGGCATAGTTTAAAGTGGCTAGTGATACATGTATTACATAAAGATGGCAAGATGCAGTAGATGATATAGAGTACAGTATATACATATACATATGAGATGAGTAATGTAGGGTATGTAAACATTATATTAAGTGGCATTGTTTAAAGTGGCTAGTGGTACATTTTTACATAATTTCCATCAATTCCCATTATTAAAGTGGCTGGAGTTGAGTCAGTATGTTGGCAGCGGCCGCTAAATGTTAGTGGTGGCTGTTTAACAGTCTGATGGCCTTGAGATAGAAGCTGTTTTTCAGTCTCTCGGTCCCTGCTTTGATGCACCTGTACTGACCTCGCCTTCTGGATGATAGCGGGGTGAACAGGCAGTGGCTTGGGTGGTTGTTGTCCTTGATGATCTTTATGGCCTTCCTGTGACATCGGGTGGTGTAGGTGTCCTGGAGGGCAGGTAGTTTGCCCCCTGTGATGCGTTGTGCAGACCTCACTACCCTCTGGAGAGCCTTACGGTTGTGGGCGGAGCAGTTGCCGTACCAGGCGGTGATACAGCCCGACAGGATGCTCTCGATTGTGCATCTGTAGAAGTTTGTGAGTGCTTTTGGTGACAAGCCGAATTTCTTCAGCCTCCTGAGGTTGAAGAGGCGCTGCTGCGCCTTCTTCACAACGCTGTCTGTGTGGGTGGACCAATTCAGTTTGTCCGTGATGTGTACACCGAGGAACTTAAAACTTTCCACATTCTCCACTACTGACCCGTCGATGTGGATAGGGGGGTGCTCCCTCTGCTGTTTCCTGAAGTCCACAATCATCTCCTTTTGTTTTGTTGACGTTGAGTGTGAGGTTACTTTCCTGACACCACACTCCGAGGGCCCTCACCTCCTCCCTGTAGTCCGTCTCGTCGTTGTTGGTAATCAAGCCTACCACTGTAGTGTCATCCGCAAACTTGATGATTGAGTTGGAGGCGTGCATGGCCACACAGTCGTGGGTGAACAGGGAGTACAGGAGAGGGCTCAGAACGCACCCTTGTGGGGCCCCAGTGTTGAGGATCAGCGGGGTGGAGATGTTGTTACCTACCCTCACCACCTGGGGGCGGCCCGTCAGGAAGTCCAGGACCCAGTTGCACAGGGCGGGGTCGAGACCCAGGGTCTCGAGCTTGATGACGAGTTTGGAGGGTACTATGGTGTTAAATGCTGAGCTGTAGTCGATGAACAGCATTCTCACATAGGTATTCCTCTTGTCCAGATGGGTTAGGGCAGTGTGCAGTGTGGTTGCGATTGCGTCGTCTGTGGACCTATTGGGTCGGTAAGCAAATTGGAGTGGGTCTAGGGTGTCCGGTAGGGTGGAGGTGATATGGTCCTTGACTAGTCTCTCAAAGCACTTCATGATTACGGAAGTGAGTGCTACGGGGCGGTAGTCGTTTAGCTCAGTTACCTTAGCTTTCTTGGGAACAGGAACAATGGTGGCCCTCTTGAAGCATGTGGGAACAGCAGACTGGGATAAGGATTGATTGTATATGTCCGTAAACACACCAGCCAGCTGGTCTGCGCATGCTCTGAGGACGCGGCTGGGAATGCCGTCTGGGCCTGCAGCCTTGCGAGGGTTAACACGTTTAAATGTTTTACTCACCTCGGCTGCAGTGAAGGAGAGCCCGCAGGTTTTGGTAGCGGGCGTGTCAGTGGCACTGTATTGTCCTCAAAGCGAGCAAAAAAGTTATTTAGCCTGTCTGGGAGCAAGACATCCTGGTCCGCGACGGGGCTGGTTTTCTTTTTGTAATCCGTGATTGACTGTAGACCCTGCCACATACCTCTTGTGTCTGAGCTGTTGAATTGCGACTCTATTTTGTCTCTGTACTGGGACTTAGCTTGTTTGATTGCCTTGCTGAGAGAATAGCTACACTGTTTGTATTCGGTAATGTTTCCGGTCACCTTGCCCTGGTTAAAAGCAGTGGTTTGCGCTTTCAGTTTCACGCGAATGCTGCCGTCAATCCACGGTTTCTGGTTTGGGAATGTTTTAATCGTTGCTGTGGGTACGACATCGTCAATGCACTTTCTAATGAACTCGCTCACCGAATCAGCATATTCGTCAATGTTGTTGTTGGACGCAATGCGGAACATATTCCAATCCGCGTGATCGAAGCAGTCTTGAAGCGTGGAATCAGATTGGTCGGACCAGCGTTGAACAGACCTGAGCGAGGGAGCTTGTTGTTTTAGTTTCTGTTTGTAGGCTGGAAGCAACAAAATGGAGTCGTGGTCAGCTTTTCCGAAAGGAGGGCCTTATATGCGTTGCGGAAGTTAGTATAACAATGATCCAAGGTTTTACCAGCCCTGGTAGCACAATCGATATGCTGATAGAATTTAGGGAGTTTTGTTTTCAGATTAGCCTTGTTAAAATCCCCAGCTACGATGAATGCAGCCTCGGGGTGTGTGGTTTCCAGTTTACAAAGAGTCAGATAAAGTTCGTTCAGGGCCATCGATGTGTCTGCTTGGGGGGGAATATATACGGCTGTGATTATAATCGAAGAGAATTCCCTTGGTAGATAATGCGGTCGACATTTGATTGTGAGGAGTTCTAGATCAGGTGAACAGAATGACTTGAGTTCCTGTATGTTGTTATGATCACACCACGTCTCGTTAATCATAAGGCATACACCCCCGCCCCTCTTCTTACCAGAAAGATGTATGTTTCTGTCGGCGCGATGCGTGAAGAAACCAGCTGGCTGCACCGACTCCGTTAGCGTCTCTTGAGTTAGCCATGTTTCCGTGAAGCAGAGACCGTTACAATCTCGGATGTCTCTCTGGAATGTTACCCGTGCTCGGATTTCATCAACTTTATTGTCAAGAGACTGGACATTGGCGAGTAGTATGCTACTTGTGTGACAACTGCGCATTTTAGACTGGCCTTTTATTGTCCGCGTCACAAGCTGCACCTGTGTAATGATCAAGCTGTTTAATCAGTTCCTTGATATGCCACACCTGTCAGGTGGATGGATTGTCTTGGCAAAGGAAAAAATGCTCACTAACGGGGATGTAAACTAATTTGTGCACAAAGTTTGAGCAAAATAAGCTTTTTGTCTGCAATCTTTTATTTTAGCTCATGAAATCATGGGACCAACACTTTACATGTTGCATTTATATTTTTGTTTAGTGTACATTCTAAACCATGCCAGATGAATCACCGATTGATAGGCATTTCCAAAATGCTTTTTAAAAATCAGTGTATGACACTACAGTAGCTTAATTTAGATGTTTAGAAGGACTATCATGCAAATAAGTGTTTAATATATTAAAACTTTCCACTATGATTGAACCAAATTGGTTATGTAACATTCTGAAAAAAAGTGAAAAGAAATTCAAACACTTAGGTGCTATAAATAACTCGAGGCACTTTCATCTGCCAGAGCATTGACGTACCCCTTTCATCTGCCAGAGCATTGACGTACCCCTTTCATCTGCCAGAGCATTGACGTACCCCTTTCATCTGCCAGAGCATTGACGTACCCCTTTCAGGGCTTGCAGATGGGTCATTTGAACCCAGATTTAAATCTAATGTATATTACAAATCTGCCAAAACTGAATTCTCAGAGGTTGCTTAGTTGTCTCTTTGAGATGAATAGCGTTAAAAGTAATTGTAAACTAAAGAGGAAGTGTTAAATATATGGCTTGTACAGTGCTATGTGAAAATCCTGCAAACATGAAAAAACTGAATGATTCAAGCAACAGGACATCTCACTTTTACTGAGCTGTCCATTTTCATTGTCTCTCTGCTCCAAATAAAGTTTCTCAACACCCTTTTCTGTGTTTATGTCAACATTTATTATACTGTATTTCACTTTATGATTCTAAGATTATTGGTTTCCATATATCTGAATATATAGGCTAAAGCACAGCATTCTGTAAGACTGGCACTTATATTCATGATGTAATTCAGGGTTCCCAAACTGGTGGAATGATTTTATTTAGACCCCCCAAGTTTCTGAAAGAAAAAAAAGAATACACGTTTATTTGTTTTAGTTGTTGGACATAAAATACTAAAAACACCAGCAAATCAGGTCCAAGTGATTTTAATTTTGGAAATCTGTTCAAAAGTATTCACACCCATTTTAGAGTGATATACAATGATTGTACAAAACATTAGGAATACCTGCTCTTTCCATTACATAGACTGACCAGGTGAATCCAGGTCAAAGCTATGATTCCTTATTGATGTCACCTGTTAGTGTAGACGAAGGGGAGGAGATGGGTTAAAGAAGGATTTTTAAGCCTTGAGACATGGATCCTGTATGTGTGCCATTCAGAGGTCAAATGGGCAGACTAAATATTTAAGTGCCTTTGAACGGGATAGGTGCCAGGCGCACCGGTTTGAGTGTGTCAAGTACTGCAACGCTGCTGGGTTTTTCATAGTGATAGGGAAACGAAGCTTCTTGATTAGATTAGATTGTGTTTAGTCACAAGTACAGGGAAGCAGATGTAATTGCAGGGTACAGCTAAAATGTTATGTTCCGGGATCCAAGAGTGCAGGTAAAAAAAGAAGTGAAAGACAAAATATGGATAATAATAATAATACACGTTTACAGCTGTATCACTGATAAATGACCGTCCTAACAACGGGACATTAAAAATGGTAACATCTTATGTTTCACCGAGACGTGGCTGAACGAAGATACGGACAATATATAGTTAGCGGGATTTTCCATGCACCGGCAGAACAGAGACGCTACCTCTGGTAAGACGAGGGGGGGTGTGTGTGTGTGGTGGGGTCTTTTTGTCAATAACAGCTGGTGAGCGATGTCTAATATTAAAGAAGTCTCGAGGTATTGCTCACTTGAGGTAGAGTACCTTATAAGCTGTAGACCACACTATCTACCAAGAGACTTCTCATCTGTATCATTCGTAGCCGTCTATTTACCACCAAAAAGCGAAGCTGGCACGAAGACCGGTCTCAACCAACTCTATAAGGCCATAAGCAAATAAGAAAATGCTCACCCAGAAGCAGCGCTCCTAGTGGCTGGGGACTTTAATGCAGGCAAACTTAAATCAGTTTCACCAAATTTTTACCAGCATGTCACATGTGCAACCAGGGAAAAACAATCATAGACCACCTTTACTCCACACACAGAGATGCATACAAAGCTCTCCCCCGCCCCCTTTCTGGCAAATCTGACCATAATTCTATCCTCCTTATTCCTGCTTACAAGCAAAAACTAAAGCAGGAAGTACCAGTGACTCGCTCAATACGGAAGTGATCAGACGACGCGGATACTACATTACAGGACTGTTTTGCTAGCGCAGACTGGAATATGTTCCGGGATTCATCCAATGGCATTGAGGAATACACTACCTCAGTCATCGACTTGATCAATAAGTACATTGATGATGTCGTCCCCACAGTGACTGTACGCACATATCTCAACCAGAAGCCATGGATTACAGGCAACATCCACATCGAGCTAAAGGCTAGAGCTGCTGCTTTCAAGGAGCGGGAGACTAATCCGGAAGCTTATAAGAAATTCCGCTATGCCCTCAGACGAACCATAAACAAGCAAAGCGTCAATACAGGATTAAGATTGAATCCTACTACAACGGCTCTGATGCTCGTCGGATGTGGCAGGGCTTGAAAACTATTACAGACTACAAAGGGAACCCCAGACGCGAGCTGACCAGTGACGCAAGCCTACCAGACGAGCAAAATGCCTTTTACAGTTGAAGTCAGAAGTTTACATACACTTAGTTTGGAGTCACTAAAACCTGTTTCAACCACTCCATAAATTTCTTGTTAACAAACTACAGACTTGGCAAGCCGGTTAGGACATCTACTTTGTGCATGACAAGTCATTTTTCCAACAATTGTTTACAGACAGATTCTTTCACTGGAAAATTCCAGAAAATTATGTCATGGCTTTAGAAGCTTCTGATAGGCTAATTGACATAATTTTAGTCAATTGGAGGTGTACCTGTGGATGTATTTCAAGGCCTACCTTCAAACTCAGTGCCTCTTTGCTTGACATCATGGGAAGATCAAAAGAAATCATTCAAGACCTCAGAAAAAAATGTGTAGACCTCCACAAGTCTGGTTCATCCTTGGGAGCAATTTTCAAATGCCTGAACGTACCACGCTCATCTGTACAAACATTAGTACGCAAGTATAAACACCATGGGACCATGCAGCCATCATACCGCTCAGGAAGGAGGCGCGTTCTGTCTCCTACAGAGTAATGTACTTTGGTGCGAAAAGTGCAAATCAATCCCAGAACAATAGCAAAGGACCTTGTGAAGATGCTGGTAGAAACAGGTACAAAAGTAACTATATCCACAGTAAAACGAGCCCTATATCGACATAACCTGAAAGGCCACTCAGCAAGGAAGAAGCCACTGCTCCAAAACCACCATAAAAAAGCCAGACTACGGTTTGCAACTGCGCATGGGGACAAAGATCGTACTTTTTGGAGAAATGTCCTCTGGTCTGATGAAACAAAAATAGAACTGTTTGGCCATAATGCCCATCGTTATGTTTGGAGGAAAAAGAAAATGGGGAGGCTTGCAAGCCGAAGAACACTATCCCAACCGGGAAGCATCGGGGTGGCAGCATCATGTTGTGGGGGTGCTTTGCTGCAGGAGGGACTGATGCACTTCACAAAATAGATGGCATCATGAGGATGGAAAATTATGTGGATATATTGAAGCAACATCTCAAGACATCAATCAGAAAGTTAAAGCTTGGTTGCAAATGGATCTTCCAAATGGACAATGATCCCAAGCATACTTCCAAAGTTGTGGTGAAATGGCTTAAGGACAACAAAGTCAAGGTATTAGAGAGGTCATCAGGAAGCCCTGATCTCAATACTATAGAAAATGTGTGGGCAGAACGGAAAAAGCGTGTGCGAGCAAGGAGGCCTACAAACCTGACTCAGTTACACCAGCTCTGTCAGGAGGAATGGGCCAAAATTCACCCAACTTATTGTGGGAAGCTTGTGGAAGGCTACCTGAAACATTTGACCCAAGTTAAACAATTTAAAGGCAATGCTACCAAATACTAATTGAGTGTATGTAAACTTCTGACCCCCTGGGAATGTGATGAAAGAAATAAAAGCTGAAATTAATCATTCTCTCGACTGTTATTCTGAGATTTCACATTCGTAAAATAAAGTGGTGATCCTAACTGAGCTAAGACAGGGCATTTTTACTAGGATTAAATGTCAGGAATTGTGAAAAACTGAGTTTAAATGTATTTGGCTAAGGTGTATGTAAACATCCAACTTCAACTGTATATCAATGATGTCGCTCTTGCTGCTGGTGATTCTCTGATCAAATCAAATGTAATCATATAGCCCTTCTTACATCAGCTGATATCTCAAAGTGCTGTACAGAAACCCAGCCTAAAACCCCAAACAGCAAGCAATGTAGGTGTAGAAGCACGGTGGCTAGGCCAAAACCTAGGAAGAAACCTAGAGAGGAGCCAGGCTATGAGGGTTGGCCAGTCCTCTTCTGGCTGTGCCGGGTGGAGATTATAACAGAACATGGCCAAGATGTTCAAATGTTCATAAATGACTAGCATGGTCAAATAATAATAATCACAGTAGTTGTCGAGGGTGCAGTAAGTCAGCACCTCAGGAGTAAATGTCAGTTGGCTTTTCATAGCCGATCATTAAGAGTATCGCTACCGCTCCTGCTGTCTCTAGAGAGTTGAAAACAGCAGGTCTGGGATCCACCTCTACACAGACGACACCATTCTGTATACATCTGGCCCTTCTTTGGACACTGCTAACAAACCTCCAAAGGAGCTTCAGTGTCATACAACTCTCTTTCCGTGGCCTCCAACTGCTCTTAAATGCTAGTAAAACTAAATGCATGCTCTTCAACCGATTGCTGCCCGCACCGTCCCGCCGGACTAGCATCTCTACTCCGGACGGTTCTGACCTAGAATATGTGGACAACTACAAATACCTAGGTGTCTGGTTAGACTGTAAACTCTCCTTCCAGACTCACATTAAGCATCTCCAATACAAAATTTAAATCTAGAATCGGCTTCCTATTTCGCAACAAAGCCTCCTTCACTCATGCTGCCAAACATACCCTCGTAAAACTGACTATCCTACCGATCCTTGACTTTTGCAATGTCATTTGCAAAATTGCCTCCAACACTCTACTCAACAAATTGGATGTAGTCTATCACAGTGCCATCCGTTTTGTCACCAAAGCCCCATATACTACCCACCACTGCAACCTGTATGCGCTCGTTGGCTGGCCCTCACTATATATTCGTCGCCAAACCTACTGGCTCCAGGTCATCTATAAGTCTTTGCTAGGTAAAGCCCCACCTTATCTCAGCTCAATGTAGCACGCGCTCCAGCAGGTATATTTCACTGGTCATCCCCAAAGCCAACACTTCCTTTGGCCGCCTTTCCTTCCAGTTCTCTGCTGCCAATGACTGGAACGAATTGCAAAATAGCTAGCTCGTAAAACTATGTACAGTTGTTCATGTTACACACTTGCTAAAAAATTACAAACGGGAGGCCTGGTGCATAGTGACAAGTTAGCCGGTGTCAGGCTAACTAGCTAGCCAACTCCAGTCATGCTAACGTTGGCTGGTAAACCTAGCTTTAGGTGGCTGGTTGTAACGTTAAAGCTTGCTGTTTAGTAGGAATATATACAACTGAAAAGAGAAGAGGTTTTACAATCGAGAGACAATAGATCTCTGATTGTAAAACCTCTTCTACTTTTACTCATAGATATGGCTACCTGTAGTTGTTTTGCTAACTCTTTGCTATATTACGGTTGAAATGTATGGTTGAATGTCACCATGTAGCAAACAAATTGCTACATCTTCGAATTCAAGTTGATGAGAGGAATTACTTCAAGCCATTGTGGTCGAGTCAGTTCTTTCAGTTTTGCCCAAAGAATTATGTTTGTTAGTGTCCGCCTCCCTTTCAAATAAACCTGCCTTGGGGGAGGGACGGGGCCAGGGCACGAAGCACCGCCCCAAATGAGTTGTCTTTCAGAGAATGGAAATAATGTCAGTTTGTACATTTAGCAATTAATCCGCTGATAGGAACATGGCTGAAAGACGGCCAATGGCTCTATCGAACAAGGACAACCATAGACAGCACAAAAAATGTATGCCACAAAGCAGGAATACTTTTATTTTCAACCCCCCCCTCCACAGGTCTACTTCAATTCAGTACATCAAAGCATGAAGTTTATTTGAGCTCTATGGGTGAGTTATGTAGGACTACAGTACATGTGCAATTGGATTGAATCCTACTGACAAAAGGGCAAACTCTTCTCTGTAAAAAGGAGTAGGCTACAGTATTGACTGGTTCAAACGTTTGTCTGTAGAACTTTTGTCGTAGAGCACTATGTTCACTCACTATGTTTGATTTTTATCCTGGCTACACTGTATCAAATTCCCGGCTTTAGATCATTAGTCGTCTTCATTATAATCACGTTGGTCCAACTACAAAAAAGTATTGCGCAATCTATTGGTTAGTCTATGCCTAAATACAATTTGTTAGCTTTCTGCAACTCATTTACCAATCACGTGTTTTGTTTTATAATCCCATTGTGATTGGTCACTGAACCCATACGGGGCCAGTATGAAATATATAAACCCTCCTTAATTTACAGTATCTTTCTGTAAACCCTGATGAAGGGCATAACCCCATTGGTTTTACTGTTAATAAATAATCACTTTATCAACTTCCACTGTCCTCCAAGAGTTGCTGAATTCTGTCTCTTCACTTCAGTTAGTTTTAGTATGAGAGAAGGTGGCCTATCATTAATGAATGCCCCGGGGGTAATAAATACTATTATTTTAGAAAAAACAATACAACTTGACAAGATAGAAAAGTGTTTGTCCTTTGAACATGTAGTTTGAGCCATGGTGAATCTAGACTTGAGTCTTTCTATTTGTTCATGCATAGGCAAACCATTGCTAAATGGGGCCAGTAGATGGCAATAGACAAGTTTGTGCTTCATTGCATGCTCCGGAGTTTGTTGACTCAAGTGGATAAGCACATTTACAACCATATACTACACGGAAGCAGTAGGATGTCACTGAGTGCTGAGACTCATTCTCTGAGGGGATTCGATTAAGGTGCCATGGCCCATCACTTTACCGGGCAAAACCGGTGAGGGAGGCGTGCCCTGCTCAAATCAAATAGTAATCTGCGCGGCTCAGTCATATTGTAAACAATGCAACATCTATTTTCTATAACTAGTTTTCATGAACCTACATAACTTGTGTTTTGAGCCGAAAGAACGAGACTCCTCAGTTCTTTATTTTACTCTTACTCTCTTATTTCTCTTGAGTGAAACAAAAAAAGGAAAATCCATGGTTATCTAGTGCTCGCCCAAACTCAGCAGAGTGATATTGGGTAGATTCATTTGTTAAGGTGTAACAGTGCTTCAAGGCTCTACTTTATACTATGGGGCGTTGAGCAGAGGACGGAAGCAGCGGGTAAATGAACTGCTCAGGTCAGCAGATCTGGAGGAGAAACACGATGCAGCTCATACACATTCATGTACTATGTACGCAAGTGATGAGCAGCCACGAGTTTGTGAGCGTGTCGACCAGGAGAGCAGATTTTCTCAGGTCCGCCCCTTTGACGTGACGTGAAATAGCTGACAAAATGCATTGTAATGATTTAGCCGACCACTGGAGAGAGCCAGAGACACATTCATTCGACAGAGAATCCTGAGTGTCCTAGAACTGTCTCGTTTTTTTGTGTTCTGACTTATAAAACGGTGTGAAATTAATAAAATTAATAACATAGTAATGTAAACATATTGTCAGTAATTTTTGTGCCCAAAAATCAGGCACTGTAGACTTAAGAGGTTAAGTCATGGGCCTTACTTGGGTTTTTGAGGAGCCACAGAGGGCTGATTATTTGATAGGCAGCAAACTGTAGTCCAAATTAGACACGCCCAACTCAAAATCAACCCAAAACAATCATGGACGATTACGTTTCAAGAATCAAGCATGACATGAAGTTGTCACATAGGGCGGCAGTGTGCCAATACTTTTCTCTTGGCCCCTGAAAAAAAAACTCCTTTGTGACTTACATAGCATTGACTTGTTTACAGCTAACTGTTAGGCTTATATATGCATGCCTGGGTCAGTGTATGTCTGGCTATTCTCTAAAGCCCCAAGCTTTCTCTTCTCAGAATAGTGTGGCTGGTTCTCTATATGGAAGAGAATGTTTACTGCATAGAACCAGAGGAATGTTGGCATGTGTGGAGACTGGGAAAGGGGGATACCTAGTCAGTTGCACATATTCAACTGAAATGTGTCTTCTGCATTTAACCCAACTCCACTGAATCAGAGAGGTGGAGGTGCTGCCTCAATCGACATTCACGTCACCCAGGAGCAGATTTTTCCACCTTGCCGACTCTGGGATTTAAACCAGCAATCTTTTAGTTACTGGCCCAACGCTCTTAACTGCTAGGCTACCTGCCACACTGGACAGTCTGTGTGTGTGTTGGGGTCACTATTTTCAACATCATAAATAGATGTACACGTGCCCCTGCAACCTGTAGTAAAGCCAGTCCAGAGCTGTGTCTGTGTCTGCTCTGTATGCTTCCGATCAACAGAGGCTGGTTCCCTATTCTGAGAAGAGGAAGCTTGGGGTTTTAGAGAATAGCCAGACATGCACTGATCCAAGCATGCACACATGCAAGCATGCCAGCATAAGCCTACACTCTTAGAAAAAAATACGTTATCTAGAACCTAAAAGGGTCCTTCGGCTGTCTACATAGGAGAACCCTTGGAAGAACCGATTTTGGTTCCAGGGAGAACCTTTTTGGGTTCCATGTAGAATCCTTTCCACAGAGGGTTCTACATGGAACCCAAAAAGGTTCTACATGGAACCAAAAAGGTTCTACATGGAACCAAAAATGTTTCCTTTTTTCTAATATACAGTACACTGTGCATGCAACCCCACTTTGAGATGCACCCCTCATATATTGCCAGAAGATACCGACCCTACCGTTATGCTTGTTTACACTGAGGTCGGAATGCAATCATGGTTACATTAAAACACTGTTCCATCAACGATTTAAACATTGCTAGTTTTCCTGGAAAACTGCCCTTTTCGTCCTCATGCTAGCTATCAGTAACGACCGCAGCCATTTTGGAATGGCAGTGTCAGCCAATCAGCTCCTTTGTTGTTCAACATGAAGTGCTATTCCAAAATGGCTGCGGTGGCTACTGCTTTTCTGGGAAAACTGAAGCAGTATTTTAATCTTCTCGATGGAGCAGTGTGAATAAAGGTCAAATTTGGAGAACATTGGTATATTCTATCCCCGCATTGAGGTATGTTTTCCGAACCATATCTCACGCCGGCGCCACGGTGTCTTAATGCAACCATGATTGTGTTCCAACTTCAGTGCAGCTCAGTGTAAACAAACGTAACGGTAGGGTCTATCTTCTGGCAACTCTCATATAAAGCTTTGCATATGGATACATTTAGAATCCATATGTACATTAATACATACTATTCATATAGTGTACAAAGTTAAACACTAGCCAAATGTTCAGCCTTCCACACTCTCAACTAAGTTATTCCTTGTTTCTCCACTACCAGGTGAGTGATGATGATGTTTCTCCATTGAGCTTCTCCTTTTCTATCTCTGCCTCTCTGTTGTGGAGGCAGTGATGGAGCTCAGACTGACAGTAGTGAGGAGAATATAAATAGTTCTGTAGTGATGCAGGTATGGGGGCTTTGATGAGGAGCCACATCTGAGAAGACACAGGGGAACTGTCAATATTGGCACTGCACACACATCAGTAAATGTAAATTCCATAAAACCTCACCCTTTTGTTGTGTACATACAGATAACTGGCAAAATAAAGGAAACACCACCAACATGAAGTGTCTTAATAGGGCTTTGGGCCACCACGAGCCAGAACAGCTTCAATACACATTGACATAGATTCTACAAGTGTCTGGAACTCTATTGGAGCGATACCATTCTTCCATGAGAAATTCGATCATTTGGTGATTTGTTGATGGGGGTGGAAAATGCTCTATCAGGCGCTGCTCCAGAATCTCCCATAAGTGTTCAATTAGTTTGAGATCTGGTGACTGAGACACACACACACACACACACACACACACACACACACACACACACACACACACACACACACACACACACACACACACACACACACACACACACACACACACACACACACACACACACACACACACACACACACACACAAACCCCACATTATCCTACTCATTACTCCAACTGACTAATCTACCTTTTGTTTTGAGCCGACTTCGCCGTCGGCCAAAACGGGGCACCTGGCTCACGCCCGGTTCCAAATTGAATGCAATTAACGCTAACCCGGTTCACGCCCTGGGCATTAATAGAATCCCCTCATTGGCACACACACACACTTTAAACCACCTATGCTCCTTTGACACACCTCTTTCAAAGTCACAGATCTCTTCTTCTAGCCTTAGCATCCAAAATAATGGGCATCTGGGCATTTTTAAACATGACCCTAAGCATGATGGGATGTTAATTGCTTAATTAACTCAGGAACCACACCTGTTTTGAACCATCTGCTTTCAATACACTTTATCTTTCATTTACTCAAGTGTTTCCTTTATTTTGTCAGTTACCTGTACCTTTTACATCCACTTTTACACCTCAGTGGTGCGAAGAAGGTAAGATAAAGAGAGGCACTCAGTTGTCATACGTGTTGGGAATTCTCATCCATATTTCCATGGCAGTTTTGCTGTCATTGGGACTGTTTCTCCTTTACCATGGTGTAACTGCAGACGGTTAACTCACCCACTGTTCCTTTCTCAGCCAATGCAGCTTTTGCCATTCAAGCCTCTGCTGCTGCCACTGGTTGTACAACCCCGCTGCTACTTTTGCCCTTCTGTGCACTGTTGTGAATTTTACCCCAGTGGCCTAAAGGTGGTCTCGCTGTTGCCATGACAATATTTCAAGTCAAGCTATTCCTCTACTCTAATCCAGTATAGAGCATGTTCCCGTCCCTCAGTTTTTGTCATTGAAGAGTTACATGGAAATGTTTCCTATCATTATTCTGTCATTTGGCCCGGTGTGTTAATGTTTTCCATTCTCTGACTTCTCTAACTGTGTGTGTGTGAATGGAGGTGCAGTGGCTCCTCCAGTATGACTCATGCTCTGATGTTCACAGCTCCACTTACTTAAAGGCTTGGCCTAAGCAGATGGCTCCCAGACAACATACAATCTGACTTAATGTGCTGGCCTTCTCTCCTACTCACTCACTCTCTCTCTCTTACTCTTTCTCTCTCTCTTTATTTTCTCCCTAGCAACCCACCCACATGTCCCTTTTTCTTTCTCTCTGTTGGTTTGAGGACAATAGCAGTCTTTTTTTCCTGGAAGTTATTAGTTCATAACCCATATTTGCTGAAACAATGAACAAAGAGCAGGATTACTTTTAAGTTCCCTTCTGTCTTTTTTCTGTCACATATTGTTTATCTCTGTCACACACAAACGTTGGAAGTATTTACAGTACAGAGGAAATGTTTAATAGTTTGCATTGTGGTTGAGATACTTTCCCTTGGAATTTCTTACTTTTCAGTAAAAATGCTTAGATATCAAAGATTAAATCAATTTGACTGAAACAGTAAAGATAATATAATGGAACTAAAAAGATAGTATGGTGGTGTGGATTAGGATGCATTACTACGTCCCAGAGGAATAAGCCAGATGAGATAGGCCTATTAGTGGAAAGATGAATATCAAGTTATCGTTGGAAATGAATGAGTATGAGGACGGGCTTGGAGTCTAAAATACATCTACAGTGCAGTGAGTGTACTCAACTCAATCCAATAGCAACTCGGCAGCACAGCTACATAACACAGATCTGTTTACTACAGAGCATGTTAAAGCCTAGTTGTCAACCTGAACCTCAGAAGCCATGCTCACTTTTCTCTTTCACTCTAATGGTGAGGACACATCCTCTCACCACAGAGTTGGGCCTGGTACGCTCCCAAGCTTTTACAAAATAATCTCTAGTTTTGCTTACGTACTTGGTGTTTATTTGCCCATGGCTGGACCTCCACAAGGTCAAGTAAAAGCAGTGTGTTTTGACAAGAACTGAGATCATCATCTGGAGAACCTGGGTTTATAGGTTTAGTGGACCTCAATACACTCTGCCTTAACTCCTGCTTAACCCCTCTCCCTGACTTGTGAAAACCCCCCCCAGAAATGTGTTGTGTGTTTCCCTTGTACTGTTGACTGTCTGCCCTTCTGTGCACCGTGTGAACTTTACCCAGCCCAGATCCCCCCCCCCCCCCCCCTGTCCTCACTGAACCCATGTCTCTGGAGCTGGAGGACAGTCTTTTCTAAAAATAGAAATGTTCACGCTCTGGAGACCGGTGAAGTTGAATGGTTTCAAAGGTCTTATTTTGCCTTATCTGTTATGGTTATTTATTGGCTTGTAAAGTCACACAATATCTTGGCCTTTTGTTGTACCACAGTAACAACCAGTGAAATATAGTAAGCACTGGCAGTCATGCAGTACTTCCTACTTAAGCCTAAACCATAGTATTTTCTTGCCAAACATTGTTTAGGAATGTTACATTAGTTATTCCTTTATAGTTACCTTGGACTCTTTCTTACAGACAATTCCACAGTAACAGAGTGATGCTGTGTTATGCGGAGCAGCACAGGGGAACCCAAGAGCAGACTCAGACCAGGAAACAGGGATGAATGAACCAAGAAATGTATTGTAACACAAGGAGAGATGCCGTGCAAATCCAGGGAAGCTTGGATGAGTTGTAGGAAGCCAGTGTGGAGGCTGAGGTTGGAGTGAGCTGGGTTGGGACAGGGTAAACAGGTCCGGAGGGGAATCCAAGGGAGTGATGATGAGTTGATTCCAGAACAGGGTAGCAGGGTGGTGAGATGTGGAACAGGAGACAGGAACCAGAGTCAGAGCGGCAAAACTGCAGTGAGAGGAGAAACAGCGTCAGGCAAGGAAATAGGCAAAGCAGAACACAGGATCTTAAATAACAACAAATAGCTAGAAGCATGACTGACTGAACAGAGATTACGATCTGGTAGAGTGGAAGTGGCAGGACTGAGTATTTGTAGAGGTCTTGATTATGGAGCGGGTTGCAGCTGGTGGGGAACTGCTCTGACTCCAGCACACCTGTCTACAACAACACAATCACACAGACACACAGACAGAAGAGGGAGAGGGAGAGAACTGGGGGAATGGCTGCAGGTCAAGGAGACACCCAATGTCCACTGGGGGGGTGTATCAGTAGCAGATGTGACATGCTGAGACAGATTTTTTTTCACTTTAAAATGTATGCCAAACAAAAAACAATGATACAAAGTTAAACAAACCATACAACTCTATGCACAAGGACTACTTTTAACAATTTCCACAGAAAAAGTTTACAATTACAGGTTTTAGGTTGACATGCATTTTAAAGTGAACATTTGAAACTCACCATCCCTCTGTTACCATGGAATCCCCCTAAGTAATGTAACGTTTTCCTAGTCTTGCATTTCATTTGTGTAAATATGATATGTGAATATTACAACTTAATGATTGAGGCAACTTATGATAGTGTACTCCTTTCTACTCCTAGTTCCAAAATCTGTCAGCAATGTCACTAACAAAATTATTACAAAGTTCAGCTAATGTACATTACTTCTATTTTTGAGAAGACAAAGATGTTTGATTCTTACAACCCATATGGTGGCACACACCAGCTGATACATGACTTCTTTGACTTGATGTCACCCCACCAGCTGGCCCGCCGCCCCCTCCCGTGCCCTTGGCAGATTGTGCCGAGCAGGCCAGGCTTTACTTAACCTCCCTGGCTCCAGTCAAGGTGTTACAGTAACACGTTGCGTAACGCTGCATGTGAGCTCCTAGTCACATGGGGCCGTCTCTTACCCCTTCTCACTCCTCCCTGCCCTCCAGGTGTTTGGATTAGTGGAGTAAGGCAAGAGAATAATAGTGAAAAGGGAGGGCTAGCCTGTTAACTGGCTCTTTTTATAGGCCCCTGCTCCCTCACTACTCAAAGGTCCTCACACTTTATTGGTCTGTTTTTGTTAATGCTACTGTCATCACTTTTTCTCCTCTGTCCAGCGATGAGAGTGGCTGTTTGCACTTGGGGCTGTTGTCTCTCTCAATGCAAGGTGAGACAGCTGCCGAGTCCTACTGATGATCTGTCAACAGCAGCTCACGTATGTTTTAGTGTCATTCCACCCTTTGACAGTCTATGTAAGCTAACCAAACAGAAATAGCTCCCTTTGTCCTGGGGCTGTTCAGTCTCATTCTACAACCAGTAATGTCATGTAATCCACCCCAACTCTGTGTGTGTCTTACTCTGTGGAGGATGTCCAGGAGAACAGTGCTCTCGTTTCAGTCATTTGATCCGTGTCTGTAAACAGATGAATGGACCTATTGACACTAATCTACTGTATGAGGTAATGGAGTCAGTGACTTTGTGGTGCCACTCCTGACTGTCTGTCCTACTTAATTCACGTGGCATGGCCCATATTGAAACATACACTCAGTGCGAAACTTTCTGTGCCCTAATGCCAGAAGCCACTCTACGTATGGCTTTATGAGAAGAGCACTGATTTCACCCCGCCACTTTGTTATCAAACAAAGATAAAGCTCTGGGCTACTCATTAATGAATCAAAGGTTGGCAGCTACCACAAGCCTACCTACCTTGTTGTGTGAGCGGGTATGTAATAGAGGAGCCAGTGCAGTATTGGTGGTGAGAGCAGGAGTTCAGTGGTAAAGGTCAGTAGATTGTCTCTTGGGTGCCCCTGGCAGGTGGGCCTAGTGCTGCTGACACTCTGGAGGACTGTGGGGACTCCCTCCCTGACCCACATGGGCATGTGCACATCCAGCCGCTCCACTCACACTACACCCTGCCCACTGGGCAGCACAGGGACAGACCGGCATGGCTGAACTAATGCTGCTTGCAAACAATTACAGACAGTAGTATGCCTCCTTAGCCACAGTAGTACACAGCATTTAAGTTATCATAAATATTTATGGTATAAGATGATTGATACAATAATGCCCATTACACAAGCATAAAGAAATATATATATATATTTTATAATCGAGAAACTCATCCAAAGGTTAGATTCAGTCTAGATAGAGCTGCTGTGTGTAGTCTGTGACTGTAGGCTAGATTGAGAAATAAAAATTGTTAACTTTAACAAGTTACATTTCCTCCACTGCTACCACGCATGGCTCCCGGCAACCACATTAAAGACAAAGAAGACTGAAAGAAAAGCTATTTATGTAATTAACTCCTCTAATTTCCAGAGCGGGTTTCTTCAATGTTTTTCCTTTCATGTAACCACAGGCTGCAAGCTGTGAGGAGAGCTAATGCAGACAGCATGACTGTGTGGCTGGTGAGAGGGAATGTAGGTCAGCGAGAAGGAGAGAGACTAGGGACACTGTCTGCTGAGAGACAGCTTTGTGTGAGACCCTGAGACCGCCTGCCAGTGGCACAATAGCACAGATCCACATGGAGGCTCCCCTGGAATTCAGGCCCCCAGCCCAGGCCTTTGTGTTGGTCAGAGAGCCAGCCTCTGGATGGGATAAGATATCCTGCAAGATGTCAATCAGCATGATGTTCGTTGCACCTGCACTCACAGGTGGTTTGGGCTGTAATCTGTTGAGAAGAACTGATATTTCACTATGTAGCACAGTGAAGGGTCTCTCTGTGAATCAGGCTAGCTATAACTTGTCAAATATTGTACGTGCACAGGGAAGCAAACTCTAGTCAGTGTTGTGTGACTGTTAGGGAGATAGACAGAATAGACAGTGGTCCGGTGGAGTAGCTGCTCTGCTCCGGACAGAGATATTTGAAGTTGCAGTGACCTCTATCCTTTAGAGGAAATGGCAAATGTCTGTGTGGGTTTGTCCTGACATCTGACCCCTGTAATCAGACTAACACAAGGTTGAGTGCTCTGGAATTTCCCCACTTTTTCTCAGGTCTCATTCACCTGCAGGTGTTTATTATTGTGCATGCACAGCGGCATTACGGAGAATACTTTGCTATTCATTTACAGATGTACAAGTTGTAGTAGTTCTAACCGGTCTCTCCACCAGCAGAAGTAGTGGACTGGTCACACTAACTAGATGTACAATGCCTGGTTGATTTGGTGGTAATACAGCATCAAGCTCTAATAAAGCTCTAATAAAATATGACATAACATGAGATTGACTTTCAGTCAAGCCTCTCGAGTTTCATACTGGTATCTCACTATGGGATTATATTCTCCATTGAGGTAGGCCTATCTTGAGATCCTCCTTCCTCCCAGGGTATCGTATTCCATCTGTAAACCACGGCTATGCTGGTGTCTGCTGCTTTGTATGGCACTTCTGTCATCACTTCAATATGATTAATGCTTGTTTTTATTGCCATTTGGCTCAAATACCGGGCTGAAATTAGACACTTTGTTTTGAGTGTTGATGAACAGTGGGAGCAGTACATCGATGAGCTCAGGTACCAGCTTGGCCTTGTTACCCAACAAGTGGGAACTACTGCAGGTTCGCAAAGACGGGTCCTAAATCACCCACACGTGACTGAATCATAAAATCTACCTTTGTGGCACCCTTGTGTTTTTTTGTATCTCCTATGCCTCTGCCTCTGCTTTATCCTTGTCATTCTTGAACTGCAAGAATTATTTAGAATTTTAGAATCACACCTCATTGAAATTGAAATACTAGTGACGCACAAGTCATTTTGTACACTTCCTCAACTGTAAATATTTAAATATCTGGTGAAGCATACTATCAGCAATGTGTTGCTTTCCTAATTTTGTGTGTGTGTGTGTGTGTGTGTGTCACGTTCCTGACCTATTGTTCCTTTTTCTTTTATTTATTTAGTTGGTCAGGGCGTGAGTTGGGGTGGGTTGTCTTTGTGTGTTTTTGTATTGTCTAGGGTGTTGTATGGTTTAGGGGGTTAAGTAGAGTAAATGGGTTAGTGTTTGGCATAGTTGGCATAGTTCTGTTATAATCTCCACCCGGCACAGCCAGAAGAGGACTGGCCACCCCTCATAGCCTGGTTCCTCTCTAGGTTTCTTCCTAGGTTTTGGCCTTTCTAGGGAGTTTTTCCTAGCCACCGTGCTTCTACGCCTGCATTCTAGCTGTTTGGGGTTTTAGGCTGGGTCTCTGTACAGCACTTCGAGATATTAGCTGATGTACGAAGGGCTATATAAAATAAACTTGATTGATTGATTGATTTAGTATAGGTGTCTAGGAAAGTCTATGGTTGCCTGAATTGGTTCTCAATCAGAGACAGCTGGTTATTGTTGTCTCTGATTGGGAGCCATATTTAAGGCAGCCATAGGCTTTCGCTGTTTGTGGGTAATTGTCTATGTGTAGTGTTTGTGTCAGCACTATCTGTCTTTATTAGCTTCACGGTCGTCAGTTTTGTTATTTTGTTAGTTCGTATATAGTTGTTCGTTTCTTGTTTGTTTTCTCTCTTCTTTAATAAAAGAAGATGTATTTTGCACACGCTGCGCCTTGGTCCAATCTCTCACAGCAAGACGATCGTGACAGTGTGTGTGTGTGTGTGGACAATTTTAACTATTCTTGTGGGGACGAAAAATTTGATCAACTGGGGACATTTTGTTGGTCCCCACAAGGTCAAAAATCTATTTCTAGGGGCTTTAGGGTTAGGGTTAGAATTAGGTTTAGGAGCTAGGATAAGTTTTAGGGTTAGGATTAGGAGCTAGTGTTAGGGTTAAGATTAAGGTTTTGGGTTAGGGTAAGAGTAAGAGTACGGGCTAGGTTAGGGATTAGGGAAAATAGGATTTTGAATGGGACTGAATTGTGTGTCCCCACAAGGTTAGATGTACAAGACTGTGTGTGTGTGTTTGTATATTTTATCAGTAAGACGGAGACAACCGTTGACCAGCGTGTAGGCATACAGCATTTCTTGCAGCCTGCCATTTATATGATGGTGTGTGTGTTTTCCCAGTACATATGATGGTCTGTGTCTGTATATGGAACTGTTTGACCTGGCCTCATAGTGGTCATTCACCCACTCCGACAGTCAGCTGCCAGCAACCCAAAAGTGGCCTGCTCACATTCCACCCTTGGTGAGGGAGGTTGATTTTCTCCTCTTCTGACTCACCCCTCCCCTTCAATAAACCAGACTCAAGTGCCCCCTTTGTTTTTGTCTCCTTAAAAGGTTGCCTTGTTTTACCACTTTCGCATTTCCCAAAAGACAAACAGTTATGGCACAGTATCAACACGACGGAAAAATAAAACACTGTTGAGGGATAATGGGTGCCTTGCCTGAGAGAGGCCATGACAACACATTCTTCTAGTACACAGAACAGAACAAGCATATCGTTAAGCCTGTAATCCGGGGGCTGTATATGGACAGGATTCCTGGATAAGGGAGACCAGAGACCAGTTCCTCAGAAGTGAAGAAGACAAATCGGAGGGGGTGCAGGCATTGTGGGTAATGTCTGCCATGGCCTATTTTGCCTGGAACCCCCCCCCCCCCCCCCTTTTACCCCCAGCCACGGCTGCGTTGCCATGGGCAGCGGGTTCACTCAAGGTTCTGCTGGTGAAAACTTGTTTTGTGGTGGTATGAGAGGTGTGGCCTGGGACAGGGAGGGTGTGGCTGACCTACATTCTGCCTGGGCCTGCAGCAGCACTGTACTGTAGCAGATCCTCAGGAAAACCGCAGAAAGAACAGGGCTCCCATTAACAGAAAGTCTCTCAGACTGAAGAGCAGCCAGGACTCACTGGAACTCCAACACACACACACATTCCCAGTCATTCCACACACTGGAACCTCTAAAATAACAGCTGGCCTGAGGGACGCTAAAAATCTCTTCAGTATTGACTGTTAAGTTTTTGAACTTGTCTCTGTGTCCCTCCCAAGGCTCACTGTCTCTCCCTGTTCCACCCACTAAATACGCTCATCAGGGCTATATTCAATGCGGACACATAACACCTGTTGCCACAGTGAAAGGGCAGATGGCTGGGCCATTTCCAAAGTCCCCACTGGGCACACACTGCTTGAATCAATGTTGTTTGAACCAACGTGGAATAGATGTGGACTTGACGTCTGTGTCCAGTGGGTCAACACTGTCAGAGCCAGGGATGGGCAAAAATTACAAAATACAATTACAAAATACAGAATACCATAAAGATCAATGTATCAAAAATAAACCACAAATTACTTGCAAGTAGCAGGCCCAAACAGCAACAATATTCTCAGTAATGGTTACAAAAAGTTTTACTTGCTATGAATGTTATATGTTGTTGTTATTCTACCTTAGTTGAGCAAGTCACTCTGGATAAGTTGTCTGCTAAATGACCAAAATGTAAAAAAGCACACAGTGTATTGTTTCGGGGTGGAGCTCATTAGAATAATACTCAGCATGCTTTGCAATTGTTCATTTTTACATATACATTTATATTTAGTTCATTTGGCAGACGCTTTTATCACACCATAGTGCTATCAGACTTCTGATATCAACGCAGGCTGAAAGGGGAGCAGCAAAATGTGAACCGCTATGAACAATTGTGTGGGAAAGTATTTTGTATTTTGAAAATACAAATTACAGTATTTTGAAAATACTAAATATATTGGAGTGTAGATCAGCCCAGTGTAATTCAATAGAAAAATACAAAAATAATTAAAATATGTATTTCAAATTCAAAATACATGTGACAGAAAAGCTGCCCGGAGCATAGAGTCAACCTTCATTAGGTGTTGCCTGAAAACAGTAACAGACACCTTCCCCACCCATAAGATGATGTGGCCACTAATATTACACAAAGACCTGTAGATGAGGACATGCTGGTCGGGTGTGAAATGTCTGTAGGCAATGTTAAGCATTCTCTCTCTCTCTCTCTCATATACACATTACATGTGACGGCTGATGCAATTTTTGTGCCACAGACGAGGAAATGAAAACAAATGGAAGGGAGGGTAATTTGCTTTAAGCCCGCCCCCTTTCACACATGCAAGGGGCATCATGCACCCCGAAAAATATTATGGAGCACAAAGCACGTGAGGATGGGTGTGGGATGGCCCCAACGGGGGCAGGCCCCCCAGGAATTTAGCATTTTTCAAACACATGAAACAGCTTTTTCCTGCAATTCCTGTAGTCATAATCATTATACTTAATTCTACGTAAAAAACGATGTAACATTTTCTGCGTATCTAAGCACACCTCTTGAGCTGTCTATAGCCTCTTGACTGGTATTTTTTTTTTTTTTTTTTATAAACTAAATATGCTTCTCTACATCTCAGCTAAAATCTGTGTAAAAGACAAAGGAATTTGAGTCATATTCAGTACATGTAGTTTTTGCTTGCTTTTCTAAAGCAGGGGTCTTCAAACTTTTCTTGTAACTACAACATACCTAATACATAAAATACAGCTTTAGTGACACCCCTGTCTCAAAAAGGAATGGTTTTAGCTGCTTAAATTGAGTAAATGAAGCTTTTCCTCCCAATTGTGGCGTTCTGCTTGTAAAATGATGACTAACTTTACCCCCACTTCATGTAAAAATGAAAAACTGCTATTGGTTAAACTATATCTACTTGAATATAAAGTTGAATCCCCCTTCTCCTAAAATGTAATGTATTAAGATGATTATGACGATTTCTTATATGATAATCTTGCCGTTTGCTAATAGCAGCTGTTTTGCTGGTTAAACAAAGTTTAGCAATGTGTTGTGGAAAGATTTGCCGAGGAGGCGATGGCTGCAGTTTTATGGGCTCGTTTTTTTTCCACATTGTTTAACTTATTTTGTACATAATGTTGCTGCTACCGTCTCTTATGACCGAAAAGAGCTTCTGGACATCAGAACAGCAATTACTCACCTATTTTGTTCTTTAATGAGCCGGAGGAGAGGGATTTACTCTAAACACCTGAACAGGCACTCATCCCCATCATTCGCAGAAGGAGATGGAGGTATAGGGTACCTTGTGAGGATCCGGCAATGAGTGGCTAATCTGCCTTTGCAATCGATACTATTGGCCAATGTACAATAGCTGACTAATAAAGTGGACGAACTAAAAGCATGCATATCCTACCAACGGGACATTAAAAACTGTAATATCCTATGTTTCACCAAGTTGTGGCTGAACGATGACATGAATTGTCACGTGTGAGTTTGGGTGGGCATTCTATGTCTGGTGTTCTATGTTGTCCTTGTTTTGTATTTCTGTGTGTTTGGCCTGGTATGGTTCTCAATCAGAGGCAGCTGTCTATTGTTGTCTCTGATTGAGAATCATACTTAGGTAGCCTGTTCCCACCTGTGTTTGTGGGTGGTTGTTTCCTGTTTAGTGTTTGTTTCACCTTTCAGGACTGTTCGTTTGTCGTGTTTGTTGTTTTGTTAAGTGTTGCATATTGTATTAAATAATATGAACATTTACCGCGCTGCACCTTGGTCCTCTTCTCCTTCTCCCGACGACGTTCGTTACAGAACCACCCACCAACAAAGGACCAAGCAGCGTGGGAACATGGACTCCTGGATATGGGAGGAAATTTTGGACGGCAAAGGACCATGGGCACAGCCGGGAGAGTATCGCCATCCAAAAAAGGAGCTGGAGGCAGCTAAAGCGGAGCGGCGACACTACGAGGAATTGGCGCGAGGTAACGGGCACGAGAGGCAGCCCCAGAATTTTTTTGGGGGGGGGCACACGGGGAGATTGGCGGACTCAGGTAGGAGACCTGAGCCAACTCCCCGTGCTTACCGTGGCGAGAGAGTGACTGGGCCGTGTTATGCGGGAAGCGCAAGGTGTCCCCAGTGCGCACGCATACCACCCTAACAGATCCACAGATGATGCAATCTCTATTGCACTCCACACTGCCCTTTCACACCTGGACAAAGGGAACACCTACTTGACAATGCTGTTCATTGACTACAGCTCAGTTTTCAACACCATAGTGCCCTCAAAGCTCATCACTAAGCTAAGGAGCCTGGGACTAAACACCTCCCTCTGCAATTGGATCCTGGACTTCCTGATGGGCCGCCCCCAGGTGGTAAGGGCTAGGTAACAACACATCACGCTGATCCTCAACACGGGGGCCCCTCAGGGGTGCGTGCTCAGTCCCCTCCTGTACTCCCTGTTCACTCATGACTGCACGGCCAGGCACGACTCCAACACCATCATTAAGTTTTCTGATGACACAGCGGTGGAAGGCCTGATCACTGACAACGACGGGACAGCCTATAGGGAGGAGGTCAGAGACCTGGCCATGTGATGCCAAGACAATAACCTCTCCCTCAACGTGATCAAGACAAAGGAGATGATGACTACGGGAAAAGGAGGACCGAGCACTCCCCATTCTCATCGACGGGGCTATAGTGGACACCAAGGAACTTGAAGCTCTCAACCTGATCCAACAAACTAACGTGGTCCAAGCACACCAATACAGTCGTGAAGAGGGCACAACAAAACCTATTTCCCCTCAGGAGACTGAAAAGATTTGGCATGGGTTCTCAGATCCTCAACAGGTTCTACAGCTGCACCATCAAGATCATCCTGATGTGTTGCATTACAGCCTGGTATGGCAACTGCTCGACCTCCGACCGCAAGTCACTACAGAGGGTAGTACGTACGGCCCAGTACATCACTGGGGCCAAGCTTCCTGCCATCCAGGACCTCTATACCAGGTGGTGTCAGAGGAATGCCCTAAAAATTGTCTAAGACTCCAGCCACCCTATTATAGACTGTTCTCTCTGCTCCCACATGGCAAGCGGTACCGGAGCATCAAGTCTAGGTCCAAGAGGCTTCTAAACAGCTTCTACCCCCAAGCCATAAGACTCATGAACATCTAATCAAATGGCTACCCAGACTATTTGCATTGCCCCCCCTCTTTTAAGCTGCTGCTACTCTCTGTTATCTATGCGTAGTTACTTTAATAACTCTACCTACATGTACATATTACCTCAATTACCTCGACTAACCGGTGCCCCTGCACATTGACTCTGTACCGGTACCCCATGTATATAGCCTCGCTATTGTTATTTTACTGCTGCTCTTTAATCATTTGTTACTTTTATTTCTTATTTTTGTAGGTATTTTTCTTAACTGCATTGTTGGTTAAGGGCTTCTAAGTAAGCATTTCACTGTAAGGTCTACACCTGTTGTATTTGGGCACATGTGACCAAATTTTTTTGATGTGACAAATGTTAATGTCCAGGTCAAGAAAGCTTGCCAGCAGCCAGAGTAACTGCGGTTACAGCAAGTGTAATTAGCTCCAATTAGTGTAATTTGCTCAATATTACCCTTATTTTCTGCTAGTCTGTTATATTTGTATTTATTATGGATCCCCATTAGCTGCTGCCAAAGCATCAGCTACTCTTCCTCGGGTCCGGCCAGGACCAGAAGTCCCCACAAGAATTGTAAACAAACAAAAATCTGACCAGCTGGGGACATTTTCGATGGTCCCCAGTTGGTCAAATGCTATTTCTATGGGGGTTAGGGTTAGAATTAGTGTTAGGTTAGAATTACGTTAAGGGTTAGGAGCTAGGTTTAGTTTTAGGGTTAGGTTTAGGGTTAAGGTTAGGTTTTTGGGTTAAGGTTAGGGTTAGGGTTAAGGTTAAGGTTAGGGTAAGAGTACAGGTTAGGGTTAGGTTTAGGGTTAAGGTTAGGTTTTTGGGTTAAGGTTAGGGTAAGAGTACGGGTTAGGTTTAGGGTCAAGGTTAGGGTAGGAGTTAGGGTTAGGAGTTAGGGAAAATAGGATTTTGAATGGGACTGAATTGTGTGTACCCACAAGGTTAACTGTACAAGACTGTGTGACACACCCACACTCTGAGTGTACAAAACATTAGGGACACCTGCTCTTTCCATGGCATAGACTGACCAGGTGATTCCAGGTGAAAGCTTATTGATGTCACCTGTTAAATCCACTTCAATCAGTGTAGATGAAGGGGAGAAGACAGGTTAAAGAAGGATTTTTAAGCCTTGAGACAATTGAGACATGGATTGTGTATGTGTGCCATTCAGCAGGTAAATGGGCAAGATAACATATTTAAGTGCTGCTGAGTTTTTCACACTCAACAGTGTCCTGTGTGTCTCAAGAATGGTTCACCACCCAAAGGACATCCAGTCAACTTGACACAACTGTGGGAAGCATTGGAATCTACATGGTCCAGCATCCCTGTGGAACTCTTTCTACACCTTGTAGAGTCCATGGCCAGACAAATTGAGGCTGTTCTGAGAGCAACTCAATATTAGGAAGGTGTTCCTAATATAACCGGACCTCCGGTTGAATACCCATGTTCTAAAATCTAACAACCTTGCCAGCAAGCATGCTAGCTAAGATAGTTAGACAAGCTAGCTACTGTAACTTGATTGATAGCTGGAAATGGTTTCCTGGTAGCTAGTAATGAGGTTTGGAAATTGGGAAGCTATCTGGGCTAGCTAAAGCCAACCTCCTAAAATTGCTAAGTGGCTAGTAGCCTAGTATTACAGAGAGAAAAAAGACAAATGTGACAAATCTTAATGGGGCACGTGCCCTGTGCCCCCTATGGGCATGATGCCTATGCACAAATGCACACATACGCTGCACACATACACATGCACACAACCATGACCAGGCTGAGGAACTTTGTTCTGGGCTCCCAAACTGAGCCATATGAATGGAAAACAAACACTTTGTAACCCTTCACACTGAAACACAGAGCCCTGTGTTACTCAACACACAGTAGCAGGTTGTTTAATACTCCCGTAATGTTTTCTACACCAGATCAGTAATCCATTCATAAATTGCCTGTTCACAGGCATATTGCACACATTTTTGGAGGACTGCCAAGGCCCCACCGAAACTAGGTCTGGCGTGTGCCCTGATCTCAGTGACAAACTTCATATCTGGTTGATTGCCAGTTGTTGTTGTATTTGGTTGCATAATAAACCATTCTACATTACTGGTTATCCCTGACATTTTAATGTGTATCATAAACTATTATGATGACCATAAAGTATATGTTTGAATGAGATTGTCAGAGTCCTGTTTATGACTTTAACTACTTTTATAGTGCTGCTTGCCTGCTTTTGTTTTTTTCAGTTGCAAATGATCACACTTTAGACTAGGACGTGATGGTGACAGTTTTAAAGTTGTCTCGGAAATGTCTACTAATGTACTAATTGTATCTATTAGTGCTTTTCAAGATAACTTTTGAAGGTTTTCAACATCACTGTCACGTTCTGACCTTTAGTTCCTTTTTTATGTCTTTATTTTAGTTGTTCAGGGCGTGAGTTGGGGTGGGCATTCTATGTTGTTTTTCTATGTTTTGTTCTGTTGTTATATTTCTATGTGTTTGGCCTAGTATGGTTCTCAATCAGAGGCAGGTGTCAGTCCCCAGTGCGCACGCATAGCCCGGTGCGCTACATCACAGCTCCTCGAATTGGCTGGGCTAGAGTGGGCATCGAGCCAGGAGGGATGATGCCGGCTCAGCGCATCTGGTCTCCAGTGCGTCTCCTCAGCCTGGGGTATACTGCACCAGCCCTACGCACGGTGTCTCCAGTTCGCCAGCATAGCCCAGTGCGGCCTGTTCCAACTCCCCGCACTTGCCGGGCTACAGGGGGGATCCAGCCAGGAGGAGTGGTGCTAGCTCTGAGCTCGAGACCGCCAGTGCGCCTCCACGGTCCAGTGCATCCGGTGCCTCGGCCAAGGACAAGGCCTCCTGCATGTCTCCCCAGCCTGGTGAGTTCTGTGTCTGTGCTAAGCACTAACCCTCCTGAATGTCTCCCCAGCCTGGTGAGTCCTGTGCCTTCTCTCAGAGCCAGGCCTTCTGTGTGTCTCTGGTACAAAGCCTCCAGTGATAATCCATGGCAAGAAGCCTCCAGTGATAATCCATGGCACGAAGCCTCCAGTGATAATCCATGGCAAGAAGCCTCCAGTGATAATCCATGGCACGAAGCCTCCAGTGATGATCCATGGCACGAAGCCTCCAGTGATAATCCATGGCACGAAGCCTCCAGTGATGATCCATGGCACGAAGCCTCCAGTGATGATCCATGGCACGAAGCCTCCAGTGATGTTCCATGGCACGAAGCCTCCAGTGATGATCCATGGCACGAAGCCTCCAGTGATGATCCATGGCACGAAGCCTCCTGTGAAGATCCATGGCACGAAGCCTCCTGTGAGGATCCATGGCACAAAGCCTCCTATGAGGATCCATGGCACGAAGCCTCCCGTGAGGATCCATGGCATGAGGCCTCCAACGAAGGACGTCAGTCCGGAGCCTCCAGCAACGCCTTCTAGTCCGGAGCCTCCAGCGACGCCCTCTAGTCCGGAGCCTCCAGCGTCGCCCTCCAGTCCGGAGCCTCCAGCGACGCCCTCTAGTCCGGAGCCTCCAACGTCGCCCTCTAGTCCGGAGCCTCCAGCGTCGCCCTCTAGTCCGGAGCCTCCAGCGTCGCCCTCTAGTCCGGAGCCTCCAGCGTCGCCCTCTAGTCCGAAGCCTCCAGCGTCGCCCTCTAGTCCGGAGCCTCCAGCGTCGCCTCTAGTCCGGAGCAGCCAGAGTCTCCCTCCTGTCCGGAGCAGCCAGAGTCTCCCTCCTGTCCGGAGCAGCCAGAGTCTCCCTCCTGTCCGGAGCAGCCAGAGTCTCCCTCCTGTCCGGAGCAGCCAGATTCTACCTCCTGTCCGGAGCAGCCAGATTCTCCCTCCTGTCCGGAGCAACCAGATTCTCCCTCCTGTCCGGAGCAGCCAGATTCTCCCTCCTGTCCGGAGCAGCCAGAGTCTCCCTCCTGTCCGGAGCAGCCAGAATCTCCCGTCAGTCAGGAGCTGCCCGTCACTCCGGCGTAGCCGGAGCCGCCTTTCACTCCGGCGTAGCCGGAGTCTCCCGCCTGTCCCGCGCTGCCGGAGTCTCCCGTCTATTCGGGGCCCGCTGAAAGGGTCCCCAGTCTGAGGTCGGCGGCGAGGGTCGCCGCTCCAAAGGCGCCACATAAGTGGGCCAAGACTATGGTGGAGTGGTCCACGTCCCTCACCAGAGCCGCCGCCGCGGTGAAATGCCCACCCAGACCCTCCCCTATAGGTTCAGGTTTTGCGGCCAGAGTCCGCACCTTTGGGGGGGGGGGGTACGGTCACGTTCTGACCTTAGTTCCTTTTTTATGTCTTTATTTTAGTTGGTCAGGGCGTGAGTTGGGGTGGGCATTCTATGTTGTTTTTCTATATTTTGTTCTGTTGTTATATTTCTATGTGTTTGGCCTAGTATGGTTCTCAATCAGAGGCAGGTGTCAGTCGTTGTCTCTGATTGGGAGCCATATTTAGGTAGCCTGTTTTCTATTGTGTTTTGTGGGTGGTTGTTTCCTGTTTCAGTGTTTGCACCATACGGGACTGTTTCGGTTGTTTGTTCGTGTTTTGTTATTTTTGTTCTGTGTTCATTTAGATTTATTAAAAATCTATTATGGACACTTACCACGCTGCACATTGGTCCGATATTTCGTACTCCTCCTCAGATGAAGAGGACGAAAGCCATTACAATCACGTTTGATTTTGTTGTGCATTACAAGTGGCGTCATATTGACAATGCTGTACTAGTTTATGTAGCCAAGTGTTAGAGCTAGCTATCGTTTTAATCTGTGATTTCATCACATTGAAAGTGTCTGTTTGCAGTGATAAGCACATCTCCTCTGTAGGGGAATTCCTTCCCAGTATAAAATGAAGCCATGGAGGAGAGAAGCCCTGTCATGAGGCCCACAATCTCTCATTTGTCCCCCTGCTGTGGGTAACCAGAACAGGAGAGATCACCTGGCTGAGAGGAAAGGTTTTTGGGGTGGGGCACCACCACCTGTTAGGAGACACATGGCCTCTGAGCTCATGAAGCTCTCCTCTGGTCCAACAGGAAGGAAACTCAGGGGGAAGAAACACAGCCAGCTCTTTATTACTCAGACTTATGCTCTGCTCCATTACTGTCCCTCCTTTCCCCATTGCTCTCTCTCTTTCTCTCTCTCTCTCTCTCTCTCTCTCTGTCTCTCACATATCCCCTGATTCCCCATGTAGGCCTCAGTCTTCCACATGTTCCCCTCTATCTGTTATATATTCTGACCTACTTTCTAATAAGAGCTACATTATATGGTTACATAAGAGCAAGACTGTCTCTGCAGTTGATACCCTGATTCAGTCCAGCTCTGCTGTGTGTCCTGTCTCACAAAGTGGGTGCTGGCACTAGAAGACTCCCAGCACCATGGTGCCTGAGGCTACAGATTTGGGAGCACGTAAGTCCTTCGTGAGAAATGATGAAAGTGTGAGCTCTTATTCCTTTGTAAAATCTCCAGCCCTCACCTGCCTACCATTCAATTCCAGGACTCTGGCAGTCGACTAAAGTGAAATTAAATAAATGAACACCCCAACATTTCATTGAAATACTTTTACCCCCAGAACAGCCTAAATTCGTGGGGCATGGACTCCACAAGGTGTTGAAAGAGTTCCACGGGGATGCTGGCCCATGTTGACACCAATGCTTTCACCTGGATTCACCTGGTCAGCCTACGTCTTGGAAAGAACAGATCTTAATGCTTTGTATACTCAGTGTATAAACCACATCGTTTATCTTACTTACATTACGACACTCCTCTTTATATCACGTCAATAGACACACCTATGTAAGTGAAGCGTGTGATTGGAGGTTGGGTTGTGACTGGAGAGGAGTTCGTCTGAACGCAGGGAGGGAGGGGTTAGAAGTAGACCTTAAGATGGGCCACTCCCCAGGTCTATTCACTGAGCCGCTCTGGACCAGTTTGAGGGCTGTTATGTTGCGTAACCATTATGTAACAGAGTTTAATGGGACACACAGCCCCTCATTCCCTCCCCCCTGCCTTCCACCTACTCACGTTGTTTGCACAGTTAAATGTATGTCTATTGCTAGGAATGTTTTGAGTCTTTCCATTCAATTCAAATGCTCTTTTGATTTGATGCATAGAGGCAAACAATACCAGGATATTAAAGCATGAGCCATGTAACCTTTTTGAGTACTGTTTTCAAAACAGAGATTTCTATACTCATATGTTTATTTGATAGTTATGTTGATTCCATCACTGTCAGCAATGTGTATTATAACAGCCATGCTAGATTTTTTTTCAAATAATGAACCGCAAGGAATTGCCCCTTTAGGTCATGCTTTGTGGAAAAATGTGGTCCTGTCAACAGCGGAGAGGCTTGAATATGCATGCCATTTTTGTGCTGTGTGTGTGCATGGTAAGACCTGATGTCAGTGGGTGGTTTTGAATCCGGGTTGTAGTTGTCACTTACCACAGCTGAGCAGGGGTTAAGTAGTGGTTTGGACTAAAATTCAATACCTGTATTTTCCTCACATAATTTTTTTATATATTTAACCATTAAATACATGTCTTTCATCAAACAAGTAGGTCCATATGTACTGTAAGTATCATAGTCTTTCACTACCGCAGCGTGTGGTTCAGGTGTTGCGTGCTGTAGAAGCTGGGGGAATTCCACTCTATAACATTAATATCTGACTTTGATTTGCCCCTGCTGTGAAACCCAGAGGTGTCTGCAACCTGCCCCAGAAATGTGTGAAAAGGTTGCAGCGTGTCACACTGGACGTGAGACAGGCCTGTGTAATCCTGCGGCCCCCTCCCACGCTGGCTGCTCCACTGACCTTCTTCCGCAGGCTGGGAGGGACAGCCAGGTAACTGGAAAGCCTTGTTTGTGCTCTGTTTTCCAGGAGGTCTATTTTGCAGGAATCATTTTGTGACATGCACATCCAGTCCTCCAGCCCCCACCTCTCTCTCCTCCCTCCCTTCTTTCCTCTCCTTTCCCCATGCCTTCCTCCTTCTCTTGTTCCACTCTCTCACGTTGACCTACTTTTCTCCTAACCTGATTATGGACGCGACCCCATGCTCCAATCAAATCAGGAAAAGGGGAAACACAGCAGAATCCAGTAGACGAGTGCTGCAGTTGTCAAGGAATGTCACGTTGACACTATTGCAGGGTGACATCAGTCGCACCACCCAGACCAAGCATGGGCTGAACGAAAGGCAAAAATATTTTGTGTGCGTTTGTGAAGGGCATTGAGGTGTCAGCCCTCAAAGAGCTGCTTTGTTTGCAGGCTTAGTCCAGGTCACTCGCTCCCTTTGTCTTTGTGTTGTTAGGAACATAACCTCGGTGTTGTGTGCTTTGGGAGGGCGGCAGAGAAGATAGGATGAGGAAAAGACGCTGCCCCACTGGGCTCTGCCTTGATTTACAGTCCCATGTATTCTTCTCATGACAGGTCTGCTGTGACACTGAACATGGGCCTGGAGAGTTGGCAGCAGGGACAGACTATTTCTGCACTTACTTTGTAGGTCAAAGCGCCATGGACATGCCTGTTCAGTGAGAGCCTATGAGATTAGGCTGTGAGGTATGTTAGGACTGGGCTTAGAGAAGGAGAGGAAGCTTGTCCAGTTTTCCCTCTGGGTAAAGTGGTTTGTGTCAGGTTGAATGAGGCCTTTATAAAGTGGACTGGGGCATAAGAGAGGTCCTCCATTCTGTTGGGGGGGGGGGGGGGGGGGGGGGGGTCATAATCTGTAGGTGTATGTGCGTGCGCGTACATCTGAGGGCGTTTGTGTGTTTAGTGTGGTCGTACGGGTACATCTCTGCACTGCGTGCGTAGGTCTGCAGGCTTATAGAGAGTTAGCGACAGGAAGTAGGCCACTGTTACATCAGGGAGGTCGGACAGGCGGTCTGTCTAGAAAATGTGTGTCAGTGTGTCACTCCAAAGCTCCTCTCATTTCAAATGAATCCTGTGTGTCAGGAAAGTAAGGAGCCCAGGGAGTGACTGTAACCAAGCTATTTGTGACGACAGGAAACAGGGTGTCCCCACACCAGCTAAAGAGATGAGGACTCAAGAGTCTCTGTTAAACATGCCTGTGGTTACAAACACCTAGGTTAGGCCATCATTTGTGTCTTGCCTTGATTTAGATTGTGTCTGTCTAATCACTGTACCTTGCGGCTCTGCTTTGTGGCTGTGTTAAATTAGTAGGCAGGGATTTAAATGAACATAGAAGAATGTTGGTTGTCAGCAGCTGCTCTGGTATAAATTATTGTTAGTTTTTGTTTATTACGCTAGCTAGCATATGGTTATTATTATTCTTTGCAGTGTTATAACTAACCTATGAACCAGTTTGTATTCAATATCAAGTGATAACTACAGGGAGGTTTTGGTCTTTATCCGTCTGGCATGTGCACAGCTGATTTTCAAACAGACCCATCATGAACTGTGGTTAACCCACATAGACAAGAGTAAAGAAAAGAGAAATCTGACAATATTTTTACGATATGTTGAGAAATTCAACATCCTTTTTATTGTTTTCAATCTTGAAATGCATCCATCTTCCATGATGAATATTAGTGTCTTTACATACACAGCCATGTCAAAAAGAAGGGGTGGTGGCGACCTAGACACCACCTACTGCTAAACACCACACTAGTCTCGTCTGCATCTTTGTCTTTTTTGAATCTTTTTCATAAAACCATTAGCAAAAACACAAGCATCACTGATTTAAAACACATTGAAAAAGGGGAGGATGGTGGTATGGCGCAAATACATCATTACGGTCAATAGGAGAAAGACACACGAAGATAATAACAGAACAACATCAGAAAATAAAACAATGACAATAACATTACAGTGTTGTCAGAGAGGGAAAGCTTTACATTTATACACAAGTGGCAAAAAAGCTAAACATGGTACATATACTTTATAAAACTGTGTGGTACAGTGCAGGCTTCTCATTGTCACCCAATACGAGGAAAATAAAGGCTGGGGGTGGATGCCCCATGTATTACACTACAGAAGCACATTAGAAAAAGGGGAAATCCCTATTTCATTAACAAAGTAGAGATTGTCCTTAGTTTTTACAAAACTTAATTGCAATAGCTCTGAATATTCTTAACCAGGTTTTTCTAATGTCATGGGCTATTTGTGTAATATAGTAAATTAGCCTCTGTTTCAGAGATCCAATTACCTAGTATCTAGGTTTAACTCGGTGTCTCTAGGGCAGTGGATCGACGTCAGGTCAGAAGCCTGAGGTTCTGAGCTCAGTGCATTGTGTAGTGTGTCGATTTGCAGAGGAGACTAGGTGGCCTCACTCAGAGTTCAAATATCAAACATATCATTTAGATTATATTACTATACTTAAAATAACTCTCTCCCCTATATTTCCCCACTTTACGGTTTTAACTTGAGCTTTAACTCGGACGACAAAACAGTTCACTGTTGATAGAGTTTACAGTCTCAGTATGGGGTAGACACTGGCCTCGATACCCAAACATATGTTAAAGTTTATACACATTCATATTTTAGTCTGTGCTCCTATTGGGTTTTCTGCAGACGTGGGCATAGGAATAAATACATTGGGCTAAGACATGGGAACAGTGGAAGTTAGACTGTTGATGATGCTCAACTTTAGGCCAGCAGCCTAGTTCTGTCTCAGATTGACTTTGATTGAATGCTGTCTAAGATCTTAAACATCTACTGCAATAACAGGTAAGCTGCATTTCAAAAGCTAT
Organism: Salvelinus fontinalis; assembly: GCF_029448725.1. NCBI lineage: Eukaryota > Metazoa > Chordata > Actinopteri > Salmoniformes > Salmonidae > Salvelinus > Salvelinus fontinalis. Next base: position 17,684,907 of record NC_074698.1, read on the forward strand.
TGGGGCCTCCCGGGTGGCGCAGTGGTCTAGAGCACTGCATCGCAGTGCTAACTGCGCCACCAGAGTCTCTAGGTTCGCCCCCAGGCTCTGTCGCAGCCGGCCGCGACCGGGAGGTCCGTGGGGCGACGCACAATTGGGCTAGCGTCGTCCGGGTAAGGGAGGGTTTGGCCGGTAGGGATTTCCTTGTCTCATCGCGCTCCAGCGACTCCTGTGGCGGGCTGGGCGCAGTGCGTGCTAGCCAAGGGGGCCAGGTGCACGGTGTTTCCTCCGACACATTGGTGCGGCTGGCTTCCGGGTTGGAGGCGCGCTGTGTTAAAGAAGCAGTGCGGCTTGGTTGGGTTGTGCTTCGGAGGACGCATGACTTTCGACCTTCGTCTCTCCCGAGCCCGTACGGGAGTTGTAGCGATGAGACAAGATAGTAATTACTAGCGATTGGATACCACGAAAATTGGGGAGAAAAGGGGATAAAATAAAAAAAAATAAAAAAAAAAAAAAAAAGCTATTGGCCATGTTTCTGTAAACAGAGTTAAAGTGATTACATGAAAGGCTTTTTAACTTAAGAGGAGTTTGCAACAGTAGACACAATGTGACTGTACAGTAATTCTGACAAACAGGATGATAACGTCCAAGTCCTTTCTTGCCTCAACAGTTTGTTGCATTGTTGTGACATTTTTGTTTGTTTTCTTCAAAAATATATATTTATAAATTATTGGTAAATTTACAGTAATATACAAACCAAGTGCTTGAACAAGAAAGATAATGGATTGGCTGTGTGAGATCATGGAGATGGGAAGGGAAATATAGATTGGTAGAGGTAGGGTTAGGGAAGAGGGATGGAACTTCTCATTGTGTTGCATCTTTGGTCAAGGGAATGTTCCCAGAATGTTGCTGCTATGTTTGTCTAACGCCAGATGTGCACCTTAGGAGGGGCACTGAAAGTTGACAATATAGTTCCAATAATGGTCAACTTATATTCTCATTTGAAATGACCAACTGTGGTTTGACGAAAAACGATATGAAAGAGTTTCATCCCTCCTCTCATTTATAAACAAAAGTCCTTCTGTAATTATGGAGAAGATGCAAGAACTGAAAAGTGTATATACAATATATACACATAGAATACTGTTCCCCCAGAAGTCCAGTACTGTTTTGGGCTTCAATCCAGCTTTTTAGTCCCAGGACATGAAGGCGAGGGAGGTGTAGATGGGGGTAAAGGAATGATAGTGGATTGAGATTGAGGAGGGGAAAGGGAAAGAGCGTATTTTGATCTAAGGCAGCATCAGAGGCACCTCACAATGTAAGAAACCTCAACAAATTTGTGTTGCCCTCAAGTGTTCTATAGGCACTTAGTCTCGTTTGTTGTTACGGCGTCCGCTTGACGACTCCTTTTTCCCACTCTCCTTCCTAGACTCAGCTGTGGACGGCTGCTTATAGAACCCTGTGGGGGGCTGGCTCTCACTCTCCCTCTCTTTGCCGCTCTGCTGTTGCGTGAGGGCCAGGTAAGGGTGCTGGGGCAGGATAGAGGAAGGAGGAGTGGTGGTGGGAGAGTCCTGCTGGGAGCTCATGGCTCTGTGTTTGAGACGCAGTTTGTGAGGCAGGGCAGTGCCCTTAACCTCTGCCTGGGTGTCCCCGCTTTGGCATTGGGAGGAGCCCTGCGGGGAGGGCAGAGGGGACCCTGGCTGGTGTGAGACAGACAAGTGCTGGAGGTAACTCCCGGCGTCAGAGAAGGAGGAGGACGGGGACTCGTCGTCCGTGGAGGCCTCCTTGTCAGAGCTGCGGGGGTCATTGTCACTAGAGGAGGTGTCTTTGCCTGAGGTTGAGTGTTCTTGGTAGTACCCCTCACTCCTGGCCCCGCCCTCATAGGTCAGTATGGGGGGCTCCTCGTCCTGGGCGCTAAGATAGCAGTGACTAGCATGGTTGTGGTACAGGTGGGACGTGACAGCTTCCTGTTTTTGGAGGATGTCTGGAGCGAGGCCCGTCTGGATCTTTTGCTCCTGTTGCAGAGCTCTGTACACCTGCCTCTCTCCTGCCTCGCTGTGGCAGTCTGAGTAGTGGTACGGAGGGGAGTCTAGTGTCTTCCTCTCCATCTGCTTGGTCACCTCTGCCAGTCTCTCTGAGCTTTCCGTGTGGCTCTCTCGAGCCTGGCTGGCCTGAGCACTCTGCTGTTGGGCTGTCTGTTGATCTATGTCCTGCTGCCTTTGGCTCTCCCCAGGGTAGGAGGCACTACTGGAGCGATAGAGTATGACACTCCTCTGTTGGGTGGGTGGAGGGACCTGACTGGTCTGGCTTGTGATGCTCTCCTGGTGGTGGTAGGAGTGGTGCTGTTGGCTGTGGTAGACCGACTCCATCTCCTCCTGGTGATGTGTGGAGGACAGGCTATGGTGGACGTTGAACATGCTGCTTCCAATGTCCATCTCCAGGTTGCTATCCTCCTGCTTGATCCCGTAGACCGCAGGCTCTGGGCTGTCCCGGGAGGACCCATCTGACATGTCTGAAAGGGACCCATGGGGGGAGGACGTCACCAGTTGACTATGCCCCCCCCCGCTGCCTGACTGCTCAGTCTCCGAGGAGTCAGAGTTCATCATCACCTGGGAGCTGCTGGAGTAGCCGCTGGAGTAGTAAATGGATGTGGAGGATCTCCCATTGCCTCCATTGTTGCCTCCACTAGTGAGCTGCTGGCTCTTCTCCATGTAGGAGGCAGTGGTGATAAGGCCAAAGCGCAGCTTCAGCTGCAGCAGCTCCGTCTTCAGGCGGCAGTTCTCGTCATTCAGCACCATGACGCGGTTTTCCAACACCATGTCATTCAGTCGTCGCTTCTCCCTGGAGCGTTTGGCCGCCTCGTTGTTCTTACGGCGCTTCTCCCAGTAGAATGCATCCTTCTTTTCATCAGAGATGAACTCACGCTTGCGTCTGCAACTCATGCTGGGCTTGACGAGACGCCCCTGGCGAGAGGGGGTTCCTTGAGGTGATGGGAGAGACTCTTCGTAGTTAGAGTATGTCTCTAGGCTGTCCAGGTTATTTTCTGAGCTTGCTGATTGGAGTTGTAAATTCAGGCATTCCATTGTTGCTCAGTGGAGGACAGTTTGGAATATTGCTACAACCACTGGAAAGGAAACTCAAGGAATGGGGTGATAAGAAACAGTGGGATTCAGCTATTTCTCACTGAATGAATGAGCTCAAGTGTCTAAACTGGCCAAGAAGATCAAGAAACGGTGGAACTCTGCGTTAATTCCCCTCATTTATCCAATGTATGTTCAGCCTTTCTCTAGGCAAGTCTCTTCAGCTTTCTCACAGAAAAGTGGGTCAAAGCTGCCTTGTAGAGAAAAAAAAGAGTTCCTGGAGTGGAGAATGTGACAATCTTCACTGAGCAATTCTCTAACCTTCTTGTCTTTGTTTTGTTTTTCAATATTTTTGCGAGAGCGCTGTGCTGAGCAGACAGAGAAGTGTTCTACGGCTCCAGGCGTGTTGCAGGATGTAGGTCACTCAGTCTATCTCGGCTTGTCAGTCTCTTTGAAAGAGCGCTACCTCTCTCCTTCTCCAGTAAGTTGCAAGATGAAAGGCTGAGGAGACAAAGAAAGAAAAGGCAAAAGTCTTAATCCTTGTGGACTGCTGTCGACCACTACGCATTCAGATTGAAGCAATAATATCTTCTTTATGTCATTGTTAATGAAATCCATTTTAGTTTTTGGCATGCCTGGTGATCAAAGAATTTTGAGGGATAATTAATAATACGCTCCTTCTCACATCCTCCTGCTTTCATCTATGTTTTGCATGTCTGGCTTTGACTGAATTGTTACCCCTGGCAACCAGTGAATATTCACTAGACCCTAGTAACCACTGTCTGACGTCATGGCCCTTCTATTGAGCTTCTCTGTCGGTGGTACATGACCCCTTAAGGTGTCAGCATGCTTCAGTTGGGCTGGCGCCTTGCCGAACCGAGCGAGTGTGCTTGCACACTCCCTTAAAATACCTTCGCTTGGAAATCTAGGAAAAAAAGCGGCAATAGTACTTTGTCCATATTGAGATACCGTAGCCAATATACAATTCCTCAAAATAGTCAGAATTAATCTATGATAAATCAAGAAATCTGTCATTAATTTTGACGTTTTTGCAGAGGAGATGTTAGTCGCACAATTTTACATATAACTGAGGTGTTTGGTGCAATATTTCTCAATGAGAAAATGTGCATGAAAATGATTCTGTACCCTTACACAATGTATGCACAAACTCTTCCGAACTGTTTCGGCTGGGAAGCATGTGGACGCGTTTAGCCCTGCATGTTGACGTTGACTTGCATGGTGTAATAAACATGAGGCCAATATAGTCGTTTCTGAGTTACTATATTTTTCTGAATAAGACATTACACATTTTCTATTTGTGACATTATTCCTCCGCCTTTGTAATCATAACTGCATGTCTGGCAACCAAGTCGAGAGCACATGATTACCATGTAAACTCAGAAACCGTAACACTACCCGAAATTACGTCATTCCATGTGTAATGGAATGGAATGATTGGACATCGAATTTGTTAGCTTTAAACATCCATTATTGACTTATTTCATGGCTGTTCTAAATAGTCTTTCAGACAGATTTATTTTAAGAGCCAGAACAGTGAATCACACAGGTGCAGTGGGTGTAGGGTTCCCCTCATTCCATTTTAGAATTCTAGGTCAGGAACAAAGATTCCAAAACAACCATATTAAGAAACAGCCCACTACGTTTACATAGAAATTTCATGACTTGGAGAATTTACTGTAAGTGTAATAACTGTAAGAATGCACATTCTATTTGGACAACCAGTTCCTGGCGGTGAATGAAGACAAAGGTTCCCCGCCAAGGAAAAGAGGTGGAGAGGGTACGGGATTTTAAGGTAAAGGCGGATAAGGATGTTGGGGGTTAATTAATGAATGTAGGTCAAGTCTTAGGAAGGGGCTGGAGAATGTGCCACGCTCTCTTGAATTATGACACCAGGGTGGTCAGCCTCATAACTATGAAGTGTCTGGGAACCTGCTCCTGGTAATGAGGCAAACAGAGATATATGTGTCATTAGCCAAACCTCTTAAGTATGATTTTCATGAATAAGCCAAATGGCTTTTCCAGTGTCTCTTTTCATGTTTCCAATTTGTCTCTGCCGGTTGTGTACCAGTTAGCCTATTTTATCTGTGTTGCTGACTAACTGGTTCAATATCAATTACATTCTATACAGGTGACTTGAGGCAAGCAAAGGAATTCAACAGGCATCTGAGGATGGATTCTTCCTGGAACATTTCTGAGGTAACTCATTCAGACTATGTTCCCTTGTTCCATGGTTACATTAAACTGGTCTTGTATGCTTTAAAATCAAATTACTTAAATCAAATTAGTTGCTGGCCAACAGGAGTTGTTTCATCCCTGCCTCACTGCCTCATTTATTCTCATTTTCTTACTGAACAACATGAGTTGAGACACACTGATTCTCTCTGCCTCCAATCTCATAATTTGTTTTTTCCATGGGTTATATTCTCCCAGGAGTCTGGGGCAAAATTATGTAACTGCCAATTGCTCTACACTTTTCAAATGTGGGTTCAACACCAATTTCTCTTTCCAGGCACAATTCAGCAACAAAACGAGCCAAATATAGATGGGATATTACACCCCTAGTTTTAAATTCAAAATGTTTTGCTTCCCACAAAATTATGACAAGCCTTCTAGGTATGGGTCATTTGGGTCCCAGTAGAGAATAAACAGGGATACAGGCTACGATTATGCCTGGAAAAACGGTTGAGACAGGGCCTGATAATGCACTGCTAAATGCAGTACTTTAAGGTCCTCATTCCCAAAAGCCATTTGTGTGTGGCTCAGGGGCAGGAGGGAAAGAGTGGAAAGACCACAGAAACCCGGGACCACTCAGTAAACCCTGGCTGTGACTAGTGCCTACACGGCATGCTTGAATATAGGTCAGTGGAACCACGGGTGAGGCAGGGAGAGAGAAACAGAGAATTAGAGAGTACTCTATTTATAGAGGTGAAAGATGCACGGAGAGAGGGACAAAGAGATTGAGAGAAGGGAGACAAAAGAAAGGGGAAAATGAGTCCAGATGATCGCACCTCGCAGGATGTAAACAAACGGGGTACTGTACCATCGTTAACAACATATCACCCAAGGAAACAAAAGTAAAAAAGGGGGCAACTAATCATGTCAACATCAATCCCTCAACAACACACTTCCACTGTGCAAACAGATTGACTTAAAAAAAAACTAAGCTGCTCATCTCCTCTGCGAGCGGCTGGAATTAGCTGGAGACATGAATGGAGCTGGAGTGTTTGCTGATTAATGCATCACAAGCTCTTAGTCTCCCACTACTGCTACAGGAATAGAGCATCATAATAAGTGTGTATCCCACCGAAGCACAGTGTGCCACCCTTACCTGTTAATCAGAACGTCTAAGCATCAAACCTATCCACTTCAATAGTGTATCTTATAACTAACCGCAGGGTACTGAGATAGTGATTGCCAATGAAAGGTTCATGTGTTTTTATGACAAATGTAGTGTGACCTGCCAGAACAAATGTCAAATAGTAAGAAATTCTACTGCTTCCCCTTTCACCCATCTACTATGCTTACGAGGCTTTGTGTTTCTATGGAACACTCCTACGCTTGTGGTAGACCATAATGAATTCTATGTCCAATTTCATGTTAAAAGGTGAACAAAAAGCTGCATCTCATCAGAGTATGAACCTGTTACTGATAGCACTGTTTAACATGAGCACACATCCTTGTACTTAATAAATATAAAGTCCTTCTACCACAGGAAAGGCCTTGGTTACATTTGTGAAGTCATCAAAGAGAATCTAAATGTATGCCATTTACAATTATTGGGTCCAAACAACCACACAAAGCTATATTTGGCGGGGCTTGAGTTCAGAAGCTTGTTTTTGTTGAGCTCTTATTAAAGTAATGGGAACAGGAGTAAAATAAGGAGGACCCCAGACCGGGGCGCAATATTTTACTGAGACTGAGGAACTGAACTGCCCCCACTGGGGAAGAATGCAAATAGATGGCTTTTTCCAAAATTCCAAGTAGGGTTGGGCCGATATATGATTAAATATAATAGTGACATTTGACATTGACGATATATTGTGATGTGCTGTATCAATATGTTGAAAATTAAGTGTAAATTAATTAACTAAGCCTTATTTTTCCCGGCAACACTAAGATTATTTAATGAGAATGCGACTATACCATTGTAAATAAGTACAAAAATTGCACAGTCTAGAATGATTTAGTCAGTAACGGTGCAGAACTATAATATCGGATATCGCGATATTTGGAGTAGCACATCGTAGAAGGGGTCTCCCCAAATATCGTCCAACGCTGATTCCAACACTACTTTTATCTTCCCAAGAAAAAGTACACATTTTTGGACATGCAGGCGGAGTTCCAAGCCAACTCCTTGTTCCATAAACACAGCCATATCAGCCTCCGTTAAACAGGAAAAAAAAGAGTGACCCAGTGCAGTCCATGTGCTTCCCAGTCACATGTGCTCCCTTGGCCTACTTCTCCGCCTCTCCCTCCCAGCCACAACAGCACAATAACAAAGCACCTACTCTATCCTTCATTATCTTTCATTGTGCCAGGAAACCCTGAGAATGTAAGGCGGGTCAGGATAAACCCCACTCCACATTGTTTACCATCAACTACATTAGGAGTGAAACAAGACATTGTGCACAATGCTCTAGTGAAACATAGGTAATCTCATCCTCATGATAATTATAGCCATGTTATTACCATGTTTTTAGCAATAAAATAAGTAAGCCTACTAATACAATAAGGAATATAGTAGCTGATCATTGCAATTACAAGCATTTATGGAAAGATTCATGAATCCTATAGAAAAGGGGTGTGGCACAGAAAGGTGAGGATTGAAGAAAATGTATAAAGGCTAAATGAATATGTTTCTAATTGTGTATCACTACGATATGAAGGAAACCTAAATGTTTATTAGGCACATTTATCTGCTGCTCATCAGTGTTTCTGTTCTGCAAGAATGGGTTGGGTGTCTTTGTTAAGCCAGCTAGGATTCATTTTGGTAGGTTTTTATTCTGGTATTATAGGGGGCTCTGCAGCACATCCCCTTCCCGATATGACTAATGCGACCTACATTTGGAGCTGGCATAGCGGTCCACCTTATGCGCCAACCAATTAGCCCTCCTCAGAAAAGCACAATAGAGGCTATGGGTTTCCGCTGATTGCGTCATCTCCCCTACCCATATCTGTTTTAATTACTTAAATGATTTATTATGCAACGCGCACCATTACTAGCCTTTAGTGTAATGTGTTACAAAAATGTAACGCATAACCAAATGCTTTGTGTAATTTCCCATTGTGCATAGCACACCTGTACCAGAGCACACATGTACCATAGGCTATATTCTAAACTACATGGTATTGATTAACTTTCGTGAGATATAATTCCGGTGTGACTTTTCATAAAAACATGAATAGCCTACACCCTTACCACGGCACCAAAAGTAGGCTAGACACAAGTGTGCATGCCATCACTAAACAACAAATGCATGAGCTGCGGGCACCGGGCGGGGGCACTCATTCCACAATCATTCCCACATGCAGTGTGGGGGTACATTCAACATTCAGACTGAGCAGGATGGTCTTTTATAAGACAAGTTATAACAAGTGTGTGTGCAGTATTAATTCGTATATGCATGTAGCCTAATAACTGCATAGGTTATACGTTGAGATGGACATGCAGTGCGCAACGGTGTTGCTGATACGGAATTGTAGACTATAATGCATGTTACATAGTTGCTGTAGAGCGTTACAATGTCGAAAATTGTTTCCCAATATAACTAATAGCCTACACGGCAGGCACATATCCACGTCACATCACAAGTGTTCTGCCCTCTTCAACATACCACTACTCTTTGTGGTGTCTCTGAACATACCACTACTCTTTGTGGTGTCTCTGAACATACCACTACTCTTTGTGGTGTCTCTGAACATACCACTACTCTTTGTGGTGTCTCTGAACATACCACTACTCTTTGTGGTGTCTCTGAACATACCACTACTCTTTGTGGTGTCTCTGAACATACCACTACTCTTTGTGGTGTCTCTGAACATACCACTACTCTTTGTGGTGTCTGAACATACCACTACTCTTTGTGGTGTCTCTGAACATACCACTACTCTTTGTGGTGTCTCTGAACATACCACTACTCTTTGTGGTGTCTCTGAACATACCACTACTCTTTGTGGTGTCTCTGAACATACCACTACTCTTTGTGGTGTCTCTGAACATACCACTACTCTTTGTGATGTCTCTGAACATACCACTACTCTTTGTGGTGTCTGAACATACCACTACTCTTTGTGGTGTCTCTGAACATACCACTACTCTTTGTGGTGTCTCTGAACATACCACTACTCTTTGTGGTGTCTCTGAACATACCACTACTCTTTGTGGTGTCTCTGAACATACCACTACTCTTTGTGGTGTCTCTGAACATACCACTACTCTTTGTGGTGTCTCTGAACATACCACTACTCTTTGTGGTGTCTCTGAACACACCACTACTCTTTGTGGTGTCTCTGAACATACCACTACTCTTTGTGGTGTCTCTGAACATACCACTACTCTTTGTGGTGTCTCTGAACATACCACTACTCTTTGTGGTGTCTCTGAACATACCACTACTCTTTGTGGTGTCTCTGAACACACCACTACTCTTTGTGGTGTCTCTGAACATACCACTACTCTTTGTGGTGTCTCTGAACATACCACTACTCTTTGTGGTGTCTCTGAACATACCACTACTCTTTGTGGTGTCTCTGAACATACCACTACTCTTTGTGGTGTCTCTGAACATACCACTAGTCTTTGTGGTGTCTCTGAACATACCACTACTCTTTGTGGTGTCTGAACATACCACTACTCTTTGTGGTGTCTCTGAACATACCACTACTCTTTGTGGTGTCTCTGATAAATGTACCATTTGCATATTATAACAGATCCCCGGGGAAGTCATTCAAGGCAAAAGCAAGTTTCTTGCACATAGCTTGTTTCCCTGTTGCATTCGCTACCCATAGGCTAATCCAACAACTTGTCACAATTTTGAGACAGGCTCACATTTGACCCAGCAGCCTAAATAAGGACAGAAATAAACATGCCCAGTATATCCAGCTCACCTTACAGAAACAGCCAATACTTTAGATTATCATTAATATCCAAAGCAATGTTTTCAGAGATGTAGGACAGCACAATACTCCAGTAGCCTTCCTCTAGATTCAGTTTGCCCCACTGAGCAGGGGAAGGGTTAACGGGTTGGCTAACCTTTCACAAATAACTACTTACTACATCTGATGGAGAGAAGTATGTCCTCAGACAGTCAATGCCTCAGACCAGACTGGTCTGATAGACTAGACGTAACATAGTAAACGTTAATCCGGGTCACTGAAATAAGTGCATGTTACGCTTGGTATGGTTACAAACACAGAAGGTTACTTTAGGCAAAAACAAAAGTAGTGTGGTTGGGTGGGGTATAACGCGAACGTCTAGCAATCCAAAGGTGGCGTGTTTGACTCTCATTATGGACAACTTTAGCATTTTAGCTAATTAGCAACTACTTTCAATACTTGTCAACTGCTTAGCATATTAGCTAAACCTCCCCCTAACCTTCCCCTTTAACCTAAAGTTAACCTTATCCCCAACCTTAGCCCTAACCCTTAGCTAGCTAATGTTAGTCACTTAGCTAATGTTAGCATTAGCCACCTAGCTAACATTAGCCACAACTAACTGCAATTCGTAACATATCATACGAAATGGATGATTGACATCCACAAATGAATGCATACCATACGAAACACAACATAAGTATTGAAGTGTCCCGGATTTAGATTTACTATGTTACGTCTAACCGTGAGTCCAGGTGTAGACCGACAGGGATTTTTTTCCCAGTTGCCTCCCATGGATTCATAGCCTTACCCAAAAAGACACGTTTCGTGCCATAATGGTGCCGTTTCAAGTCATAACAGTGTCTTTTTAACTCACAAGCATTTAAATTCAAATTTTAATATTATATATATTGAATTGTCTTTATATAATTTACAATAGGCAAATTCATTTTTTTTGCTGAAATAAATGTCCATACTTGTGTTACTAAATAATAGATTAATAGATAATAGATATAATAGATAAATAATAGATAAATAATAGATAATTTTACCGTATTTCAAGTTATTGTATCTTTCAATATTTTCAAAACTCTACTATGATGGGGGGGCGAAGCTACTCTAAATATGTGTGTGTTCTGTGGCCCTTGCCACCCAGCGTTCCTTGATCTGAAGGAATTCCATGCACCCCCTTCTCCTTATCGTCCTCAAATACATTCTGCCACTAAATAGGGGGGAAACGCCTCACCTTGACAGAACATACATATGGTTCAACGTCAGTCACCAACATTATAAACACTTCGCGTTGTGCCAAAATGTTTGCAACAATGTATCAGTGAACTTGAAATTCATGCAAAACCAAAATGATGAAAAGTCTAATCGAAGTGCCACTAAATAACAGTGAAATTATTATTATTAAACAATTGGATTGAATTGTTTTCACAAATAATAAGTCACATTATATACATGAATCGACTGGACATTTAAAGGCAATCCATATCAAATAAATGCTTACCGTGTATGTGTAAATAAAAGCCCACAGTGCGAAGTCTAATATAACAGCCACGTTTCTGTTCAACAATTCCTATTTCTGATTACTATCGAATTAAAATGTACGATCGTCCTTCAAGTACAGTGCGAGCTCTGTGATAAGTGCCTGTATGTGAGCATGAATTCTGTGTCGCTTATTTTGAATCTGTTCTCTTATTACGTTAGGGACTTGCTACAATTTCCTCCTTGCTCTCTCAATGTCTCCAATTGTATGTTAGTAGGTCAGTAGTTGCATAACAGAAGTCTTTGGGTGCCTAGTCACGTTTTGTTTCTCGCTCGCGCGCTCCGTATCTGCCCCCTCCCCTTTCTTCTCCTTCGAATTCTGTTGCAGAGAGATGGAGAGAGGGGAGGGACTAAACCAGACTTGCTGAGATGTAGGGTGAGATACCCCTAATTAGGTTAATAGAGAGAGTGAGAGAGAGACTTGGAAAAATGGAATGGTGGGGAGACATTTTTAGAAACAAGCCTTCAGCAGAAGATATATAAAGAAACAGTTGTATCCAACAGCTGTTGTTTGGGGGAGAAATGTGTGCCCCTTTATTGAATGGATAGGCCTAATTACTCCAGACGGCTCAGTTTCGCCCTTTTAAATATAGCTTTATTTTTTCAGTTTTATTCTAATCCGCAAACCAAAATCTATTCACATTGTCCCTCATTAGCACATGAGTAGTTCTTTCTTCATATTCAGAAGATTGAAGGCATAGCCTGCATAGTCTAGGCTTTAGCTTAATGTGGAGCAGGTGACATGGGTTTGAATCCAGTGGTACACATTTATCAGGAGCTACAACGATCAGTTACAATTGTGACATGGCCACATACAATTGTGACATACACATAGCTGCAACCTCGATTCAGGGGTAGACATAATATAGTAAACGAAAATCCAGGACACTCAAATTAGCTATGTTTTTTTTGGTATGGTATGTATTCATTTGTGGATGTCCATCATCCATTTTGTATGATATGTTCCGAATTACATTTCGTATATATGTTACGAATTGCAATTCGTATGATATGTTACGAATTGCAATTCGTACAATGTGTTACGAATTTGCAATACATTTGATATGTTACGAATTCCAATTTGTTATCGCTAACATTAGCTAGGTGGCTAATGCTAATGTTAGCTAGGTGGCTAATGTAAGCTAGACTAGGGGTTAGGGGTTAAGGTTAGAGTTAAGCACAGGAGGTTGGTGGGGAGGACGGGCTGATAGTAATGTCTGGAATGGAATTAATTGAATGGTATCGAACTCATCAAACTCATGGTTTCCATGTGTTTGATACCATTCCATTTACTCCTTTCCAGACATAATTATGAGTTGTTCTCCCCTCAGCAGCCTCCCGTGAGGTGAAGGTTAGGGTTAGGAGTTAGGTTAAAGGGTTAAAGTTAGGGTTTGGGGAAGAATGTAGCTAAAAAGTAATAAACAGTTGCTAATTAGCTAAAATGTTCAAGTTGTTTGTGATGAGATTCGATCACGTGTTACATGCCCACCTATCCACCCTACGAAAAAAGTGTTCAAATGTATGCACTCACTACTGTAAGTCACTCTGGATAAGAGCGTCAGCTGAATGACTAAAATGTAAAAAATAAATCAAATGCAACCATACCAAACGTAACATGTCATGCTAATTTGAGTGTTCCAGATTTCCGTTTACTATTTTACGTCTAGTCTGAGACCAGGTTGATCACTCATGCCAAGCAAGAACAGGATGAAAATTAGTTTTAGTAATTTGTAGACATATTGCAGTAAGTTGTCTGATTTTGTTGTGACATTGGCTCTCATTTCCAGCAGCTGTGGCCTTGTGGTTCGATGCATCTGGTTACAGTTTTTGCATAACCGCTTGAATCTCAAGAGCTCAGTACCTCATTCTCATTTGATAAAGACATTGAAACCTCTTATACTGCAGGCTACTTTATTGGCATCCTCCCTCTTATGACACACGATTTGTCATGTTTTGCATGAAATGTACAATGCACAGCATTCAGTAATGAAAGTCTTAGTTGATTATTAAAGCCCCCTGTCGTCTTACACCATATAGAAGATAGCACTTCACATAGTTTTAAATACACAATTGTAACACATTGGTTGAATTTGTGTGTTTTTGGTACTTCCCAAATAGTGAACTAAAATATGACTGCAATTGTATTTATTGCTGTTATTGCCAGTTCAGAAATGTGTTACCCAGTACAGTAATGACAGGTTGAAATGATTGAATTGGAGTTTAGACTTTTGGAATGTAATCTGTGACCCTTGACAAAAATTATTTGTCTGAAATATCTATATCCTTTTGCTCATTTAATGCATATCTTAACTTGGAATGAGAAATATATGTTAGGCCTATGCCTATGTCCTAGCTGGATATGAAGATGCCATGTAGTTACAGCAAGGGGAAGGTTGACTGCTCATTTTCACTCTCATTCTTATTTCTTTCTGGTAAATGAACTCCTGGTGGGACAGGTTCATGGTTAGGAGGTAGACTGTGACCTCCTGTGCTATGTGATGATTACATCCTCTTCCTCTCTCCAGTCCATCTGCCCTCCACTATCTGACCTTACAGCCTGTGCCTGTTCTGTCTTGCGTCACAGAGAGCCATGGAAACAACTGGAGTGACAATTATTTCATGCATTTTGTTGTGTCCACGGCAGTTTTGATTGGAACAAAAGGACTGGCTGGATGCCTAGAGGGCTGTTTCCAATTGCAGATGCTTTTATTTGATCTCTCTCATTATCTTCAAGGCCCTGGTTCCTTCTCATGTGATCGAAGAGAGCCGCAGGGCATGGAGGGATGAAGTCTGACTTCAGGCTCAATCTTTGTTCAGCATATGCTCTCTGTCTCTGTCTTTCTCTCCCTCTCTTTCTCTCTTTCTTCAACTGACCCACTTGAGCTTTCAAATGCACTTTGTGGATCTACCTGCAATGCCATGCCTTTTTATTGTTTATCATTGTGCTATTGAACACAGAGTCACAGACACAAGTGTGTCTCCATATGCCTCGTTTGTTTCACAAATGAGCAGGTTGACTCACCATTCGTGATAGGTTTTCTTTGTGTTTCTTTGTATTGTGGATAATGAATGGAGGTAGCGAGCATGCAGCACTACCGTCCTCATACATGTCAATGATAGAAACAACCTCGAGAGCAAATGCATATAGATGTTTTATTAATTTGGGTCATATGGAGGCTTAGAGGATTGGTCCTCATTTTCTATGTCTAGTAATTGCTGTTTACCTGAAAATGCCACTCATTGCCTACTCTATGTCCATCTCATCATCTGGAGAGAACCCCAAACATGGACCAAGCACCGCCATGCTTCCATTATACCCCTCTCTCTCCCATTCCTCTTTGTTCAGAGCTAAAGCATTGGCCGTGAACTTGACGCACCCACCCCCCACTCCCTCTGTACCCCACCCAACCACTCCCCCTCCTAGCTACGTATGCATGGGTTCCCATGGCAACTGTCGCACTTCCTGCCTAGCAACCGGCATTATCTCCCGCTGATAAACAGGGGGGACAGAATGGAGAGGGGAGTAGCAGGGGGGTTGCGGTTTAAGGGGTGTGTTATTGGGGGTGGTTGTGTAGTAGTGAGCTGCTGCAGTAGTGGCTTCATTAACTAGCCTAACTCCTCTCCTCCACCCCCACCATTCCTCTTCCTCCCACTCTCACTACAGGAATCCCCAATTTGACTGAGGAACCTGTGAATCCAGCTGCAGGTTGAGGAGAACCTCTCCTTTGTAATGAGATTGGAACAGCACAGAGCTCAGTGAAAATGAAGATGTTCTGCACTGCTGGATCCATGGAGTACATGGAGCCTCTACAGAGGTCTACTGTCGGCTTGTTTTCTCTTCATCTTGATTGATTTAACTTGTCCACATTGACACACGTGCTGGTTTAGATAGGCCTATCTCATTCAATGTAGGGGTTGGTTACTAGGGGCAAATAATAATGAAATGACTTGATGGGTTGAGTGTTGTTATTTAGTGACATAGCAATTAAACCTTGGTGTAATTTTGCCACTACACCTGCACCAAATAAAATTTGTGACACTGAAATAAACACATAGGCTACAATGTCACGATCAATAGTGCGTGCTCTGAATGACAACAATCGCACCATCAGCTAGCCTACTCAACAAATGGTAGTATTTGCTGCCACCTAGTGGTTTCTAAAGTTATAATGCTATTATATTTATGACCGCGCTCTCATCTGCTTTGGTTTGTCAAGGGATTTCATATGGGAAATTAATACTGTTCAGACAAATTATAGGTTTTAAAGGTCATTGGTATGACACGTCTGAGACTAAGTAGGTAAATCTCTTAGTAAAGCATCTGCATGATGAGTGAACCTATGGGTGCCGTGCAGGGAGTGTAATTCATTTTGTTATGATGAAATCTTATTTCGTTAATGTGAATGTGTCTTCAGGCCCAGTCTAGCTCCTACCACCCACATCCCCTGAAATCCCCTGTAATGACTATAATTGCAATTCCTCTGTAGAGGTGGCCTCTAACACACACTAGCTCATGACTGGCATGCAGACTCCACCCCTCAGGACTCGTTTGCTCCTGTCTGGATACACAAAGCTCTATAGTCTCACCTGTCCAATCTGTCTTGCACTGCTGCTCTTCCTACATACTTAGCTATGTGTAAATTAGGTCCCAGACAGGAGAAAAATGTGACAGAGGATATTCATTTAGGTTGAATATTCTAAATGATTGACTTTTGTGCTTACTGATGAAATATGTTCTCAAAAGGCTGCAACTTAATCCCTGAAGAAATCTTTGATTCATTGTAGAACAATCACTCCATCTGTTAGATAATGTGAGACAAAGCAAGATAAATTGTTTTAAAAAACAGGATACATATTTCCACAGTGTAAGTGTTGACATTTAGACTGCAACATGTTGTTTTCTCATTGATTTAATAGATGGAGGAAATCTATGATACTGCATACTTTAGTGGATATAATGGTGTCCTAACAGTGGGAGGATCAAGTGCAGGGGTGAGCAATCCTTTTGAGGGCCACATTGGGATTTCAAAATTCAACAGAAGGTCACACACATTTTCTCTTTACTCAAACCTCCCGCGGGTCAGATTGAATGGGCTCACAGGCCGTTGCCCATCCCTGATACTGTATGTTGCCATCCCTGATACTGTATGTTGCCATCCCTGATACTGTATGTTACATCCCTGATACTGTATGTTGCCATCCCTGATACTGTATGTTGCCATCCCTGATACTGTATGTTCCCATCCCTGATACTGTATGTTGCCCATCCCTGATACTGTATGTTGCCCATCCCTGATACTGTATGTTGCCCATCCCTGATACTGTATGTTGCCCATCCCTGATACTGTTTGTTGCCCATCCCTGATACTGTATGTTGCCCATCCCTGATACTGTATGTTGCCATCCCTGATACTGTATGTTGCCATCCCTGATACTGTATGTTGCCCATCCCTGATACTGTATGTTGCCCATCCCTGATACTGTATGTTGCCATCCCTGATACTGTATGTTGCCATCCCTGATACTGTATGTTGCCATCCCTGATACTGTATGTTGCCATCCCTGATACTGTATGTTGCCCATCCCTGATACTGTATGTTGCCATCCCGGATACTGTATGTTGCCATCCCTGATACTGTATGTTGCCATCCCTGATACTGTATGTTGCCATCCCTGATACTGTATGTTGCCCATCCCTGATACTGTATGTTGCCATCCCTGATACTGTATGTTGCCCATCCCTGATACTGTATGTTGCCATCCCTGATACTATATGTTGCCATCCCTGATACTGTATGTTGCCCATCCCTGATACTGTATGTTGCCATCCCTGATACTGTATGTTGCCATCCCTGATACTGTATGTTGCCATCCCTGATACTGTATGCTGCCCATCCCTGATACTGTATGTTGCCATCCCTGATACTGTATGTTGCCCATCCCTGATACTGTATGTTGCCATCCCTGATACTGTATGTTGCCCATCCCTGATACTGTATGTTGCCATCCCTGATACTGTATGTTGCCATCCCTGATACTGTATGTTGCCCATCCCTGATACTGTATGTTGCCATCTCTGATACTGTATGTTGCCATCCCTGATCAAGTGGCTGCTTGACGTATAGATGATTAGAAAGTGTATAATCAAAATGAGACAAAAATATTTAATTTCAAAGATTTATTCACAAGTACAAAAAAAATATTTTCATACAGATATTCACATAACAACAAATATTTTCATCACCTAGATACAGTTTACAGTGCATGTCTAGAAATTACACAGACCATGTATTCTTTGGACAAGGCTAACGAAAAGTATTCAACTGAGACATGAAAACACTTTCACTAGTTGCCAGACACAGTGTGTTGTCCTACATGAAGCATATCACATTTCAATGATTGACATGGTGTGTGTCTGTCCTCACAGCTATGCTGTTGACTGTGCAATGGAATGATAGAGTATTAGTTGATTTCCAATTGTCATCATCCAAAGTCCATTTTGTTGCAATACATTAAAGAGATGACAATAGTTCAACGTCCCCATTCAGGGACTGGAGACCGTCACTTTTCAGGTTATCTGTCCTCAGTGTCCTTTCTATGGTTGTGTTTACAGTTTAAAAGAATGTGGTGTTCTTTCCTCATGCATATTCAAAACCAATTAGTGCCAATACCACAGCACTAATAATGAGTTTGTTGAAGCTCCAGTTGAATTACAGTGTACATTAGTTCAGCACCAGTTCACCTCAATGTCTCAATCACTGACATTGCTTTGTCTGTGGTTGTGAGACCTTGAGAAGCAGCATTGGTGTACATGCAGAGTGGAGATGACAGTCAATAATACAGTATCCTCTGGAGAGGTGAGGCAGTGTCCTCTTGTGTCAGAGTGATTTTGAGGGTCTCACAGTGTATGGGGCAGAGGGCCACAAGTGAACCAACACATATAGCTTTGTGCTTTAATAAGGTGATGATGGGACTTTGTCCCTGTTACAGAAACTGTTCTCAATTGAGGCGCAGATAAGCGTTTAGGATTTAAGAGTAGAAAATCAGGACAACTCAAAATTAGAGGGTAAAAATACACACACTCCTAAACATAAAGGTAAATAGTTGGAATTGAGTAGTTGGGGTGGATCATAGTCCAGTTGGCCCAGGGCATTGGTTTGTCACCGTAGCAGCTCAGTGTGCCAAGGTACTGTGGTGTTTAGAGTCTCTGTTCCCCTCTATCTCATTTTCACCATGTGTGTGTGCTTATATTAGTATGCTAGCTCAGATTGAGCTTCCTCTTCTGGGATGGGACAGTTCACCGAGCATCCACTGACACAGTCCTGGGCTCAGTTCACTTTAGCCAGCAGCTGCTCTGAGAACAGCTTCTTTAGCTGGGCCACCTCTTCACTGAGGGAGCTGAGGTGGGACTTGAGGACATTGTTCTCTGTGTGGTAATGAGACTCTGTCTGGCCCTGTGGGGGTGTACGGTGGACATACTGAGTGGACTCTTGCTGTTGTCGCCCCCTCCGGGTCTCCTCTCCCTCCTGCTTATGTGGCCAGACTCCTGCCCCCTCAGCTCCACCCAACATGATGTGTCCGCTGGCTGCCTCCCGGGGACCGTCTCTTGCTCCCATTGACTGTATGGGGCTGTGCCTGTTGTCCTCGCCACTGCTGAGGATCTTGAAGCGCATTTTGTGAGGAAAGTTCTTTATGCCCTCCCCAGACTCCACTTTCCCCATCATCACTCTGGAGAGCTCCCCAGGGAAGTGTCCACTGTGGTGCACCTGCGCCTCTGCAGGGGAGTGGTGGAGCTCGTAGCCCAGCTCCTCTGCTCGGTGTGGGGACAGTTTGCCATGATCACTCAGTCGGTCCTCAAAGGAGAGGGGGCTCCCTAAACTGGAGCTGCCAGGGGTGGAGAACCCAGAGTCCTCTGACATGCTGCCAGCGTCCCTGGAGCCTTGCATGCTGAACTGGCCCCCGTGGGCAGCAGGGTGCGTCCCTGGTCCACTGGGCAGATAGTAGTGTGGAGCCAAGGTCTGTGGAGCACAGGGGGCTGCGGGGAGGGGCTGGATGGGTGTGTTGGAGGGATCTTTGACCAGGCCAAAGCGGAACTTGAGAGCCAGCAGCTCGGCCCTGAGACGTGCGTTCTCCTCCAGCAGCGCCAGCACGCGATTCTCCACCACCATGTCGTTGACGCGGCGCTTCTCCCTGGAGCGCTTGGCCGCCTCGTTGTTCTTCTTGCGCTTGTCCCAATAGCCGTCATCTTTCTTCTCGCTGGGAATGAACTCACGCTTCCGTCTGAGGGCGTTTCCAGAGGTGGGCGGGTCATTGGTGCGCTTCAGAGCAGAGGTGCGTCCGAGCAGAGAGCGGGCCAGCAGGCTGCTGGAGGTCAGGATGGACACGGCCTCATCTGTGAAGGACAGGGTCCCACCAGGTGCAGCACTGGATTCCCCACCACTCTGCTCCCTCATGTCTTGAGAATCTTCTTCAAACATCTCACTGGTCACACTCATGGTTTTGCTGTGTTGAGATTTTCTGTTCTTCAGATAGTGTCTCAAAATCCAGTGTCGTGGAATGTTTTGGCGGTAAATTGTTGCAATAGCCCCACCTAGCGTTCAAAAGAGGAAGAATAAATGGAGAGGGGGATTTAGTTGTTATGCAAGACCAGTTACAACACAATGTTATGTAACCCCATTACATCTTTCCAGTTAAACTGGAGCTACTTGCACAACAACCCCACATGACTCTTGAATAAGAACCACGATGTACTAAGTGCTAGACAGACATGTCGATCTCTTTTGAAAATGTTTACAATATAATAAAGTGGGCTCCTGTCAGTCTAAAGGTTAAACGGTTAATTATAAGATCTATATTCGTATTTCTTTAATAAATAAGAGGCTAAAATGTTATTGTTTTTTCCTCCCAATTCTAAAGAAAGCTTTAATTTACTATCCCTGTCCTGACGCGCAATGACTGGAACTGAAGTCGCTTCATCAGACTAAATCAGTGTTAGCCTACATGTAGGTTAACATAGTGTTATATAACACACCGTATCAATCTCTAGAACAAGCCGCGCAATGACCTGCATTGATTGCCTTGTCTATTTTTTATTTCACTAAAACAAAATGGCTTAACAGTTTGAGTTCACGACCAGACGTTATATCTTTCAGGAATCGAATTGCCTCAAGGACATTTATTAGAGCACTAGCCTAGTTTGCAGGTTGATAATACTCCGCGCCCTACTGCTATTCCCACCGTTCATTTACAATTTGTTCGCTGTATTGATCGAACTGTTAACCTAGCTGCAGTACATCCCTAAACGAAGACCGAACTGGTTCTTCTCTAAACCGTTTAGTGGATGTCATTCTACATTCCAGTCAGATATACAAAGGGAACGAAATAACGTATTGAAACAGCAATGAAAGTTTCAACAAACTATTGCAATGAAGGTCCTTTTAAGCATAATTGCATACCTGTTCCACTAAATCTATTCAGATCATCTCAATTCATCATAATTTTCTGACTGTAAAGTGATCTACTGAATAGATCACTGGCGAAGCCTAATAATGACATTTGTGGAGTAGTTGTGTGTGTGTATGTATGTATGTATGTATGTATGTATGTATGTATGTATGTATGTATGTATGTATGTATGTGCATATATATATATATATATATATATATATATATATATATATATATATATATATATATATATATATATATTGTAACGACCCTGGGTTTATTAGCGCGGAAATCGACGTTACAATATATATATATAAAATGTATTTTACTTCTAAAGCTGAATCGAAAGTTGGCTATAGTTTTCTTTAGTGTGTATTTAATATTATTTAACCTAAAATCATCGTAGCCTACATAATTGATAGGCTTCTGTTGTAGGCAACAATGTCACATTTCTGCTCCGTATGCGATTGCCTATTCTCTGTAGTATAATGAATGCACTGTTGAAATACACCTCATGAGTGAAATTGAGAAATTACCTTGAGTTGGATTCTCGTTGTCTCAGAAAAGCACCGATCTTTCAGTTAAAGAAACGTGTCAGAATGTAACAGAGCGATCGTAATAATTCAGCAGCTTCGATTCAGCACTGGGTCATCGAATACACAGGATACTTCGTTTCCTGCACGGAGGAGGCTACTGTTAGCCTACTCAATATTAGACTACTAGTCTCTCTGACACCTTGCGTCTCGCGTTTCTGCTCCACTTGGAATGCTGCAGCTCCTATTTGTTTCTTTCCCGGTGAAGTTCAGCCGAGGACGTTTCCTATCCTCACTTGAACCAATGGGCCGCGTATGTGTGGTGCGCTCACTGAGACCGCCTCTCTCCATGCCAAGACCCACCCCGCAAGGGAAAGCTCACATAACGTTATGCTGCTCATGCATCATCAACTGAACTGGCTAGCCCATCCTTTCGTAACAATTAAGTAATATTGCCATCTCTGGCTCCCTCTCACTCTCCCTGTAGATTTCCAATAGACCTATGCTCTTCAACCAAAAATCAGCTTGATGGACGGCAAGCTCGGTATCACGTCAAAGTGAGTGACAGATCAGAGTTGTTGGAATATAATTGAGAAGGAAAATGCCAGCAGTCATTATGTAAGCACTTCACAGTTTTTCAGCATATGGTGATCTCCACTGAATCCATTCTCATTATAAAGGAGATATTCCTAAAAAAAAAACTGTATGTGTCTGGAGGGATATAGTTCAGGGAAATACTCTGTTTTCCATATTGCTTCTTATGCAAGGATCTGTCTTTCACAGTGTCAATGAACTCCTTAACATAATCCAAGAGATTGACCCAGCCTTTTGAAATTTTCTAAGAAAAACACAGTATAGGCCTATTACGTAACATAATGGAACATACTAAAGGAGTGTTTTGGAATTACTTACAGAATAATACAAAATGCTCTGAGACCAGGTTGCAAACATAGGGGTTCCATGAAAACAGCAGAATGCAGCAGTCACATGAGCTTTTAGAGTGGAACATACTGTATGCATCAGTCAAATGACCACCAAGCATCTTATGAAAATAAATCCTGGGTTTAAAAAAGTCTCTCTTGAATTAGTTTCAAATCCAAACCATAGGCAACAGCATGAGACTTTATGAAATTCTTTCCCTCGCTGTCAGTCTTGTTCCTATAGGATTAATACATTTTTAAACCATTTTCTTCCATCTATGGAATTTTATCTGGAAATAGATAAAGACACATTTTTCAAATCTAAATTGGTTAAACTACACACATACACAGAGTATACCAAACATTAGGAACATCTTGTAACGATTGTTCTCCTCCTCGTCTGAGGAGGAGCATGGATCGGACCAAAACGCAGCTGGTGATGAATACATGTTGATTTATTGAAACAAGATGAACACGAAGCACACTTGATAAATTACAAAAACAACAAAACGACGTAGACTGACCTGAACATGAGAACTTACAAAAACACGAAGAACGCACGAACAGGAACAGACTAAACAAACGAAACAGTCCCGTGTGGTAACAACACAGACACGGAAGACAAACACCCACAAAACACACGTGAACCCCGGCTGCCTAAGTATGATTATCAATCAGGGACAACGATTGACAGCTGCCTCTGATTGAGAATCATACCAGGCCGAACACAAAAATCCCAACATAGAAAATCAACCATAGACAAACCCACCCAACTCACGCCCTGACCAACTAAAATAAATACCAGACAAAAGAAAACAGGTCAGGAACGTGGCACATCTTCTTAGTATTTAGTTGCACCCCTCCCTTTTGCCGTCAGAACAACCTCAATTCATCGGGCAAGGAGTATACAGGGTGTGGAAAGTGTTCCACAGAGATGCTGGCCCATGTTGACTCCAATGCTTCCCATAGTTGTGTCAAATTGTCCAGATGTCCTTTGAGTGGTGGACCATTCTTGAAACACACAGAAAACTGTTGAGCATTAAAAATCCAGCAGCGTTGCAGTTCTTGACAAACCGGTGTGCCTGGCACCCAGTACCATACCCTGTTCAAAGGTACTTAATTATTTAGTCTTGTCCATTCACCCTCTGAATGGCACACATACACAATCCATGTCTCAATTGTCTCAAGGTGGAAAAATCCTTCTTTAACCTGTCTCTTCCCCTTCATCTACACCAATTTGAAGTGGATTTAACAAGTGACATCAATAAGGGATCATAGCTTTCACCTTAATTCACCAGGCCAGTCTATGTCATGGAAAGAGCAAGTGTTGTTATTACTGTTTTGTACGCTCTGTGTATAATACTCAATGAACTGGTTGCTGACTTCATAATATATCATATCTGTTCTTAGGCAAAACAAGATGAAATTAATTACAATGATTAAATGAATAGTAACTCATCATGTACTTTTGATGTTCATCTGTTTATACAGTGTGATGTCCATTGACCTCTCGGCCTACAATAGCCAGGCCCTGCAAGATGCTAGTGATGTCATTTCCCAATTATCACCCTCTCTGTCCATTTGGTATGACCACAGGCGTTCCTCCGGCCCTCTCCACTAACTATGCAACCACTACACACCCACCACAGCTGGCACAGTGCCTGCCTTGGTCCTCTCCCCCTCAACAATCCCTTCAACAAAGCCTGCGTGAGTGCTTGCTGTTTGCGTGGGTCTTGGTTGCAGAATTTATCATTTGTGTTTGATGCAAAGATATAAACAAACAAAAGATCACGTGAATCCTTCTTTAGTGGCGGTAGTCTGAGGCCCTCTCCTCTGACGTTACTAAACCGCCAGTGTGTCATTAGTAGCTAATGAGGAGGTTGTTCTGGGTCAGGATGAATTCCAGCCCATCTGGTCCAGGAAATGGCACAAAGTCCTGTTTTTTGCAGGGAGAGCACAATCAGTAATACTACTGGTGTGCATGCAGTAGCCTCTGTTTGGGATGCAGTACAAACTAGTCTCTTCTCAATATATTTTGTATTAGGTTGTAATAGTTACAAAATGCAGGTCTCTCATTAACTAACAC
Source organism: Salvelinus fontinalis (assembly GCF_029448725.1). Taxonomy (NCBI): domain Eukaryota; kingdom Metazoa; phylum Chordata; class Actinopteri; order Salmoniformes; family Salmonidae; genus Salvelinus; species Salvelinus fontinalis. The sequence goes on from NC_074698.1 coordinate 17,709,616, forward strand.
ATTACAAAGTTACATCAGGATTTTGCTCATTTAAACTGTACTATACTGTGCTGTGAAGGTTCTAATTCTATGGGGGCAGGGTTGAGGAGTAATGGATTACATGTAATCCGTTACATTACCGGCATAAATATTGTAATCAGATTAGAGATACTTTTGAAAAACTAGATTACTTCAAGGGTTACTTTTAAATTCAGAAAGGATATTTGCGAGAAAAAAAATCTTTGACACTTCTCTGTTTTCTCAATGACATTCAAATCAGAATTGAAAAAACGCGCGAGTTGAAGTTTGTTCCATCTGAGTGAGTCTGACCACAAATCAGAGACCACCACTATGATGACACACCAAATGTGTTTGATGGATCACGGGAAAAGAGCAGGAATAGGCTTTTGTAGGCTACAGTCCAAGCTATGCCTTCCAATCGTACGACTGCTGTCAGCATCCAAATATGATCCAATTTGAATAAACACTTGGAGGTAAGGATGACAGCAGTGGTGTAGTCTATGGCGATATGGACATCCACTTATTATTGATATCTACATAGCGCATTGATGTATCACACTGCTGCTCTCTCATTTAGCTATTTGCGCCGTACGGATTGTGGTTGTTGTGGATGGCTGTCCACAAATTGAAATGTGTATTTGAACCCAATAATGGTTGAATTCAGAAGTTTAAGTTGCAACAGCCTATGGAATAAAAGTGGGGCTTTTATTGCGCAATCTAATTCATGCAGATAAAAAAAAAAATCCATAGGCCTAATGGACACATACTCAAACTCACACCCTTTTGATAGACTTAAAGGGGCAATCTGTAGTTGCTACATCCATTTTGGACATATAAATTATTTCTAGTAATATAAAGATTTAATTTAATTGTATTATTATATGTAGTAGAAAGAAATGGGTTAGAAGAAGAAAAATGTAATATCCATATATGGCTAGCTATGCAAACTTTAACATTGATTTATCCTACAATAGAAGTTGTTCAATTGGTAACATACATTTTTGTCTTCTTCTAATGCCTCTTAAGGGGAAAGTAAAAGTAACTGAATGTAATCAGATTACGTTACTGAGTTTGGGTAATCCAAAATGTATGTTACTTTGGACGGGTAACTAGTAACTGTAACGGATTACATTTAGAAAGTAACCTACCCAACCCTGTATGGGGTCAGGGATTAGTTGGATAATCCATTTTCTCCGGTGTTCTTCTGTACAGAACTCAATGTACATGGTGAGGTCACTGTCCTCCTCACTGTGTTTGCCATGACTATCACAGGCCAAAGGAGATCAAACATCATGGGGCCAGGGGCTAGTATATCTATCTATCTTACTGCAAGCTGGGGTGGGGTAGGTGGGAGATAGCTGGGATGCATGCATGTATTCACAGACGTAATTGAACAGGTCATACTCCAATTCATATAATGGTACTCAATATCAGTGTCTTCAATTGAGGAACGTAAGTAGTTGAAAAGTTGCTAATTAGCTTAAATGCTATAGTTGTCCGTGATGAGATTCGAACTCGAAACCTAGATGTTCGCGTTGTACGCCCACTCATCCACTACAACCAACCACCTTAGCCTTAAGTAACCATCTATCTTATGTAACCATACAAAACCTGACATGTCATACTAATACCAGATTTAAATTTACTATGCTACGTCTAGTCTATGAGACCAGGCTGGATTACTGCAGGAAAAGATTTCACAACACTTCCTGCTTACCTGGACCACACCTTGTCAAAGTTTCTCTCTCTTTTTTCCGTCTCTCTTTCTTTCTTTCTTTGGGTCTCTTCGTTGTGCCCCCCCCCCCCTCGCACTCTCTATCTCCCGTCAAACTCTTTCAACCCTGTTGGCCTGTCTTGGATCATATCACAGCCTCATTCCAGAAGCTGTTTATTGTGTCTCAGTTTAGATAATGGGCTGTAACACATTGACACGTTGCATCACTTATCTGCCCTGCACTCATTGACACGCTACAGTTAGGAATGCTCAACTCCATGCTGTAGTGTCTCGTAAAACTATAGCATATCAGTTATTGCCGTTGATGACACCCCAACCTGAAATAAAACTGTCATGTCCACATTTGACCCTCCTTTATAGGCTCAACACCATCTATCCCTCCACTTTTGCCTACACTATCCCCTCCATACAGAGTCACACGTGCACTGTGCTGAAAAATGCTATTTTAATTCTATATAGAATTATTCCACAATCTTGCAACATTTACTTTTCCTGAATTTAGAATGAACTTCAAGCTCTGAATCAATGCTCCTCTGTGAGTTCCACACAGAAACACATTCATGTAACTCCCATCGAATCATCTATACACACAGCCACATCACTGCTTCATAATCATAAGCATATGAGTTGTATTGCGGCTCCTAAAAATAGAACGTGACTCATTTTGTGTAACTTGGGGGTCTGTTTCATAACAGGCGGACTTAGTCCCCCCCCCCACCCTCCTTAAATGGGCAATATGCTATTGCTACATACATTTTTTGACAAATTAATTATATGTACCCATTGATTCTTATAAATGCCTTATGGGAATATTTTAACTGCCATGCCCCATCAGAACCTCAAATATAAGCTTATTTTACTCCATTGTTTGTAAACAGTGCAATTGTAACTAACACTGTATAGCCTCAAAACATGGTTAAAACTATAATTTTGATATCATGGATGGCCAGTCCTTGCATCCATAGCTTTGTCTATGGATTTTAGAGTGAGTTACATTTCTCCAGCCCCATCCCTCAGCTGTTTACCAGAACAGCAGCAGCGATGTTATAGTTTGAACTGCAGATTTCCCCTTTAACTTTATACTGTGTCTATCACTCTCCATCTACTAAATCCAAAGCACATGCACTAACTCACAATGAACACTCAATGAACACGCAGAACTTACTCTGTGTTAACATTTTGCCTTGAGGCAAAACCTCATGCGTTTCAGTATTAACCTCTGACACACACATCAGAAAAACATGAGAAAAACAGAGCATTGTGATGAGGAACACAAGACCTCAGAACCCTTCCTTCCACATGCTTCTATTCCTGGATTCTAAAATACGTCACACAGTTACCACAGCAACCACTGCTGGTTGCAGAGAGGGGATGTGATGAAATAATCATAAAATGGGCAGGTAACAAATGGAAAAACATGTTTTCACATCCAGATCAGATCAATAAACCAGAAAAATACTTTCAGCCTAAAGTAAGTTTCCTCACAATATGTTGAAAAGCACAAATGTTAATGATGCAGATGCAGACAGAGTATGAAAGCCATGTCTGGCCGTTCTTATTTTAGGTCGTGCTCTGTAAGAAGTTCTCTAGCTCAGTGCCAGGTTAGCTCCAGGAAGGAGCCCAATCTGCATTATTTCCTGTAACTGGGAGGTAATGACCTTGTCACCTAATGCCATTATGTGACTCAATGTGTCACCAATCCATGTGTTGTTCAATGGGCACACTTTGACCTACAATCCTGGCTAGCTTCAGAGCGGATGTGACAGCTGTCTAGTGTGCAATTGTAAGGGGCAGTGCTCATTGAAAGCAGTCCCTTTTTCTTTGAACTTAGACTGATAAAAACTTGTATTGGTTTCAAAGAGCATACAAGCATATGGAATATAGCCTATTAGGCAATACAATATGTTATTGCCTTATTGAAATACAAATTGACAAGGAACTGAATGTATTTATATTTGTTGTGCAACTACTCTACTATGACATCTGTCATGAAGTCAAACGCATTGTTAAGTTGTCATGAAATACGATATAAATCCTCAGAGCTTGTGACGGAGGGAGTTGTGTGTGGGAGGGGGGGTCTGAGTTGTATTATTCTTACTGCTGGGTTGGTGTTGTTGAACAATCTATAGCACCGAGGGGTGGGGGTAGAGTGAGTGCATGACTAGGGTTATGTAACCCATGCTGTGCACTTACATAATACATTCATAATCAGCCTCAAGGACAGATATAGATGGCCTAGTTTCCACCTTGTGCCTTCCAGCATACCAGTGGCACTGTGTCCTGAATACTGATTTCACTGCTGGCTGCAGAGGGAAAAGGCTTGGGATTGTTCAGCATATGTATGGTTTTACAGATTTTGTATGCCAGATATAGTGATATGTGTCTAAGGAAGACAAAAAATGCATTTGCAGTATAAATGTTGAGACAAATATTGCCACAGATGTTTTGGTGTGAGGCTGATAGACATACTTTTTTGGTTTGCTAATCCCTCCTGTAGTTGACAACCTTTAGACATGACATGACACATGAAGGCCTAACACACTGCAAGGCCCTGAGCCATGTCAAACAGATTATTTTCCAAGTGTGCATGCAAGAGCAACCCTGTCATTACTCTATTCATACTTTCACAGCTCCAGACTCTTTCAGTATGCTGTGCTCGAGACATTTTGGAATGTTCCTCTACTCGTGTCACCTCTGCTCTTCCACCAACATTGCTGAGCTTATGGCCAATTCCAATACTGATTCCACCACACTACCAAAGCTAAAACAAAACTCCCTTTTTGTCCACTGCTAACATGACCATATCAGCACAGCCTGGCTCAGTGTAACTCTGTGTATTGTGAAACCGTTAAATGACCTGTCAATCAATATCAGTTGGCCTATGTTCGAAATAGTTGTTGCATCATCCTCAGATAGCCGCCTCCCTCTCATTAATTTGAAGTTGAAACATGTTGTACTATCCACATTAGTTCTGTAGTGTCAGAGTGAATCCATTCAAATAAAGGAACTAGGTTACGGTTGTTATCAGAGAGGACTTCCTCCATCATACTCACTTATTCCGTTGCCAGAGACAACTAAGTACACTTCATAACACCCTCTGATGTAACATGTTTGGATCAACACTGCCAGGCACATGCTCAGATTGACAGGAGTCTTTCTATCACTGTAATTACACTAATTCATTTTCAGAGTTAGTTAGCAGAATTGACTGCTTTGTGATTATTGAATAGTTGCATGACTGGGAGTGAACCCATTAGACTCACATGGTCCTATTCTCTTCAGTTTGTCATGTCCTAACAGCACATGTCCCCCATTTGCAGAACCTCTGAGTACAAGTAGCTTTTAGGACATACTTAGGTCTCGGGTTAAAATTAGAGTAGAAGGAATGTACAAATCCCAGTGAGCCCTAATAGAGGTATGTAGAGAAGCACTTTGTTCCATCCTATTCAATAGACTGTATGAAGTTTCCCTGTTCCTTACTCTGTTGCTGGGCAGATTATCGAGCTAATGTAATGAAGAAAAGAGAGGGAGATATAAATGTGTGATATGTGATATGCATTTAGATAAGGTAGAGGGAAAATACATAAAAAATATGAATGACAAAAATGTCAATTAAAAACAGAGACAAGGAAACTCATCTGAAACTTTGCCCAATAATGTTTTTATAGGGCTTCACTTTAGCCTGCGTTTTCAGACAAACCCTTTCGAGATTCATCCATGTGTACCACTATTGACTTCAGTTCACATCCATGTTGTAGCTGTAATGGAAAACAGTGACTTTCACGCTGAAACTACAGCATGTCAGCTGTGTCCACTGCATGCTTTGGTCTGTATATCTAGAGAGATATGCAGCCAATACAAGTATCTGCATGTCAAACATATCATTCCCCCTGAAAACTAGTATTCACAGCTTCAGTGATGGAAACTCCTTTGGACTAATGTGTTTGTGATGTTGAGGTTTATGTAATGTCTATTGGTGTTCCAGAAAAAGATCCAAAGGCTTTCTCAAGTAAAAGTACTGCACATACAGTCTTTCCACTAACTCCATAAATAGAGTAATGGCAGTACAGAGGAAGAACAGTGAAAAAAGGCTTTGAACAGTTGGCTGTAAGAGCTTAACCCAAAGTTACTTCAGCCCCTGATCCTCTGAACAAACCCCATGCCAGAGCTAGCCGCCAAGGCTAATAACACATTCTGATTGGTCAGTGATGGGAACTGTCATCTACTGTCATCAGATATAGGCTATGTAATTGTGACATGAGGACAATATGTTGAGCTGGGCCTCACTTGCTATCATTCTTTTCCTGGATTGAGAAACCCTGGGGTTTTTCAATTGCTCCATGCTGCTACTTTGACAATTGATAAAGAATTTATTGTGGAAGTGTTCAATTATGCATACTGGTGTTGAATCACCACAGAGAAAAGATTCACAGCTGGTGGAGTCTAACTAGCTTGGTATATACCAGACTGATTTTGTCACGATCGTGTGGCGGATTGACGGACCAAAATGCAGCAGTTGGAAAATAAGCCATCTTCTTTTATTAACACCACGAAGATGAACACAACACAAAACTCTATACAAACTAACAAAACGACCGTGAAGCTACAAACGTTGTGCACATACATACAGGCTACAAACGTTCTACATAGACAATTACCCACAACCAATGAGAGCCTATGGCTACCCTAAATAAGGCTCCCAATCAGAGACAACCGAAATCAGCTGTCTCTAATTGGGAACTCATTCAGGTAACCATAGACTCTCCTAGACAACTAAACATACATAGACAACACTAGAAACATGTACTCCACACAAACCCATATACTATACACAACCCCTTTACCATAAACAACACCCAAAACCAACAAAACATAAACATTCCCCATGTCACACCCTGACCTAACTAAAATAATAAAGAAAACAAAGAATACTAAGGCCAGGGCGTGACATAACCCCCCCCTTGAGGCGCGAACTCCGGGCGCACCATACACAGTCTAGGGGAGGGTCTGGGTGGGCTTCCCTCTACGGTGGCGGCTCCGGCTCTGGTCGTGGTCCCCACTTCACCACAGTCCCTAACCACCTCCTTAGCTTCTTCAAAATGACCCCTCTCCACATTAACCCCATTGCATTAAGGGGCAGTTCTGGACTAAGGGGCAGCTCCGGACTAAGGGGCAGTACCAGGGTAAGGGGCAGTACCAGGGTAAGGGGCAGTACCAGGGTCAGGGGCAGTACCAGGGTCAGGGGCAGTACCAGGGTAAGGGGCAGCACCAGGGTAAGGGGCAGCACCAGGATAAGGGGCAGCACCAGGATAAGGGGCAGCTCCGGACTGAAGAATGGCAGCTCCGGACTGAGGGACTGCAGCTCCGGACTGAGGGACTGCAGCTCCGGACTGAGGGATGGCCCATGGCTGGCTGACGGATCTGGCTGCTCATGGCTAGCTGACGGATCTGGCTGCTCATGGCTAGCTGACGGATCTGGCTGCTCATGGCTAGCTGACGGATCTGGCTGCTCATGGCTAGCTGACGGATCTGGCTGCTCATGGCTAGCTGACGGATCTGGCTGCTCATGGCTAGCTGACGGATCTGGCTGCTCATGGCTAGCTGACGGATCTGGCTGCTCATGGCTAGCTGACGGATCTGGCTGCTCATGGCTAGCTGACGGATCTGGCTGCTCATGGCTAGCTGACGGATCTGGCTGCTCATGGCTGGCTGACGGATCTGGCTGCTCATGGCTGGCTGACGGATCTGGCTGCTCATGGCTGGCTGACGGATCTGGCTGCTCATGGCTAGCTGACGGATCTGGCTGCTCATGGCTAGCTGACGGATCTGGCTGCTCATGGCTAGCTGACGGATCTGGCTGCTCATGGCTAGCTGACGGATCTGGCTGCTCATGGCTGGCTGACTGATCTGGCTGCTCCTGTCTGGTTGGCGGCTCTGGCAGATCCTGTCTGGTTGGCGGCTCTGGCAGATCCTGTCTGGTTGGCGGCTCTGGCAGATCCTGTCTGGTTGGCGGCTCTGGCAGATCCTGTCTGATGGACGGCTCTAGCGGCTCCTGTCTGGCTGGCGGCTCTAGCGGCTCCTGTCTGGCTGGCGGCTCTAGCGGCTCCTGTCTGGCTGGCGGCTCTAGCGGCTCCTGTCTGGCGGACGGCTCAGTAGGCTCATGGCAGACGGGCGGCTTTGCAGGCTCATGGCAGACGGGCGGCTTTGCAGGCTCATGGCAGACGGATGGCTCAGATGGCGCTGGGGAGACGGATGGCTCAGATGGCGCTGGGGAGACGGATGGCTCAGATGGCGCTGGGGAGACGGATGGCTCAGATGGCGCTGGGGAGACGGGCAGTTCAGTCATCGCTGTGCATACGGCAGACTCCTGCCGGCTGAGGCGCACTGTAGGCCTGGTGCGTGGTGCCGGGACTGGTGGCACCGGGCTGGGGACACGCATCTCAGGGTTAGTGCGGGGAGAAGGAACAGGGCATACTGGACCCTGGGAGCGCACATTAGGCCTAGTGCGTGGTGCCGGAACTGGTGGTACCGGGCTGGGGACACGCATCTCAGGGCTAGTGCGGGGAGCAGGAACAGGGCATACTGGACCCTGGGGACGCACATTAGGCCTAGTGCGTGGGGCCGGAACTGGTGGTACCGGACTGGGGACACGCATCTTAGGGCTAATGCGGGGAGCAGCAACAGGGCACACTGGACTCTCAAGGCGTACTATAGGCCTTGTGCGTGGTACCGGTACTGGTGGTACCGGGCTGAGGACCCGCACATCAGGGCGAGTACGGGGAGAAGGAACAGTGCGTACAGGACTCTGGAAACACACAGAGGGCTTGGTGCGTGGTGTAGGTACTGGTGGTAATGTGCTGGAGACACGCACCACAGGGCTAGTACGTGGAGGAACAACAGGGCTCTGGAGACACCCAGGAAGCTTGATGCGTGGTGTAGGCACTGGTGGTAATGGGCTGGAAACACGCACCTCAAAGCTAGTGCGGGGAGCAGGAACAGTGCGTAAAGGGCTCTGGAGACGCACCTTAGACCTAGTGCTTGGTGCCGGAACTAGTGGTACAGGGCTGGGAACATGCATCTCAGGATGAGTGCAAAAAGTAGGAACAGGACACACCGGGTTGTGAAGGTGTACTGGAGACCTGGTGTGTATAGCCGGCATCAAATCTTCCGGAACTTTAACACGAGTTTCAGGCTGATTACGAGGAACTGACACAGGTGGCATCGGACAGCTAATACGCTCCTCAGGAAGAATGCATTGCATACTCTGCCAAACCAACAGCTCTCTCTCTTCACTCTCCTCCAATTTCGTCAACAACTCTTCGAATGTCTCATAATCTCCCCTTCGTTCACTCTCCTCCAATCTGTCCAATAACTCCTCGACACACTCAGACTCACCCCTCAACTTCGCCGACTGCTCCAAGTGCCCCCCTCCAAAAAATTTTTTTGTGCTGTCTCTTGGGCTTCCTCCCGTGTCGCCGTGCTGCCTCTATCTCTGCCTTGGGGCAGTGATATTCCCCTGGCTGTGACCAGGGTCCTCTCCCGTCTAGAATTTCCTCCCATCTCCAGAAATCCTGTGTAGGTAGGTCCTGTTGCCGCCTTCCATGCCGCTTGGTCCTATGGTGGGTAATTCTGTCACGATCGTGTGGCGGATTGACGGACCAAAATGCAGCAGTTGGAAAATAAGCCATCTTCTTTTATTAACACCACGAAGATGAACACGACACAAAACTCTATACAAACTAACAAAACGACCGTGAAGCTACAAACGTTGTGCACATACATACAGGCTACAAACGTTCTACATAGACAATTACCCACAACCAATGAGAGCCTATGGCTACCCTAAATAAGGCTCCCAATCAGAGACAACCGAAATCAGCTGTCTCTAATTGGGAACTCATTCAGGTAACCATAGACTCTCCTAGACAACTAAACATACATAGACAACACTAGAAACATGTACTCCACACAAACCCATATACTATACACAACCCCTTTACCATAAACAACACCCAAAACCAACAAAACATAAACATTCCCCATGTCACACCCTGACCTAACTAAAATAATAAAGAAAACAAAGAATACTAAGGCCAGGGCGTGACAGATTTACCGCTGTAGCGAACCAGTCATGGGTCGTTCCATGTCATTTCAGCAAGCCATGACACCCACCATCTCAGACTGTTCTGAAATCATTTCTGTAGTAAGCAGCAGATCCGTAAGCATTATTTTGTTAAAATATTATTTGATCTCTGAGGAATTAAGTGGATTGATTGCACCCAAATTGACAATTTTAATATATAGGATTCATATAATCAATAGTTATAGTACCTAACAGCCAATTTGGACCAAACTTTTTTCTAACAATGAGTAAGACATGAGGAATCCAAAGAATTAGTCACACCCCACACCAATCCCACCCCAACAACGAGTATATAGTGTCAGTTCTCTATGATTGACAAGTAGTATGGAGCTGTGGCTCAGAGTTTTGTTTCTTCATCGTATGTAATGTATTCTCAGAATGGGACATACACCCAACAAATTCAATGACAAATTTCTCTGAACATACTACACTGAACAAAAATATAAACGCAACATCTACACTTTTGGTTTCATGAGCTGAAATAAAAGATCCCATAAATGTTCCATACGCACAAAAAGCTTATTTCTCTCAAATGTTGTGCACAAATTTGGTTAGATCCCTGCATTTCTCCTTTGCCAAGATAATCCATCCACCTGACAGGTGTGGCATATCAAGAAGCTGATTAAACAGCATGATCATTACACAGGTGCACCTTGTGCTGGGGACAATAAAAGGCCACTCTAAAATGTGCAGTTTTGTCACACAACACAATGCCACAGATGTCTCAAGTTTTGAGGGAGTGTGCAATTGGCATGCTGGTTGCAGGATTGTCCACCAGAGCTGTTGCTGGAGAATTTAATGTTCATATCTCTACCATAAGCCGCCTCCTGCGTCATTTTAGAGAATTTGGCAGTACATTCAACCGGCCTCACAACCGCAGACCACCTGTATGGTGTTGTGTGGGTGACCGGTTTGCTGACGTCAACATTGTGAACAAAGTGCCCCATGGTGGCGGTGGGGTTATGGTAAGGACAGGCATAAGCTACGGACAACGAACACAACTGCATTTTATCGATGGCAATTTGAATGCACAGAGATACCGTGACTGGATCCTGAGGCCCATTGTCATGCCATTCATCCACCGCCATCACCTCATGTTTCAGCATGATAATGCACGGCCCCATGTCACAAGAATCTGTAAACAACTCCTGGAGCTGAAAATGTCCCAGTTCTTCCATGGCCTGCATACTCACCAGACAGGTCACCCATTGAGCAAGTTTGGAATGCTCACGATGTGGAGGGTCCGTGGGATGTGGGGGGTCCGTGGGATGTGGGGGGTCGTGGGATGTGGGGGGTCGTGGGATGTGGGGGGTCCGTGGGTGTTTTTTGACCATTTCTTTAATTACTCAAGTCTAACTCATTGTTAGAATCGGATGTTAGCTACTATATTTATTCTGTATTATATGAATCCTATAAATGAAAATGGCAAATTTGGGTGCAATTAATTAGGTACATTTTTTTTAGATTAAATTATATTTCAACAAAATAATGTTGCAGGAATGCTGTAACATTATGTGTTTCTAACAACAGAAACAATTTCAGAACAATCTGAGATGGTGGGTGTTGAACTCCTCTTTCTTGGGCTTTTTGAGGTGGAACTACCCTCATGCAAGCTTGTGGGATCAGGCTAGAGGCTAGAGTCCAACTATTCATCATCTAATTGTGATAACCTTGTCTTTGTTGTTGGCCCTTGTAATGTTGTCTTATTGAATTAGACAATTGTTGTTTTTTTAGGGGGGGGGGGGGGGGTAAAGAAGGAGAAAGGGAGAGAGCAGGGTATAGTGAGGACAATGGCATACCATAGTTGGGCCATTTGAGGACTGTTGGTTGTTATTACACCATGGACCCTCTTCCAATGTTGGTTTATTAATTTCAATTAATTTATTCAGATGGCAGAACAGGCAAGTCAGAATCTCCTGTAAACAGAGGTTATATATATCTTATAGTGGTGTGTAGAACCAAAAAGGTCTGCCCTCCTGGAAGTAAGGTCAAATATTTGTGCTTCCATGAATTTACATTTCAAGTTTCACAGAATATTTTCTTCTTTGAGATGCAAATGCACTTAAACTGTTTCCCAAACATAAACCTTGGACTCATTCATTACCTATGCAAAAAAGTGATTTATTCCCTCATCAACCATTCTTCTTTTTATCCACCTCAAAGGACCTCATAGATGTCAGTTACATTAGATTGAAAGAAGAAAACAGACTTTAGTGGTCATGAAGTATTCATCGGTGCATATCTGTTCCGTGGAAGAAAACTTGTACACATCTATCTGGCAGACGGGCAGAGCCACTTGTGAGCTTCCTGATGGACTCTGTATGATGGGGGTGAGGTTGGGTGAGTCATCCTCTAGGCTTGTCTCTGCTGGCAGTTTGTTGGGCCTCATCTCATCTCAGGGTATTTGAAGGAGTGGTGATGTCAGAGCTGTCCCAGCTACACTCTGCCTGAGGCCACACAGACTGATCCTCATATTGACGAACACTGGGAGAGTGAGACTGGAAAGAATGGACCATACTGTCTCTCTCTTTCACTCCTGCATCTTGCCCTCCTCTCTCTCACCCTCTTCTTTCCCCACTCTCTGTTTTCTCTGCTGTTTTCTGGCTGGAGGCATGCATATTCATTTTCCCGGAAGAAATTCCGAAAGTCAGCCAATGGGTTTCCAAGAAATGCTGGAACGCTGTGTGAGGCCTGGCATCGCTCCAATGGCTTTTGTTAGACTCAACTGTATCAATTGCATAATAAACACTACACTGCAGGCTTTGTATACAAGCCTATGAGTCAGAGGGGAACTCATATTTAAATGGCATTTCAGAAATAGAAAAACGAATCAGTTTAGCAGGCGGTGTTGTTGAGCTGTTATTTTTGCTTGGTGTTAACTGGTGCACATCGCAGGTAGCAGTGTTCTATCACAAAGTAGGATATTAGTGACTCATAGCTGGATTAGTCACACAAGTCGCATAAATTATTTTCAGTCGTCAGCAACACCCTGATTCATATTAACCTTGTAGTGACTTTGTGGAACTACCGTACTGTATAGGAAATGCTTTCTCCTATTTGTAAGGGGGATATCACCATCTTCTGGTAAAAGATGGTATCACATGTCTGAATCCACCCACAGAGCCTCCTTGCTGTGCTAATTCAATAGACCTACTTATTACTGTTAATTGGATCAACTGTTTTTTACTTTTTGAAGAGGAATTGACCACTCATTTTCAGGCTAGTAAATGAATGATATTGTATGTTTTGATTATGAGAGTATGAACGCTACATTGCCTATAGAAAGTTTACACCTCCTTGAACCTTTTTCACATTTTGTTGTGTTACGAAGTGGGATTGAAATAGATGTAAATTGTAATTTTTTTGCCATTAATTCGACGCAAAATACTTCATAATGTCAAAGTGAAAAGAAAATTCTACACATTTTTACAACTTAATAAAAAATCTATAACTAAAATATAGTCTGCATAAGTATTCACCCCCTTTGTTTAGGAAAGCCTAAATTAGTTCTGAAATAAAATGTTTGCTTAATGAGTTATATGGACTCTGTGTGAAATAATAGGGGTTGACATGATTTTTAAATGACTACCCCTTCCTCTGTCCCCCATACTGTACATACATCTGTAAGGTCCCTCAGGCAAGTATTGTTTTTCAAGCACAGATTCAACTACAAAGACCAGGGAGTTTTTCGAAAGCCTCTTAAAGAAGGGCAGTAATTGGTAGATGGGTAACAATAACACATCAAGAATTGTATATATCTTTAAGCATGGTCAAGTTAATAATTATGCTGTGGATGAAGCATTAAACCACCCAGAAACATCAAAGATGCAGTCGTCCTTCTGAACTGAGCTGCAGGAAAGGAAGGAAACTGCTTAGCGATATCACCATGAGGCCATTGGGCTACACAGTTCAATGGCTGTGACGCGAGAAAACTGAGGATGGATCAGCAACATTGTAGTGACTCCACAATAATTACTTACATGACAGTGATAAGAAGAATAAAAATATGAAGATGTTTAAAAAAAATGTTTTAACATGCATGTGTATGCAAAGTAATAGTGAAAAGAAAAAAAACATGGCAAAGGAATACTCTTTTTGGCCTGAATGCAAAGCCTTATGTTTAGGGCAAATCTAACACAACACATCACTAAATAACTGCCTTCTTATTTTCAAGCATGGTGGCTGCTGCATCATGGTATGCGGGTAGCCTAGTGGTTAGAGCGTTGGGCCAGTAACCAAAAGGTTGCTGGATTGAATCCCTGAACTGACAAGGTAAAAATCTGTTGTTCTGCCCCTGAACAAGGCAGTTAACCCACTGTTCCCCTTTAGGCTGTCATTGTAAATAAGAATTTGCTCTTAACTGACTTGCCTATTTAAATAAAAAAATAAAAAATGCTTGACATTGGCAAAGACTGACAGCCAAAATCCTAGAGGAAAACCACAGCAATTGACTGTTCAGCAGGACAATAACCTTCAACATAAAGCCAAATCTACACTGGAGTTGCTAAACTAAGAAGACAGTCAATGTTCCTGAGCGGCCAAGTTACAGTTTTGACTTAAATCTGCTTGAAAATCTAAGACTTGAAAATGGCTCTCTAGCCATGATTCCCTACACCTTGACAGAGCTTGAAGAATTTTGAAAAGAATAATGGGCCAATATTGCACAATACAGGTGTGCTAAACTCTTAGAGACTTACCCAAGAAGACTCACATCTGCAATAACTGCCAAAGGTGTTTCTAACATGTATTGAATCAGAGGGTTGAATACTTATCTAATCAAGGTATATTAATGTTTTATTTTGTATTTTTTACATTTTCTTCCACTTTTACATAACAGAGTATTTTGTGTAGATTGTTGACAAGACATTCTTCTAGGTTGTCACTAGTTACCACAGCCACAAAATCAAAATTATCGCTAAACCCCACCTATTTCTACAGTTTATCTTCTTAAAATATATTTTTTTAACCTAAACTTATCCCTAACCACATTGCTAGCCTTATGCCTAACCCTAACCTTAAATTATAACCAAAAAGCTAATTTTGACTTTGTGGCTGTGCTAACTAGTGACACAAATTCTTCTATGACATTATGCTGATGTCACAATGGAACCGCACTGTGCTGCCCCACTGTCAGACATTCTCACAGCTACAGCTAGTGTCATCATACATCCCTGTGGCACTGTGTGCTGAGACAATCTTGTCCATCAAAGCCCTGTCCCTGTACCCTGTGAAGAGAAGAGAGGAGGTAGGGGGCTGGCGAACACTACGCAGAACCCCCTGTCAACACCAGGAAGGAGTCATGACCGCCCTCCGGGACAGCATGTTATTAGGAGGAGGGAACACATGGAGGAAAGAACTCACCAACGTCACCATGGCAGCCTTCATGCTCCCCGTGCAGCACCTCAATGAGATCACCTCTCTGATTCTGCTGGAGTTCCACCCTGAGGTGGAGGCTGACACTGTGGACTGGCTCCTGGGGAAGATCCTTACACCCGAGCCCCTGGGGGGACTGGACCTCTTGGCCAGAGTGATCAGCAGGACCAGGGCCGGGGGTGCCATCATGGTGGTGGGGGCCACTCCAGAGCGGCTGCTCCTGGAGGCTGACGAGGACCTTCTGTTCAGACATAAGCCCTGCTGCCCTATAGGAGGTCAGGCACGGGAGGTGGGGGACCTGGGGAGGACGCGCCCCACGGAGGGGGTGTGTGGGATGTTGTCATCGGCTGAGTGTGTGACCCTGGTGCAGAGGATCCTAGACAGGCTGAGAGTGGGGGAGGGGGAGGAAATTCAGGTGCTCCAGCGGATTCCCCTCCTCCCAGGAGAACCAGTGATGGCCAGTCTGTCCCGCTTAAGAGTCCTAACTAGCATCTACCCCCTACATGAAGCCCCACTGCTTCAGAGCCTCCAGGGGAGGTGGTGGGCTGGCTGGTGTGGTCTCAAACCCTTCAGCCAGAGAGAGGATTGGCAGCTGCTGGAAGGTATCAGGGCTTATTTCGGGGAGGCGGTGGCCCTCTACTTTGGGTTTGAGGGTTCGCTGGTCAGTGCTCTCCTCCTAAAATCCACGTTGTCCATGTTTCTCTCCTTCTACCCCCTCAGGCTGGGGAACAACCTGGTCTTTTTCACCCTCTCCAGTGTGGTGTGGTCAGAGCTGTTCCTGCAGGGCTGGGGGGAGAAGAGCAAAGCCCTGCAGAGGGACTGGGGGACTGTGGTCACTCATCCGTCACACACTCACTCATCAACAGCAGCAGCGGTGCCCAGGGTGGCACAGGGCACAGCACCACCACAGACCCAGATTGATGCCCACCCTTTTGGAAAGATGAGCTTGAGGAGACTGCAACACTCCTTTGCCTTCCTAACCTGCACCCTCTGCCTCTCCTCCATCCTGATCCTGATGTATTTACACCTAGATGGACTAGTGGGGGACTTCCTCCTGAGAGAAGAGCTCAGTTTCCTCTTTCACAACATCCTTGTCTACCTCCCCAAAATCTCCCTCACGGTTGCCATGGCAGGGATGGACTGTGTTGCATTCCAACTGTCCCAAAGCCTCAGCCTTGATCCCGAGCCGCCAGGGCAACAGTCACCAAGGCAACAGCCCCTGCTCCCTGAGGTTATCCTCTCCTGCCTCTTCAACCACTTTTCCGTCCACTTCTACAGGGCTCTGATCTTGAATGACCTCACCATGGTGCGCTTCCACCTGTCTGTGCAGCTGGCCACCCACCTGGGCATCAAGCTACTGTCCGCCACGCTATTGCGCCGCCTGAGGAGGATGAGAACTCCCCCTGGCCGCGCCCACCAGGAACATCAGTCTCCCGTCCTTAGACAGATCACAGAGCAGAGCAACAGACCACCGTGTGACACCCAGACCTGGAGCTACCTGGAGCTCCTCATCTCCTACTGTTATGTCATGTTCTTCTCAGGCATCTACCCCCAGTGTGCCCTCTGGTGCCTGTTGAGCATCATAGCTAAATCCTGCATGGACTTGTGGCACCTGTGTTCAGGCACACGCCGCCCCTTCCCTAGAACATCCCCCGGGAGTAATGTTTTGTGGCAGCGGGTCTTCTGTGGCTTTGAGGCCCTGGCTGTCCTGCTCAACTCCCTCCTGCTGTGGTCCTCTCTGGAGTTCAGGCTTCTCTTCCTGAGTTATCCTGGGTGGGAAATGCTCAGGGCCTTCCTCCTGCTGCAGCTGTTGCTGCTGAGCCTGAGAGGGGCGGTCACCTTCCTGCTCCTCCACCTGGCCTGGTTTGTTGGCAGAAAGGCAGAGCGGCCTGAGACTCGTCAACCCCACCTCCACAGGCTCCATCGCCCCCCGCACCACCAACAGCAGCAGCAGCACTCTCACATACAGTAGAGATGTAGCAGCCACTCAGCTTTAGGCTTTGTGGGAGGATCATTGTGTCCTGCAAATAAAGTGAGGAGTGAGGATTGACATACTGTAGGTGTGCTGTTTGTGTGTGTGTGTAGGGGTATCATTTTTATTTTACAGAGTCTATCAACTTGACATTAGAGTACAGAAAGCTTTCTCAAACAAATCAAGCTCACACATCTATATCTGGGATCTTTAGAGAGTCATTTTTAACCGTTGTCCCATCTACTGTAGGCTATGCCCAGGCTTTGGCCTATGTTGAATGGTGATAACAGTCAGACAATTAACACTGTGACTGGAGTCCTTCCGCCCTGGCAGTGGGACTGACAGATGGTGCTAAGCAAGGCTAAACTCAGTGGTCATGTCTGTGACCTCACAGATTAGACACTCTCCACTGAGTCTGATCACAGACCGGAGAAAGTCCTAGTAGGAGAAAGTCCTCCTGTTTTAATGATCAGCTTTTTGAGACTGATATATGTTTGGTAAACACATGACCTAGCTACAGTATGTATCAAATATGTATCTGCATTAATAAAGATACTGCACATTACTAGATTACAGGGGCATTTTACAGTGTTTATGGACTTCCACCCAGGCCTTCCATTGCCATAAGAGGGTGCTGCTAGCCTTTGATCCTTCAAACATTGCTATTGCTTTCTAAATTGCAACTCAGAAATAGCAGGTAGTCTCCTGGGTTCTTTCTTCTACATTTTAAGATATAACTTAAAAATAATATAATGTGAAAGTTATTGTAGTTCTAGACTTTGGCCTAAAGTGCTCCGCACACAATCGTAAGGCTCTCCAGAGGTGCTGTCCCTCCAGGACACCTACACCACCCGATGTCACAGGAAGGCCAAAAAGGTCATCAAGGACAACAACCACCCGAGCCACTGCCTGTTCACCCCTCTATCATCCAGAAGGCGAGGTCAGTACAGGTGCATCAAAGTTGGGACCGAGAGACTGAAAAACAGCTTCTATCTCAAGGCCATCAGACTGTTAAACAGCCATCACTAACATTGAGTGGCTGCTGCCAACATACTGACTCAAATCTCTAGCCACTTTTAATAATAAAAAATTGGATTCAATAAATGTATCACTTGGCACTTTAAACATTGTCACTTTATATAATGATTACATACCCTACATTACTCATCTCATTTGTATATACTGTACTCTATACCATCTACTGCATCTTGCCTATGCCGCACGGCCATCGCTCATCCATATATTTCTATGTACATATTCTTATTCATCTCTTTACACTTGTGTGTACAAGGTAGTTGTTGTGAAATTGTTAGATTACTTGTTAGATATTACTGCACTGTCAGAACTAGAAACACAAGCATTTCGCAACACTCGCGTTAACATCTGCTAACCATGTGTATGTAATCAATAAAATTAGATTTGATTTGAAATTAATCTGCTGATGACAAGACTCTTAGTATTGAACAATATAGACTGTTCTGTTTTGTCATTCTATGTTACCTGCCAACAGGAAAGTAGTGAACCCTCGACTCCAACATTTCTGGTGTTAAAACTGAACCATGTTTCCACTATTCACCTGAGTCACATCATGACAGTGTTTTATACACTGCTCAAAAAAATAAAGGGAACACTTAAACAACACAATGTAACTCCAAGTCAATCACACTTCTGTGAAACCAAACTGTCCACTTAGGAAGCAACACTGATTGACAATAAATTTCACATGCTGTTGTGCAAATGGAATAGACAAAAGGTGGAAATTATAGGCAATTAGCAAGACACCCCCCAAAACAGGAGTGATTCTGCAGGTGGTGACCACATACCACTTCTCAGTTCCTATGCTTCCTGGCTGATGTTTTGGTCACTTTTGAATGCTGGCGGTGCTCTCACTCTAGTGGTAGCATGAGACGGAGTCTACAACCCACACAAGTGGCTCAGGTAGTGCAGTTCATCCAGGATGGCACATCAATGTGAACTGTGGCAAAAAGGTTTGCTGTGTCTGTCAGCGTAGTGTCCAGAGCATGCAGGCGCTACCAGGAGACAGGCCAGTACATCAGGAGACGTGAAGGAGGCCGTAGGAGGGCAACAACCCAGCAGCAGGACCGGTACCGCCGCCTTTGTGCAAGGAGGTGCACTGCCAGCGCCCTGCAAAATGACCTCCAGCAGGCCACAAATGTGCATGTGTCTGCTCAAACGGTCAGAAACAGACTCCTTGAGGGTGGTATGAGGGCCCGACGTCCACAGGTGGGGGTTGTGCTTACAGCCCAACACCGTGCAGGACGTTTGGCATTTGCCAGAGAACACCAGGATTGGCAAATTCGCCACTGGCGCCCTGTGCTCTTCACAGATGAAAGCAGGTTCGCAACTGAGCACATGAGCACATGTGACAGACGTGACAGAGTCTGGAGACGCCGTGGAGAACGTTCTGCTGCCTGCAACATCCTCCAGCATGACCGGTTTGGCGATGGGTCAGTCATGGTGTGTGGTGGCATTTCTTTGTGGGGCCGCACAGCCCTCCATGTGCTCGCCAGAGGTAGCCTGACTGCCATTAGGTACCGAGATGAGATCCTCAGACCCCTTGTGAGACCATATGCTGACACATGCACATTTATGGCCTGCTGGAGGTCATTTTGCAGGGCTCTGGCAGTGCACCTCCTTGCACTAAGGCGGAGGTAGTGGTCCTGCTGCTGGGTTGTTGCCCTCCTACGGCCTCCTCCACGTCTCCTGATGTACTGGTCTGTCTCCTGGTAGCGCCTGCATGCTCTGGACACTACGCTGACAGACACAGCAAACCTTTTTGCCACAGTTCGCATTGATGTGCCATCCTAGATGAACTGCACTACCTGAGCCACTTGTGTGGGTTGTAGACTCCGTCTCATGCTTCCACTAAAGTGAGAGCACCGCCAGCATTCAAAAGTGACCAAAACATCAGCCAGGAAGCATAGGAACTGAGAAGTGGTCTGTGGTCACCACCTGCAGAATCACTCCTGTTTTGGGGGGTGTCTTGCTAATTGCCTATAATTTCCACCTTTTGTCTATTCCATTTGCACAACAGCATGTGAAATTTATTGTCAATCAGTGTTGCTTCCTAAGTGGACAGTTTGATTTCACAGAAGTGTGATTGATTTGGAGTTACATTGTGTTGTTTAAGTGTTCCCTTTATTTTTTTGAGCAGTGTATGTTGATGGACTGAACTTTGGTTACTCCATGTCATTATGTCATACTCCAGCCAATCATTGAGAGACCAGCAAGCTGTCTGTCTCACCTCTAACTTGTGATTTATGGCAGATAGAGAGACCCACAGTGAAACCTTAGCTTTAGCCACAGAGGCCCGAGCTCATGTTGGAGTAGACTGGGTGGGTTATGGTCAGCTAACTATGCTTGCTGAGTCAAACATGGTTGCACCCAGGATAATAGTCATCTGGCTTTCAAAATGCATCTGGGTCCAAGCATATAACAAAGAAAATGTAAATGCCAATTACTGTAGGTCCTTGTTTGTTCACTGTCACACGTGACTATAACATGAAGGACAGAAACTTTCCTGTAGCAAGATAAATTAGACAGAGTTGATTTGAAAAGGATATTTAATGTATGCACTTAATTTCTCCTCACTAGATTGTATTAACAAACTGTACAATACTGATAAGCAGAGCCTGATGGGACAAAACGGAGATATGTACGGACTGAGATATGATTACGGCATTTGTACGTTTATTGAAACATTTATAGTAGTTTTGATTACCTTCACATTTATGCAATCCTTGATAATGACATTTCTCTGAATTGTGGATGACATTTGTCATTTTGATCGAACACTGAACAGCAGTTAAACCTTTACAAGGAGAGCAGTTAAATGAGAGAGGATGTCTTTTGTACATTGTGAATATTTGTAATGAAATTGTAATGTTATATACAAAACAGGTGTTAGTCTTACAAAGCATCGAATGTTCAAGCTAATACTAATTCAAGTTTCTGCCATCGTAGTGAATTATGCAGTTCTACCATCCTAGTTCCTTAGTTATACATTTGAAAAATTAATGGTATAGAAGTCCTGGTATTGGTGACCTCCAGTATCAGTCCTGTTCCCGTGGCAGTGGCCCGTTCACCATACCTGCTTCCCAACGCTGCCACAGAGGAGTTTTTTGGCCGCCTGCTTTGTAAACCTTGGGCTCCTGGAGAGATAACGCAGGACACAGGAAATGGATTTAGCTAGTCTGATTAGCAGGTTAGGTTTTCTTACATGTCAGTCAATCTCCATTTAGCCACACACAGAACTTGAATATAACCACATCCCTTGTCAGATGTCAAACATTATAGGCCAGTTACTTCTGAAAATAAATGTTGAGGTCAGCTTTGCAAGCGTAAATACACCGCTTCTAAACTGAACTACTGTTTCATTGCTAGCAGAGACAGACATACAGTATAATTGCAATCAAAGCTTGTGAGTGAATGACATGTTGTGGTCCTGTCACAGGGAGGATACTTCTAGGAAAGTAGAGCTGTACCTGTGTTTGTCCAGGGTTCTCCCTAGCACTCTTAGGATTGGGAGGAGGCCAGGTCCGATCCAACTTCCCCTTGGATTGTCGGCCATCAACTGCAGAGAGGCAGGATAAGGAATAAGGAAATGGGATAAGGAAATGATTTACAGACTGATCAAGCAGGCTCCAAAACACTGCTAAATAAAAATACAAACTCCTTCTAGACTCTGTACCATTTGAAAATGTATCCATTGCAGTTACAATAATTAATATTGTAATTCCTCCGATGGCTATTTTTGGAACTAGTTCATTTTATTTGAATCATGCTAGAAGTCAAAGTCAATGATCTGGTCCCCCCCAGACCCCTAATATCAATTGTCACAGGTCACAGCCATATATATATATATATATATATATATATATATATATATATATATATATATATATATATATATATATATATATATATATATATATATATATATATATATATATATATATATATATATATATATATATATATGTATATATATCCCCATGTCCACAAGTTTATCAATCTAGAATATACACTCATATGATTCTACATTACATGACAGGAATAAGCTGTGACTGCACTGTGCTCACAGAACCCTAACCCTTTGCTGTCCCCCAAGACATATCTGCCATCTCAAACATGCAGATGCCCAGAACACCCTTGATCTGAACTTCCTGGCCATTGTACTGCTGTGGTAACTTTGGTTACATCCTACAAAGTCCCCCTGTGGCATGTACTGCTGATTCAGATAAGTGTTAGGGCAGAGTGATCTTGCCCTAACCCCTGGTGACAGGGATGACACTAAGTTGACGACAATACTGTGCCCATAATAACATTATCTGATGCTAATGCAAATTGGCAGACATTAAAGTGCTTGGGCTGAGATGAATGTGTGCTGTGGAATGAATGAACTGGCTTATCCACTTGCCTTCAGCTAGGTGTGTTTATAATACGTTGATGCAACACCATATCATGATGGTACAAACAAATAGTTTTTGCAAAAATTCTAACATGTGACTCTCCCCCTCACTTTGCCCCAATTCAAACACGAAGGAATTCTACATGTAATACAGGACATGTCCACTGACCTGATGCTGTGAAAGAGGAGGATGAGGGAATGAGTGTGGTAGGTGAGTCTGGGCTGTGGTCCTCTGTGCCGTCTGGCCTGCCCCCACTGACTCCTGCCTCTCCATACAGACTACACCTCTGCCTGCGCAGCTCCTCCTCCCTCTCCCTGGCTTCCCGGATGTCTTTCTCCACCTCCGGCTTCATGGCCAGTGAGGGACGCAGCTTAAAGAAGGGGTTCTCCCTGGGGATGTCAGAGCCCTCGTCCTCATCCCCTGGCTGTTCTCCCCTCACCTCATCCGTGGCCTCCTCCTCTGTAGAGACAGTGCCCCCTATACTTAGGCAGTCTAGGCTTCTGTAGAGGCGCTGGGCTCCTCTTTCTCGGTTCGGATAGTGGGCTATGATTGTGTCGTCACTTTCCAAAATAACCACCTTCCTCGCTGCTCTTTTACCGGCAGGTTGGTTCTCTGCACTTGGGTTTTGGCCTGAGCTAGCATCCTTTTGGCCCTTTAAGTCAAACATCTGGTGGGAGTGGGCTCTTGAGATAGGGTAGCCTTTGAAAGAGACAAGCTCCATGCTACGCGTCCTCTCCAGCACAGAGGGGTAGACATGACCTCTCATCCCCAGGCCTGCTGTGGTGGGGGGTCTCCTGTGCCTGGTGGGTCCTTCTGCATTGCCTTGTTGGAAGGCTTCAAACAGCAGCTTCCTCTCCCTCATCTGGCGTACTGTTCCCTTGCTGTAGACTCCAGGGATCTTCCCCATGTTCACCAGGACAAGCTCCCTCTGGATCTCCTGGCTGATTTCCTTCTGCATCTTCTTCTCTGAGAACTGCCAGTCAGCGCCCTGCCCCGGCCCTGCCTTAGAGGACAGTGTCTTAGCCAGTAGGGGAGTCTTCATCAGGGGGATGTCTACCACCTCCTGACCTTCCTGGGTGTTTGACATGCATCTGGACCGCCGCAGGCTCTGCTCCCTCTCAGCAGATCGCCGGATCTCCCTCTCGATGGGAGTCTCTTTCTGGGGTGGGGGAGCCTTGTTGTCTATGATGGGGGCTGTGGTCGTGTGGATCTCGTTTGTGCTGACAGGGGAGAAGTCAGTGGACACCCCGCTGTCACTCTGGTCATCGTCACTGCATTCCATCTCAATCCTGACCATAGGTTGGACACTGAGATGGGCAGAAGGACGAGACTGGACCTCCTCCGCTTTCTCTCCTGCCACTGTTTCAATATCTTCTTTCTCTGGAATCTCTGTGTCTTCCTCACTTACCGCTGCACTCTCTTCCACCTCAACAGTCTGTACTCTCTCTCCCTGCTCTCTCTCGTCACCGCTTCCCTCACTCTCTTCTTCCTCTTCCTTCCTACACTCAATTCTCTCTTCCTCCTGGTAGCCTGTATCCTGATTGGTTGTCTTCATGGCTACCTGGTGTGAGGGCGGAGGCTCCTGTGGCACCTGTTGTCCGTCCTGTCTCTGTTGCACCAGATGCAGGCGATGCAGCAGCTGCTCCCCCTGCTGGATGTCTTCAGATACTGTCAGGCTGCCAGCCTCCTGCTGCTCCTGCTGCTCAGAGGCAGGTGACTGAGGCGTGGGCACTGATACCTGCTCTCTGGATAAGCCTCTTGAAATAGATAGGTGAGGCTGGAGGCACTGGACGTCACTGCTAGCACTGTCTCTCCTGACCCACTCGTCTTTGGTCATGTCGTAGTCTAGTGATCTACCATCGACCATGTCCTCAACATCATTGTTACTCTCGTCTGAATGTTCTGGCTCTATGATGGTCCCTTCATGGGTTGGATGACTATTGTTGTCAAGGCAGTGCTCTGGCTCAGACTCTCTTGTCTGTGATGATGGGACAGGATCTGTCTCCTTCAGAATGCTGGCTTCCATGTTCGGATGTGGCTGCTCAGGGCTACTGGCACCCACTGCTTTATATTCGTCTGTTGTTGGTGACGTGGCAGAGCCAGGTCTTCCAGTCAGCATTGTGATATCCACAGATCCTCCCTTCTTCGGTTCAGTCAGCTGCTCCTCTTCCACTGTTACTGTAGCCTTGTCCATGACTGGAGTGCTGCTAGGCTGCTCAGATTGGACTCCATCTAAGCTCCTGGGATTTTCTTTAGCCTCTGTGACGCTTATGGCCCCAACATTGGGCTCCATAGTGCTGCCCTCTTCTGGACAAGAGGGGTCTTTGCATGGTGGGGGAAGGATGAAGACGTCGTCATCTTCCTCCATCCTATCGGGGTGGCCTACGCTGACCAAAGGGGGAGGTGGTATGGCAGCCTGCCAGGCCTCACAGGGCTTTTCCCCAGAAGTCAGGGAGGAGTTGTCTTTGGTCATATCTGTGTCCTCTGCCGGTTTACAGCCAACCTCCATCCAGAGACCACAATCCTCCTGGGAGACTGGACTCTTAGGAGATCGGGGGCTGACCATGGGCTCTGTTTCCATAGTGATGGGGTATAACTTCACACCTGTTAATATTTTATTTTTCTCCTTTCACTGTCTTTGGTTTCAGTCTCACAATCTGAAAAATATGTTAATGACTTTGCAATTAGAGGCATGTTATTTGAGCCCCTTCAAAAAACATACACCACAAGGCTTAGTTGGTCTACCATTCAGTAAACCAAATAGTTATGAAATGTGTTGAAGTCTTTCAAGTGTGTACTAAAAATGTCAATTTTTATAACAATGTCGTAGAT
Source organism: Salvelinus fontinalis (assembly GCF_029448725.1). Taxonomy (NCBI): domain Eukaryota; kingdom Metazoa; phylum Chordata; class Actinopteri; order Salmoniformes; family Salmonidae; genus Salvelinus; species Salvelinus fontinalis. The sequence goes on from NC_074698.1 coordinate 17,735,103, forward strand.
GTCAGGTTTTACCAGCAGAAATAGGACAATAAAGTAAATGTTTGTGAATCTGCTGTTGCCCAAGTTTCTTTTGAGGACTGCTGTCAGATCAGTTGAAAGAAAGGTTGACTGTCATTATGCCAGCTTTGGCCTGGCATAATGTGACTTTATGGGAATTGATTACAGTATGAGAGTTTCACATCACTAAAACATGGAACTTGGATTTTATAAATATATACTCACAAATTGCAACTTCACCTTTTAAGCTTTAAAATGAAGGACATGATCTGAAAGTTGTAGTGCATTCTGTTCTCTCACCTGATATAGTTACTAGCTGACACTACAATGGTGATGCAGTTGACCTGAGCAGAGTTCTGCTTACTAGGGGGAAGAGTAATCAGCTTTTCACTGTCTGGCACATCCACTATGCATCTGCTACAGGAGCCTCCTTCACAGCCTTTTCCTCCAGAGCCATATCACTTTCAGCCTTAAGCTCAAAACATTGACTTCATGACAACATACTCATTTATTCTCCAGCCAATTTAGAGAGCTCTACCTGTGAGAACCAGTAAACCACATTATGAAAATTCATGTCTACTGTCTGTCGTTTGCATGAATGTCTCCAGACACCACACCTGTTAAAATGACACCAGATTTTTTACTATGCATAATGGCAAACTGATCAGAACTGTCATTGTCATTGAGGTTGTGCAGTTCTGTCCCTTATCATGTCTAATTACCAATGCTCCCATGTAATCTACAGATGCATGATCTTAATTTTAAGAGTTTGCTACAGCAGGAAAAAAAATCATGCAGCAGCAGGAAATGTGAATTATTGTGTGGATTATAATTAAATGCCATTTTTGTAGGGGTTGATAAAAATTTTGTTAGGGCAAATCAAGTCTGAAATTTCAAAATGGAAATTACAAACTTTTAAAAACACTACAAGTTTGTGTTTTCTGTAGTGCAGGAAAATCCTTAGCAAACAAAAGAGTGATGAAATTAAATTCCTACGTCTGTAGTCACCTCAGGTGCAGGTGAGATTTATATGTCTATATTTACCCTCAGGCTTATAGCCATACTCCAGCCCTGGATTATCAAAAAGCCAGCCACACAATGCATGAAGTGATTGCATCGCAACACAACATATTAATGATATTTCATGAGCTTATCTCCTCCATTAAGGGGAAGTCAACCAAACATTTCTCAGTGATACAAATACAAGCTCTTCCTTGAAAACCACAATTAATTATACATTTTACCTCCTGAAATATCAAATATCCTGAAATCTCAAATATTTAAAGCCTTTATGTGGGAATAAACTGTAGGCTGTATATATATATATTTTAAAATAAAACTAGACGCTTGTTTCAAGAGTATGAGCTGTTACTTCGTGATCAATAATAACAGCCATAGTGTTCTAAACCATTATTATTAGTTTATGAAAACTAAATGGGTTATGGAAATAAAATGTAAATTAATCATATGCATCTGTGAGTGCTATTAATGACAAAATGTTGGTAACTAACAGTATAATATCAGAATACGGCAAGGTACTGTAAAATGAATAATAAGAAAGAGACCCACCTGTTTGCAGTGTCGTGGCTGTGTCCAGGCTTCTGTCTGAATGATGCTGCTAGGCTGCTGCTGAGACCCGTGAGAGGTGAGACTGCCTGTCACTCAAACGGCGAAGGGGCTGAAGCTCATTCACTAGAACTCAAATTGCTACAGAGCTGGCCCACGTGGGGAACATTTTAGGGAAAATGGCATAGCACATCTTCCAGAAAAATAGTATCTCTTTTATACTAGGGATTTCAAGGCTAATTGTGGTAAGACAGTAATTCTGCTCATATATTAAGTATGTATGAACTACACATTGACACATCCAGCCCAAAGCGAGAGGTAAAAAAAAATACTTAATAGTCGCCAAAGTTCCGTAGCGTGTCTTTAATGGTATGTCACAGCTCATTTGTAATAAAGAGTCCTATACATGAACTTCCTGACAGGAACGTTGCTACTGCTAATCAAAAGGAAAGAACGAGACAAACAAAAATCTTAAGAATATGAAATATATTGTGTTTTGATAATCACACACACATTCCATTTTTTTTTTATCCACCTTCATTAAAACTTCTCTAGGATAGGGGGCAGCATTTTCACGCTTGGATGAAAAGTGTGCCCAGAGTAAACTGCCTCCTACTCAGTCCCAGATGCTAATATATGCATATTATTATTAGTATTGGATAGAAAACACTCGAAAGTTTCTAAAACTGTTTGAATCATGTCTGTGACTATAACAGAACTTATTTGGCAGGCAAAACCCCGAGGACAAACCATTCAGATGTTTTTTGGAGGTCACTCTCTTTTTAATGGGTTTTCATTGGGAATCCAGATTTCGAACGGACCTTCCTGCAGTTCCTATCGCTTCCACTGGATGTCAACAGTCTTTAGAAATTGGTTGAGGTTTTTCCTTTGAGAAATGAAGAAGTAGCCCTGTTCAGAATGAGGCTCCAGTGAAGTGTACTGTTAGTTAGAGGCGCGTGACCAGAAAGCATGCTACAAATTGTTTTCCTCCGGTATTGAACACAGATCATCCCGTCTTCAATTTTATCGATTATTTACGTTAAAAATACCTAAAGTTGTATTACAAAAGTAGTTTGAACTGTTTGGACAAAGCTTACAGGTAACTTTTGAGATATTTTGTAGTCACGTTGTGCAAGTTGGAACCAGTGTTTTTCTGGATCAAACACGCCAGAAAAATTGACATTTTGGACATATATCGACGGAATTAATCGAACAAAAGGACCATTTGTGATGTTTATGGGACATATTGGAGTGCCAACAGAAGAAGCTCGTCAAAGATAAGGCATGAATTATATCTTTATTTCTGCGTTTTGTGTCGCGCCGGGAGGGTTGAAATATGATGGTCTGTGATTGTTAGCTGGGGTGCTATCCTCAGATAATAGCATTGTTTGCTTTCGCCGTAAAGCATTTTTTAAATCTGACACGTTGGCTGGATTCACAACAAGTGTAGCTTTAATTTGGTATATTGAATGTGTGATTTCATGAAAGTTTAATTTTTAGAGTAATTTATTTGAATTTGGCGCTCTGCATTTTCACTGGATGTTGGCCAGGTGGGACACTACTGTCCCACATATCCCAGAGAGGTTTTAATAGACATGGCTAAATCAAAATTCAACTATCAAACACACTTACACATACAAATCGCACTGAATAAATGTAATGACAACCAACCCTTCTTTAACAGACTGTTTTGGTCACTGACGGAATATAGTATCATATTCATAACCATTACATTTGTATTACTGATGAGGACACTCTAAAAGTAGAGAACAAAAGGGTTATTTGCCATTGAAATTGAAATAGGCACATCAGGCATTTCTGAGATTAATATTTAAAAATCTATTTCCAAAAAGAAACAAATCAGTGGTTGTTCTATTCTTCATCTTTGGTTCATTCCTAGAGGACATAATGCTGAGTACTTTTTTTGGGCTGATACAACCAATCACAAAGGCAGAGGAGCGGGAGATGAGTGCTGCTGGGATTTTGGCAGTAAAACCTAGTTGCATTACTGAACTGTGTCCAGCAGGAGGCAGAAGGGCTTTGTAACAGTCACACTGGAGTCTGTTCACAGAGCTGTTTGAAGAGAGGAGGATAACAGTAAACACTCCATGACACAAGCCATGTGGGACTGTAGTCTCAGAGTATACCAGTGACATTTTAGAGGAGGAGCAAAGGCACGCTTCTCTGGAGCACATCCTGTGCAATTTAGACAATGTTGTAGATTTAGGCCACGCATACAGACCATTCATCATGAGTGGCATAGCTTAGAGGAATGGGGGGGTGATGCTCTATCATGTGCAGAATCACATGATAGAGCAGCACTTGGTATTGTGTTTGGATGCCCTCTTTCCTGTTTCCTCGGCTCTGTAACGTGGGGTTGGTCTGGGGTGATCATCCTCATGTCCCAGATCCTCAACCTCTTCCTGAGTGTAGCCCAGGATGACAGGTGGGACAGGGCCCTCCACAAAGACAACTAATCCACTCACGTCCTCCTCATCATCCTCATGCACCACAGCCTCAACCTCTTGCTCAGTGTAGCCCAGGAAGGGTTCAGTCTCAGACCCAAGAACCGGAGACTGAAGAACAATCTCCTCCTCACCCGCGTCAGAAATGATCACCCTCTCCACCTCCACCAACTCTCTATCATTCTCATGGCCCAGACCCTCGCTCTTTGACTTTACCTCAGTGTAGCCCAGGAAGGTCAGTGTGACAGTGCCCTCCACAAGGTCTACTCCTGTCTCCTTGTCCATCTCATCATCCTCATAGCCCAGATCCTCAACCTTTTCCTCAGTGTAGCCCAGGTCGGTCGGTCGGATAGGGCCCTCCACAGTTTCCACCACTCCTATTTCTATCTCCTCGTCCATCTCATCATTCTCATGCCCCACAACCTCAACCTCTTCCTCAGTGTAGCCCAGGGTTGTAGGTGTGGCAGGGTCCTCCACATTGTCCACCTCCTCTTCCATCCCACCACCAACCTCTATCTTCTCCTCTGCCTTCTTTTGTGGTACAACTGGGATCTCATCCAGCAGCACTTGCATCCCGACATTGTTGATGACACTAAGGAGCTGTCCCAGCTCCTCAGCAGAAGGCTGCCCCTCTGCCCCGCCGACGTGGTGGACGCTCTTCCTGCTGTCATTGAACACCGTCTCCCCCAAGGCCCTGGGTGCTCCAGACACGGGCACCACAGACCTGATCTTGGTGACCCCTGTCTTTGAATCCCTCTCCACCTGCACTGCAACCATCCCCAGCACTGAAACACAGAGGGATAAATTATCCAGGGCAATATAACAGTCAAGTCACTATATTTGGAACCATGGTCAGAGCATGGATTACCTGGGCTATAGAAACTTAAAACATTAATGTTATATTCTACCCATACCACTACTCAAATACTATCAATTTAGCCTTTCCCCTAAAGGATGGCCTACATTACCAGTAGGTGAAGGGCGAGGAGGCACATTTTTGTGGCATATGTCAGAGCCCTCTTTGCTAATGTCAGCCTGCACAACATGAGTAAACAACACAAGGTCAATGTCCAGGCTCACAGTGCACAACCCAGTACCCTTTCCACTCTCCATAGCCCCCAGCATGCATAAGAAATGTACCAAGAGAAACAAAGTGGGCTAAATATAACTATCGCCTGCATTATGCTCCAGCCCTTCAACCCAGCCAGCCACATTGTTAAGCCATACCCTGGAGGCAAAACCCAGCCACAGGAACAGATATTGAGAAAAATATGGAGAGAAATATGGTTTCCCTCATAGTGAAGGTATGTATAGATTTTAACTGTGGCTGGGCCCGTCCCAAATCAAAGGTGTGGATGATGATGAGCACTATCACATTTCTGTGGTGGAATCCTCCCCAAACAGTACCTGATCGACCTTCCAGTCCATTCTCATGGAGAACCCTCTCCATTACTGGCCCAGGGAGCTGACCCCCAGCAGCTCTGATGATGTCTTAAAGATAAAGATACAGTGAGCTAATTCAAAACCATTGTACTTTCCATATACAAATGCTAATGTGCTGCGCGACAATCATGCGTTTGAGTTATATCATATCAATTATAAAACAATCACAGCTGTGGCTTCATTCTGTCACCCTGATTACATTAGTGTCAGTCAGAAAGAGATGAAAGAACAGTCACATGCAGGATGGTCTAAGAGAAAGTGAGAACAAACGAGATATCCAGGCCTAGGGCTAAAGGACCTTGCAGGTGAAGCTTACCTTGTATCCCACCCTCTTCAATGTCAGCCTATGGGGAAACAGAGGAGACCATTTTAAGTGGAACCCCTGGTCCAATCGCTCCTAGAGTCACTGTCTCCTCCAAACACTTTCCTCTTCATCCCTGATCTCTCCCAGGCCCTGCGCACTGCCATAAATATGTCACAGTAACCATTAGAGCAGCGTGGCGCTGGGCTCAGCTCCGTCACACCATGAGTGCTAGAGATGAATACACACAGAACTTCCTTACCAAGTGTTAGTGTGAGCTAAATATGGACCATACATGAACCTGAATGTAAAAGTTCAAGTAATGGCCAGTATATTATATACACTGAGTGTGCAAAACACACCTGCTTTTTCCATGACACAGACTGACCAGGTGAATCCAGGTGAAAGTTCTGATCCCTTATTGATGTCACCTTTTCTAAACTAGCCATGGATGGAGATAAGGATTTGGACTTGTGGTTTTACTTAATTCTCCGTACTGGACAATGATATAACGGCGATTCTGATCCAACCATAAATTCATACATTGTTGTGCCCCTGAACTGAGGATGGAAGTTCAATATGTAGCTAGACGTAGTAGGCTAATGTTAACTAGGTAACGTTGCCCATGAAAGGAAGTTGGGCTAGCGAGCAAGCATTTTAGCCAGGTAGCCTAGGACAACAAAAACTACAAGTGTGTACTGTATGACAGAGTGATAGCCTGTTTCGTCAACAGGAAAGAGAGGAGGATGGCATTGGCGTTTCTGTCTAAGTAGGGCGAGTCAACATGTTTTTTCCACTTATGCGCACACACACACACACACACATACACATTGGTACCATGGACAGCCACATCATGTTTGGCGTATGTTGATTGGACTAAATATTTTTTGGTATCTTTTAGTTGTCACTGTATTAGATTAAGCAGAGGTGATTTGATGATGTTGAAATGTTGAAATGGTTTCAAATTGAGTTGAAATTGTGCTGGAATAGTGGAGGCAGTTCCTGTTTTCATTGCGACTTGCAGTAACTCTCCGTGGTTCTAAATCAATAGTTGTTTAGCAGTCCGAAAATGTCGGAAACATTAACTTTCTTCACCATGCTGTAGGTCATGTAACTGTTTGTTACATGCAATATGCTTTGTGGACTTTACCGGACAGAGATTACTCTCCGGTTTTGTGATGAAACAAAGGTGTGGTTGAATTTTTCTGCCACTGTATCATCTTATTGTCTCGGCCTTCGGCCTATATATCACAGTGGCAAGGCATATGAACTAACAGGTTATAGAGCAAACAACGCAATTATCACTTTTTTTCTGGCTTGGCCCCAGTGATTTTACCCACGCACCGCTACTGGTGGAATGCTTTCGACTCCTTGTCCATGCCCCGACGAATTGAGGCTGTTCTGAGGGCAAAAGGGGGTGCGACTCAATATTAGGAAGGTGTTCCTAATGTTTTGTACGCTCAGTGTATGTTCCCCTGTAGAGTTCACAGTTGGTACGGGGTCAAAGTCCTGTCAGTCAATAGCCAGACACCCTTTAGGGCTCCCCCAATGTGTAGGGCTATAATGTCACTAAATGTCAGAGTCAGTTTTCCATAGGGTAGCATACATACACTCCTACTTTAAAACAGGGGATAGACACTTTGCAATGTACTGTGGTTTGATTTCCAAAGGGAGGCAAAAACCAATCTGTTGAAAAGGTCATAACTACATGAACAAGGGGATACTTTACTATAGAGAAGAGTGGTTTCTGCTGAACATCAATCTGTAGAATCAAAGGCTTAGTGAGGGAAAAGATCTTGAACTGCTGTAGTTGTGAAATATCGAAGCTATTTATATTACACAGTTCCAAACTGAATCAGCTGTTATTGATGTAAAAACATTGAGAATATTGAGTAAAACACACCATTGGGGTAAAAAAGTATACTAAACAAAAATATAAATGCACATGCAACAATTTCAACGTTTTTACTGAGTTACAGTTCATAGAAGGAAATCCGTCAATTTAAATAAATTCATTAGGCCCTAATCTATGGATTTCACATGACTGGGCAGGGGCGCTGATAGATTGTGTGTGCCGTGGGTGTCTCACTCCTCTGTGTAGTTCTCAGTGCTGCGCCCAGGGACAGACTGAGGGTTCTAATGGTGAGCGAGAAGTCCCTCAAGGACTTCCATGCATGGGCCTGGGAGGGCATAGGCCCACCCACTTCGGAGCCAGGTCCACCCACTGGGGAGCCAGGCCCAGCCAATCAGAATGGGTTTTTCCTCACAAAAGGGCTTTATTACAGACCTAAGTACTCCTCAGCACCCCCGTCCCCCTCCTCAGATGATCCCGCAGGTCAAGAAGGCGATGTGGAGGTCCTGGACTGGCATGGTTACGTGTGGTCTGCGGTTGCGAGGCCTGCTGGATGTACTGCCAAATTCTCTAAAACGACGTTAAAGGCGGCTTAAGGTAACAGCTCTGGTGGACATTCCTGCAGTCAGCATGCCACTTACATGCTTTCTCAAAACTTGAGACATCTGTGGCATTGTGTTGTGTGACAAAACTGCACATTTTAGTGGCCTTTTCTTGTACCAAGCACAAGGTGCACCTGTGTAATTATCATGCAGTCTAATCAGCTTTTTGATATGCCACACCTGTCAGTTGGATGGATTATCTTGGCAAAGGAGAAACGCTCACTTTCCATGTTGCGTTTATATTTTTTTTCAGTATATAATGGGGAAAATCTGATATGATATTTAATATGGCACAGAGGTATTTTAATTGAATAAGTATATTCAAAATCTTATTGAAACTCAGGTTCTCAGAATGTCTCTGCTTTCTCCACTTGCCTGGCTGTGGTTCTGGGCATTGGTGACTGTGTAGCTTGTGGATTCAATGACCTCCACTATATCCTCTTCAGTTGGCAACCTAATACACACATTCACACGATGATGACCGTAACACCACATAACACGTGAAACCAACACATTAACATACAAACCCATTCACATATACAATACATACATGCAGAGGCATGACTACAGTTCAGGGGAGGGTCAGTATCAAGTGCTTTATGTAAGAGATATTTAAACATCTGAGCATATCAACTCCCTCAGCCAACAGGCATGGGGAGTGATAGATTGTGTGTGCCGTGGGTGTCTCACTCCTCTGTGTGGTTCTCAGCGCTGCGCCCAGGGACAGGCTGAGGGTTCTCGCTCAGCCACTGGTCCCTCAAGGACTTCCGCTGTGAGGAGAGATTTGGAGAGAGAGGGATGGAGAGAGAGAGAGAGAGGGGGGGATGGAGAGAGAGAGAGAGAGAGGGGGATGGAGAGAGAAAGAGGGTTGGTGACTATGACTAGGGTCTGCTATGTCCTGTGCAGTTAGCATATGCATGAAACGGCCTATGCTCTGAGCCATCTCTCTCAGCATGCAGCTCCTCCAACTTCCAGCTCATCCTTTCAAAACAAGCCTATTCTCTCAAATTCCCCATAGCAAAAGAAGCTAACAAAAACAAAAGCCTTCTGTCTCTATGAATACTGAAACGGTTATCCAGTATGCAGTAACCAAAACAAACAGCCCCTAGACACAGAGCTCTGGCTGCCATTTTGGATCTCCAGCAAGATGAGTGAGGCCAAGAGCCTGGTGTTGTCTGTCTGTGAGGGAGAAACTGCCCCCAACTACGGCTCCCTCACAGAGGGCTCAGAGAGCCACACGTCCTCAAACCCGGGTGTAGGCTTGATCACAAGGGGTTTGATTGAGACTGACAATAATAAACCTCACCATGTTAATTTTGAGAGTGTTTGTAAATGGACCAACCTGCATTGGCTGTGACTCAATTAGTTCCCTTTCAACCTTTGAAGCAGAAACCTTCCAGAGCCCAGAGGTACAGTAAAGGAGGGGTCCTCCTTTCATTCCAACTCAGGTATGACAACACCAAGCCTAGGGGTGAACATAGTCCTACCTGGCTCCAAGCCTCATCAATTAGTCATACGACGATGTGGGGAGTGTGAGAGGAAGCCAAGCCACAACAACAGACAGACAGTGGTGACAATGACACAACATTATATTGGAGTGGTGGTGACACTATGTGTTCACAACTATTTGCCAAGACAACCTTTTGGATGGAACGTATGTGCCCGCTCCGTGTGGACCAGTCTCTTACTGTGCTCAGAGTCAGAAAATACATGTAAGACAGGAGGGGAAGTGAGCTGTGCATACAGAGATGCTCTAACTGCTGGGCTGATTGGGAACAAGAGACTGTTCTCACACTTCACACTGAGGAAGAAGGAAGCCCTGTGGCTTCAGACAACTCTCTTTCCTCTGCCATGTGTAAGGCTGGTGTCGCCAGCACAGCACACATCCTCAGGCAAACCCAGTAATGTAGAGTAGACTATTTGTGTGTGCGGCTGCCTGAGTCATATGTGTTGATGGAGCGGTTCTAGCCACTCCACCACTGATCTGACGTGAAGGAGTTAATGGGGTCCAACAGGGATCAGTGCTGGTGGTCCCAGTGGAGGAGAGAGTTACTGACAAAGATCAACAAAATGCACAGCTCTCTCTCTCTCACTCTGACTCACTCCCTCCCTCTTTCTCTACAACCACCTCATCATTTCAGTTCCTGTCTTTCATGTGATTTCTTACTCCGTTACAGAGGTCATGGTAGCAGAGGTCATGGTAAAATGATGAGCAGAAGAGAGGTGAACAGGAAAGAGGAAGAAAAAGACTATTATACAGAGGAATAGAGTGCCTCAGGACACCTCATGGTGTTGGGGATGTTGTCTGGTGTTATGGAGCTAATTGAGTTTATCATCACACAGGAGGGCTCCACCCTGGGCATGCGAACCAGCTGCCAGACATGTGGCTCCCTGCAACAGGACAGCAGGGAAGGACAGACAGACAGATCCAGACAGACCTTGCGCTGGGCCTGCGTCAGCCACTCCTCCTCCATCTCCCTCTTTGCTTTCTCGTCATCCTGCTGCTTACGCCGCTTGTCCTGGTGATGGGAGAAGAATAGAAAGAGACCAACAAAAAGAGAGAGATTTAGGGTTGAGTGGAGGTAGAGATATAATTATGTTTCTGAACCTAATTAGGAGCACTTCCTGTAATTAAGCATCTCAGACATGTGTCACCACAGAGTCCCACAGCTCACACTGCTTTCAAGCTCTACTGAGATAGTCATAGTTGTCATTTGAATGATGCTAGTGAAAGAGAAGATAACAGCACAACTACAGTACTGTATATCTTACTACAGTATGAGTGAAAAGCTGTGAAAGTGGATTACAGTGACAAGCCCCATAGACATATATGCTGTTGACCGGTGGAACAGCTGGTTCTTTAAGGTCAAAGTGCAGAGAAACGGAGATGAAGGGGCAAGGCTAGGAGCACGTGGGCATGCCAGCACTCCATCTTCATGAGCTAGTCTGACAGTAACACACATATCACACATACTGCACATTCATGTTCTGTTAGGAGGAGCGGTTCACTCCCATACATTAGCACCAATCCAGGCCTGAGACAGGAAACCACCATTGCTATCCCTTTGGACTTCTCATAGTTTCCCCAACCTCCCTCTTTTCAAAAGCAACTGCAATTAGATTACACTAAACAGAAGGGCTAATTTAGATCAGACTTTGATTAACGATTTTGGTCTAACCTAACTCAATAAGAACTGTGTTGTGGCATAACATGTGGGAGTTGGCTAGACCCCACTGCATCAAAGAAAGACAGGATAATGCATGGAGGGAAGGCATGAGCATTGTGTGTGTGTGTGTGTGTGTGTGTGTGTGTGTGTGTGTGTGTGTGTGTGTGTGTGTGTGTGTGTGTGTGTGTGTGTGTGTGTGTGTGTGTGTGTGTGTGTGTGTGTGTGTGTGTGTGTGTGTGTATTTCTACTGTCTTTTAATGCTCAAGGTCCCTGTAGTATTTAACCCTGCTGATGAGGTCAGTAGTGGCCCTGAAGAAAACGCCATGCAACCCAATTTAATTATTCAAACATGGACAGACCGGGGGAGAGCATGGATGTACATGGCTAGGGGAGAGCAGGCGTGGATGTACATGGCTGGGGGAGAGCAGGCATGTGATGTGGATGTACATGGCTGAGTGAGAGCAGGCATGTGATGTGGATGTACATGGCTGAGGGAGAGCAGACATGTGATGTGGATGTACATGGCTGAGTGAGAGCAGGCATGTGATGTGGATGTACATGGCTGGGGGAGCGCAGGCATGTGATGTGGATGTACATGGCTGGGGGAGAGCAGGCGTGGATGTACATGGCTGAGTGAGAGCAGGCATGTGATGTGGATGTACATGGCTGGGGGAGCGCAGGCATGTGATGTGGATGTACATGGCTGAGGGAGAGCAGGCATGTGATGTGGATGTACATGGCTGAGGGAGAGCAGGCATGTGATGTGGATGTACATGGCTGAGGGAGAGCAGGCATGTGATGTGGATGTACATGGCTGGGGGAGAGCAGGCATGTGATATGGATGTACATGGCCGAGGGAGAACAGGCATGTGATGTGGATGTACATGGCTGAGGGAGCGCAGGCATGTGATGTGGATGTACATGGCTGGGGGAGAGCAGGCATGTGATGTGGATGTACATGGCTGAGGGAGAGCAGGCATGTGATGTGGATGTACATGGCTGAGGGAGCGCAGGCATGTGATGTGGATGTACATGGCTGGGGGAAATATCCATCATATAAGCATAATGTATAGTACATGTCAATGTGCTCTGTGTGGGTTGTGTGCCTAATGTTAGAATGTCTTTCATTGTGTTGACTTCTGCAGAATGTGAGGTTAAACATTTGAACTATTTACAGATCACTGCCTTGATGCAGAGTAAACGTCTCACTCCCCTGACCGTTGTTGGGCGTCTTTATCAATATGCTCAAGTTCAAATCAATTCGTAAGGTGGAAGTAAAACTCTGAGACTCACCTCTATAGCCTGCACTCTCTGCTGGTACTTCTCTGCCTCGTCCATGTTGGGTCTACAACACAAGAACACAGAGGAGAGTTATAGTTACTTTACTCCTAAAGTAGCAGTCCAGAAAACTGTTCATCTGAGCAAACCATATAAATGAAACTCTATTATTTAAAGTTGTTCCACACATATTTAGCGAAAGCGCATAACTGATTTTCAATTCCCCTCGCTGTGGGACAGTGGATGAGAGAGTGTGATTATGTGATGCCAGATCCTAGATCAGTCATATATCAAAGCAGTGCAGAGGCTTCTCATGGAGAGACTGCTACACTACTGTATTCTGTCATGTACTGGGTCCTTTGGTTGTTGTCCTGTCATCCTTCAAACCACCAACTACATGCTCATTTTATTATACACTTTCCACAGAGGTGACTGGAAAACTGCCTGTTAGCAATATCTGCACTAGAGATGATTACTACATAATTCTTATATAATTATTTTCTAAAACCCTAAGTGAGAGAGCAGAGAGGAACTGGGAGAAGGGAGAGCACATAGCAGCCTTTGATGCTGAGTTGCTGAGCTCCCAACAGTAATAAGGCTGATTGAAATTAAAGGAACGATTGATTCCTGGAGCAGCAACCTCACACACAGGGATAAAGTGTATGAGGAGAGGGAGTAAAACAGAGGCTGTGGAGAGGACTATGGATCCGTTTGGCTTACAGTAAGAGTGGGAGGGGAGAGCTGCTCTCAGAAGATATATTAGGTTCACACCTTTCCCCCTCTGTTTTCACTCCAGTCCTATGTTATCACCAACTGTAAATAAAATGCTATAAACCAACCTGTCGCAGCTTTGATCACTGACATGACAATGCCACTAGTCCAGAGTGTACTACAGAGTGTACTACAGAGTGTACCACAGTACATAGTGTGCTACAGTACATAGTGCACTACAGAGTGTACTACAGAGTGTACCACAGTACATAGTGTGCTACAGAGTGCACTACAGAGTGTACTACAGTGTACTCCAGTACAGAGTGTACTACAGAGTGTACTCCAGTACAGAGTGTACTACACGAGAGTGTACTACAGAGTGTACTACACGAGAGTGTACTACAGTACAGAGTATACTACAGAGTGTACTACAGTGTACTACACTACATAGTATTCCTACAGAGTGTACTACACTACAGAGTATTACTACAGAGTATACTACAGTGTGTACTACAGTGTACCACAGTACATAGTGTGCTACAGAGTGCACTACAGTACAGAGTATTAGAATGTACTACACAACAGAGTATTACTACAGAGTGTACTACAAACCACAGTGTACAAACATAGTGTACTACACTACAGAGTAGTACTACAGATTGTACTACACTACATAGTGTATTACAGAGTGTACTACAGAGTGTACTACACTACAGAGTATTACTACAGAGTGTACTACAGTATCTCCTCCTGTCATCTCTTTAAACACACCTAGAAGTGTTGACATAAGAAGAGCTGGAAGAGCCCCTTGAGTCAAACTCCAACAACTGTCAGAACGGCCACACACACACACACACACACACACACACACACACACACACACACACACACACACACACACACACACACACACACACACACACACACACACACACACACACACACACACACACACACACACACACACACACACACACACACCAAAGCTCACTCTGAGAGACGGCTGCTTGATTGAAGTTGCAGATGTGTTAAGCAATAAGAGATCTATAATGATTCACAGCCAATGAAAGCCATTTCATGAGAGCAGAAGAGATGATAATTATACACCATTTTAATTATACAGGTTATAATTCAACCTCAGATATTTACCTTATATCTGTAAATGAACAAATTTTCTCTACACATGATATACATGATTGGTATAACTAGCCTACTATGGAGAATGGTACTCAAGAGGCACGGGTGACTATATTTGAAGTACCGTTCTGTCCAACTCAGATTGATACTCTATAACATAAGTGGTTAGAAATTGAGGATGGTTGTATGGTCTCTGAGGGCTGCACAGCTACAGTGTAATATAGCCATAGTCAGCCACACAGGGCCATTGTTAGTCCCAGGTGGGCATTGTAGTGAGGGTGACGGACGGCTCTAGAGGGGGTGTTGGTAGAGGGGGTGTTGTACTGACGGCAGGGCTGTGATGGAGAGGGAGGGGCTGTGACGTCTCACACCCAACACGGGGGTCATTAGTGGGCATTGTCACGGTGATGGAGTGCCACAGGCAGAGGTTCATTAGAAGAAACACAAGGGCGCTACCAACCCGGGGGACTCTCCTTGTCCAGATGATGGACACCTTACACACTGCCAACCGCCAGCCAGCCCAGAGCCACCCCCCCACACTCACTAGGACACCCCAGTCCTTCTGTGTCTGTCTGGGTACGACTGGCTGCTGCTGCTACCCTAGAGAGATTATACCACTTTGTTTGTACAGTCTGGAGGTGACTGAGATGAGCTATGGTTTGGGGGGGGGGGGGGGGGGGGGGTGTTGCTGCTGTTTCTAGACACCATTTGTCGCATGGTATTCTCCTGGGAATCAGCAAATGTGATGTGTGCTGCTTATCATATGAGCCCACACTCCTTAGAGAGAGATAGAGAAATTTCCTGGGAGGACGTCAAGGGACTGGACCTTCCAGGGAGCTTCCCAGGGTTTCTGCTTAACTTAAATGTAACTTCCCAGGAGAAATGACTCGGGCCAAAGGGACAGAAAATTTCCATGCATCAAATGTCCCTGTACACTGTACTGTAACTCGGCCCCTTGAGAGACCCTGACCTGAAAGAGAGAGATAGAGGAAAGAGAGACACCTGGGTCCTCTGTGACCTGACCTGGACTGAGGGGAAAACACAATGTACTTCTGACAGCTACAAATCGAGCACTTAAGCCAGAGTCCCTGCAACCCTTTTCCACTGAGTGGAGTCTTGGAGCGGGACAAAAATGGAATGTAAGCACAGACACTGAAGCTGGTGTGTGGGTGTCCCTCACCTGTCCCCACTCCGTCACTGAGCTTTCTGTCACTGAGCTCTCTCTCTCTCTCTCTCGTCAGCAGAGAGAGGAGTGCTCTCACGGAACATGGAGTGCCCACTCAGGCTGAACTGATTTCTCTCCAGCTGTGGGTGATATCCAGGGACTGAGTGTGTGTTGTGTGTGTCACATTGAGTGTCTCACAGGGGGACACAGATAGTATGTACAGAAAGGTGGGGGATGTAAATGGGTGGGTGATGTGTGTGTGGGAGAGAGATAGATCTGACCTGTGTTTCTCAGCCACAAACAACTGCAAGACGTCTGACAGTCAGCGCCTTATCTTCTCCAAGGGGGTTGGAAATCTCCTCTGTCTTTTCCGCTTAAGGCACGGCTCACTGAATGTGACTGTGAGACTGGAAGGGGGAGGAACACTGGGAGATATTTACACCAGTAGCACAGCAGGAGGCACATTCTGTAGCCTGACACCATACAGTACAGTATGCATTACTGATACATACAGAAATATTTGAAAGGCTTTACACATTCAGTATTACTGTAATCACTATGCTGTACGAACAATACTCAGAAGAGCACTGCCCATATGTTTGGAATGGTGGGTAGAAACGTAGGGGAAAAGGCAACATGTAAATGTTGCTCCTCAATAGGGAACCCAGTTTCTCACTGTGTGGAGGATCAGGATAACCTCACCCTGGAATCCTAACTATGTGGACGGGGCTGGAATGGATCTCTCCCTGGAACTCCCCATGGACTCACTGTGCGGGAGACCAGCCCAGGGATGGCAGTCAAATGGTCTCCAGGATTTCTGGTATACATTAAGTTGAGTGCCAGGAGTTTTTCCTGACTATGTGATCTACCCAGGAAAGACTTGGCCTTAGTTGTGACTATAACTAGGGCCCAGATTTTTTCTGGCCAGGTCCCATGATCTGGGAAAAACTCCTGGCACTAAATGCATCGTAATCGCAATCGTTAGTGTAAAAACAAGAAATGGCCAATCTGGTCTGGCCACTGGTCTTCATGGCACATCCAGTCCACAGAGTGAGACAAACTCAGACCCTGCCACTTAGCCATATTCTACATGGGGGTGAGAGTCAGCCAGTGCAGAGAGAAAGCGATTCTCTGTCCCAGAAACCAGTCATGTACAAAAGTTACGCTGCTCCGCTCCCTAATGTATAATTCAGCACTAAGAAGGTATTCTATCTGTCCTCCGAAATCGACTCGGTTTTTAAAGTTACTTTCTGTGTTGTTTTCCAAGTCCTCCTCTATTTCCCATTGCTGAAAGCATGGATTCAATTGTTTATACTTTTGGTTTTTAATAAAGTGCAAGTGCTTTAAGTTGTTGTGGGTGTGCATGTCTGCATGCATTTGTTTGTTTGTGTGAATCTGTGTACATATGTTTTGTAGATTGAGTGCTGAAAGTATAGGGAGCCGTAAAAGTGACAGAATATGAGTGGAATCAGAAATATTTTATTTGATTGCCACAGAAGTATAACTCACAGAACATTCTTCCCCAAAAGCAAAAGCAGGTCTGGAGGAGGAAGCTCACAGCTCTGTAACTGATGTGACGGTGGGAACTCTGGAAATGTGACAACAGTATAGCTCCCAGTGAGATTCTGGAGGTTATCAGGAAGCCACACATCTCTCCTGGTAAGCCAGTACACAGCTGTAGTTATACTAGCTAAATATTTTATTCACATCCAAAACATCTCTAAATGGAATGTAAGGCAGGGATCAGGGAGATAATTGGCCTTAGCAGAGGTGTTCACCCAGCAACAATATTCATACACCAGTAACTATGGGATATCCTGAACTCTGTAACCAACACTACCATTTCCAGGAACAGAGGTGCAGCTAACATTCCAGTACAATGAAGTCAACTAGAGAATACAGCATGCTCCATCGGAATCAAAGTTGTCCAGACATACTGTAGACTGTGGTACTGTACTAGGCTCAGGACAGAAGAGCCCCAACCCTCCTCAGCCTGGCACAGGATTGCTAGGAGCCAGGACTTCCAGGCCAGTACTCAGCTGATAGCACACAGCTTAGCAGGGGAAACTGACTCACATTAATGGACTCTGTCAGGGCCTTCCACCTGGGCCGCACGCACGCACGCAAGCACGCACGCACACACGCACACACACACACCACAATAAAGCTCCTGCCATGTTGAGGCACAGATTGCAGGACATGTGTCTGTTGCCTACCAAGCGTTTGCATTGTCATTGTGGATTACTTCATCATTGGGTTCAATCACCATCAGAGCTGTGCTTGGGGGCACAGATGGCTCCTGTGTGCTCTGTTTGTTTGTCTGAGCCTCTCTGTCAACGTCTCTAATTAGAATAAGGAGAAACAGTATGCTGCTTCCCAACAGGAAGGAAGATTCAGCAATACACTCCATTTAACTTCACAAGAGCTCACACAGGAGCTCCACCTATCACGTGCATGTGTTCAAACACGTTCAAACGCGCATGCGCACGGACACACACCCACACTTAATAACACACACCCACACACTTCACCAACTTTCCCTGGCAAACACACTTGGATGGATATGCTCTCTCACTTCGTAACGGTTTTCCTAGAAAGAGTACCGAACTGTGTGCCGTTTAAATGTGTGCCGTTTATACTGAACAAAAATATAAACGCAACTTGTAAAGTGTTGGTCCCATGTTTCATGAGCTGAAATAAAAGATTTTCCACAAAAAGCTTATTTCTCTCAAATTGTGTGCACAAATTTGTTTATATCCCTTGCCACGATAATCCATCCACCTGACAGGTGTGGCATATCAAAAAGCTGATTAAACAGCATGATCATTACACAGGTGAACCTTCCACAGATGTCTTAAGTTTTTAGGGAGCGTGCAATTGGCATGCTGACTGCAAAAATGTCCACCAGAGCTGTTGCCAGATAATTGAATGTTCGTTTCTCTACCATAAGCTGACTCCAAAGTCATTTTCGTCTTCATCGACTGACCGAGTCTTTCGACTCTGTCAATCACCATATTCTTATCGGCAGACTCAGTAGCCTCGGTTTTTCTGATGACTGCCTTGCCTGGTTCAGCAACTACTTTGCAGACAGAGTTCAGTGTGTCAAATCGGAGGGCATGTTGTCTGGTCCTCTGGCAGTCTCTGTGGGGGTACCACAGGGTTCAATTCTCGGGCCGACTCTTTTCTCTGTATATATCAATGATGTTGCTCTTGCTGTGGGCGATTCCCTGATCCACCTCTACGCAGACGACACTATTCTGTATACTTCTGGCCCTTCCTTGGACACTGTGCTATCTAACCTCCAAACGAGCTTCAATGCCATACAACACTCCTTCCGTGGCCTCCAACTGCTCTTAAACGCTAGCAAAACCAAATGCATGCTTTTCAACCGTTCGCTGCCTGCACCCGCCCGCCCGACTAGCATCACCACCCTGGACGGTTCCGACCTAGAATATGTGGACATCTAGAAATACCTACCTGTCTGGCTAGACTGTAAAATCTCCTTCCAGACTCATCTTAAACATCTCCAATCCAAAATCAAATCTAGAATCGGCTTTCTATTTCGCAACAAAGCCTCCTTCACTCATGCCGCCAAACTTACCCTAGTAAAACTGACTATCCTACCGATCCTCAACTTCTGCGATGTCATCTACAAAATAGCTTCCAATATTCTACTCAGCAAACTAGATGCAGTTTATCATAGTGCCATCCATTTTGTTACTAAAACACCTTATACCACCCACCACTGCGACCTGTATGCTCTAGTCGGCTGGCCCTCGCTACATATTCGTCGCCAGACCCACTGGCTCCAGGTCATCTATAAGTCCATGCTAGGTAAATCTCCGCCTTTTCTCAGTTCACTGGTTACGATAACACCCACCCGTAGCACACGCTCCAGCAGGTATATCTCACTGATCATCCCCAAAGCCAACACCTCATATGGCGTCGTGTGGGCGAGCGATTTGCTGATGTCGACGTTGTGAACAGAGTGCCCCAGTGGCGGTGGGGTTATGGTATGGGCAGGCATAAGCTACTGACAACGAACGCAATTGCATTTTATCGATGGCAATTTGAATGCACAGAGATACCGTGACAAGATCCTGAGGCCCATTGTCGTGCCATTCATCCGCCACCATCAACTCATGTTTCACCATGATAATGCACAGCCCCATGTTGCAAGGATCTGTACACAATTCCTGGAAGCTGAACCTTTCCCAGTTCTTTCATGGCCTGCATACCAGACATGTCACCCATTGAGCATGTTTGGGATGCTCTGGATCGACGTGTACGACAGCGTGTTCCAGTTCCCGTCAATATTTTGTAACTTCACACAGCCATTTAAGAGTTGTGGGACAACATTCCACAAGCCACAATCAACAGCCTGATCAACTCTATGCAAAGGAGATGTGCCACCCTGCATGAGGCAAATGGTGGTCACACCCGATACTGACTTTTTCTGATCCAAAACCCAATTTTTTAAAAGGTATTTGTGACCAACAGATGCATATCTGTATTCCCAGTCAGGTGAAATTCATAGATTAGGGCCTAATGAATGTATATCAATTGACTGATTTCCTTATATGAACTGTAAGTCGATAAAATCTTTGAAATTGTTGCATGTTGTTTTTATGTTTTTGTTCAGTATAAATTGCTAAAGTAAATGAAATGCATCAGAAAGGTATTGGGAAGTTCAGAAGATCAGGGCCTGGTCTTGTCTACTCTGTTTTAATGAGTCCTGCGTGGCTTGTGGGCATGGTAGAAGGAAACGGAAGACACATACATCTTTCTTAGAGTGTTACCTTTCAGTGATGGGGTCATAATATTTTGTAGCTTAAACCGTTCAAACGATGGAGCCACCTTTGTAGGAAGAAAACTGAAACCGCTCTGTTAATTACAGCCGTATCTAGTGGCTACTGGAGGGTACTGGCATAACCCCAGTTCCATGAACCAAGTTTCTCTCCCGAACTCATTTAAACCAGGCGAACCCTAGTTTAGGAAACGCTGTCCCAACTGCTGTGTATGTACAGTATGTCAGGCTGCATCCTCTTCCCTGCCATACCTACCGTGCCAAATCAAAGCAATGCCATGAGGAGGTGACTGAGCCTAGCTATAGTTAATGGGAACACACCAGGGTACAAAATGATCAGATGCAGCCAACGCTTGCACCCCACCCCCATCCTCCACTGATATACTGTCCATACACATGGATACACATGGACGCACATGGACATATGCACACTTGGCTGCATAAACAAGCAGGCAGAAACAATGTGCTCTAGATTGCATGAAGTGTTACTGTAGTCTGCAGCAGCACATTGTGTGAATGGAACATTCTTCACAATGAGGGCCGAGAATACACAGTGTTGACCCAGGAAAAGTTCTCATCTCATAAATAGTTAAAAAGCTGGGCTTTTAAAAGAATTGGTCAACTTGTGCCCTGCAAGTTCGACGGTCTACAAAATATGCATTCAGGGAGGTGGAAACGTGCTTTTCTGGGCTGCTAGCACTTAATAGCTATGGCTCTGGTCTGGAGAATGTGGCCTATAAGCATGCCTGGTTATCTTTGAGAACCTGCTCTGCTCACATAGACTTCTCTCTACCTCTACCCAACACACACAACACCTCATCCTTTACACTGTTGACCATTATCATCAAGTTATACAGTTCCATTAACAGCAGAGTTGTCATCACTATGGAGAGAAAAGCCATAGCACAATGAGTTAAAGCTGGTGAACCTTACCTTACTTTCAGTGATTCAGCCGTTCTAGTCCATGATCAGAATGAAACTACCCGCAATGACCAATCAACATTACAGCATTACAACAATTAATGTCTGGCCGGCAACATCAAATTTGAAAGGCCTAATCCTCATTCAGTAATAAACACTCTAGCAATATAAGTCATGAGCAATATAACTACTGACCTTTAATTTACTGCTGTTTAAAATGACAGCTAGGTCACACTGAAATGACATCTAGGTCACACTTTGAGCTGAGGCTGGGGTCCTGTGTGGATCAGTTGGTAGAGCATGCCGCTTGCAATGCTAGCGTTGTGGGTTCAATTCCCACGGGGCACCCGTAAGAAAATGTATGCACTCTCTACAGTAAGTCGCTCTATATAAGAGTGTGTTTGTTGAGGAAGTTCAAGGTGTAGCTGTCAGTACCTGTGCCCTGCAGGAGGCCAGGTTTAGGGTTGTGTGGAGCAAACCAGAATTGGTTCTGTAAAGGTTCCCAGCACATTTGTTAGATTGTGGCAAATATTCTCTTAAAACAAAAACTGTCTAGTTGTGATGATTATAGAATGTTTGTATAAAGCATTTACCTGATGTTCCTAGTACACATTTAATCTGTTCCCAGAATATTTCATGATGTTGTGGGAACATTGTGTGGACACTATAAGAGATTATAAGAGTTCCCAAAACACAAAAACTGTCCACTTGTGAGGATTATTTAAATGTTTCTATTAGGTTGCAAAAAAAACATTTGCCTGATGTTGCAATATCATTCCCAGAACAATTATTTTGTTTCTTTAAAAGTTCCTAAAACATTTATTTTGGTTGTGGGAACATTGTGGGGATATGACAAGAGATAGCTTCCTAAAAAACAAAAACTGTCCATTTGTGTTGACATTCAGATAATGTTTGTATCCGGGTGCACAAAACATTCCTTTGATGTTGCAAGAATGTTGACAGAACAGCCTTTCTAAGTTCTTTAAAGGTTTCCAGAAAATGTAATTAGGTTTTGGGAACAGTGTGGGTGCATTACAAGAGATAGGTTCCCAAAACACAAAATATGCATGGTTGTGATGAAATTCATACGAGTCACAAACCCGGATCCGGGATCCCCCCCATCAAAAAAGCTGACTAGCATAGCCTAGCCTAAAGCCACAGGGATAGGGGCGGCAGCGTAGCCTAGTGGTTAGAGTGTTGGACTAGTAACCGGAAGGTTGCAAGTTCAAATCCCCGAGCTGACAAGGTACAAATCTGTCGTTCTGCCCCTGAACAGGCAGTTAACCCACTGTTCCTAGGCCGTCATTGAAAATAAGAATTTGTTCTTAACTGACTTGCCTAGTTAAATAAAGGTATAAAAAAAATAAAAAAAATATCATATAATAAAATGTTCATGAAATCACAAGTCCAAGACACCAAATGAAAGATACACATCTTGTGAATCCAGCAATCATTTCTGATTTTTATAATGTTTTACAGGGAAGACACAATATGTATTTCTATTAGCTAACCACCATAGCAAAAGACAACTTTTTTTCCCCACCATTTTTTTCCTGCATAGGTAGCGATCACAAATCCGACCAAATAAAGATATAAATAGTCACTAACCAAGAAACAACTTCATCAGATGACAGTCTGATAACATATTTATTGTATAGCATATGTTTTGTTCGAAAAATGTGCATATTTCAGGTATAAATCATAGTTTTACATTGCAGCCACCATCACAACTCTCACCAAAGCAACTAGAATAACTACAGAGAGCAACGTGAATTACCTAAATACTCATCATAAAACATGTATGAAAAATACACAGCGTACAGCAAATGAAAGATACAGATCTTGTGAATCCAGCCAATATTTCAGATTCTTTAAGTGTTTTACAGCGAAAACACAATTTAGCATTATATTAGCTTACTACAATAGCCAACCACACAGCAGCATTGATTCATGCACGTTAGCGATAGCGAATAAACCAGCAAAAGATATTACATTTTTCACTAACCTTCTCAAAACTTCATCAGATGACAGTCCTATAACATCATATTACACAATACATATATTGTTTTTTCGAAAATGTGCATATTTAGCGGCACAAATCGTGGTTATACAATGAGAATAGTAGCCAAGCTGCCAACAAAATGTCGGGAGAAATCTTGGGAGAGGCACCTAATCTAATCAATAACTAATCATAAACTTGACTAAAAAATACAGGTTGGACAGCAAATGAAAGATACATTAGTTCTTAATGCAACCGCTGTGTTCGATTTTTACAATTAACGTTACTACGACATACAGCGTGCGTTAAAGCGAGACAGCACCGAAATTAATGGCGGAATAGTAGTGTAACATTTTTCAACAGAACAACGAATTAACATCATAAATAGTTCTTACTTTTTGATGAGCTTCCATCAGAATCTTGTGCAAGTGGTCCTTTGTCCAGAATCATCGTTGCTCGGTTGTAGATTGTCGTCTTCAACTTAGGAATTAGCAGCAAACATTAGCTATGTGGCCCAAACGTGTCCAACTCTTCATAACGCAGCACAAAGAAATATCCGAAAATCGCAATATACTGATATAAACTGATATAACTCGGTTTAAAATAACTACATTATGATGTCTTTAACACCTATATCGAATAAAATCAGAGCCGGATATATCTAAGGCCTATAATGAGAGATTTTCAGAATGCCATCCTGAGGTCTGTCTTGCGCCATGACGAACGTTGAAAAGAGTGCACCCCACGTTCCAAGAGCCTTTATATGGCCTCAGATCTGCCTAGCAACCCCATTCCAATTCTCACTGCTTACTGACATCTAGGGGAAATCGTATGCAGTGCATGTTGACTCATAGATTACATGCAAATTAATAAACTGACCCTGGAACAGAGTGCCCGATTTCAGATTTCTCACTTCCTGACAGGAAGTTAGCTGCAACTTGAGTTCTGTTTTACTCACAGATATAATTCAAACGGTTTTAGAAACTAGAGAGTGTTTTCTATCCAATAGTAATAATAATATGCATATTGTACGAGCAAGAATTGAGTACGAGGCAGTTTAATTTGGGAAATAATTTTTACAAAGTGAAAACAGCGCCCCCATATTGACAAGAAGTTGTAGGTTGCACAGGACATTCCCTTAATGTTGTAAGAATTAAATAAGACCGTTTTTATGACGTTCGTAGACTATTCCATTGACGTTAACGAACGTCATAGAAACAGACTCATTGCTGCAACTTCCCAACGGGCTCGGGAGGCAACGGTCGAGTCATGATTCCGCCGAAAAATTACCCGCCAAACCGCACTTCTTAACACCCGCTCGCTTAACCCGGAAGCCAGCCGCACCTATGTGTCGGAGGAAACACCATTCAACTGACGACCGAGGTCAGCCTGCAGGCGCACCCGCCACAAGAAGTCACTAGAGCGCAATGAGCCATGTAAAGCCCCCCCGGACAAACCATCTCCTAACTCGACGATGCTGGGCCAATTGTGCACCGCCCTATGGGACTCCCGATCACGGACGGTTGTGATACAGCCCGGGATCGAACCCAGTGCCTTAGACTGCTGCACCACTCGGGAGGCCCTTTCCAAGGATATTTCATCTAAAACATTTATTGATAAATAATTATCATCCTGAATATGAGCCTTTTTGCAGACAAGCTGATATTCAGTCCCATAGACACTCAGATCACCTATGTACTCGAGCACCAGTTAATAGTTCACTGTTCTGACTGGTTGTTTCGTTCAGCTGACAGTAGCGCTGAACTCTGACCCTTTCACGACGAAGGTCATTGAAAAGCCTGCTCACATCTCGTCTTCACACATTCCAGGCAATGAGATCACATTTACTGTACACACAGGGGCAGTAAGAAGGCTGCAGAGAGCAGAGTGTACACAATGTCATCTCCTGTAATCTCCTAGTCTAGTAAAGTCAAATAATGTCTTGCTGTCATTCCCGTTGTAGGATTTCCACCTCCTTCATAGAAACAGGCTGCTCGTTGAACATCTTATTCCAAAATCATGGGCATTAATATGGAGTTGGTCCCCACTTTGCTGCTATAACAGCCTCCACTATTCTGGGAAGGCTTTCCACTAGATTTTGGAACATTGCTGCGGGGACTTGCTTCCATTCAGCCACAAGAGCATTAGTGAGGTCGGGCACTGATGTTGGGCAATTAGGCGTGGCTTGCAGTCTACATTCCAATTTACCTCAAAGGTATTCAATGGAGTTGAGGTCAGGGTTCTGTGCAGGCCAGGCAAGTTCTTCCACACCGATCTCGACAAACCATTTCTGTAAGGACCTGCTTTTGTGCATGGGGGCATTGTCATGCTAAAACAGGAAAGGGCCTTACCCAAATTGTTGCCACAAAGTTGGAAGCACAAAATCGTCTTGAAGGTCATTGTATGCTGTAGCGTTAAGATTTCCCTTCACTGGAACTAAGGGGCCTAGCCTGAACCATGAAAAACAGCCCCAGACCATTATTCATCCTCCACCAAACTTTACAGTTGGCACTAAGCATTCGGGCAGGTAGCGTTTTCCTGGCATCCACCAAACCCAGATTTGTCTGTCGGACTGCCAGATAGTGAAGCGGGATTCATCACTCCAGAGAATGCGTTTCCACTGCTCCAGAATCCAACGGTGGTGAACTTTACACCACTCAAGCCAATGCCTGGCATTGCGCATGGTGACCTTAGGCTTGTGTGCGGCTACTCAGTTCTTGTGCTGACGTTGCTTCCAGAGGCAGTTTGGAACTCGGTAGTGAGTGTTGCAACATAGGATATATTATTTTTACGTGCTACACGCTTCAGCAGTCCCATTCTGTGAGCTTGTGTGGCCTACCACTTTGCGGCGGAGCCGTTGCTGCTCCTAGACGTTTCCACTTCACAATAACAGCACATATAATTGACCTGGGCAACTCTAGCAGGGAAGAAAATTGACGAACTGACTTGTTGGAAAAGTGGCATCCTATGACGGTGCCACAATGAAAGTCACTGAGCTCTCCAGTTCTGCCAATGTTTGTCTATGGAGATTGCATGGCTATGTGCTCAATATTATACACCTGTCAGCAACGGGCGTGGCTGAAATAGCCGAATGTACTAATTTAAAGGGGTGTCCACATACTTTTGTGCACATAGTGTATGAACTGAACATAGACCAGTCTAAACACAACATGTAAACAAATGCATGCAATCATTTACACATGTGAACCTGACCCGAACGCAGACATCCTGTACATGATAGCAGAAATGCGCTCAACCCTGCACACAACTACATCAGGACATGGCCTGCTGTCATGCACATAGTTTAGAACTCAAATGCAGAACTATACACATATGAGGACCACATATACACATACATTATGCACCACTAGTATGTCCTCATTCTGTCCTCCCCAACAGTCTGTAAATCGTATCTCATTCTATCTATGCACACCATATTCCACTTAATCCTTGTTTATTCTGTGTAGGCTAAGGCTTACGCACATCTGATAAATCATGGCGTCCAGTTCATCACACTGTGTGCTCCTCCACAGCACCCTGATCCAGTTGGAGGAACAAACAGAAGACATAAGCTGTTGTTGTTCCCTAGCTACATTGTTTTTAGCCATCGACCCTGCAGCCTCTCTCTCCTCTGCCTTAACGTTAGGGAGGGACGATTACATCATTTAGGCGGAATATGCGGAATATATGTATGGTGATGTCTTTTCAAGTCAGATTAGAGATGAGGTCATGTTGTTAACCTCAGCGTTAAGGTATGCATGGCTTTGTCATGTGATGTCAACCGTGGTTCCTTCAGCGTGGATTATGAAAAACAGATTGTCCATTCAAATGTGTAAACGCTTTGGAAAATAGTGCATTCAGCCCGTCACAAGTACTTTACACTCAATTTACTCTTTGGAAAAGGGTATTCAATGCACAATTCATATACTTTCATATACTTTCCTTCTACACCTCACTTGACAAGTACTTTCACTGATTCAAATTCAGCATAAAAACGGCAATGGAGCAAAAACATTTCAAACCATTTTTAGATGTTTCCAGAGCATTCTAATGCAGCTTCCTGAAATAGCTCAATGTCTCTTGGTAGAGGTCACAATTTAAGCACTTTAACAAAAAACATTGGCCTTGTCAATGTACAGTGCAAGTCTAATGAGTTCATGGCTCCATAACGGGAAAGAACATTCATCAAGCACTTAGCCTCACTTGCCAGGCTTATATTTTAACTCTGCATTGTTGGAATAGGACCCGTAAGTTATTTATGAGGCAGCACTAGAGGGAAAGGGGCCCAACTATAGTCTTATTGAAGGGTAATTAGATCCATGTTATCTCCCTCACTACATTCAAAGACTCAATCATGGACACTGTTACTGACACTTGTGGATGCTTTGCGTGATGTATTGTTGTCTCTACCTTTTTGCCCTTTGTGCTGTTGTCTGTGCCTAACAATGTTTGTACCGGGTTTGTGCTCCTACCATGTTGTGCTGCTGCCATGTTGCTACCTTGTTGTTGTTGTTGTGTTGCTACCATGCTGTGCTACTATGCTGTTGTTGTCTTAGGTCTCTCTATATGTAGTGTTGTCTCTCTTGTCATGATGTGTGTGTTGTCCTAAAAAAATGATATCCCAGCTCCCGTCCCCGCAGGAGGTCTTTTACCTCTTGTTAGGCTGCCATTGTAAATAACAATTTGTTATTATTTGACTTGCCTAGTTAAATAAAGGTTAAATAAAAACTAAAAATAGATTAGATTGAGGCAGAATTTTGTGGCAGTCGAGGTCCTTAGATGTTACATAGTCATTGTAACAACACGTTGTCCAATCTATAACGCTCACCTGTGTCATTTAGGCAGAAGTTCCTTGTAACAGAACACCACCCAACATAGTTTCGGCCCACGTCATGTCAGAGTTGGATGGTAAATGTTCCAATAAATGTTGATTTATGCTCCCCTACCAGCCATTTCCCCAGCAGTGGCATCCATCCCCTCAAAAGTGGGTCACATGTGAAAGTAATGGGGGCTGAGGAACAGGACAGAGCAATCCCATAAATAATAGAGAAGGGAAAGCAAGGCGGTGTTAGCCGCAGCGGCCATAATCCTTTGTCTGTAATCACATTTGTAGGCCCAGCTTTGTCAGGCAAATCCGTTGAGGTTTTGTGTCTAATGGTGTCTTTTCATCAAGGCGTAAGTCTGATTCATGACTCTGGAGTGACAGCCCATTGTCTCCTCCCGGAACCCAGAATCCTCAGGGTTTTCTCAAGCTGTCAAGCTTGTGTATCCACGGGCTACATTAGGCTGATGACGGGATGGAGATTTTGTGGGGAGAAGGAGAGCGGGCATGGCTGAAAACAAACAGCTCAAAGCTCTCCATCAATTTAATTGTGTGAGAGACTGTGCTGCTGATATCACCAAGGAGATATCACGGAGAGCAGCGCTCAAATGTGTTAATTGAGTTGACACTCGATTTCCAAATCCACAGGCAGGATTTTAATTTTGCCTCATCTAAGGAACAGTACTGTACATTTCCACATCCATTCAATCTACAGTAACAATCATACAAAAAACTATTTTGCACAGTAAGCTACTTCCTCCATATCTCAGAACATCTGATCAAGACCAGAACTACCTGAGGTTACGGAGCAGCAGATATTCAGTATCAAACTGCATGGTTTACGTTCCTCTCTCTGGAATCCATTTTCCTTCCTGTGACTGAAGCTCTGACATTTAACTGTAATGGCTCAGAAGAACCTGAACCACTCAGCCAGATTTTCAGGAAACAGCGCTGCTTCTCTTTGAGATGACTGACAATAAGTTAGCCATGTGCCAAGAGCTTCTGAAGTAAGTCTCTTACCTGACGTGATGTGAAACATCAAATATTCAAGAGAGCAGAATTCACCTGCCTTTACAAGCGCAGCGCACCCCACCACTGAAAATCGTTGGCTCTGGACAGGTGCAAAGCCCTAGTACCAACCTAATCTCGGGTTAAGCTAGAACTAAAATCTCACGTAATTTGGTTATGTTTATATAGTCTGTCCACAAAAGATTAGTTCCAAC
Organism: Salvelinus fontinalis; assembly: GCF_029448725.1. Classification (NCBI taxonomy): domain Eukaryota; kingdom Metazoa; phylum Chordata; class Actinopteri; order Salmoniformes; family Salmonidae; genus Salvelinus; species Salvelinus fontinalis. The sequence continues at coordinate 17,764,559 of NC_074698.1, forward strand.
CAAACAACCAATACTCTGAATGTTTAAGGGGGCACAACCTTTTGGTACTATCATATTGTTTCTCGCAATCTCTTCAACGGGAATTTTAGTTGGCTGTCTTGACCTTAGTGCTTGAGATTGTACACATCGACAAGAAGTCAGGCTGCGAACCGGCTGTAAAGGATTGACACCACAGGAGCGTAATGTAGTTCAAGATTCTGACCAGATGGAGCCACGAGAACCATCCCTTCATCTCCCTCCTCCCCCTCCCCCGGTGTTCCTCCCTCTGTGTTCTACCTAATGAAGCACTTTGCTGGAGCATGTGGGTGTCTTTAAGTGAGTCTCACCCGCCTCAGGCCCAATCTGGATGCTCATAACACTGGCAGACACTCTACACACTGCATATTTCCCTCTCTTACAGAGTGCAGAGCGATGGCTTCAGACGCCGTCCACCCTAGCACCAACACTACCACTCTGATGATGTGAAATCAATATGAACATTAGTGCCCTAATCACTGCTAATGTTCGTTGTGATCGTCACCCATTTACTCATTAATTACAAGACATTGCTTTGATATTCATATTCACATGAATATCCTTATTCACATGACTATCATTATGGTAATGAGTGATACTTTGCCTGACAACAGGCTCTATATTTGGTAGGTGGAGCCTGTGTCAATTCTAGACTAGTTATCTCCTATGAAGATCCTCAGCCTGATGCTGATATGTGTTTAAGTTCTGTTGCAGATGACGTCACAGAGTAATGAGGGTCTGTCTCTGTACTGCAGCATAGAGGCCAAGAGCTGGAGTGGTGGTGTTGGGATGGTGTGGTGTGGCTGGAATGTAGTAGCACTTAATTCCAATTAGACTAAATTTGATTATTGTGTCCTGGCTGAGAATCCCTAAGCAATTTGTCTCCTTAAGCATTGAAGCCATTTTAGGTGATGTTGCCATGGAGTAGGTTAGTTAATGAAGCGCTCACTGTTAGAGATGTGTCAGTCGTCTATGACTGACAGGTTGTTTATCAGTATTGAGTGGTCCACAAAAGCAGCTATTTTAAATGCACACCTTATATTAAGGTGCACCAAGTCACAGTCATCTCTCCTATACCAAAGGCAGGGATTTGTGTCTTAAACTTTGCCAATAGAGTGAGAAGACAAAGTTCTTCAGTTCAGGAATGCCCAAAAATGACCATTTATTATTTAACATCAGGCAGTCTATTGTGAAATGATGCCAGGTACTTGGTTTTTACACTTTGAACAGGAATACAGTGAAAGCTGAACAGATTAATTTCAGATGATAATCGTAAAAATGTGTAATTATATTGAACCAGCCCAGTTATAACATTATAATGAGCAATGTTGCAAAACAAAAACATTTTTTTTAAAGATCTGTGGCACAACTTCAATGTTGAATAATATTGCAAAATGGCATCCACATGGTACGAATTCATTGGATAGGATAATACGAAGTTCACCCGCAGAGTGGACTTTTAAAAGAGATGATGAACTACAATATTTTACATACAACTGAAATGACGTGTAAAGCATTTGAACAAATAGGTAAATAGCCTTACCTTGCGTAACTTTCACTCGCAGTTGGAATGTAGAACAAGCGCACAGAAAGATATGGTTCAAGGACTCAGATTGAAAAAGTTCTGAACTCTTCAATCAGATTTGATTGTATTTTCCACTTCTACGATGTGTAACGTTTGGTATGAAAACTGCTGGGAAGTTAGTAAGAAAACACGAATTCGTTTGTGGGAGTGACCACAAAGTTCAGCGAGACGTAATAGGAGGCTAGAGTAGCCCACTCCATAAGGAACACTTCGGCGCGCCTCTCTTTCAGGGAAGGTACCAGGGAAGAAGAATAGCATTCTCCAGAAGAATGCTCGAGCCCGTTAACTACCGCAGTAGTCTTAGCGTTTTATTTTCTAAAAACAGTTTTAGAATATGTCTTGCTGCCAGGATAGGTAGCGGGGGAAAAAAAGAAAGTGAAACGTTAACTTGAGGCCGGCTGTTCTTGGTTATCTCATCAGTTTTCTTGGGGTTCGGTTAAGTTGAGATAACAAGGTGCAGCCTATGACCAGATACAGTATGGGCCATATACCACACAGTAGACATGTTATGGACCCTTCCATGGTATGCACTCGATTGTAAACGTCATTGTCACATGTCTGGAAAAGGCCTCAATATGTATAAGCATACCTATAATTTTGTAAAATATTTACACCATTGAAAACCCATTGATTACTTGATAATTCAGGAGAGGGAAACTATTTAATCCACTAGTAGTGTCTGCTTGGCTGACTGCATGGTCTATCACCAAGGCAGAGTGGAGTCATTATGGGAGTGCTCCTTTGATAGTGTACACATGAGACAGTGATTAATAATCAGCTCTGTAGGAGGTGCACTTCTTGTCATTATAATGAGCTTGTGTCCCCAGCCAAATTTGACAAATGGGATATTTTCTGCATGCAGGTTTTCTACCTGTCATTTGGGATGCCAGCCTGCTCCAACCTGAGTAACCTTGCAGCGTCATCCATTAAAATGAGCCCTGTGCTACCTACATTTCCATCTCATTAACACCCTAAACCTCAGTGTACTCTGCCTCGGGACCCCATCTGGTGTGTTCACAATAACATGCATCATTTCCCCCATGCCTGAAGGCTTTTCTGCAGTCTCTCTTACATGAACAAGAAGCTCCATCAGAACCTGTAAAAATAACTGAAGCGCGTAAAACAAAACACATTATTTCATTTTCTAATCAGCATCAAAGCATCTCACCTAGTCCCTGTCGCTTGCATGGCCAGCCCACTCACTGTATCCATTCAGTCCATATTTATGACACCAACCCGAAGCAGCCCAACACAAAGCATAGACTACAGTACAGCTCCAGCACTGCGGGCGCGCAAGCATGGAGACCACTCTAGCAGACATTTGCAGACGGTTAAGAGAGGTCAGTCAGGTATTTGCGCGGCTGACTGAACATTGTGTCACACCTTGTGTCGCTTTGAGCACCCTCTCCTCTCACATCTGACCTAACTGATCATTGGGTTAGGGTTAACTCTAACTGATCATTGGGTTAGGGTTAACTCTAACTGATCATTGTGTTTAGGGTTAGGGTTAACGCTAACTGATCATTGGGTTAGGGTTAGGGTTAACGCTAACTGATCATTGGGTTAGGGTTAACTCTAACTGATCATTTGTTTAGGGTTAGGGTTAACGCTAACTGATCATTGGGTTAGGGTTAACTCTAACTGATCATTGTGTTAGGGTTAGCGTTAACTAACTGATCATTGAGTTAGGGTTAGGGTTAACTGATCATTGTGTTAGGGTTAACTCTAACTGATCATTGGGTTAGGGTTAGGGTTAACTGATCATTGGGTTAGGGTTAGGGTTAACTGATCATTGGGTTAGGGTTAGGGTTCACTCTAACTGATCATTGGGTTAGGGTTAACTCTAACTGATCATTGTGTTAGGGTTAGGGTTAACTAACTGATCATTGAGTTAGGGTTAGGGTTAACTGATCATTGTGTTAGGGTTAACGCTAACTGATCATTGGGTTAGGGTTAACTCTAACTGATCATTGTGTTAGGGTTAGGGTTAACTAACTGATCATTGAGTTAGGGTTAGGGTTAACTGATCATTGTGTTAGGGTTAACTCTAACTGATCATTGTGTTAGGGTTAGGGTTAACTAACTGATCATTGAGTTAGGGTTAGGGTTAACTGATCATTGTGTTAGGGTTAACTCTAACTGATCATTGGGTTAGGGTTAGGGTTAACTGATCATTGGGTTAGGGTTAGGGTTAACTGATCATTGGGTTAGGGTTAGGGTTCACTCTAACTGATCATTGGGTTAGGGTTAACTCTAACTGATCATTGTGTTAGGGTTAGGGTTAACTAACTGATCATTGAGTTAGGGTTAGGGTTAACTGATCATTGTGTTAGGGTTAACTCTAACTGATCATTGGGTTAGGGTTAGGGTTAACTGATCATTGTGTTAGGGTTAGGGTTCACTCTAACTGATCATTGGGTTAGGGTTAGGGTTAACTCTAACTGATCATTGGGTTAGGGTTAACGCTAACTGATCATTTGGTTAGGGTTAGGGTTAACTGATCATTTGGTTAGGGTTAGGGTTAACTGATCATTTGGTTAGGGTTAGGGTTAACTCTAACTGATCATTGTTTTGTTTCTCAGTGGCCCCAGCAAGACAGACCAAGGCCAACAGTATGAGGCTGTTTAGACAGCAGACCAAGGCCAACAGTATGAGGCTGTTTAGACAGTAGACCAAGGCCAGCAGTATGAGGCTGTTTAGACAGTAGACCAAGGCCAACAGTATGAGGCTGTTTAGACAGTAGACCAAGGCCAACAGTATGAGGCTGTTTAGACAGTAGACCAAGGCCAGCAGTATGAGGCTGTTTAGACAGCAGACCAAGGCCAACAGTATAAGGCTGTTTAGACAGCAGACCAAGGCCAACAGTATGAGGCTGTTTAGACAGCAGACCAAGGCCAACAGTATGAGGCTGTTTAGACAGTAGACCAAGGCCAACAGTATGAGGCTGTTTAGACAGCAGACCAAGGCCAACAGTATGAGGCTGTTTAGACAGCAGACCAAGGCCAGCAGTATGAGGCTGTTTAGACAGCAGACCAAGGCCAACAGTATGAGGCTGTTTAGACAGTAGACCAAGGCCAACAGTATGAGGCTGTTTAGACAGTAGACCAAGGCCAGCAGTATGAGGCTGTTTAGACAGCAGACCAAGGCCAACAGTATGAGGCTGTTTAGACAGCAGACCAATGCCAACAGTATGAGGCTGTTTAGACAGTAGACCAAGGCCAACAGTATGAGGCTGTTTAGACAGTAGACCAAGGCCAGCAGTATGAGGCTGTTTAGACAGCAGACCAATGCCAACAGTATGAGGCTGTTTAGACAGTAGACCAAGGCCAACAGTATGAGGCTGTTTAGACAGTAGACCAAGGCCAACAGTATGAGGCTGTTTAGACAGCAGACCAAGGCCAACAGTATGAGGCTGTTTAGACAGTAGACCAAGGCCAACAGTATGAGGCTGTTTAGACAGCAGACCAAGGCCAACAGTATGAGGCTGTTTAGACAGCAGACCAAGGCCAACAGTATGAGGCTGTTTAGACAGTAGACCAAGGCCAACAGTATGAGGCTGTTTAGACAGTAGACCAAGGCCAACAGTATGAGGCTGTTTAGACAGCAGACCAAGGCCAACAGTATGAGGCTGTTTAGACAGTAGACCAAGGCCAACAGTATGAGGCTGTTTAGACAGCAGACCAAGGCCAACAGTATGAGGCTGTTTAGACAGTAGACCAAGGCCAACAGTATGAGGCTGTTTAGACAGTAGACCACAGATGTAGGATTTTCATTTGACCTATATTGTCACAGCAAAAATAATCATGCAGCAACAGGATTTGAACGTTTAGTCCATAATTTGCTTGGTTGGTGGTTAGGCTATTAGCTGGACAAAAGTAGGCTACATGAAAAGTGCATTACTGTTAATATAACCGTGTGTTATTGTGCATTTTCAGTGAATTTATATAAATCACAAAGCTTTTCTGCATTTCCTGCAGTCAGGAAGATTCTCAGCAACAAAAGACTGACCAAATTAAGATCCTACATCTGTAGTCTATTGTTGTGTGTCTGATTAATGAGTTGCCCCTATGCACCACAGCTGGAGCCTTGGCTTGACATTGTATGTGTGCACATGTGTGTATGCGTAGTCATGCACATGTGTCCTATTTTCCAGTCTTTCTGCAGACTGATCTTCATGAGTGGAGGGTGTCCATGTAGGAAATGTGTTATGCCATTACATTGTTAAAGGAAACATGCAGTCATTTTTGCAATTAAATCCAAACCTCTGGATTTGTACTGCTATTTGTTCAGTTCTCTGACTGCCCATCAGACTGACTGCCCGATACTGCAGGATCATCACATTCTTTATATTACATGGATGCCCATCAAAATCAATCACGTAAAAAATTCAAACTGGTCAGTATGCAGGTGTTACAGGCAGTACAACCGGAGGTACCGGAGGTGCTTACGTATTCACATACATGTACAGCATATATGAATTTTCTATTAGTTCGGTGCATGTTCATGCAAAGTGCATGCATGTGTAAATGTATGTGTACATCCCATAAAGTCCACCCATGTTGGGTTTGTCTTTTTGTGTCTTGGTGTGCAGCGTAGAGTTACCACGGTAACCACACATCCACATCCCACATCTCCCACAGTGAGAATAGCCGGCCCCCTTCACCTCCCTCTCTCCTTACCTCCCTCTATCCCTCCCTCCTCTTCTCCCCATTCCTCCTCTGTCTGTATTGATCAGTCAGTAAGGCAGCTCAGTTATGTTCTCACCGGGCAGGGGAGGGAAGGGGAGGAGAGGAGACCCATGGGACAGACATCCAATGTGCTGTAAACCATAACGGCCTAATAATGGGCAGATTCCTCATTTCCACAATGCCGTAGCCATATCTCATCCCCACTCTGACAATCCCACCGAGCCAGAACAGCAATGCACGCTCAGCGCCTGAGTGGTAGTGAGGGGAGAGCTGGGCCTGTGTCTGGTGCTAGGGCTAGGGCAGGGGCTATAGAGCTGAGCAACTACTATTTTAGTACAGCCCTAGCTTCCACATAATAGTCCCCATTTATATTTGACCATTGACTGACCTACTATGGCTATGATTAAATCAAATTTGATAATATTTATCACATGCTTACAAGCCCTTCCTAACAATGCAGAGTTTAAAAACAAAAACAAAAACAAAAATGTTAACAAAATTACGATAATTTTTAGTATACAGGCCGTGCACAACTACAAATAGAAGTATAAACAGTCTTGCATTGCTTTATGCTTGCCTAGAGGGGTTACCCCCAGTGGCTGTGTTGATTTATGCTGTAGGTACATATTTATATAACGTATGTGTATAGGTCAGATACTATACAGAGAGCACTGTGTGTTAGCTAATGTGGCTAATGCCTATCAGCCTCCCAGTGGTAATGCTATATTAATGAAGGTGAGTGAGTCATTGTGGAATTACCCGTGGTTGACCTGCTGATTCATTTAACACCTCAGGGTGGAATGGGGAGCACTTAGAGGTCCTCATATAAACACTCCCACTAAAACTCAAGAGCTTTTCTGGCCACAAGGCATTCAGGCTCCCGAGTGGCGCAGTGGTCTAAGGCACTGCATCTCAGTGCCAGAGGTATCACTACAGACCCTGGTTTGATTCCAGGCTGTCTCACAACTGGCCATGATTGGGAGTTCCATAGGGCGGTGCACAATTGGCCCAGCGTCGTTTGGGTTTGGCCGTGGTAGGCTGCCAATGTTAATAAGAATTTGTTCTTAACTGACTTACCCAGTTAAATAAAAAATGATCAATCAATGTTTAAATGTTATTTAAAATGTGTTTCAAAGTGCTACTGATCTTGTGTGAGAAGCTGGGTTTTTGAGACAGTCCATTCCAGCTGAAGGCCTATTGATGAAAGTACGTGTCAAACTTTGCTATGTGATCAAACTGCGAAGATCTGGGACTCACAGTTTCACCGCATGAACAATGTCCTCTTCAGTAGCCAGCAGGGTTTTAATGCAGCCACATTAAAATGGCTGGTATAGTGGGGTCTATTTTGAAGACATGTACTATTATTCAGATGTGAGCTGACTGCATTAAAACCCCACTGGCCAAATTCTTCATGCGGTGAAACTGTGAGTCCCAGATCTTCGCAGTTTGATCACATAGCAAAGTTTGACGAGTACTTTCATCAATAGCCCACAGTCCCTTCCCCTGGAATGTTACACACACATTAATAATAGGCCAGACTGCCCCCATCAACAATATCAGAGCGTGGCATTGATATTGTTAATATGATAAGCCTTGGCAAGAACATGTATGTCGTCCCCCCTCAATTTAAGGGCTTTACATGGGAAACATATGTTAATATTGCAAAAGCAAGGGAAGTAGAAAATAAACAAAAAAAATTAACAGTAAACATTACACTCACAAAAGTTCCAAAAGATTAAAGACATTTCAAATGTCATTATGTGCAAATAGTTCAAGTACAAAAGGGAAAATAAATAAACATAAATATGGGTTGTATTTCCAATGGTGTTTGTTCTTCACTGGTTGCCCTTTTCTTGCAGCAACAGGACACACATTTTGCTGCTGTGATGGCACACTGTGGTATTTCACCTAATAGATATGGGAGTTTATCAAAATTTGGTTTGTTTTCGAATTCTTTGTGGATCTGTGTAATCTAAGGGAAATATGGGTCTCAAATATGGTCATACATTTGGCAGGAGGGTAGGAAGTGCAGGTTAGTTTCCAATGTGTCAAGTAATTATCTTTTTGTTTTCTCATGATTTGGTTGGGTCTAATTGTGTTGCTCTTTCTCTTTCTCTCTGATTCTCCCTTCCACTATAACAGTTCCCCTCTGGCTGTTGACCCTGTCCTGTTTAACAGTGGCAGGCAAGCAGCCAGCCCCTATCTCTTATCAGTCCTGACCTGCAGTATTAAACCCGCACCAGCACTAGATCAATAGCCATGTATTCATTGGATTGTGTGCCCTGAGGCAGGCAGTCTGCAGCCCAACACAGAGGCACACCTGAGCTCCTCCCCCTCCCTCCATCCCTCTCTCTCTCTCTCTCACACACACCACTCTGTTTGGGTTTTACATCCCCTCCCTCCCTCCCTCCATCCATCCCTCTCTCTCTCACACACACCACTCTGTTTGGGTTTTACATCCCCTCCCTCCCTCCATCCATCCCTCTCTCTCTCACACACACACCACTCTGTTTGGGTTTTACATCCCCTCCCTCCCTCCCTCCCTCCCTCCATCCCTCCCTCCATCCCTCCCTCTCTCTCACACACACACCACTCTGTTTGGGTTTTACATCCCCTCCCTCCCTCCCTCCCTCCCTCCATCCCTCCCTCTCTCTCACACACACACCACTCTGTTTGGGTTTTACATCCCCTCCCTCCCTCCCTCCCTCCATCCATCCCTCTCTCTCTCACACACACCACTCTGTTTGGGTTTTACATCCCCTCCCTCCCTCCATCCCTCCCTCTCTCTCACACACACACCACTCTGTTTGGGTTTTACATCCCCCCCCTCCCTCCCTCCCTCCCTCCCTCCATCCATCCCTCTCTCTCTCACACACACCACTCTGTTTGGGTTTTACATCCCCTCCCTCCCTCCCTCCCTCCCTCCCTCCCTCCCTCCCTCCCTCCCTCCCTCCCTCTCTCTCTCACACACACACCACTCTGTTTGGGTTTTACATCCCATCCCTCCCTCTCTCTCACACACACACCACTCTGTTTGGGTTTTACATCCCCTCCCTCCCTCCCTCCCTCCCTCCCTCCCTCCCTCTCTCTCTCTCACACACACATACCACTCTGTTTAGGTTTTACATCCCCTCCCTCCCTCCATCCCTCCCTCTCTCTCTCTCTCACACACATACCACTCTGTTTAGGTTTTACATCCCCTCCCTCCCTCCCTCCATCCCTCCCTCTCTCTCACACACACACCACTCTGTTTGGGTTTTACATCCCCTCCCCCCTCCCTCCATCCATCCCTCTCTCACACACACCACTCTGTTTGGGTTTTACATCCCCTCCCCCCTCCCTCCATCCATCCCTCTCTCACACACACACACCACTCTGTTTGGGTTTTACATCCCCTCCCTCCCTCCCTCCATCCCTCTCTCTCTCACACACACCACTCTGTTTGGGTTTTACATCCCCTCCCTCCCTCCCTCCATCCCTCTCTCTCACACACACACACCACTCTGTTTGGGTTTTACATCCCCTCCCCCCTCCCTCCATCCATCCCTCTCTCACACACACACACCACTCTGTTTGGGTTTTACATCCCCTCCCTCCCTCCATCCCTCTCTCTCTCTCTCTCACACACACACACCACTCTGTTTGGGTTTTACATCCCCTCCCTCCCTCCCTCCATCCCTCTCTCTCACACACACCACTCTGTTTGGGTTTTACATCCCCCCCTCCCTCCCTCCCTCCCTCCATCTCTCTCTCTCACACACACCACTCTGTTTGGGTTTTACATCCCCTCCCCCCCTCCCTCCCTCCATCCCTCCCTCTCTCTCACACACACCACTCTGTTTGGGTTTTACATCCCCCCCTCCCTCCCTCCCTCCCTCCATCTCTCTCTCTCACACACACCACTCTGTTTGGGTTTTACATCCCCTCCCTCCCTCCCTCCCTCCATCCCTCCCTCTCTCTCACACACACCACTCTGTTTGGGTTTTACATCCCCTCCCTCCCTCCCTCCATCCGTCTCTCTCTCACACACACCACTCTGTTTGGGTTTTACATCCCCCCCTCCCTCCCTCCCTCCCTCCATCCCTCTCTCTCTCTCACACACACCACTCTGTTTGGGTTTTACATCCCCTCCCCCCTCCCTCCATCCCTCTCTCTCACACACACACCACTCTGTTTGGGTTTTACATCCCCTCCCTCCCTCCCTCCATCCCTCCCTCTCTCTCACACACACCACTCTGTTTGGGTTTTACATCCCCTCCCTCCCTCCATCCCTCCCTCTCTCTCACACACACCACTCTGTTTGGGTTTTACATCCCCTCCCTCCCTCCCTCCCTCCATCCCTCCCTCTCTCTCACACACACCACTCTGTTTGGGTTTTACATCCCCTCCCTCCCTCCCTCCATCCCTCCCTCTCTCTCACACACACCACTCTGTTTGGGTTTTACATCCCCTCCCTCCCTCCCTCCCTCCATCCCTCCCTCTCTCTCACACACACCACTCTGTTTGGGTTTTACATCCCCCCCTCCCTCCCTCCCTCCATCCCTCTCTCTCTCACACACACCACTCTGTTTGGGTTTTACATCCCCCCCTCCCTCCCTCCCTCCCTCCATCCCTCTCTCTCTCACACACACCACTCTGTTTGGGTTTTACATCCCCCCCTCCCTCCCTCCCTCCCTCCATCCCCCTCTCTCTCACACACACACCACTCTGTTTGGATTTTACATCCCCTCCCTCATTCACTGCGAGAGAGAGGGAGGACAGAGAGAGAGAGGGATGGAAGGAAACAAGTTTTGAATACAAATGAGCTTCTCTCTAGCGGTACAGATACCACACATCCCTCTCTCTTACTCACACACGGATACACAATCTTCCACACACGCTGCCTCTCGGTCTCTATTGGAAGACAGCACATGCAGTAATTCCCGACACTTAATTGATTAGCCCAGGCTGCTTATTTGAAGTGGCTAATTAGAGGGGGAGTGTGCCGAGTGTGTGAGGAGGGCTGGGGAGTCGCTGGCGCGCTTTATCTCCGTGCGCGCGTGTGTGAGTGTCTGTCTGAGGAGCTCCAGTACCACGCTTCACTCTGGAGCAGGAGGAGGAGAGAAGAAGAAGAGAAGAGATAGAGAGGCAGCTGGGTGGGGAGATTTTCACAACACTTTCCCTCATCTGACATGGCCTCTGCGTAGGAATCTGGTGCCACGGCAACAGAGGAGCTAGGCAGCAGCGAGGTGTCTAAGGTAAGAGGGAGGGGGTGATGGGTTCTCCTCTCCTCTGTCTGCATGGGTTGCAGTATGAGGAGCATTAGCATGCTAGCATTGCGTTGTATGTCAATGGTTCAGATTGTGGTCTGATGCAGAGAGGCAGTGAGAGTGTTTTGGTGTTTATGTGGAGGTGAGGAGTGTTTCACCGTGGTATTCCCCAAAGGGAAGCTCTAATAACCTAGCGTTCTGAAATCCTATTAGGGTCCCCCCTACCTACACCCTCCACCGCCCTATTAATAGCGTGAAGTGGGATTGTCTCTCTGGCGGAGGGGGGGGGGGGTTATTACCGCTTGTAAGTGAAGGTGTGTGTGTGTGTGTGTGTGTGTGTGTGTGTGTGTGTGTGTGTGTGTGTGTGTGTGTGTGTGTGTGTGTGTGTGTGTGTGTGTGTGTGTGTGTGTGTGTGTGTGTTCATGCATTCTGCACACAGGATATCTGCAGATTCAGCATGTGGTCTGGTTTGAGTGAAACATGTCTGTCAAGAGCAAGGCACACACACTCAACATACTACCATCCTGCATGCTAACTACACACGCCTTGGAAATGCACCAAGACAACAGTACAGTGATTAAAGGGACTTGGACTGATCTCTTTGAACGTGATTGGTTATAGGAGAGTATTCAGCAGCACAGGATAGCCACACACAGGGTGAAAGAAAGAAGCAGACAGTGCCATGTAAATGCTGCATTGGACTGTACGAACACATTGAATATACTACCTTGTACCTCTCTGAATAGTACTGTGTCAGGGGGATGGCTACATTCAGGGATGAAAGGATCAACCAGACTGCCATATACAGTGCCCTTCAGAAAGTATCCACACCCCTTGACCTTTTCCACGTTTTGTTATGTTACAGTCTGAATTTAAAATGGATTAAATTAAGATTTTTTTGTCACTGGCCTGCACACAATACCCCATAATGTCGAAGTGGAAATATGTTTTACAAATTAATTAAAATTGAAAAACTGAAATATCTTGAGTCAATAAGTATTCAACCCCTTTGTTATGGCAAGCCTAAATAAGTTCAGGAGTATACATTTGCTCAACAAGTCACATAATAAATTGCATGGACTCACTGTGTGCAATAATATTGTTTAACATTATGTTTTAATGACCACATCATCTCTGTACCTGTTAGAGGAATTTAATTAAGGTCCCTCAGTCTAGCAGTGAATTTAAAACACAGATTCAACTACAAAGACGAGGGAGGTTTTCCAATGCCTCAGAAAGAAGGTCACCTATTGGTAGATGGGTAAAAAAAAAAGCAGACATTGAATATCCCTTTGTGCATGGTGAAGTTATTAATTACACTTTGGATGGTGTATCAATACACCCAGTACCAACAAAGATACAGGCATCCATCCTAACTCAGTAGCTGGAGAGGAAGGAAACAATTCAGGGATTTCACTATGAGGCAAATGGTGACTTTACTAAAGTAAAACTGCTAAATAAAAAATAAAAACATTATGTCGAGAATACGAAGCATTATGCTTGGGGCAAATTCAGCACAACAGTTCACTTCATATTTTCAAGCATGGTGGTGACTGCATCATATTATGGGTATGCTTGTCAATGGCAAGAACTAGGGAGTTTTTTAGGATAAAAAGTAATGGAATAGATCCTAAAGGAAAACCTGGTTCAGTCTCTTGATAGACTACTGAGACACTGGGAGACAAATTCACCTTTCAGCTGGACAATAACCTAAAACACAAGGCCAAATATTCGCTGGAGTTGCTTACCAAGACCACATTGAATGTTCCTGAGTAGCCTAGTTACAGTTTTGACTTAAATAGGCTTGAAAGTCTATGACAAGACTGGAAAAGGGCTGTCTAGCAATGAACAACAACCAACTTGACAGAGCTTGAAGAATTTTAAAAAGAGTAATATGCAAATATTGTACAATCCAGGTGTGCAAAGCTCTTAGACTTACCCAGAAAGACTCACCGCTATAATCACTGCCAAAAGGTGATTCTAAAATGTATTGACTCAGGGGTGTGAATACTGATGTAAATTCGATTTTTCATTTTCAGTAAATTTGCTAAAATGTTTTTACTTTGTCATTATGGGGTATTGTGTAGATAGGTAAGGAAAAAATATTGAATCCATTTTGAATTCAGGCTGTAACAACAAAATGTGGAATAAGTCAAGGGGTATGAATACTTTCTGAAGGCACTGTACATTGTACTTTGCCCTTTTATGTTCATATAGAATATTACAATATACATCTGTATAGATTAAATATCTGCACAGTTGTAATATCTGTGTGTAGTATCTCTCAGTATGTGGTAGAAATAGCTGGACGTGAAGGCAGCCGTGATCCAGATTGTAGTGTCCAATTAGCCTTTGTGTCCCCGGGCGGTGTGTGTCTGTACATGTGCCTGTGCGTGTGTATCGCACGCACGCGTGTTCATGTGTGTGTCTGAGGGAGGAGAGTGGACATATGGTTTCCTGGGCTCCTCTCCTAAGACTGTGGATTCAGACCAGCAGGATATTGTATAGTTCTCCTCCTCCTCATCCGTGTCAGCTAACTAGTCGCTTGTCTATTCATATTAACAACCTCATCCTCATCCTTTCATTCCCTTCACATGTCCTTTCCTCCTAACCCCCTTCTCTCATTCTTTTTCTTTTTCCTCCCTCTCTCTTTCCCTGGTATTTTCCTCTCTTCCCTCAATTTCTCTCACTTTTGTGTTTGTGTCTGTGGGCTGCAGTGTCTCAGTGATGACAGGCTGGCTGGGCTCTCTGACGGGTGGCAAGCCAACAAGATCAGGACTCCTGTCACCCTGCCTCCCTTTCAGATCAAATCCAGCTGGACTCACACACGCACACGCACACGCACACGCACGCACACGCACACGCATGCGCAGGCAGGCATATGCTAACAAGCAACACTCTCTCTCCTATCTCTGGGTAAATTGCCCCTGGTGTCCTACTTTTATCTTCCTCAACAAATCTCCCTCTCCTCCCTCTCCCTGCCCACCCATAAGGTTTCTACAAAATACTACATCTTGTCTGTTCGGTATGTAGCACATGTGGACACAAAGGCTTTCTCTTTGACAGACACTGTTCCATCTCAAATAGCAACACCTGTGTTCTGACCTGCTCCCATCCCTCCTCCTGACATCCTGATCTTAGGGACGTTAGATACCTGGCCGTCCACTCAGGCTGCATTACACTGCCCATCTGCTGCTGGGATCAGTAGAGCAGGATCACCAAAATACCCTGGGAGATTTTCCCTTACCTGGGGCCTCAGCTTGTTCAGTCACAGCTACAAGATGTTTGAGAGAGAGAGATATTTCTAAAAGCAGCCCTGCTTCGCTTTGTTCTCTCTGCTGCTAAGAGCCCAGTCCATTCCTTATTCATCCTCACAGCCTATTCTCTGACATCCTGCCAGACTGACTGTCAGTGGGGGGAGGGAAACAACACTAATTTCCTCAGAATAGAGGTCAATCCTGACAATGCCCAGGAAATGGGAACTCTCACAGACCAGAACCAAGCTATAGGATCTCTTCAGGATGAGTTCTGGTACACAGAGGTTGGAGGGTCATAAGAAGGTCCCTGCGTTTCACCTGACGACCTGACTAGCAATAGCCTATGACTAGGGCCTGTAGTTTTCCCTGTAGTCAGGGATAACCTCAGGTCCCAACTCAGGAGACTCCTCACTGACTGAGCACCATGTCCAGTTTGCATTGTTCCTGTCTGTCCCTTAGCCTTGCCTTGAACCGATAAGGCTAGCGTGTTGTATTCTTCCCCTCAAGGTAATTCTGCTGGGGATACAGTGTATTTTTATTTGACTTCACCTTTATTTAACTAGGCAAGTCAGTTAAGAACAAATTATTATTCTACCAAAAGGCAAAAGGCCTCCTGCAGGGACGGGGGCTGGGATAAAACATTTAAAAATTAAAAATATATAACTATAAGACAAAACACACATAAAGACAAGAGAGACAACCCAATACTACATGAAGCGATACCTAAGACAATAACATAGCAAGACAGCAACACATGACAACACAACATGTCAAGAACATGGTAGCAGCACAACATGACAAGAACATGGTAGCAACACAACATGGTAGCAGCACAAAACATGGTACAAACATTATTGGGCACAGACAACAGCACACAGGGCAAGAAGGTAGAGACAACAATACATCACTCAAAGCAGCCACAACTGTCAGTAAGAGTGTCCATGATTGAGTCTTTGAATGAAGAGATGGAGATAAAACTGTCCAGTTTGAGTGTTTGATGCAGCTCGTTCCAGTCACTAGCTGCAGTGAACTGAAAAGAGGAGCTACCCAGGGATGTGTGTGCTTTGGGGACCTTTAACAGAATGTGACCGGCAGAATGGGTGTTGTATGTGGAGGGCTGCAGTAGATATCTCCGATAGGGGGGAGTGAGGCCTAATATGGTTTTATAAATAAGCATCAACCAGTGGGTCTTGCGACGGGTATACAGAGATGACCAGTTTACAGAGGAGTTAGAGTGCAGTGATGTGTCCTATAAGTAGCATTGGTGGCAAATCTGATGTCCGATTGGTAAAGCACATCTAGCCGCTCGAGAGCACCCTTACCTGCCGTGTAAAGCGTGTAGACATGACATTGAATGAGACATGCAGACAGAGGGTTGTGCCTTGGTTGGAACATAATCTAATTCAGTATAGATGTGAACATAAATGTGATTATGCAAATGTCAAGAGCATATTTCTCATCTAAGACTACTTGTATCCATGTTGTGTATTGGCTGGATTTATGTTTATTCTAGCTCATAAAGGTTCCATTCATTATAGTGGCATTCAGTGTTAGATACAATCTGTATTTTCATTTCAGCACTGACTCATCAGGACTGAGGGAGAGGCTCATTACAGCACACTGATAGGCTTATTTGATACTATTTAGTTGTTTCTTTGTGTGTGTCGGGGAGAGTGGGAGGGAGTGTGTGTATGGGGGGAGGGGGGGGGTCTTTGCACTTTGTCTCATGGCCACAGAGGTAACATGTAAACAAAATTGTTATTCTGTATAAGAACATCAAGACCCATTGTTCCATCCAACGCTACATTCTTGTCATGGGATAAAACTTTATGTTTTACTTTAGATCTAAAGGCTAAGCTGACTTTTAGATCAAGACAACTCTTACTCACCTGGAACGCTCTTTCCTTCACAGGTGTGAGGAGAGAGAGAGTGCTGGAGAGAGAGAACGAGAGAAGGCAGGAGAGAGAGAACGAGAGAATGATGGCGGCGGAGGAGGAGAAGCCGGGTTTGAAGAGCAGCAGCTCCATCGTTCCCTGCTTCTTGTTTGTTGAGGTGAGTTGCCATGTCTTTCTTTTCCTGATTGGCTAAAATGACACTACTGGGAGGAGCTGATGAAATACCCTCTGGCTCCTCATGGGTACAGTAGGGCCTCTTCATGCTGGTTGATGATATCTCTTCATGGGGAATTTCCGTATCCCTTAACCTTCCCCATATTCAGTGTTTCACCCCCCTCCGCTCCTCTCAGAGCTCAATGAGCTCCATTCATTCTACTACTTGACCTCAATTGGCTGTTGTCTGCTGTCCAGCAGCCAGGGAACACTTTCTCATATTTAGCTTCAGTGGAAAATGTTGTAAATATTGTCAGCTCAACACACATCCACCACACTGCCACGGTCTCTCTGCCATGGCTGAGACAGTAACGTGGACATGGTATAAAATAGTTGTTATAGTATGCAATCTGTTCAGATGGCGCTTCCTGTCTTCACACTGCTACAATATGTGATCTCTGCTTCCTGTTTATATGAGTCTTTGCATCTGATCCATTGAAGTATTTAGCGATATCACAGCTAACTGTGTTTTGTATAGGTACTGGATGCTCTGCACACACTGTCAGGCACACACACACACACACACACACACACACACACACACACACACACACACACACACACACACACACACACACACACACACACACACACACACACACACACACACACACACACACACACACACACACACACACACAGACTACAGGCGCACACACACACACACAGGACAGGGTCTCTCCCGTAGGCGTGTCCCATATTGCTGTGGGAGCTACATTACTCAGAGGGTATTGAAGGTCTCTATGCTGCTAGATTATCGTCCACAATAAAAGCACTCCCATAGTCCACTGTGCCATCCCTCACACATATTTAATGTGAGGTGCAATAGGTGATATTTGAGGTACAAGGTGTTCTGTGTCATGTGAAATATGGAGGAGTATATGTGAGGTGTGATGTATGACATGTAAGGTGAAAAGAATTGTATGAGGAATGAAGTGCTATATACCTTGTGATATTCAGTACAGTTGCAGTGATATGTGGGATTTGTGGAATCATAATGTGTAATATGTGAGATAGCAGTGAGTGAGTGCAGAAGATGTGACAGTGTGGTCTGACTGAGACCCAACCATTTTAGCTCCCCTCTCCCCTGTCCCTCTCTCCTGATCCTCTCCCCTGTCCCTCTCCCCTGTCCCTCTCCCCTGATCCTCTCCCCTGACCCTCTCCTGTCCCTCTCCCCGTCCCCCTCCCCTGTCCCTCTCCCCTTTCCCTCTCCCCTGTCCCTCTCCCCTGTCCCTCTCTCCTGACCCTCTCCCCTGTCCCTCTCCCATGTCCCTCTCCCCTGATCCTCTCCCCTGTCCCTCTCCCCTGTCCCTCTCCCCTGTCCCTCTCTCCTGACCATCTCCCCTGTCCCTCTTCCCTGACCCTCTCCCCTGACCCTCTCCCCGTCCCCCTCCCCGTCCCCCTCCCCTGTCCCTCTCCCCTGTCCCTCTCCCCTGTCCCTCCTACCTGTCCCTCTCCCCTGTGACTCTCCCCGTCCCCCTCCCCTCCCCAGCGGTGTGCCACAGACAGACAGTGATTTAGACTGAGCCAGGACCTGCTCTTTTATTTAGACTCACACCTCATCAGCCCGTTTCCATGGAAACCAATCATCTGGATTAATTTTCTCTCTGTCTCTCCCTCTCTTCTGCCTCCTTTCATCCACTACCCACCCTCTTATGCAGGCTATAACCCCTCTCTCTCTCTCTCTCTCGCTCTCTCTCTCGCTCTCGCTCTCTCTCTCGCTCTCTCTCTCGCTCTCTCGCTCTCTCTCTCCCTGAAAGTCATAGATATTTGTTAGATATAGATACCTCCTTTCGTCTCTTCTATCTGAATGTGAATTTCAGCATCAATAGCGCTTATACAGGTCAGTTTCTCTCAGCACTGGGTTGATACAAAAGATGCATGGAAATGGCATTGTCAAAACACAGACATGCTTTTAGGAAATAATTCACTGTGTATATAAGTAATCAGGTGTAGCAGAGAACTCAGCTTTGGGGTTGTAAAGGCCACATTAACATAAACAGTTATCCAGACCAATGGAGGAGGAAATACAAAGTCCCCCTCCATGCCCCTCTGATAGCTTTGGATGTACTGCTATTGGACAGCCTGTGTCTTGTAACCTAATATTGAAGTGTCCTGTCCACACAGGACCATGTATGGGTTGTTACAGATTCAGTTTATGAAGTGTGGGAATGTGTTTTGTGTAATGGCTGCAGCTGCAATATGGAAGCAGGAATACCTAGCCGAATTGCTGGAAACATCATCTTCAATGAACAAAAACTTAAACCTGTAACAGTCCTGACCTATTTATGTTAGTTTTTATGTGTTTTTGGTCAGGGCATGTGTTTTGGGTGGGCAGTCTATGTTACCTGTTTCTATGTTGGTTTCGGTTTGCCTGGTATGGCTCTTGATTAGAGGCAGGTGGTTTGCATTTTCCTCTAATCAAGAGTCATATTTAGGTAGGGCATTATCACTGTGTGTTTGTGGGTGATTGTCTCCTGTGATGTCTTCGTGTTGTTTTCGTGTTGTTTCGATGTATTCACTTTTGGAGCTGTTTGGCTGTTCGTATGTTTCGATGTCCGTTCCTGTTCGTGAGTTTACGTTTGTCTATGTAAGTTTTATGTTCAGGTTGCGTCAACGTCGTTTTGTTATTTTGTAAGTTTTGAAAGTGTTTTGTTTTGTTTAGTCTACGTCGTATTTGTAATAAAAATGGCTTATTTCCCTGACTCCGCATTTTGGTCCGAAGATCCTTCTCTCCTCACCTCTTCCGAGGATGAGGAGAGCGACAGCTATTACAGAATCACCCACCAAAATACAGAGACCAAGCGGTATGGGAATGCTAAACGGAGTAAGGGACAGAAGAAGGAGCAATGGACATGGGACGATGTATTGAATGGAAAAGGTGTCTACACATGGGAGGAGATCCTAGCAGGTAGAGATCGCCTTCCATGGGAACAGCTGGAGGCACTGAGGAGAGCGGAGGCTACCGGAGAGAGGAACCGGAATTATGAGGGAACGCGTCTGGCACGGAAGCCGAAAAAGCCCGTGAGTAACTCCCTAAAATTTCTTGGGGGGGGGGCTAAAGGGTAGTGGGCCAAGGGCAGGTAGGAGACCTGCGCCCACTTCCCAGGCTAACCGTGGAGAGCGGGAGTACGGGCAGACACCGTGTTACGCAGTAGAGCGCACGGTGTCTCCTGTACGTGTGCATAGCCCGGTGCGGGTTATTCCACCTCCCCGCACTGGTAGGGCTAGATTGGGCATTGAGCCAGGTGTCATGAGGCCGGCTCAACGCGTCTGGTCTCCAGTGCGTCTCCTCGGGCCGGCATACATGGCACCTGCCTTACGCATGGTTTCCCCGGTTCGCCTACACAGCCCGGTGCGGGTTATTCCACCTCCCCGTACTGGGCGGGCGACCGGGAGCATTCAACCTGGTAAGGTTGGGCAGGCTCAATGCTCAAGAGAGCCAGTACGCCTGCACGGTCCGGTATTTCCGGCGCCACCTCCCCGCCCCAGCCTAGTACCTACAGTGCCTACACTACGCACTAGGCTACCAGTGCAGTTCCAGAGCCCTGTTCCTCCTCCACGCACTCTCCCTATAGTGCGTGTATCCAGTTCAGTGCCTCCAGTTCCGGCCCCACGCACTAAGCCACCTGTGCGTCTCCTAAGTCCTGTACACACTGTCACTTCTCCCCGTACTAGTCCTGAGGTGCGTGCCCTCAGCCAGGTGCCACCAGTGCCGGTACCACGCACCAGGTATAGAGTACGCTTTGAGAGTTCAGTGTGCCCTGTCCCTGCTCCACGCACTAGTAGGAAGGTGCTTATCATTAGCCCGGTGCCTCCAGTTCCGGCACCACGCACCAGGTCTACAGTGCGCCGTATCCGGCCAGAGCCATCCGTCTCCCCAGCGCCATCTGAGCCATCCGTCTCCCCAGCGCCATCTGAGCCATCCGTCTCCCCAGCGCCATCTGAGCCATCCGTCTCCCCAGCGCCATCTGAGCCATCCGTCTCCCCAGCGCCATCTGAGCCATCCGTCTGCCAGGAGCCTGCAAAGCCGCCCGTCTGCCATGAGCCTGCAAAGCCGCCCGTCTGCCATGAGCCTACAGAGCCATCCGCCAGACAGGAGCCGCTAGAGCCGTCAGCCAGACAGGAGCCGCTAGAGCCGCCCGCCAGACAGGATCTGCCAGAGCCGCCAACCAGACAGGATCTGCCAGAGCCGCCAACCAGACAGGATCTGCCAGAGCCGCCAACCAGACAGGATCTGCCAGAGCCGCCAACCAGACAGGATCTGCCAGAGCCGCCAACCAGACAGGATCTGCCAGAGCCGCCAACCAGACAGGATCTGCCAGAGCCGCCAAAGAGCCATGAGCAGCCAGAGCCGTCAGCCTGCCATGAGCGTCGAGAGCCGTCAGCCTGCCATGAGCGTCGAGAGCCGTCAGCCTGCCATGAGCGTCGAGAGCCGTCAGCCTGCCATGAGCGTCGAGAGCCGTCAGCCTGCCATGAGCGTCGAGAGCCGTCAGCCTGCCATGAGCGTCGAGAGCCGTCAGCCTGCCATGAGCGTCGAGAGCCGTCAGCCTGCCATGAGCGTCGAGAGCCGTCAGCCTGCCATGAGCGTCGAGAGCCGTCAGCCTGCCATGAGCGTCGAGAGCCGTCAGCCTGCCATGAGCGTCGAGAGCCGTCAGCCTGCCATGAGCGTCGAGAGCCGTCAGCCTGCCATGAGCGTCGAGATCCGTCAGCCTGCCATGAGCGTCGAGAGCCGTCAGCCTGCCATGAGCGTCGAGAGCCGTCAGCCTGCATGGACCTGCCAGAGCCGTCCAAACAGGACCTGCCAGAGTCCTTCAGCCGGGATCTGCCCCTTGTCCCGGTGTTGCCCCTTGTCCCGGTGTTGCCCCTTGTCCCGGTGCTGCCCCTTGTCCCGGTGCTGCCCCTTGTCCCGGTGCTGTCCCGGTGCTGTCCCGGTGCTGTCCCGGTGCTGTCCCGGTGCTGTCCCGGTGCTGTCCCGGTGCTGTCCCGGTGCTGTCCCGGTGCTGCCCCTTGTCCCGGTGCTGCCCCTTGTCCCGGTGATGGTCCTTATCCTGGTGCTGCCCCTTGTTTTTGTGCTGCCCCTTGTCCCGGTGCTACCCCTTGTCCCGGTGCTGCCCCTTGTTCCGGTGCTAGCTGTTTATTTAGGGGAAGCTAATGTTTGGGTGGTCAGTGGAAGGGGTAGAAAGAAGAGGGGAGTGACTATGGTGGTGCGGGGACAGCGTCCTGAACCGGAGCCACCACCGTGGTCAACTGCCCACCCGGACCCTCCCCTGGACTTTGTGCTGGTGCGCCCGGCGTTCGCACCTTGGGGGGGGGGGTACTGTAACAGTCCTGACCTATTTATGTTAGTTTTTATGTGTTTTTGGTCAGGGCATGTGTTTTGGGTGGGCAGTCTATGTTACCTGTTTCTATGTTGGTTTCGGTTTGCCTGGTATGGCTCTTGATTAGAGGCAGGTGGTTTGCATTTTCCTCTAATCAAGAGTCATATTTAGGTAGGGCATTATCACTGTGTGTTTGTGGGTGATTGTCTCCTGTGATGTCTTCGTGTTGTTTTCGTGTTGTTTCGATGTATTCACTTTTGGAGCTGTTTGGCTGTTCGTATGTTTCGATGTCCGTTCCTGTTCGTGAGTTTACGTTTGTCTATGTAAGTTTTATGTTCAGGTTGCGTCAACGTCGTTTTGTTATTTTGTAAGTTTTGAAAGTGTTTTGTTTAGTCTACGTCGTATTTGTAATAAAAATGGCTTATTTCCCTGACTCCGCATTTTGGTCCGAAGATCCTTCTCTCCTCACCTCTTCCGAGGATGAGGAGAGCGACAGCTATTACAAAACCATAAAGAAATAGTCAAATAATGTGCTCTACACACACTCTACTCTGACATTTAAAAAGCAACGATAACTGATTTACTCTCAATGTTTCAAATGCTTTATTTGGACGTTAAAATGACCCGTTCTGTTATACATTATGTGCTTTCCCCTCTTATTGAACATGTCCCACTTTTCTCAGCCACTGTTATGGACTGAATGGTTATGAGTCAGAATCATTTTGATGTTGGAGATTTCCGTGACTGCAGGGGTGTTTAATGTCTTTGGCATGAGCAGTACTCATAATGAGCAGTACTCATTTGTGTTTGTGTGTGGGCATCATCTATCTCTCACCACATGCAGTGTGATGGACCATTCCCCTCTACGTTTCATGCGAGGACTCTATACCCACCAGAGGGCACTGTTGATGTACTGTTAAGGCTTTCAGAGCTGCTTTTGGAAGCTCAGTAACACTGTTTCATTGTGGTGTTGTGTGTCTAAGTCAATTTGTCTTTATATTCTGCTAATGTTGTATTTAGCCAATGAAGCTCAGTTTGTTGTGTTGGTTTATTCACAGTAAGGACAAGGAATGGTAATGGTGACAATTTACGGTAATGAATATTCCACATCTGTCAATTTGAAAACGAGTTGCCTTAATTTTCATAGAATTTTAATTAATGTTCAGAAGAACACACACACACACACACACTCACACACACACAGCCTCATTAACACTTTAAATAGGTGAAAGAACATCTTTCCTTCTCTTTTGCTTCCTTCATCTCTAAAAATAACCCCGGTGTGTGATGGTGGGTAACACTTGTGTGATCACACCTGTCGTAGAGAGTCTTTCAAGTGAAGTGCACAAAGAACACACACACACACACACACATTTTTTTGAGTGCTGTGATCAGCTGGAGCCCTAAGACACAAAGAAAAACGGACTTTTCCTTTGGTTGCCATCTGGTAAATGTCCATTAAAGAGCTGCCCCTGCTTTATGTTTTGGCCTCTGAATCAAAGCAGGGAGAATGCACTCAGCACTCAGCCAGCCAGCCAGCCAGCCCAGCTTGAGGTAGCTACAGCACAGTGTTTTCAGCAGCTCTGCACTGTGGAAGGGAAAGTAGTTGTTCAAGTTAAATAATGAGAGGTGAAAAGACTGAGATTCGGAAGTCCCTATTTCAGAAGTATTTGGACAAATTCGTTGTTTGTTTTTGTTTCAGATTATGTTGTACCCAATAGAAGTGAATGTTTCATGGAATTAATTCTGAATAATGATGAGTGAGAAAGGTACAGAGGCATAAATATCATACCCTCCAAAAACTATGTATTGGGGGTGTGGTCTTTGTGCCTCTGTAACTTTCTTTCACACACATGATTCATTTAGGATTATCCGTAATCATGGTAGCATCCACATTAATGTAGATGTGGTCGGAAAAACATATTCTATTGTTATTTAGAATAAAAGTGACTCCAAATTGGCACAATACATTATTTACCATGAATTTCTATTGGGCAGAAAATTATCTGAAACCCAACCAAAACAAACAGCAAATGCATCCAACAAGTGTGTAGTAACAAGCTTGATGTAATCATTGCTTGCTAGGAATATAGGACCAAACACAAAACTTTTGACTACCTTAATACACATATACAGTGCATTGGTCAAGTATTCAGACCCCTTCACTTTTTCCACATTTTGTTACGTTACAGCCTTATTTTAAAATTGATTCAATTAGTTTTCCCCCATCATCAATCAACACACAATACCCCATAATAACAAAGTGAAAACAGGTTTTATTTTTTTTGCTAATTTATTACAAATTAAAAACACATACCTTATTTACATAAGTATTCAGACCCTTTGCTATGAGACCTGAAATTGAGCTTGGGTGCATCTTGTTTCCATTGAACGTCCTTGAGATGTTTCTACAACTTGATTGGAGTCCACCTGTGGTAAATTAAATTAATTGGACATGATTTGGAAAGGCACACACCTGTCTATATAAGGTCCCACAGTTGACAGTGCATGTCAGAGCAAAAACCAAGCCATGAGGTTGAAGGAATTGTCCGTAGAGCTCTGAGACAGGATTGTGTCGAGGCACAGATCTGGGGAAGGGTACCAAAAAATGTCTGCAGCATTGAAGTTCCCCAAGAACACAGTGGCCTCCATCACACAAGTTTGGAACCACCAAGACTCTTCCTAGAGCTGGCTGCCCAGTCAAACTGAGCAATCTTGAGAGAAGGGCCTTTGTCAGGGAGGTGACCAAGAACTCAATGGTCATTCTGACAGAGTTCCAGAGTTCCCCTGTGGAGATGGGAGAAACTTCCAGAAGGACAACCATCTCTGCAGCACTCCACCAATCAGGCCTTTATGGTAGAGTGGCCAGACGGAAGCCATTCTTCAGTAAAAGGCACATGATAGCCCACTTGGAGTTTGCCAAAAGGCACTTAAAGGACTCTAAGACCGTGAGAAGCAAGATTCTCT
Organism: Salvelinus fontinalis; assembly: GCF_029448725.1. Lineage (NCBI taxonomy): Eukaryota > Metazoa > Chordata > Actinopteri > Salmoniformes > Salmonidae > Salvelinus > Salvelinus fontinalis. Next base: position 17,789,749 of record NC_074698.1, read on the forward strand.
GGTCTGATGAAACCAAGATTGAACTCCAAACCCGGACTACGCTGGGCCAATTGTGCGTCACCCTATGGGACCCAATCACGGCCAGATGTGATACAGCCTGGATTAGAACCAGGGACTGTAGTGATGCTCTTGCACTGAGATGCAGTGCCTTAGACCGCTGCGCTACTTGGGTGTGGTGAGAGTTTAGATGCATGAAGTGCTTTTATTTATATAAGGTAAAACATATACAGTACCAGTCAAAAGTTTGGACACCTACTCATTCAAGGGTTTGTCTTAATTTTTAGTATTTTCTACATTGTAGAATAATAGTGAAGACATCAAAACTATGAAATAACACATATGGAATCATGTAGTAACCAAAAAAGTGTTAAACAAATAAAAATAAATTTTATTGTAGCCACCCTTTGCCTTGATGACAGATTTGCACACTCTTGGCATTCTCTCAACCAGCCTCATGAGGTAGTCACCTGGAATGCTTTTCCAACAGTCTTGAAGGAGTTCCCACATATTCTTAGCACTTCTTGGCTGGTTTTCCTTCACTCTGCGGTCCAACTCATCAAAACCATCTCAATTGGGTTGAGGACGGGTGATTGTGGAGGCCAGGTCATCTGATGCTGCACTCCATCACTCTCCTTCTTGGTCAAATAGCCCTTACACAGCCTGGAGGTGTGTTTTGGGTCATTGTCCTGTTGAAAAACAAATGATAGACCCACTAAGTGCAAACCAGATGGTATGGCATATCGCTGCAGAATGCTGTGGTAGCCATGCTGGTTAAGTTTGCCTTTAATTCTTAGTAAAGGTGACATTCTGTACTGTTGCCTTGTATGAAACATTTTATTTCAAATCCAAAATGCCGGAGCATAGAGCCAAATTAAACGTTCTAGCTTCACTGTCCAAATAAATATGAATAAATGCATAGGGGAGCGTATATTAAAGGTGGATTTACATTAGTAAAATATGTCTAGTGAGATCTATCAGATTAGCAACTTTTCTATTTACACTAGCCTTTGATGTGGTGTGACCAAAGCCACATTCCTGCTTCATGTGTGAGTGTAGCTATTAGCATACTGTTAATGTCATAGTATATGGACAAACACAATGAGAATAGCAATTCAAACTATACAGGAGCTTCTCATCTAAACCATATTGCACATAGTGTTGCAGACTTGATTAATGCAATGATTCACGAATTTGGCTAACAAAGCAAGAATGCTGCCTACTGGTATTAGGGTAATTAAGGTAATTCTTGCATGGACATGTGGTGTGGGAGAGCTGTTATCTTTACACTGTACCACTCAGAGGGCGGTATGTGGTGTAGATTTCTTCCGCACTACCTCTGGAGGTAGTGTGGGAGACATCTCTTAAAGAGAGATTTAGATTGAGAGCATGTTGACGAGCAGCATCACCGCTTGGTATGGCAACTGCTTGATATGCGATGGCAAGGCGCAACAGAGGATAGTGTGTACGGCCTAGTACATCACTGGGTCCGGGCTCCCTGCCAACCAGGACCTCTATACCAGCCAGTTTCAGAGGAAGGTCCTAAATAATGTCAAAGACTCCAGTCACCCAAGTCATAGACTGTTCTCTCTGCTATCGCATGGCTAGCAGTAGCAATGCACCAAGTCTGGAATCAACAGACCATGAACAGCTTCTACCCCCAAGCCATGAGATAACTAACTAGTTAGTCTGGCTAGCTATTTGGTTAACTATTTAACTATCTGCATCAACCCTTTTTGCACTAACTTTTTTTGACTCATCTCATACACTGGTGCTACTTTTATCTATCATCATATCACTTTATTACTAGTTATATGTACATATCTACCTCAATTACCTCGTACCCCTGCATATCGACTCAGTAATTGTACCCCGTATATATAGCCAAGTTATCGTTACTCATTGTGTATTTACTATTACTTTTATTATTACGTGTTTTACTTTTCTATTGTTCTCTATTTTCTTTCTCTCTGCATTGTCGGGAATGGCACGTAAGTATTCATTTCACTGTTAGTCTGCACCTGTTTACGAAGTGACGAATAAAATTGTATTTGATGATTTGATTAGAATGTAGATCCGTCTCTTTACACTACACAAATATCTCTCCTGGACCTAGTTTGTGTTATCAAAGAGGCTCTAAAGCATTCCTGATTGGAGCATTCAACCATTTTGCATTCAGGAAGTTTTTTATTCATTTTTTTAATTTCACCTTTTATTTAACCAGGTAGGCCAGTTGAGAACAAGTTCTCATTTACAACTGCGACCTGGCCAAGATAAAACATAGCTGTCACGGCCGTCGTTGGAAGGAGACCAAGGTGCAGCGTGGTGAGCGTACATTTTATTTTATTTTAGGAAATGTCGCCAACAAAACAAAGAAACGACCATGAAGCTTAACAGGGCTATAATGCCACTAACAAAGTTAACTACCCACAAACACCAAAGGAAAAAAGTCTGCCTAAGTATGATTCCCAATCAGAGACAACGATAGACAGCTGTCCCTGATTGAGAACCATACCAGGCCAAAACATAGAAACACAAACATAGAATTAAAGAACATAGAATGCCCACCCAAATCACACCCTGACCAAACCAAAAAGAGACATAAAAAAGGCTCTAAGGTCAGGGCGTGGCAATAGCAGTGCAACATAAACAACAACACAGAGTTTCACATGGGATAAACAAACGTACAGTCAATAACAAAATAGAAAAATCTATATACAGCGTGTGCAAATGTAGTAAGGCAATAAATAGGTCATAGTGGCAAAATAATTACAATTTAGCAATTAAACACTGGAGTGATAGATGTGCAGATGACAATGTGCAAGTAGAGAAACTGGGGTGCAAAAGAGCAAAAATAAATAACAGTATGGGGATGAGGTAGTTGGGTGGGCTATTTTCAGATGGGCTGTGTACAGGTGCAGTGATCGGTAAGCTGCTCTGACAGCTGATGCTTAAAGTTAGTGAGGGAGATCTAAGTCTCCAGCTTCAGTGATTTTTGCAATTCGTTCCAGTCATTGGCAACAGAGAACTGAAAGGAAAGGCTGCCAATAGGAGTTGGCTTTGGGGATGACCAGTGAAATATACCTGCTGGAGTGCGTGCTACAGGTGGGTGCTGCTATGGTGACCAGTGAGCTGAGATAAGGCATGGCTTTACCTAGCAAAGACTTATAGATGATCTGGAGCCAGTGGGTTTGGCGACGAGTATGAAGCGAGGGCCTACGAGAGCATACAGGTCGCAGTGGTGGGTAGTATATGGGGCTTTGGTGACAAAACGGATGCCACTGTGATAAACTACATCCAATTTGCTGAGTAGAGTGTTGGAGGCTATTTTGTAAATGACATCGCCGAAGTCAAGGATCGGTAGGATAGTCAATTTTACGAGGGTATGTTTGGCAGCATGAGTGAAGGAGGCTTTGTTGCGAAATAGGAAGCCGATTCTAGATTTAATTTTGGATTAGAGACGCTTAATGTTAGTCTGGAAGGAGAGTTTATAGTCTAACCAGACACCTAGGTATTTGTAGTTGTCCACATAAGTCAGAACCGTCCAGAGGAGTGATGCTAGTCGGGCAGGCGGGTGCGGGCAACGATCGATTGAAGAGCATGCATTTAGTTTTACTAGCATTTAAGAGCAGTTGGAGGCCACGGAAGGAGTGTTGTATGGCATTGAAGCTCGTATGGAGGTTTGTTACACAGTCCAAAGAAGGGCCAGAGGTATACAGAATGGTGTCGTCTGCGTAGAGGTGGATCAGAGAATCACCAGCAGCAAGAGCGACATCATTGATACATACAGAGAAAAGAGTCGGCCCGAGAATTGAACCCTGTGGCACCCCCATAGAGACTGCCAGAGGTCCGGACAACAGGCCCTCCGATTTGACACACTGAACTCTATCTGAGAAGTAGTTGGTGAACCAGACGAGGCAGTCATTTGAGAAATCAAGGCTGTTGAGTCTGCCGATAAGAATGCGGTGATTGACAGAGTCGAAAGCCTTGGCCAGGTCAATGAAGACAGCTGCACAGTACTGTCTTTTATCGATGGCAGTTATTATATCGTTTAGTACCTTGAGCGTGGCTGAGGTGCACCCATGACAAGCTCGGAAAACAGATTGCATAGCGGAGAAGGTACGATGGGATTCGATATGGTCGGTGATCTGTTTGTTAGCTTGGCTTTCGAAGACTTTAAAAAGGCAGGGCAGGATAGATATAGGTCTAACAGTTTAGGTCTAGAGTGTCCCCCCGTTTGAAGAGAGGGATGACCACGGCAGCTTTCCAATCTTTAGGGATCTCAGACGATATGAAAGAGAAGTGGGTGATTGTTGTCGCTGTAGCCAGCTGTCAACAAATCTTCTGTGAATGTGGTCTCTTAGTACCACTTTGTCAAAGCTCCCCATCCTTTTACTGTTTCATTTATAATACCTCAGTTGGGATTAAATGTGTTTCAAAACATTTATGAATATGTGGAAACACCTTAAGCAGTTGCCTGCATAACATTCTGCACTCCCCTTTCTCACTCAGTAGACGTCCATACACCCAGTTCTAATATGGTTACATGTCTAAGGATATTTCAATATATCAATTTAGAACCCAATACCGTAGACTGCAGCTTTTACTGCTATTCCAGTGTAATTACATATTTATAAAGGACCTGCAATGTAAAGATTTTATAAGCCTTCATTCACATCCTTTGCAGGTGAGTGTGTCTACACTCATAAGAAGCAGGTACTGTGATATGTGCTGTAGCAGTAATGTATGTGTTTTTGCAGTGTAATCAGTGTAATGTGGGTACAGGGTCTCCTCCCTGGTTCCACACTATGCAGGGGTGTGGATCTGACTGAATATTTACACCCAGTGAGTCAGGCCCCCCTGTGTGTTGGTCTGTGGGTCTGTTTACCAGCCATTATAACCCAGTTTACAGCCCCACCCATCCTCACATAGTATACGACAGAGACATCACTGGGACAAAAGAAGAGCTATACTGAAAATAGGGAGAGAGGGATTTCATGACAAGAGGGGGAAATCAGAGGCTAAGATAAGAGTTACATGGAAAAGAAAGAATGGTTGGGAGAGGGAGTGAAGATTGAAAAGCAGAAACAGAGAGAAAGAGATATTTCAAGAAGGAGCCCTAGAGATGTTTTCTGGAGGACGATCTAAGCTCAGCTCACATCTCTCCCTTTTGTACCCATTCTACTCTCCCCCTCCTCCACTCTTTCACAGAGATCGGTCATCTCTCTCTTCCTCTCTCTTCCTCTCTCTCGCTCTTACTCTCTCTACCTCTATCTCTCTCTCTCTCTTTTTCTCACACACACACAGCCCTGAAAGCATGCCAAACTACCAACGTCTCTATGCTACAGTACCTCTCATATGCCAGTTTCACTCTCCTCCCTCTCTCCACTCTCAACCTTTCTCTTTTCCTGTCCCCTCCACTCCCCCGCCATCCCGGCCTCTCTTTCCTCCCTCCATCCTTGTACACCTCTTCCTCTGCCTTTCTTTCTTCCTCCCACCACTGGGAACTGTGCAGCCCCAACAATGCACAGAGACATACTTCTTGTTAATTTAATCTCCCATCCCTCCTCATCCATCTATTTTTCCTCCTCCATCTCCGTTATTTTGCTCTCTCATGCTTTCACGCTCTCTCTCTGTCTCTCTCTCTTTCTCTGTCTCTCTCTCTCTGTCTCTATCTCTGTTTCTCTCTCTGTCTGTCTCTCTCACACTCACTCACACTCACTCACACTCACTCACACTCACATTCTCTCACACTCACACGTTTCTATTGACTATTATCTGCTCTGTCAAATAGTCACATGATCAGCTGCTGGCTGGCAGAATGAGCAAAAAATTCTATCACTAATGTTGCTAGCTATTCAACATGTGAGTCTGATAGATGTTGAGATGGATTTTATGAAAGAAATGAAGAGAAAGGATTGAAGAAAATTAAGAGTATAATTTTCTTCAATCAATCTCCATTCCAGCCTCACTAATCTCCCATTCAGCTCACCTGTTTGTCTGGCACACGCCTGAGATCAGGATTAGACCACAGCCCTGCCAACCCTACTGTAGTCTATAGCTGAGCTATAATTAACACTGACCTTCTGTCAGCTGCATGGATGGAAACATCTACCTAGGAGAGATTTGGTTGTTGACACACAATAAGAGTATAGTAAGTTGTATGTAATGAGGGCAGCACCAACTCCTTAGACTGAGGATGCCAGTGATAACTGTCTCTGTGTTGTTGCATCGTGTCTTATAGTGTTGAGGGCAGGAGTGATCTCTCTTCTCCACATGCATTGGTCAGTACCCTGGAGAGGGGTGTGTGTTTTTAAAAGGTTACGCAACGTCCATTTGAGCCCCCCTCCCAGCCCACTTTACAGTCAGTTACAGAGGAGCCTCCCAGCTCAACATGCGATTCAGCACACGCAAACACTTAGGGTAAGGGAAGCAAGTTGAAGGGAATTTTCTTTAATCTACTTAATGAATCATAAAATCATCTGTTTTTGTGCCCTCTACCCTCACCGTTGGACCTGGTCCTCAGTGAATGTTATTTTTGTGACTGTGGAGGGGGGAGAGAGGGGACTTCTGCTGCCACCACCACCACCCCCAGTCCTGCACCTGTTCCCTGCATTCCCCCTCCTCTCTCGCCATGTCTCCTGTCATGTCTGGGCGGTTCAGTGTAGTGTGTGTGATGGCAGTAGAGTGGAAGGCTGTTAGGGGCTCTTAATGGACAGCGTGTGTTTGACGTGGGTCCTTGTGCCCAGCTCTCCATCTGAACCCGCACACCCCACCCAGCAAAACACAAAACTGCTCTTTCAGAGCACACTGCTTTAGCAGAACCAAGAGACATGGCTGTTCCTCCTGAGAAAAACATATTGTATGTTGAGACAAAACTATGTACAAATATTTCAGCTGACCCTGTGTTAGAGTATGGTGGTCAGTGGTAGTGAGCATCACGCTACACAGTCTTGTCCACTCAGCATGGGAGTCCATCTGCAAAGTTGTCCTCTCAGTGGGGGATGAAGTCTGTCAGCAGAGCTTGGAGTGATGGAGTAAGGTTAGACCGTGTACTGTAAGACGGAGGGAGAGAATGCATCATACATGGAGGCAGAGAAAAGCACTTTGAAAAGCAAACTGCATCTCTACAGATGCAGGATCTTAATTTCCTCATTCTTTTGATGCTGAGAATTTTTCTGCCCTGCAGGAAATGCAAACTTGCGAAGTGTATTTGAGTATTAAAAAGGCTTCTAAAGTTTGTCATTTCCACTTAAAAATGTCAGAATTGATTTTCTGTATCAACCCCTACAAAAAGGATTCAAATGTTCTGTTGCTGCAGGATTATTTTCCTGCTGCAGCAAACTGGCTCAAATTAAGATCCTACAAAATCCCCCATAACATTCATAAAACATCATATAACATACATGACATAGGTTGTTTACAGGCCTGCTTACACATGAATGGCAGGCACAGAGGTCAGGAATAGTATATTATGTACTCTTTAGGGAGATACCCTGAGTGTACAAAACATTAGGAACACCTGCTCTTTCCATGACATACCGTAGACAGACCAGGTGAAAGCTATGATCCCTTATCGATGCCACTTGTTAAACCCACTTTAAATCAGTGTAGATGAAGGGGAGGAGACAGGCTAAAGAAGGATTTTCAAGCCTTGAGACATGGATTGTGTATGTGTGCCATTCAGAGGGTGAATGGGCAAGACAAACTATTTAAGTGCCTTTGAACTGGGTATGGTAGTAGGTGCCAGGCGCACTGGTTTGAGTGTGTCAAGAGCTGCAGTGCTGCTGGGTTTTTCACCGTTTCTTGTGTGTACCAGAATGGTCTACCACCCAAATAACATCCAGCCAACTTGACACATCTATGGGAAGCACAACTTGGTGTCAAAATGGGCCAGTATCCCTGTGGAACCCTTTCGACACCTTGTAGAGTCCATGGCCCAACGAATCAAGGCTTGCTGAGGGCAAAAGGAGGTGCGACTCAGTATTCGTAAGGTGTTACTAATGTGTTTTACATTCAGTGTCAACAGCGTGCTCTTACCAGCCCAGTCTTGATCTGAGATCTGAGTTCTTGTATCAGTATTATAGGGAACATGGATTACAACCCTATTTTTAATGAAAAGGACAAAAGAAAAGATTTAGGATTACACCCAAGGATTAGGATTAGGATGTGGAGTTAGGATAATGATAAATGTTTTATCTGGAAGCTTGGGGTGAGAGTGATGGAGTATTCCCTGAGTTTAGTGGCGTAGTCTAAATGGTGTCTTCAAGAACTTTATGTCTTTCTGGTCTGTCCTGAACACAGATGTACAGCTCTGAAATATTTACCAGAGTTAAAGCATTCTATGTTAGAGAACAGCTGGGAAAATACGAGTGGAGGAGACGTGGAGAACAGTAAACCCTGAGGGGAGACTGAGGGGAGAAAGAGTGTTTTAGGAGGTGAATCAGGGGGCTGAGAGAGGGGAAAGTAAAGGTTAAGATTTGAGGCAGATGAAGAAAGACAGGACATAAAATGGGACATGTTGAAAGGAAAATATATACACACAATATGAAATTCCTAACTTCATACTTAAGCAAGGAGGTGGAACAGTATTTTCAGAAAAAGGCTAAATTACTTCCTGTCTGTGTCATTTTGAATAAAGGCTGGATGTAACGGCGTTCCTCCTCCTCTTCATACGAAGAGGAGGAGTAGTGATTCGACCAACGTGCAGCGGGTTGTGAATACATAATGATTTATTAGACAAACGACGAAACACGAAAACAAACACTTGGAAAGATTTACAAAATAACAAAACAACGTAGACTGACCTGAACTTAAGAACTTACATGTAACACGAAGAACGCAAGAACAGGGAAAAACAGACTACACAAAAACCGAACGAACAAACATACCGAAACAGTCCTGTGTGGCGCAACATACACAGACACGGAAGACAACCACCCACAACAAACAATGTGAAACAACCTACCTTAATATGACTCTCAATTAGAGGAAACGCCAAACACCTGCCTCTAATTGAGAGCCATACCAGGCAACCCATTAACCCAACATAGAAAACACATAACATAGACTACCCACCCAAATTCACGCCCTGACCAATTAAACACATACCAAAACAACAGCAAACAGGTCAGGAACGTGACACTGGATGTGTATGACATGCCAGCCTTTGTTGCAAAGGGGAACGGCAGGGTAACTGTGTTCAGCAGTGTGGGTGTCACGACTGCTACTCAAACTGTGGTCATTGAAGGTAATGACAATTATGTGTTTGGGTGCTAACAATGCAAGACCCCAAGCAAGAAAATAATCTCTCTGCAAGGGAGGCAGGTCATTTTGAAATGATTACACCACAAACAACACATAACAGAGCAAGAACAACACTAAAGTGGGACTAGCTAGCACAATACCTCCCTGCAAAACACCTGATCAGGAGAACATAGTTGTATAACTGTATAACCACAGTCAGGATACCTGAGCGAATGTCCACTTGCTTAGGCTCGGAAACAGAATAGTTCCAAATGTAGATCTGTTAAACTATTCAGTCTTATGAAACATGCTTAATAACTTAAATTACCTTGAAGAAAATGAAGAGGACAAACTGTTTTAACATTCATCATCACATTAGATAGTCCCTGGCCACGACCCAGAAGTGTGTGACTAAGAATAAAGGAAGAGCTTTCTAGTTGGGCGCAGCGCTCTGCGGGTGGTCCTCAGTTAGGTCCATGTCAATTAACACGTAATGATCTTAGAATAGAGGAGAAGAGGTGCCTGTCACTCTGCATCTTCCTCCAGGAACCATCATTTCCTGAAAAAAAAAAAAAACACCATCCCAACTGAACAGGCTGAAATTCCATGATTTTATTTTTCAACAGCTCTTACACAGTAAGTGCATTATCATTTTCACAATTTCAGAGTGTTATTTTGACCTCATAGAGTGTAATTTATTTTTTATTTTTTAACTATTCTGCCCCTTTTAAAGGATTTTTTTCATACTGGCTGATGGCCCACATTGTAAACAGTACTACCATGTTTCCCATTGTGACCATCCAATCACAGGTTGCGAATTATGACTGACCAGGGATTGGTTGACATGAGTTCTGACAGCAGCACAGCTGGACCAGTCAGATACAAGCAGATTTGTGTGTGTGTGTGTGTGTGTGTGTGTGTGTGTGTGTGTGTGTGTGTGTGTGTGTGTGTGTGTGTGTGTGTGTGTGTGTGTGTGTGTGTGTGTGTGTGTGTGTGTGTGTGTGTGTGTGTGTGTGTGTGTGTGTGCGTGTGTGTGTGTGTGTGTGTGTGTGTGAGAGAGAGTGAGAGATACTGTAGACAGTGATTGAGTGTGAGAGAGGGAGAGAGAGATACTGTAGACAGTGATTGAGTGTGAGAGAGGGAGAGAGAGATACTGTAAACAGTGATTGAGTGTGAGAGAGGGAGGAAGAGATACTGTAGACAGTGATTGAGTGTGAGAGAGGGAGGAAGAGAGAGACAGAGAGAGAGCAGCAGAGGGAGGTTGAGGAGGTGCCAGGGTGTAAATAATGTGTCTGAACATCACCGGTCCAACAAGTCAGATGAAAGTGAGACTGGCACAAAAAACAACAAACCCACAACTGGATTTGGACAAGAGGGCACCTGAATGGGCATAATGTCCTCACTACTGTTACTGTGTCTTATTGATCTACTGTATGTACTGCTACTGACACAATACCATACATTTTCTCATATGTCTTTAAAATGTATTACTGTGAGATGGACAGTTCTCAGAATGAAATGATTAAAATCCAACCCAGATCCCTCCCAGATCATATGTAAAATAATGGTACGGGAAAATGATATGACTCACTCCTACTTCAAAATATCTCTGTTTCTCTCCAGGCTGTTGGGGATAAAGATACACAATGAGAGAATAACATTGGCTTGGGATGTGATAAATCAGGGGCTGTGGGTATCATTGTTGATAAGATAATGTTGTACGTGGAATAGGCTAGGTAGGTAATAGGTAAAGTCCCCCCTTATCTCAGCTCGCTGGTCACCATAGCAACGCCCACCCGTAGCACGCGCTCCAGCAGGTATATCTCTCTGGTCACCCCCAAAACCAATTCTTCCTTTGGCCGCCTCTCCTTCCAGTTCTCTGCTGCCAATGACTGGAACGAACTACAAAAATCTCTGAAACTGGAAACACTTATCTCCCTCACTAGCTTTAAGCACCAGCTGTCAGAGCAGCTCATAGATTACTGCACCTGTACATAGCCCATCTATAATTTAGCCCAAACAACTACCTCTTTACCTACTGTATTTATTTATTTTGCTCCTTTGCACCCCATTATTTCTATCTCTACTTTGCACCTTCTTCCACTGCAAACCAACCATTCCAGTGTTATTTTTTACTTGCTATATTGTATTTACTTCGCCACCATGGCCTTTTTATATTTATATTTATTTATATATATATTTTGTTTACCTTCACCTCCCTTATCTCACCTCACTTGCTCATATTGTATATAGACTTATTTTTCACTGTATTATTGACTGTATGTTTGTTTTACTCCATGTGTAACTATGTGTTGTTGTATGTGTCGAACTGCTTTGCTTTATCTTGGCCAGGTCGCAATTGTAAATGAGAACGTGTTCTCAATTTGCCTACCTGGTTAAATAAAGGTGAAATAAATAAATAAATAAATAAAGGCTACACTATTGCAGATGTGTTACTTAAACATAAACCTACTCCGCATACTAATTGTTAGGATAGAAAATACAGTTAATAAACAGTATAATTTAATATAACACCAATTATAAAGTATATGAGGTTATGTTTAGCTCTTATGTATCTTTCAGTGATGCTCCTGGTCTTCATTACTCTTACAATGTTCTCCCTTGAATCATTCTGAATGAGGACAAGATCACGCTAACCTAAATATACTATACCTCCACACTTTATGCAATCATAAATCATGCTGAGAGGAAATGAAATTACACAATATTGTGAACTCATCTCTACCGTTATATTCTTCACCATGACAACGGCACACGGCATAACATGTCTCTCTCTCAAGGGAGGGTAGAGAGAGTGAAGACGATTCTGAACAAATCAAAAAATATATAAATATCTGAGTACCCTGGTCTGGTGTGTGTGTGTGTGTGTGTGTGTGTGTGTGTGTGTGTGTGTGTGTGTGTGTGTGTGTGTGTGTGTGTGTGTGTTGCAGATGTCTGCAGTGTCTATGGTCAGAGGACAATGGAGCACAGATAATATCCTAAGGGAGTGTGAAGCTGAAACATGTCCCCTCACCCAGCACCATGTTCCTAGCTAAGTGGAAGGAAAGGGGCTATTACTATCCCTTCACTTCCATGATAAACCAGGCCATACAGCTAGGATTTGTTTTGTGTATATGAGTTAAAAAGTCAGATGCAGCTCCATTCCACCATACTACTGTACAGTGTACATTCCATGAGATACGAAAAGTAATGGAAAAGTATATTTTGGTCTATTCAAGATGGGGGAAAATATTACATGTAGACACCGTTTTCATATATTTTTTTTTAACTGTAGGACGACTTGCAATTGAGTTGATATCTCAGTAGTGTATTATTATCTCTGATATCCATGGATCTGCCTATATAAGAAAAACCCTGGAATCAGACATGTCACAGGGGATGTCAGCTCATATAACTGGTTGGGAGGATGGTTATGATCACATTCACACTACTCTTCACACACAGCATCCAAAAATACACTCACTGCTCCTCCGTAGTAGACTCAGGCGCGCCGGCATCGATACCAATGCAAGCAGTTCCCTCTCCCTCTATCTCACACTCTTGTGACCCTCCTCACTCCCAGTCTCTCTTTCGCTCTCTGATATTCTTTGTTTTCTCTCTTCATGTTGCAGTAGAATTCTATTTTTCCTGTCTTTATTCCATCTTCCTCCTCTCCCCTGTAGATGCTCCCTTCTCTCGCTCTCTCTTCCTCCAGCTTTCTCTCTCTCTCTCTCTCGCACTCCTCTCTGTCTCCCGCTGCCCTGGTCAGGCTTACAGTAGGTGCTCTCTCCCTCTATTGATCTCTTCACCGGACCTCTCTCTCGCTCCCATCACTCCTATGCCTCTCTCCGTGGATGAGGGGAACCGGGACTTGACTCTCCCTCCTTCCTCTCCTCCGCCACCTCCTCCTCCTCTTCTTGCCTAACGCGGGGATCATGTTCTATTTCCAGCTGGTGATCATGGCAGGGACGGTTCTCCTGGCGTACTACTTTGAGTACACAGACACGTTCCCCGTGCACATCCAGGGCTTCTTCTGCTACGACAAGACGTTTTCCAAGCCCTACCCCGGCCCGGATGAAACCAGCAAGATACCCCCACTGCTGGTCTACTCACTGGTTACAGGCATCCCCTGCTTCACGGTAAGACCATGTGGTTAATCCTGTGTGTGTGTGTGTGGGGGGGGGGCTCTGGTTCTGTATATTACCATTCATAATTTGTCTGAATTTTGGATCCTGTCTGTCATTTGGTGAGTCAAGGCATCTCCAATGCGTCTCTGCTTTGTGACAGACATGATGAACAGATTGGTGAGCCACGTGGAGCCCCCTCCGTCCATTTCAGAGCCTGTCACAGAAAGGTGTGTGTGTGTGTGTGTGTGTGTGTGGTCAGCCCGGGAGGAGAGCTCAGGCTTGTGGAGAAAGCTGTGTATGGACAGACATAAATAGAGATTGAGTGAAGGTAGTCACACCACGTAAAGATGTAATGGAAACAAACAGAGTCGGAGAAACGATTGGCGAGAGAGTGAGAAAACAGAACATGGGAACAGCAACGTTTTAGAGGCTGTGAGGGTGATAAGGTCAGTGGGTTTTATTTGAAATAGACAGAAAGGCCAATTGAATGAAGATGAGAGACAATAAAGAGAGACAAAGAACCACAGAGATGGTGGATAGAAAAGAGATGGTAATGTGGATGGAAAGGTACCAATGTTGTGGAGCTGTCAGTGTGAGAGATTCAGTGGGCGTAAAACATGGAGCACCTGGCACTGAACAACAAAGGCCAAACCTGCTTCCTTGTTTCAGACAAACAAACAATTTTCCTTAGCTGAAAACCACCTCAGTCTACACAATAAAAGAGCACAACAGCTTTAAAGTGCATTAACCAAGATTTGACCTGGGTCAAGCCTCATTTCACTGCATCAGAGCACAGCCAAAACCTGACCTAACCTTAACTGACAGGGGCCAAACACGTAACCAGTGGGCAGGCATATTCATGACACCTCCTGCCTATAGTACCTCTGTCATTTTGTTGTTGACTCTAGTCTAGAGGCATTTGATCCCTTTTCCCAAAAGCTACAGTACAGTGCACCAGTCAGTCCTTTACCTTTGCTTGTTGGCCAGTGTATTTGGGTCAGTGCCAGTCCTCCAGGGCTAGTAGTTGGCACTATCCTCCTCACTCATCTTCCCAGGGGTCCACTCTTTCCTAATTAAAGTAGTCAGTCATCCTTTGACGTCTCAGCTCTTCATTAGCTGCCATTCCCCTGCTTAGAGGCCAACAGTATCCACACAAACCAAAGAGGGAACTTTGTTTGGCCACTTTCACGCCTTGTCTGTGATTTTCAGTTGGTGCTTGTTGATAATTGACACTTCTCAGAATGCTGCATTAAGTATGAAGTACTACTGTATGATGGCCCTGTGACACCATGCTGGAACTTTGTCCCGAGTGTCTGTGGTGGTCACCAGTCCAGTGGTTAGACCTAGTATTTGTAGAAATGACATTGTGATGATGTAGTGTCAGTATCCAGTGGGCTCTACTAGAAAGGTGTTGTGAGTGATCTAGAAAAAAGAGTTAAAAAATAATTGTGAGGGTGGATGATGAATGGGCAGCAGTTGATATCACGCTGAGGTAACGACAGGATCCTCTACACCAGTATTATCACGCTGAGGTAACGACAGGATCCTCTACACCAGGGTTATCATGCTGAGGTCATTTTATTTGATTTAACTAGGCAAGTCAGTTAAGAACAAATTCTTATTTTACAATGACAGCCTATCCTGGCCAAACCTTCCCATAACCCGGACGACACCGGGCCAATTGCGCGCCGCCCTATGGGATTCCCGATGACGGCCAGTTGTGATACAGCCCGGGATCGAACCAGGGTCTGTAGTGACACCTCTAGCACTGAGGTGCAGTGCCTTAGACCACTGCGCCACTCAAGATGACAGTATCCTCTACAGCAGTGTTTTACAACTCCAACAGTACACCCTTTTGCTGTAGCCCTTGGACAAACACATCTCATTCAATTAATCTAGGGCTTGATGATTAGTTGACAAGTTGAATCAGGTATGCTTGTCCAGGGTTACAATATAAATGTGTACTGTTGGGGGTACCAGAGGACCAGGGTTGGGAAACTCTGCTTTACACAGAAGCAGTGCTGAAACCCTGCAGGGAGCCAGACCCCATGGAGTTTACATTCAGCTGGAGTGATGTCATTCTGATGCTGGCTTTTGATTCAATGTTATCTCAAAAACACTGCTTGTGTGTGTGTGTGTGTGTGTGTGTGTGTGTGTGTGTGTGTGTGTGTGTATGTGTATGTGTATGTGTGTGTGTGTGTGTGTGTGTGTGTGTGTGTGTGTGTGTGTGTGTGTGTGTGTGTGTGTGTGTGTGTGTGTGTGTGTGCACGTCAACTGAATTATTCCAGAAAAACAAGTGAACTTTAAAAAGACAGCTGCATTTATTTATATATTAATGCATTCCATCCAGTAGGATACTGTGGGCTTTTACCCCAAGGCTGTTGCTGCATTTGCAGTTACTGTGGCCCCTGCTCCACACGCAGATCATCACACACATGCAAGCAAGCGCATGCACACACACTTGAGTTTGGTTCATTTGTAGGGCATCTTAGAAGTAGGTCTGAGGCTTAATTATATTTTACATTTCAGTCATTTAGCAACTTACAGTTAGTGCATTCATCGATAGATAGGTGGGACAATCACATATCTCAGGCATAAAAATAAACACTTTCCTCCATAACGTAGCTATCAGTAGAGTCAGAGCTAGAAAGGCGGGGTCAAGTGCTGGTTACGTTTTCTTTTAAATGTATTTTTTTTTTTAATTGGGGGGGGGGGGGTCGAGGTGAGGAGGATGATTATTTTAGATAATGTTTGAAGAGGTAGGGTTTCGAATGTTTTTGATAGATGGGCAGGGACTCTGCTGTCCTAGCTTCATGGGGAAGCTGGTTCCACCATTGGGGTGCCAGAACAGAGAAGAGCTTGGACTGGGCTGAGTGGGAGCTGCCTCCCGTAGGGGTGGGAGGGCCAAGAAACCTGAGGTGGCAGAAGTGCTTGTGTTGGGGTGTTTGAGCATAGCCTGAAGGTAGGGAGGGGCAGTTCCTCGTGCTAGACCGTAGGTAAGCACCATGGTCTTGTAGGGGATGCGAGCTTCGACTGGAAGCCAGTGGCGTGTGCGGACGAGCGGGCTGACCTGAGAGAACATGTCTTATAGTAGATTCTATCTGACAGTTGATGAGTGTGTGTCTACATTGTCATGCAGAGATGTAGTGAGATATGACGCATCATCCCCAAGAGTCCTTTATTAATTCCCCCCATCAAGATCTCTGCCTATATAACCCTGTGGATCCTCTGCTTAACCTGCCCTCTCACTTCAGTCTTAAATGGACTACCATTTGGCCTATCAAACCTGCTTACCAGAGAATACTTTTCCGGCATTTAGTGTATTGTAGGCCTATGAGAGAAATACTGCATCTGGGGTGAATCCCAATACTCTACGATCTGGTTAGTGCCCATTATGTGTCTCATTGAGGAGAGGCTGAATCTAACAGGAACCTGAGGAATTCACACTAGCAGTCCTTGGTTTTGCTAGCAAATAGGCTCATCTGCCCATCCAGTCATCCATCTGCCCTCATCTGCCCATCCAGTCACTTCATATCAGGAAAGGGTAATGGGGATGACAGGTAGCCCTATGTCACGTTCCTGACCTGTTTTCTCTTGTTTTGTATGTGTTTATTGGTCAGGGCGTGAGTTTTGGGTGGGCAGTCTATGTTTTCTATTTCTATGTTGGGTTTTTGTGTTCGGCCTGGTATGATTCTCAATCAGAGACAGGTGTGTATCGTTTGTCTCTGATTGAGAGTCATACTAAGGCAGCCAGGGTTTCACTGGTGTTTTGTGGGTGTTTGTTCCTGTGTCAGCGTTTGGACCACACAGGACTGTTGCAGGTTAGTCACGTTTGTTGTTTTGTTAATTTGTAGTGTTTGTTGGTTTGCCATTAAAACATGAATACCTACTACTCCGCATCTTGGTCCGATCCATGCTCCTCCTCGTCTGAGGAGGAGACCGACAACCTTTACACCCTAATGGAGGAGAAACATGAGTTTTGGGACTCCTCGGTCTGTTTAAAATAGACTAGAGCAGGGATCGTCAACTAGATTCAGCCATGGGCAATTTTTTTTTTTTTTGAGTGGACGGTCGTGGGATCGGGACATAATAACAAATAATTTGTAGACTGCAAATTAACTGCAAGAAGCACAAACAGAATTAATATTTGACTAAAACATCATTTCAAACCTTACTTACATTTGTATATGATCATGTGCCTCTCTGTTATGCTTGGGAATACAGGGAAGAGATTTCTGAAATTAAAATCACTTGGAGCAGATTTCCTAGTGTTTGTACAGTATTATATGTCCAACAACAAATTAAAAACAATACAAATGTAATTTTAAATAACATACTTTTTTTCGCACAGGCTTGCTAGTTGGGGAAACCTGGATAAGAGTTACCAGTTACCATTACCATGTCATTTCTTATCTATACCTTTACTTTAGTGACATCAAAGTAATAAGTGATCATGTAAGTAAGATGTCATCTAAGATGAGGGTCTCTTAACAGTTAGCCTTTAGAAATGGGGTTAGATGCTAGCTCTATGGGTGAGCTCTAGAACTGCTTGTTCAGTACAGTTCCATCAGGCCAAGTCGAAGTGAGATCTCATGCACATAATCCAACTGGCAGACAGAAACGTTTTAGGTGTCTCATACCCTGTCAGCTGACTTTGCTCTCCTCACCACTCCTCACCCGCCATGTCTCGCCTCCCAATTAACACCTTTCGTCTCGGAGCTGACGGGAGTCTTTGCTCGTAAGCGAGCATTCTAATTACCACGCAGAGGATGGCAATTTAACCCAGAGAAGATGTTCTCTCTCCTGCGTCTCGCTGGACACTTGGTCAGGGAGGTGACCAAGAACCTGATGGTCAATCTGACAGAGCTCTAGAATCCCTTTGTGGAGATGGGAGAACCTTCCAGAAGGACAACCATCTCTGCAGCACTCCACCAATTAGGCCTTTATTAAGGTAGAGTGGCCAGACGGAAGCCACTCCTCAGTAAAATACACATGACAGCCCGCTTGTTTGCCAACAGGCACTTAAAGACTCTCAGGACATGAGGAACAAGAATCTTTGGCCTAAATGCCAAGCGTCACGTCTGGAGGAAACCTAGCACCATCCATACGGTGAAGCATGGTGGTTACAGCATCATGCTGTGGGGATGTTTTTCAACGGCAGGAACTGGGAGACTAGTCAGGATCGAGGCAAAGATGAACAGAGTAAAGTACAGAGAGATCCTTGATGAAAACCTGTTCCAGAGCACTCAGGACCTCAGACTGGGGATGAAGGTTCACCTTCCAACAGGATAAAGATCCTAAGCACACAGCCAAGACAACACAGGAGTGGCTTCGGGACAAGTCTCTGAATGTCCTTGAGTGGCCCAGCTAGAGCCCGGACTTGAACCCGATCGAACATCTCTGGAGAGTCCTGAAAATAGCTGTGAAGCAACTCTCCCCATCCAACCTGACAGAGCTTGAGAGGATCTGCAGAGAAGAATGGGAGAAACTCCCCACATACAGGTGTGCTAAGCTTGTAGAGTCACACCATAGAAGACTCGATGCTGTAATCACTGCCAAAGGTGTTTCAACAAAGTACTGAGTAAAAGGTCTTACAGTTTTTTCCAACTTCTTACACACAAAATATTTTCATGTCACACGTTTTTTGAAACCTCTCACTCAAAGTGCAAAACTACACACCAAATATCCAAAACCATAAGCTATTTCTCAGCCTTTGACTCAGTTGTCAATTGCATAAAACACTTTTTTCAAAACACTACACACAATTCTCTACCTAAAACACAGAAATCTAACAGGAAGTGACTTGCTTTCCTTTTCCAAACACAACCAATCAAAATGCTACACTTATTCACCAGGTCACACACACACACACTCCTCACATGTGCAAACACTAATAGCTTAACTGATCACTAACCAATCACTGCTTTACTGTAGTATAGGCCTATAAATAGGTCAAAGGTCAGATTACCTGTTTTGAACAATGGATGCCAACAATGGACAGAGAGCAAGAGGAGTAGGAGGGAGAGGAAGAGGACGAGGGCAAAGAAGAGAAGGAAGGAGAGCCATCTCTGATGAGATTAGGGCAACACTTGTTGATCATGTGATCCACCACGGTTTGACCATGAGAGAGGCTGGACTAAGGACTAAGAGTCCAGCCCAACTTGAGTCGATTTACAGTGGCGTCCATAATTCGAACCGTCAGAAATGAGAACAGGTATGTAACTATCTAATGACTATTTTAGCATTACAGTAATGTACTGTAAAATACGTATGACTGCATAGTATTGCATAAACATTTGTAACTCTAAGCCATCCATTTACTGCACGGCATTGAATGAATGAGGTTGGTTATCATGCTGTACTACCTTTTTTTGTACATCTGTTTACAGTTCCTGTGCTGAACACATACTGTGTTTGAATTCTGTACAGAGTGGAAAGGCAAAGACATCATGGAGGACGATGACGCTTGTTTACAGATGTACAAGAGACTGCAATTATAAATATGGTTTTGGCCAACAATGCAATTAGGATTCGAGAGATAAGAGAGCATATCTTGAATAATGACACCATATGTAACAACATCAATGCTGTAAGCCTGTCGACTATACAACACATCCTCCAACGGCACCGAGTGACGATGAAACAACTTTACAAGGTGCCATTTGAGAGAAACTCTGACAGTCAAGAATATGCGACATGACTTTGTAGAGGTATGTATGCAACCCTACTTCCAGTACTTCAGACATACCATATTTACTCATCTGTATATCCTTTTGTCTGTTACAGAGAGCATTGGAGCTGGATGCCCATGTAATTCGCCATGAATTTATGTGGATGAGGTTGGCTTCAACCTCACCAAAACCAGGCGCCGCGGAAGAAATGTAATAGGATAGAGGGCAATTACCAATGTCCCTGGACAACGTGGGGGTAATATGCTGTGCTGCCATCACTCCAAATGGGGTCCCCCATCACAATGCCACACTGAGGCCGTACAACACCGGCCATATGCTCACTTTTCTGGATGCAATTTACACAATGCTTGTCCCTAATCCAGATCAGGAGCCTGCTAGATTTGTGGTTTTATGGGACAGTGTTAGTTTTCACCGGGCTGTTCTGGTCCAAAACTGGTTTGCCACCCATCCACAATTTGTAGTTTTGTACCTACCCCCATATTCACCTTTTCTAAATCCCATAGAGGAATTCTTCTCAGCCTGGCGCTGGAAAGTGTATGATCGCCAACCCTATGCCCGCATGCCGCTTCTCCAGGCAATGGAGGACGCATGTGGGGACATAGAGGTTGCCTCTGTCCAAGGTTGGATACGCCATGCTAGGAGATACGTTTTCTCTTGCCAAACATCGAGGGAAGTATCTTGTGATGTGGACGAAGTATTGGGGCCAGACCCAGGCTGGAGAAGAGATGAAGCGTGGCTTAGCACTGGTGACTCCCCCCCCCCCCCCCCCCCCCCCCCCCCCCCCCCAGGACCCCACACACACAATTGTGTTCTTTACTGTTGTCAAGCCCTGGCCTTAGTTATCTTTGTTTTCTTTATTATTTTAGTTCGGTCAGGGTGTGACATGGGGAATGTATGTGTTGTTTTTGTAGTGTCTAGGGGTGTTGTATGTGTATGGGGCAGTGTCTAGTGTAGTTATCTAGGTAAGTCTATGGTTGCCTGAAGGGTTCTCAATCAGATACAGCTGTCATTCATTGTCTCTGATTGGGAGCCATATTTAAGGCAGCCATAGGCATTAGGTTAATGTGGGTAATTGTCTATGTTGTACGTTTGTAGCTTGTGTGTGCACTTACGTCTATAGCTTCACGATCGTTTGTTGTTTTGTTTTTGTAAAAGTGTTCGTTTCGTCATCTTTAATAAAAGAAGATGTCTTCATATCCCGCTGCGCCTTGGTCTGCTTATTATGACGATCGTGACAACTGTATTCTAAAGAATATACTTTTGGTTTACATATGTTTATGGTTTTGTTGTATGCTACTGTATACAACAGTAATGTTTGGCCTAATAAATATTTTCTGTTTCTACATTGCATTGGTGTTTACAGTGTACTTGTTACACCTCTCAGCAGATTACTTTCACTGTAGAACATTGTATTGAAATGTAGATATAAGCCTATGAAAGACCAAAGAGCTTTAGATTTAGAACAGTGTTTACATGGTATATCCAAAAATGTAATATTATGAAAGCAGTGTTTGCCATTTGATGCAAATGTGTGTGCGTTTTTGGAATTGTGTGTAGAGTTTTGAAAAATGGAGACAGTTTTGAAAACGTGTGTAAGTAGTTGTAAAAATCTTAATCATACATTAACAGAAATGTCTAAACCTGCTTTTGCTTTGGAATAATGGGGCAATTTGATCCATTTTAAAATAAAGCTGGTATGTAACAAAATGTGGAAAAGTGAAGGGGTCAGAAAACGTTCCGAAGGCACTGTATATGCATTTTACAGACAGTATATTTTACAATAGTTGTCTTTTGTTTGTTTTTAGTCCCATCCTTCAGCTATCCCTCCATCTATCTCTGAACACCATACAGAACTGTTTTCAGAGATAGATGGAGGGATAGCGAAAGGATGGGACTAAAAACAAACTATTTGCCACATATTTTTCCACTGGCTGTTTCACAAAAGTTCTGAACCTTTCTAATCTCATAGTTTCTACAGATAGTAAATTAAAGATACACATTTTTGCTGAGAGAATTACTATATTGATCGATTGACTATGACTTTTAAATCACCCAGCAGCACTATTTGCAGAGTTGGCTCCAGGTAAATATTGCAATTCATCAGCCATTTCTGAACCTGCAACCAAAAACACGCTACAAATGGACAGTACCAAAACAATTTATCTAATAATTCTGTCTCTTCGCAGCAAAATTTGCAGAGCTACGTAATATGGTATATTTATCATAATTTGGTTTTAATCCAGAGAGGTTAGAAAAATTATCTATATCAGTGATCGCCAACCGGTCGATCTTCAAGACATTCCTAGTCGATCACCAAATATTTCTGTAGAAAAGCCAACGAAAGATGAAGGCTTGCGCTCCTTTAAAAAAAAATGTGATGAGCTGTTGCCGGTAGGTGCACTTGATTCAAAAGTCCTGCGCAACAGGTAAGCAAAATGTTCCCGTGAGACAAACTCCGCCTACCTGGCGAATCTGTGACTAAATCGAGTGCATCTACTGCGCTGCCCAATCGGATAGTTCAAATCACCGTGGTTACAGAGCTTCCATGACCCTGGCCACAGCCAAGTTTAAAGGCTACTAACCTACGTAAGATTTAATAACATTTAAAACCATGAACATAAAGATACTGTCAACGAATACAGCAAAGATCTGCAGTTTTTATGAGTGAGTTCATGTTTAAGTTTATATTCAACACTATTACAAAACGTGCTTCTCCGTACTTCCGCTCGGGCTGCGGCTGCAATGAATGAGTAGCCAATTATCGATAGCCCTGCATTTTATTATTAGCAGCTCGTCGTGTTGATTTTAATATGAAGTAATATTTAACTTTCTCTGGTCATAGGAACAAAATGAATTTGTGCATGAGGCAGATGCGGTGCGACTCGAGTTTCGCCATTTGGTGGAAGACGGTGTCCCCTCTCTCTGGTCAGTCTCACCGGAGGAAAGGAAGGATCGTTTTGAACGGTCATCCAACTCGGAATTCCAAGTCGGAAACTCGGCATCTTTCAAGAGCTCCGACTTTTCGACCTGAAGACCACTGACGTGGTGATTTGACCTCGTTGACCATCAGATGCAGGTACCATCAGTCCAGTAAAATAAAAAAGCTAATTATTTCAATTCATGCTCTACAGTGCCTCACAAGTGCTAAACCAACTGATCTATTTTGTTTTCAAAGCTCGAGTTCGAAATATAATATGGTCTGATTAACAATATTGGCAGGCCAATCATATAGCCAATATGCTGTGATAATGTGTTAGGCCTACTGCCCAAACCTCATTCCTACAACTGTTTGTGTGAGGTTAATGTAAAAAAAATATATATAATCTGAGCAGTAGATCTCAGCTTGCTTTTTGACTGCGAAAGTGATCTTGACTCAGAAAAGGCTGGTGACCACTGATCTACATCATCTATGAGGCTGTGGAGGGATCCAAATAGTGGATTTAAAAGAACATGAATCCTCAGCGTACAATACTTACTGACTTTATTGTCCCCATGGGGAAATTTTGTTGCAATGTCATGTACACGTTTAAAGTGGCGTTTAAATACAAAACAAAATTGACAATACATCTTTCATAACCGTTACACACAAATATATATATTTTTTTTAAAGATTAGCCTGCTGGCCTTACTGAGTTAATAGGAACATTAGCCCAAGCTATTTAGGAGGGATATCACACCTGGCACAAATTATTGTCTAGTTCTGTTTTTCCTGCTGAGGGGTGCCCTATACCTGCGCCCAGAGGGGGGTAGTTCAAAGTCCGGGTATAGGGGGTGGCTTTTTAATCCCTGGATTTCTAGCTCCTTGATATTATTGTTGGATCCGATTTTAATAGATAACATTTCGATGGCCATAATAAATAGATATGCCAATAGTGTACAACCTTGTTTTACTCTTGACAGTTTACTTTCTGAAAAGTAGCCATTATTTACTATTTTACACCGAGACTTACTATACATAACTTGAACCCATTGTATAAGAGATTTTACAAAATGTAAATATTCCAGGCATTTATATATAAATTCCAGTCGTACTTTATCAAAATACTTTTCAAAGTCAGCTATGAATACCAGGCCTGGTTTCCCAGATTTTTCATGGTGTTCTATTGTTTCCAGTACTTGTCTTATATTATCTCCAATGTATGGTCCATGTAAAAAAACTGTCTGATTAGGATGAATAATATCCAACAACAACTTCAGAATTCTTAAAAAAAAAATGTTTTTTACTCCTTTTTTTCTCCCCAATTTCGTGGTATCCAATTGGTAGTAGTTACAGTCTTGTCTCTTCGCTGAAACTCCCGTACGGGCTCGGAAGGTCGAGAGCCATGTGTCCTCCGAAACACAACCCAACCAAGCCGCACTGCTTCTTGACACAATGCACATCCAACCGGGAAGCCAGCCGCACCAATGCGTCAGAGGAAACACCATACACCTGGCGACCTGGTCAACGTGCACTGCACCCGGCCCGCCACAGGAGTCGCTAGTGCGCGATGAGACAAGGATATCCCTGCCGGCCAAACCCTCCCCAACCCAGACGTCGCTGGGCCAATTGTGCGCCGCCCCATGGGCCTCCCGGTCTCGGCCGGCTGCGACAGAGCCTGGGCTCGAACCTTCATAATCCTATGCACCATGAATTTTTCTGGAATCTTTACATCACAACACTGAAGTGTAAGGGGCCTCCAATTTTTTTACTGGACTGGACTTCTATATTTACCACGTGGGTCCTGTTTAAGTAATAATGAAATCAGACCTTCTTGTTGAGTATCTGATAATCTACCATTTATATAGGAGTGGTTAAAACATGCTAATAACGGTCCTCAAAGTACATCAAAAAAGGTTTGGTATACCTCAACTGTTATGCCATCCAGCCCTGATTTTTCCCGGACTTAAAGGCTTTAATTGCATCATGAAGTTGGATGGAGGAGACTGAAACGAGTATTTTTGTAAGGATCGACGCTGGTAGAGACGAGAAGCAGGTACAGGGAGTGAACATTTAATATCAACGGACATGGAACAGGACAGGACAGCATCTGGACATGAACACATAATGACAATAATGCTGACAGAAGGAACAAATGGGGGAGCAGACAAAAATAGGGAAGGCTATCAACAAAGTGAAGGAGTCCAGGTGAGTCCAATGAGCGCTGATGCGTGTAATGATGGTGACAGGTGTGCGTAATGAAGGTGTGCGCCGCCTGATGCCCTTGAGCGCCAGAGAGGGAGAGCAGGAGCAGGCATGACAACTTTGCTCCCTCTTCCAAAATATTGTTTGGTGAATCATGGGTGACTCCGTCATTTGTATGTTTCAATAAATTATTTTTGGTTGTATTTCTATGTTGAAGATGAAAAAATAATGTGGTGCATTTTTCCCCATATTCCATCCAGTTCACTTTATTGTTTGTCATATATTACACTTGATCTTTCTTGAATAAGTTCCTCCATTTCTTTTAGTTTTTCCTCTAACATATTCTGTGCCTCCATGGTACAGTTTTTATTGCTATCTGTACTGTTTGTCCCTCTATTTCCTTTGATAACAAGTTATTTTGACCTAAATTGCTTTTGTTTTAAAGATAAGTATTGAATTACATGACCTCTAAATGCACATTTAAAAGTATCACATACAATAAGGGGATCTGCTGTGCCTATATTATGTCAGAAAAAGTAAGTTATAAATTATTATGTACTGGTTAAAAACAAGGTGTTATCCAATAAAATGTAAATAAAATGTCCAATATCCTCACCAACGTGGAAATTCTATAAGAGTAATTCTATAAGAATTATTTGACTACCTTTTTAATCATAGGGATACATACTGAAATTTGAATTTTGGGTCCAGAAGGTAAGATGGAAGGATCAAATGAAGGACATCTGGAGTGCAAATGAGCGCACGCACACACACACACATACAGATGCAGATGGCAGGGTGGGCTCCAGGGGGCCGTGTTGGCTGTGTCTCTTCTCTGCCATGGGACCATATGTGTCTAGAAAGAGTCACTGTTGTCGCTGGGCCGCTGTGGACTGCTTCAGGGAAGGACAGGGTGAAGGAGGGGTGCCGATGGGGAGGAGGGGTTAAGGGAGGGGTGCAGAGGAGGAGGGGTTAAGGGAGGGGTGCAGAGGAGGAGAAGGTAAGGGAGGGGTGCAGAGGAGGAGAAGGTAAGGGAGGGGTGCAGAGGAGGAGAAGGTAAGGGAGGGGTGCAGAGGGGGAGTGCCAAGGGTAAAATGACAAATTGATAAAGGTGAGAAGAGTATCAGATGATGAAATACAGGGAGTGGATAGAGAAAGATTGAGTGTGGAGGCACAGAAAGAGATGGTGGGAGAGTAGGAGTTTCCTTTACCTCCCTACGAGAAAAACACAATAGATCTAGTAGAGAGGGGTTGAAGTGAAGGTACATAGTACACACCATTAAGAAAAAGAGAGGTTGTCGCCTATTATTGTAAGGAGAATGACAGTGTCTAGTTTAACCACTGTGAAGTGGTTACCATGGTAATACCCAGCTTTCAGAGTGGTGCTATATATGTTTGGTATTCGTGCAGCAGGCCAATTTACAGGCAGCTTCACAGTCCCGCTCAGCCTCAACACAATCACAATGATTATCTGACTGACCGCAATGATAATCACTTTACTGAGCTCGATCAGAGCCGATACACTGATCGCACCATCAAACGATTCACTCTATCCCTTTATCGCTTCTTTCTATCTCTTTTCTGATCTGGTTCTCTTGCTTTCTCATATCTCTGTTTCTCTCTCTTTTGCTCTTGCTCTTTTTATTTGCATTACTTTCTGTCTGAGAGTGGGTGTAGTTTGTGGTATAGTTTAGGGTATCATTTATGGTATAGTGTATGTTTAATTTATGGTATAGTTTGTATATAGCTTATGTATAGTTTATATATAGTTTATGGTATAGTTTATGTATAGGTATAGTTTATGGTATAGTTTATGTATAGTTTATGGTATTGTCACGACTTTTGCCGAAGTCGGTCCCTCTCCTTGTTCAGGCGGTGTTTGGCGGTTGATGTCACCGGCCTTCTAGCCATCTGTAATATGGTGCGTGCTGGTGGCAGGGAAGTCAGGCGCAGGAGATTGAACATGGTAAAAACGGAGCTGTTTAATAAACATCAAAACCTCCAAAAACCAAAGTATACAAAATAACAAATAGAGGGTGCAAAACCCATTGCACACCAGAAATAACAATAAACACCTACATACGACAAACAATCTCTGACAAGGACATGAGGGGAAACAGAAGGATAAATACACAACATGTAATTGATGGGATTGGAACCAGGTGTGTAGGAAGACAAGACAAAAGCAATGGAAAATGACAAATGAACACCACCCGAACAAGGAGAGGGACCGACTTCGGCGGAAGTCATGACACCATCACTGATCCATTTTTAATTTTCCATTGGTTTTGTCTTGTCTTCCTTCACACCTGGTTCCAATCCCATCAATTACATGTTGTGTATTTAACCCTCATGTCCTTGTCGGAGATTGTATGATTGTATGTGATGTGCATGTATTGTGTTGGTGTGCGACGGGTTTTGTACCCACTTTTGTTATTTTGTACAATTCGGTTTTTGGAGTTGTCAGCATTTATTAAACAACTCCGTTTATACCAAGTTCGTTCTCCTGCGCCTGACTTCCCTGCCACCAGCACGCAACCCTTACAGGTATAATTTATATTATAGTTTATGTATAGTTTATGGTATAGTTCTAGTTTATATTTAGTTTATGTTATAGTATAGGTTATGGTTTAGTTTATGTATAGTTTATGGTATAGCTTAGTTTATGATATAGTTTATGGTATAGCTTAGTTTATGATATAGGTTATGGTTTAGTTTATGATATAGTTTATGGTATAGCTTATGTATAGTTTATATATAGTTTATGGTACAGCTTAGTTTATGTATAGTTTGGATAGTTTATGGTATAGTTTATGGTATAGTTTATGATATAGTTTATGGTATCTCTTATGGTATAGTTTATGGTATAGTTTATGTATAGTTTATGCTATAGCTTAGTTTATGTTATAGTGTATGTTCTAGTTTATGGTGTAGTTTATGGTGTAGTTTATGTTATAGTTTAGGGTATAGCTTATGTTATAGTTTATGGTATAGTTTATGGTATAGCCTATGGTATAGTTTATGGCATAGCTTATGGTATAGTTTATGGTATAGCTTATGGTATAGTTTATATATAGTTTATGGTATAGTTATAGTTTATGGTATAGTTTATGGTATAGTTTATGGTATAGTTTATATATAGTTTATGGTATAGTTTATATATAGTTTATGGTATAGTTATAGTATAGGTTATGGTTTAGTTTATGTATAGTTTATTGTTAAAGTATAGTTTATGGTATAGTTTACATATAGTTTATGTTATGTTATAGTTTATGGCATAGTTTATGGCATAGTTTATGGTATAGTTTATTAATAGTTTATGGTAGAGTTATAGTTTATGGTATAGTTTATGGTATAGTTTACATATAGGTTATGGTATAGTTTATATATAGTTTATGGTATAGTTATAGTTTATGGTATAGTTATAGTATAGGTTATGGTTTAGTTTATTGTTTAAGTATAGTTTATGGTATAGCTTAGCTCATGGTATAGTTTATGGTATAGTTTATGGTATAGTTTATGGTTTAGTTTATGGTATAGCTTAGTTCATGGTATAGTTTATGGTATAGTTTATGGTGTAGCTTAGTTCATGGTATGGTTTATGGGAGAACTTAGTTTATGGTATAGTTTATGGTATAGCTTAGTTTATGGTGTAGTTTATGGTATAGCTTAGTTTATGGTATAGTTTATTGTGTAGTTTATGGTATAGTTTAGTTCATGGTATAGTTTATGGTGTAGTTTATGGTATAGCTTAGTTCATGGTATAGTTTATGGTGTAGTTTATGGTATAGCTTAGTTTATGGTGTAGTTTATGGTATAGCTTAGTTTATGGTGTAGTTTATGGTATAGCTTAGTTCATGGTATAGTTTATTGTGTAGTTTATGGTATAGCTTAGTTCATGGTATAGTTTATTGTGTAGTTTATGGTGTAGTTTAGTTCATGTTATAGTTTATGGTATAGCTTAGTTTATGGTGTAGTTTATGGTATAGCTTAGTTTATGGTATAGTTTATGGTATAGCTTAGTTCATGGTATGGTTTATGGTATAGTTTAGTTTATTGTATAGTTTTTGCTATAACTTAGTTTATGGTATAGTTTATGGTATAGCTTAGTTCATGTTATAGTTTATGGTATAGCTTAGTTTATGGTGTAGTTTATGGTATAGCTTAGTTTATGGTATAGTTTATGGTATAGCTTAGTTCATGGTATGGTTTATGGTATAGTTTAGTTTATTGTATAGTTTATGCTATAACTTAGTTTATGGTATAGCTTAGTTCATGGTATAGTTTATGGTATAGCTTAGTTTATGGTGTAGTTTATGGTATAGCTTAGTTTATGGTATAGTTTATGGTATAGTTTAGTTCATGGTATAGTTTATTGTGTAGTTTATGGTATAGCTTAGTTCATGGTATAGTTTATGGTGTAGTTTATGGTATAGCTTAGTTTATGGTGTAGTTTATGGTATAGCTTACTTTATGGTGTAGTTTATGGTATAGCTTAGTTCATGGTATAGTTTATTGTGTAGTTTATGGTGTAGTTTATGGTATATCTTAGTTCATGGTATAGTTTATTGTGTAGTTTATGGTATAGTTTATGGTATAGATTAGTTTATGGTATGGTTTATGGTATAGCTTAGTTTATGGTGTAGTTTATGGTATAGTTTAGTTTATTGTGTAGTTTATGGTATAGCTTAGTTTATGGTATAGCTTAGTTTATGGTGTAGTTTATGGTGTAGTTTATGGTATAGCTTAGTTCTTGGTGTAGTTTATGGTGTAGTTTATGGTATAGCTTAGTTCATGGTATGGTTTATGGTATAGTTTAGTTTATGGTATAGTTTATGGTATAGCTTAGTTCACGGTATGGTATGTGGTATAGTTTAGTTTATTGTATAGTTTATGCTATAACTTAGTTTATGGTGTAGCTTAGTTCATGGTATGGTTTATGGTATAACTTAGTTTATGGTATAGATTATTGTATAGTTTATGGTATCGCTTATTGTATAGCTTATGGTATATTTTATGTATATTTTATGTATAGTTTATGGCAGAGCTTTGCCTCTATCAGCTCCATTTAGCATTAGCCTGGTTCTCCTGAGAAGGTTTCTTTACTGACCTGATTGGCCATGGATAGAGCCTACATATACCAGCATGTAAAGTAATACTCTATGTGTGTATAATGTACGTATGTGTATGATATAAGCAGATTATGTTCCAGTATCTAGTTGTACTGTATGTGACAGCTGAAGACATACACCCGCTTGTGCAATGTGATTAGAGTGAACTTGTTAGTCACAGTTCCACAGCACGGATGACTGATCCCTTTACGCTCAGGCAGAAAGCAGAGACACCTCAGTGGTCCTGGCAGAGGGACATGCTTCACTCAACACCTCAGAGACCAGTTACCAGCATCATCCAATTCTGTTTTACTCACTCATTCTCACTCTCTTCAGCTTCTGCTCTCCTTTTCTCGATTCCTCCCTCTTCATTTCGCTCCTCTCTTTTGCCTCTCTTCCTGCATCTCTGTGCTTTTCACACTAAAGACAGACTCTGTTCCTCATCTGCAGCTGTGGCTTAGCTGTTTGGCTGGCGACAGGGAATTTAGAGGGATTTAACAGAGGAGATTTTGGGAAAAGAGAGCTTGAAATGAAAGAGTTCAAGAATGGAGGGGAAGGACAAAGGGAGAAAGGGAGAGAGAAATCCTAACCTACTTTCCCTGTTGGGGACTGGGAGGGAAAATCTATAAAGGTTGACTGACATAGAAAAAGACACGAGGGAGGAAGGAGTGGGTAAGACAAGAGTGATGTAACACAATACTAAAGGGTTATGGTTGGTAAGACTATAGAAATCACAGCATTAGAACATAGTAAACCGAAAACAGGCAGAATGATTTAACCATACGTGTCAACCATAGAAACAGCAAATGTTTAGCTGTTTACACTGAAATAAGTGCATTGAAAACAGTTATTTCCCCTTCAAATCAGAGAGCTATAGCTATCAATGTCCATGAAGTGTATTCGCACATTAGTTAATTGGCGTGTGTGTGTGTGTTCGTGCGTGCACACGCGTTTACAGATTTCATTCAACCGCGATAGTGCTTGTTCCCTCTTGTAACGGTTCATGTTGAACAAATGGTTTTAATAATCCCCAGCCTGGCCAGCTGTTCCAACCCTCCGGGAGATGTGGTACAGCCTGGATCCTCTTCATATTAACATGGTACTGTATACACTATACAATCCCAGCCACTACTGTATGTACTAGATGGGCTCTAACTCCAAGTCGCCAAGGCCCTTAACACTTCCTTGATGTACCATTCATAGTGTTGTAGTCTGTAGCTTATTCTCTCAGCACCAGAGGATAGTCAACTCAATATACTGTGACATGTACCCTACATGGTAGACCTATCTAAAGCACAGTGCATGTTGAGGTGATTCAGGTCAGATTCCACTGTAGGTGATGACAGATACAAGCAAACAAACAAACACAATTGCAGTAGAGGTGGTATACCATGTACCATAATGCATCTGTTTATGGGATTGGAATCATCAGCCTTCCATTTCCCCACACACTCATCTTAACAGAGTCAGCTGTTGGACCAGAGCTCTGTGTGTGTGTGTGTGTGTGTGTGGTGTGTGTGTGTGTGTGTGTGTGTTGTGTGTGTGTGTGTTGTGTGTGTGTTAATAAGCCCTATCTGAGGAACAATGGTCCTGCTCCAGTGCTGTGTTGTTGTCAGGAGGCTGCTGCTGTTCTTGTCACTCTCAGTTTTATTGTCTGTGTTTATCTGGGATCTAACAGGCCTCTTGGAATTAGCCTCAGATGATTACCTAGGGCTGTTATCTTCCTGCTTCTTCTCCTCCGTATCTTCTTTCTACCTCTTCTCCCTGTCTTCATATCTCCTTCCCTCGTGATTAGAACTGATTCCCAACTTGTTTTGGAGAAGACACATATTTTGATATGCACAGTAAAGACATTTACCCAGTTGCTTACACACAAACACAAACTGACTCCTCCAACTTGCTCTCACTCTGGCAGGAATGTTTACACACACAGACACATGCACACATTAAAACACACATACACACACACACACAGGGTCAGTGTCAGGGTCCAGTTCATCCCACTTGTCAGAGCTTTTCTCTGATTCAGCGGCAGACGAGGGTGAAGTGCAGGACATGTTCTCTTTTCTCTGATTCAGCGGCAGACGAGGGTGAAGTGCAGGACATGTTCTCTTTTCTCTTCTCCTGTCCGCTCGGTGTTTCCACGCAACGGATATTAGACTGATGTCACAGCCCAGACACGTGATTGGTCAGATACTATTCTTAGTCTGTTGAGGGGCTACTGCCTGTCTGCCAAGGTTGGGGTAAAACATTTAGTTTAATTCCAGTCAATTCAGGAAGTATACTGAAATACACATTTCCATTTCAATTCAATGCTTTTCAATGAGGGAAGTTTGGAATTGGAATTAGGATTTGTTTTACTTCCTGAATTGACTGGGATTGAAATGTAATTGACCCCAACCCTCCTGTGTGTTTTCTACTCTCTCTCCTTTCCTCCTCGGAGGTGTGGTGGAGTGTGTCTAATAGCACTGGGAACAAACACTTACTGTAGAGTACCCTGCTTCACATCAGTCAACTGGTGCTGTGTGGAAACAGAAATGTTACGTGATTGTGTTTAATGTCAAGGAAGTTAAGTACAGCAGCCAATGTCCTGTCTACAACACAAACACTCTAGCAATGTTACCATGACTCCTTAAGAGAGCAGTAAGAATAGAGACACGCAGCAGAGCGAGCTCCAGCATGATGGAGGGGGATCATTTAAAAGACGTCGGTTGAAATAATGTGCAACATGATTCACCATGCAGACAGGGTCCAGGCGCATCCGTGAATAATTCATTGCTACAGTTTGCTCTCTCTCTTTCCCTCGTCCCTCTCTTTCTGTGTCCCTCTCCCTTCACTCGCTCCCTCTCCATCTCGACACGCGCTTCTATCTCCAAAGTGTTTTCATCTGCTCCAATTCTGGAGGATGTAGCTATTAACAGTGGTGAAAGAGGGATGGTTGTACAGTGTTGACTATGTGATATGCTTCCGAACAGGATCACCACCCTACTGCTGAACAGCTTTTAGCAGACTGAGAATCAGTGTTTCAGAGTACGGATCCATGCAGGAGTGGGATGGGATGAAGCCCAATACCTCACTTCCCTAACACAAGCTAACAGATTTACTGTGTGGACATATGTTTGTCAGTCAGCGGTGCCCTCGGCAACCTCTAGTTTATGTTGATCATCTCCTTCCAATTTGATGTCATGGTTCATATTAGAGTTAGTTTAATGTTGCTATTGAACCATTAGTCGCTATGATGTATGTTTCCCTAATGGAGGGGGAGTGCTATTGGGCACGCACATAGAAACACAGAGCCTCTGCTTCAGAGGCTGTTAGCTCATTCAAACTCTCCAGTCTTAATTTTTCTTAGACCTGAGACTTTTCTTTCTCTCTCATTTCTATAAATAAGGGAAGGTAACGTTATTCTCTGCTATTGCGCTGTATTGTGGATCCCGAGTGCATTTTACATTTATATTTCATGTGAACATAACTTGGATTCAGTTATGCTTTAGTGTTAGGGTGGCTATTAGCTTAAGTCCTTGCTGTTGGAATAATAAACAACATGGTTTTCTACAGAAGAACAAGCAAATGTTTTGTTGAGTCAAGTCGTTTCAGAAACTGGAAATAGTTGATGTTGCCTGAGTACCGTGCATAAAAGAGTGAGTTTCACAGTTCAGGGCCCTCAATAAAGCAATCATGTCAGCACATGCACTCAGTGGGTGTGCGATGTAGCTACAGTTATCTGGTTTCTGCGGCTGTCACGAGCCTGGCACGTTCCTCGCTCCAATGGTGGGTATTTTTTGTAACAAAAATGAATGGCTGGACTCCTGCGAATGTGATGTTGATGATGAGGGTTTCAAATGAAACTGTGCGGGTGTGAACATGGGGATCACTAGCCACGCGCTGACATTAGGCCACGTGTTGTGTGAGAGAGTTGAGGTCTGTGTGGGCAAGTGGCTTTCTGAGAACTTGTGCATAGCCTAAATTGAATCAAATACCTTGTCGTTTTCAAGACGTGCTCTCTCGCTCAGTTCAGGGCCCTCAATAAAGCTAACTGGATCTCTCACTACCTCTCTTTGTCTCTCTTTGTCTCTCTCTGTCTCTCTTTTTCTCTCTCTGTCTCTCTTTTTCTCTCTCTCTTTGTCTCTCTCTCTGTGTCTCTCTCTCTCTCTCTGTGTCTCTCTCTCTCTCTGTGTCTCTCTCTCTTTGTCTCTCTCTCTGTGTCTCTCTTTGTCTCTCTCTCTTTGTCTCTCTCTGTCTCTCTTTGTCTCTCTCTCTTTGTCTCTCTCTCTGTGTCTCTCTTTGTCTGTCTCTCTGTCTCTCTCTGTCTCTCTGTCTCTCTCTCTCTCTCTCTCTCTCTCTCTCTTTGTCTGTCTCTCTCTCTCTCTGTGTCTCTCTGTGTCTGTCTCTCTCTCTCTGTGTCTCTTTGTCTGTCTCTCTCTCTCTGTCTGTGTCTGTCTCTCTCTCTCTCTCTCTCTTTGTCTCTCTCTCTCTCTCTCTCTCTCTCTCTCTCTTTGTCTCTCTCTCTCTCTCTCTCTCTCTCTACAGATCTTGGTGGGGGAGTTGGTGGCGTTCTTTCTGAAGGCTGAGGGGACGCAAGAGAAGACCATAGTGACAGCAGACTGCTGCTACTTCAACCCTCTGCTGCGACGCATCGTCCGCTTCCTAGGTAACCACTACAGCCTCTAGAGTTTAGATCAACACCACCCAGCCCTGCCTGAACTAGTCTTGAATGATTAGTGTGTCTAACAAGATGATATAAACACACCTGGAATTGGAAATATCTACAAAAGGGTACCTGAATTTTATGTCTTTTTAAAGGAAAATGTACATGTTGATTGGATTTGTCACTGTGCACAGGATATAACTGGTATAAAACAGTACAGTGAGAGCTCTTTCGCAACAATGCACTAATAATAATAATAAGAATTATAGTATAAATAAGAATAGTACAGATAATAATATAGATGATGATAATAATAATAATAGTATAAATAATAATAATAATAATATAGATAATAATAGTATAAATAATAATAAGAATAGTATAAATAAGAATAAGAATAGTACAGATAATAATAATATAGGTGATAATAATAATAGTATAAATAATAATAATAATAATAGTACAGATAATAATAATATAGATAATAATAATAATAATAGTAAAGATAATAATATGAATAATCATAATTGTCACGTTTCTGAACTTATTTCCTTTGTTTAGTCTTTATTTAGTTGGTCAGGACGTGAGCTGGGTGGGTATTATCTATGTTGTCTGTTTCTATGTGGGGTTTCTTGTTTGGCCTGATATGGTTCTCAATCAGAGGCAGGTGTTAGTCATTGTCTCTGATTGGGAACCATATTTATGTAGCCTGTTTTGTAGTGTGTTTTGTGGGTGATTGTTCCTGTTCGTGTGTTCATTTGGTCTGTGTTCACTAGTTCGGGACTGTAGCGTCTTCGGTTCTTTCTGTCAATTTGTTGTTTTTTGTTCGTTGTTTAAGTAGCCTTTTAAAATATGGATTATCATCACGCTGCAGTTTGGTCCTCCTCTCTTTCACCCGAAGACAGCCGTTACAATAATATGAATAATAATATAGATGATAATAATATAAATAATATTGATAATAATGATGATAATAATAATATATAGATATAAATAATATTGTAGATAATAATAATATAGATATAAATAATAATCATAATAGTATCGATATAAATAATAATATAGATAATAATTGTAACGATCTTCGTTGGGAGAAAGAGAGGAGGACCAAAGCGCAGCCTGGTAAGTGTTCATTATGAATCTTTAATAGAACAAACTGAACACTGAGATACAAAACAATAAAGTGAACTACTGATAACCGAAACAGTTCCGTGTGGAACACACAGACACGGAAGACAACCACCCACAAAACACAACAGAAACCAGGCTACCTAAATATGGTTCCCAATCAGAGACAATGACTAACACCTGCCTCTGATTGAGAACCATATCAGGCCAAACGAAAAACCCAACATAGAAACACAAACATAGATAACCCACCCAACTCACGCCCTGACCATACTAAAACAAAGAAAATACAAAAGAACTAAGGTCAGAACGTGACAGTACCCCCCCCCCCCCCCCAAGGTGCGGACTCCGGCCGCAAAACCTGAACCTATAGGGGAGGGTCTGGGTGGGCATCTGTCCGCGGTGGCTGCTCTGGCGCTGGACGTGGACCCCACTCCACCATAGTCTTAGTCAGCTTCAGTAGCGTCTTTAGAGCGGTGACCCTCGCCGCCGACCTAGGACTGGCAACCCTACTAAAGGGCCCCACTGGACTGAGGGGCAGCTCCGGACTGAAGGACGGCTCTGGCGGCTCCTGACTGGCGGGCGGCTCCTGACTGACAGGCGGCTCCTGACTAACGGGTGGCTCTGGCGGCTCCTGACTGGCGAGCGGCTCTGGCGGCTCCTGACTGGCGGGCGGCTCTGGCGGCTCCTGACTGACGGGCGGCTCTGGCGGCTCCTGACTGACGGGCGGCTCTGGCGGCTCCTGACTGACGGGCGGCTCCTGACTGACGGGCGGCTCCTGACTGACGGGCGGCTCTGGCGGCTCCTGACTGGCGGGCGGCTCCTGACTGGCGGGCGGCTCTGGCGGCTCCTGACTGACGGGCGGCTCCTGACTGACGGGCGGCTCTGGCGGCTCCTGACTCACGGGCGGCTCTGGCGGCTCCTGACTCACGGGCGGCTCTGGCGGCTCCTGACTGACGGGCGGCTCTGGCGGCTCCTGACTGACGGGCGGCTCTGGCGGCTCCTGACTGACGGGCGGCTCTGGCGGCTCCTTACTGACGGGCGGCTCTGACGGCTCTGGACAGACGGGCGGCTCTGACGGCTCTGGACAGACGGGCGGCTCTGACGGCTCTGGACAGACGGGCGGCTCTGACGGCTCTGGACAGACGGGCGGCTCTGACGGCTCTGGACAGACGGGCGGCTCTGACGGCTCTGGACAGACGGGCGGCTCTGACGGCTCTGGACAGACGGGCGGCTCTGACGGCTCTGGACAGACGGGCGGCTCTGACGGCTCTGGACAGACGGGCGGCTCTGACGGCTCTGGACAGACGGGCGGCTCTGACGGCTCTGGACAGACGGGCGGCTCTAACGGCTCTGGACAGACGGGCGGCTCTGGACGGGCGGCTCAGGCGGCGCTGGACAGGAGGGAGACTCAGGCCTGCCGAGGCGCACAGTAGGCCAGGTGCGTGGTGCCGGAACTGGTGGTACCGGGCTGGGAACATGCACCTCAGTGCGAGTGCGGGGAGTAGGAACAGGGCATACTGGACCCGGGAGGCGCACAGTAGGCCTGGTGCGTGGTGCCGGAACTGGTGGTACCGGGCTGGGAACACGCACCTCGGGGCGAGTGCGGGGAACAGGAGCCGGAGGCCTGGTACGTGGTGCCGGCACCGGAGGGCTGGTGCGTGGGGCTGCCACTGGAGGGCTGGTGCGTGGAGAAGGCACCGGATAGACCGGACCGTGGAGGCGCACTACAGGTCTTGAGCACCGAGCCTGCCCAACCCTACCTGGCTGAATGCTCACCGTAGCCATACCAGTGCGGCGAGGTGGAATAGGCCACACTGGGATATGCACACGTACAGGAGACACCATGCGTAGGGCTGGTGCCATGTACCCCGACCCGAGGAGACGCACTAGAGACCAGATGCGTAGAGCCGGCTTCATGGCACCTGGCTCGATGCCCACTCTAGCCCGGCCGATACGAGGCGCTGCTATGTACCGTACCGGGCTATGCACACGTACCGGAGACACCGTGCGCTATTCCGCATAACACGGTGTCTGCCCGTACGCTCGCTCTCCAAGGTAAGCACGGGGAGCTGGCTCAGGTCTCCTACCTGACTTAGCTACACTCCCCGTGTGCCACCCCCAATACATTTTTGGGGCTGCCTCTCGTGCCTGTTGCGCTGCCGTGTGCGTGTCGCCAACTCCATTCTCCTGTAACCCTCCTCTCACTGCTTCAGAGAATCCCAGGTGGGCTCCGGCACTCTCCCTGGGTCGACCGACCACCTTTCTATTTCGTCCCAAGTTGTATAGTCCAGATCTCGCTGCTGCCTGATACCACGCTGTTTGGTCCTTTGGTGGTGGGTTGTTCTGTAACGATCTTCGTTGGGAGAAAGAGAGGAGGACCAAAGCGCAGCGTGGTAAGTGTTCATGATTAATCTTTTAATAGAACAAACTGAACACTGAGATACAAAACAATAAAGTGAACTACTGAAAACCGAAACAGTTCCGTGTGGAACACACAGACACGGAAGACAACCACCCACAAAACACAACAGAAACCAGGCTACCTAAATATGGTTCCCAATCAGAGACAATGACTAACACCTGCCTCTGATTGAGAACCATATCAGGCCAAACTAAAAACCCAACATAGAAACTCAAACATAGATAACCCACCCAACTCACGCCCTGACCATACTAAAACAAAGAAAATACAAAAGAACTAAGGTCAGATCGTGACAATAATATTAATAATAATAAATGTATAATAATAATAATATAGATAGATAATAAAAAATAATATAGCTATAAATAATAATAATATAGATAATAATAATATAGAAAATAATAATAATAATATAAATAATATAGATAATAATAATGTAGATAATAATAATATAGAAAATAATAATAACAATATAAATAAAAATATTGAAAATAATAATAATATAGAAAATAATAATATAAATAATATTGAAGATAATAATATAGATATAAATATTAATCATAATATAGATAATACTAGTAATATAGATAATAATATAAATAATATTGAAGATAATAATATAGATATAAACATTAATCATAATATAGATAATAATAGTAATATAAATAATAAAGATCATAATAATATAGATGATGATAATAATTATATAACTAATAATATTGATAATAATAATATAGATAATAATAATGTAGATAATAATAATATAGAAAATAATAATAATAATATAAATAATATTGAAGATAATTATATAGATATAAATATTAATCATAATATAGATAATAATAGTAATATATATAAATAATAAAAAATAATAATAATATAGATTATAATAATTATATAAATAATAATACAGAAAAAATTATAATATAGAAAGTAATAATAATATAGATATAAATATTAATAATATAGAAAATACTAATAATATAGATATTAATAATAATATTAATAATCATAATATTGATAATAATAATCAGAATATAGATCATTTAAATAATAATATAGGTTATAATAGAAAATAGAATTTAAAAAACACAAGAAGTACGATATAAGTTTGAGTAGAGGCGTAACTGAATGAACAGAGAGAGAGTGCAATGTGAAATTGTATTAAATAATTTGGAGTATGGCCTCCCCTCCGAGGAATGTTCCTCGGAGCCTGACAGGTAGCCCTTTGCTGGACAGCTGGCATCAACCCCCCCGGCTAGCGGAGCGGAGTTCCAATGACAGGCCTTAAGGTTATTATAGCTGCTGGTTGTGGGAAGGTCGATGGTTGTCAAACTGCTGCTGAAAAACAGCAAGTGAGAGAACATGGGTAAGTTGACATAGGATGTATTTCTAAGGTTGACACCCATTGGTTGAAAGAGAGGAAAGTGATAGGTTAAACAGTAAGCCTGCAGAATGTGCATTATTGTGCCGTGCTTATAGGCTAAAGGTAAATAGGTGAATGACATTCTGCACAGGACTAATAGGATAGAGGATAAGAACTAGACGCTATGGTGATGAAAGTTTGTATTCATTCCCACTATGCCCGTATAATAGGAAACAGAGTGAACTAGGTTTTGCAGCTTGATGAAGATAAACAAGCATTCAGACCAGACTTCCTGATTGAACATGCTACATTTGAAGAAACACGAGAATGCAAGTAACACAACAATGAAACAGGAAGAGACATGCCTCAGCAATTTGTGATGATGATGGCTAAAACTGGTGTGAAGAATTTCAGACAGATTTGCATGTTCATCACTTCAGGTGATCATGAAGGCTTTTGCAATTTCACACCTCAGCTGATAACAGCGGATCTGAGGGAGGCTGGGGATAACTAAAGACCTCCTATTTTAGTTGGCTGTCATTGCTCTCTCTCTCTCTCTCTCCCTCAGGGGTGTTCTCCTTCGGCCTGTTCACCACCACCATCTTTGCCAACGCGGGTCAGGTGGTGACAGGAAACCAGACGCCTCACTTCCTGTCTGCCTGCCGGCCTAACTACACGGCCCTGGGGTGCACATCCAACATGCAGTACATCACCCAGCCCCGTGCCTGCACTGGAAACCCCCTGGTAGTGGCGTCTGCACGCAAATCCTTCCCCTCCAAGGACGCAGCGCTCAGTGTCTACTCTGCAGTCTACACGGTGGTAGGTTCTGGTCTGGGGAGTAGGAGTTTGGACAGTTTGATACACATGTTATGGTATACCACCCTACAGTATAGAGTTGATACCCAGCCTACAGTAATACAATTCCTGACAGTCCTCCTGGTCTCCTCCCCGTACCTCTGTCTGTCTCAGATGTATGTGACGCTGGTATTCCGGACCAAAGGCACTCGGCTGACCAAGCCTACGGTCAGCCTGACCCTGCTATGCCTGGCCATGCTGGTGGGAGTGGTCAAGGTGGCAGAATACCGCAACCACTGGGCCGACGTCCTGGCCGGCTTCTTCACTGGAGGAGCCATTGCTGTGTTTCTGGTGAGAGGGAGGGGAGGATGGAGGGAGGGAGCTGCTGAGGGAATGGTGAGGCAGAAGAGGGTGGTTAGGGAAGTCATTATTCCGGGAGATGAGATGAGGGTGATAGAATGTAACAGTGATGTATATTGATGACATTTTACCCTGATATCTAAGTTCATAAACACAGTGGCTGTTAATCCTGGTACTTCTCGCCATGGGATGAGAAATGTCACTCTCATTTCACTTACAGTGAGCTCCAAAAGTATAATAATGAGGAGTGAGAAATGTAGAGATCGGAATTTCATACCACCCCCCCCCTCTCAAACAAAATGCTAACCTTCCCTGTTATTGTAGTGGTAAGAGGTTATTCATGATTCATTCTTGACTATCTTTAATCATGGTAGCATCCACATTAATGTAGACGTGTTTAGAACATATTCTATTCTTATTTACAATAATACTGACTCCAAAATGACACAATACATTATTTACCATTAGTTTCTACAGGGCACAAAATAATCTGAAACACAGGCAAAACAAACAGTAAATGCATCCAACAAGTTTTTAGAGTCACAAGCTTGACGTAATCATTGTGTGTTAAGAATATGGGACCAAATACTAAACTTTTGACTACTTTAATACACAAGGCGGTATCAGAGGAAGGCCTTAAAAACTGTCAAAGACTCCAGTCACCCAAGTCATAGACTGTCCTCTCTGCTACCACACTGCAAGTCATACGGGAGTGCCAAGTCTGGGACCAAACTGAGCAATTTATGGAGTGGTTGAAAAACAAGTTTTAATAACTTCCGACTTCAACTGTATGTAAATGTGTTATTTCAAGTTTTTATTTTTTAGCAAAAATGTCTAAACCAATTACCCCAACTACCTCGTACCCCTGCACATTGACTCAGTACTGGTACTCCTTGTGTACATACAGTTGAAGTCGGAAGTTTACATACACTTAGGTTGGAGTCATTAAAACCTGTTTTTCAACCACTCCACACGTTTCTTGTTAACAAACTATAGTTTTGGCAAGTCGGTTAGGACATCTACTTTGTGCATGACACCAGTAATTTTTCCAACAATTGTTTACAGACAGATTATTTCACTTATAATTCACTGTATTACAATTCCAAGGGGTCATAAGTTCACATACACTAAGTTGACAGTGCCTTTAAACAGCTTGTAAAATTCCAGAAAATTATGTCATGGCTTTAGAAGCTTCTGACAGGCTAATTGACATAAATTGAGTCAATTGGAGGTGTACCTGTGGATGTATTTCAAGGCCTACCTTCAAACTCAGTGCCTCTTTGCTTGACATCATGGGAAAATCAAAAGAAATCAGCCAAGACCTTAGAAAAAACATTGTAGATCTCCACAAGTCTGGTTCCGTTTTGGGAGCAATTTCCAAACGCCTGAAGGTACCACGTTCATCTGTAGAAACAATAGTACGCAAGTATAAACACCATGGAACCACGCAGCTGTCATACCGCTCAGGAAGGAGACACGTTCTGTCTCCTAGAGATGAACGTACTTTGGTGTGAAAAGTGCAAATCAATCCCAGAACAACAGCAAAGGACCTTGTGAAGATGCTGGAGGAAACCGGTATAAAAGTATCTATATCCACAGTAAAACGAGTCCTATATTGACATAACCTGAAAGGCCGCTCAGCAAGGAAGAAGCCACTGCTCCAAAACAGCCATAAAAAGCCAAACTACGGTTTGCAACTGCACACGGGGACAAAGATCGTACTTTTTGGAGAAATGTCCTCTGGTCTGATGAAACAAAAATAGAACTGTTTGGCCATAATGACCATCGTTATGTTTGCAGGAAAAAGGGGGAGGCTTGCAAGCCAAAAAACACCATCCCAACCGTGAAGCACGGGGGTGGCAGCATGATGGAGGGACTGGTGCACTTCAGGAGGGACTGGTACACTTCAGAAAATAGATGGCATCATGAGGATGGAAAATTATGTGGATATATTGAAGCAACATCTCAAGACATCAGTCAGGAAGTTCAAGCTTGGTCGCAAATGGGTCTTTCAAATTGACAATTACCCCAAGCATACTTCCAAAGTTGTGGCAAAATGGCTTAAGGACAACAAAGTCAAGGAATTGGATTGGCCATCACAAAGCCCTGACCTCAAGCCTATAGAACATTTGTGGGCAGAACTGAAAAAGCGTGTGCGATCAAGGAGGCCTACAAACACGACTCAGTTACACCAGCTCTGTGAAGAGGAATGGGCCACAATTCACGCAACGTATTGTGGGAAGCTTGTGGAAGGCTGCCTGAAACGTTTGACCCAAGTTAAACCATTTAAAAGGTAATTCTACCAAAAATCTAATTGAATGTATGTATACTTCTGACCCACTGGGAATGTGATGAAAGAAATGAAAGCTGAAATAAATCATTCTCTCTACTATTATTCTGACATTTCACATTCTTAAAATAAAGTGGTGATCCGAACTGAACTAAGACAG
Source organism: Salvelinus fontinalis (assembly GCF_029448725.1). Lineage (NCBI taxonomy): Eukaryota > Metazoa > Chordata > Actinopteri > Salmoniformes > Salmonidae > Salvelinus > Salvelinus fontinalis. The sequence continues at coordinate 17,833,216 of NC_074698.1, forward strand.
GGAATTTTTACTAGGATTAAATGTCAGGAATTGTGAAAAGCTGAGTTTAAATGTATTTGGCTAAGGCGTATGTAAACTTCCGACTTCAACTGTATGTATCCATGTTATTGTTTTTATTGTCTTGGGCTCGTGAGTAAGCATTTCACTGTAAAGTCTACACCTGTTGTATTCAGCACATGTGACCAATACAATTTGATTTGATAAGTGAATTTGTCCCAATACATTTGGTCCCCTAAAATGGTGGGACTATATACAATAAGTTCTGTAATTTACAAATGGTTCATCCAGTATTGTTGAAAATACCCTCAAATTAAAGCTGACAGTCTACACGCATAGTCATTGTATCATTTCAAATCCAAAGTTCTGGGGTACAGAGCCAAAAAACACCATAATTATCACTGTCCCAATACTTTTGGCATTACCTTTTATTTTCTTATTAACTCAGTTTTTCCCTCTCTCTCTCTCTCTCTTCCGTTCTCTCTCTCTTTCTCACTCCTCTCTCTCCAGGTGACGTGTGTGATCAACAACTTCCAGCAGACGAGGCCCCCTCCCCTTCCCCCGCGGCCCCAGCGCCCTGAGTCGGTGCTAGGCATGCCCATGGTGGCTCTGCCCTGTGTGGAGAGTCCACTCGAAAAGTTAAGTGGAACTCAGGTAAGGGGTGGGGGTGGGTGAACGGCAGGGCTGCACACACAGGGGGGTAGACATGCACTCCTTCTCTCCCCTTCTGTCGTACCCCCAATCCCAAAAGTAGATGTCCCCTCACAGCGCATGCCCCAGCACCACCCCCTAACCCTCAACCCCGACCAAAGCACAAGAACACCAAACCTTGTCTTTGAGCCAGTAGCCCTTTACTCTGAAAATGTGTGGCTCTTTAGAGGGAGCCGTTTGGAGTAGTCTCTTCCTCAGCATTCATTCACCATCTCTCGGTGGTTGAAGCTTTGAAGACCTCTTAGAACTTTGAAGTGAATGAGAATATCTTTAGATAAGGGAGAGCAGAAGGCACTGGGGAAGGACAACCTGTTGGAAGTGTGATTCAAGGGAGCAGCTTTGAGATTGCTTGTGTCTCCTCTTGTCTGTCACCTACACTAACCCTCACCTGACCTCCTCTCCCCTGTCTCCCACCTTGCTCTTTTCCCTTATCCCTCACTTGATCTCTATCCTTCTATCTATGTCACCAGCATCCTGCACTCTCCTCCTCCTGCCCTCCCTACCATCCCTACGTTCACCACCCATTCTGACCAACTTTGGATCTTTTTCTCTTGCTCCTCACTCGTTTTTATTTTGTTCATCACTCTTTCCACCCCATCTTTCTCTCTCTGTCTCTTTCATCCCCTCTCTCTCTCCTTCTTCCTCCATCTCTTCTCTTCTGTCCCTCCCTCTCTCTTTTTCACTCCTCTCTCTCTCCTGCAGACTCCGAGGGGATCTCCTTTCACAGAGATCACATGACCATCAGCCGTATCGGTTCCCCGCCACCCCAGATGTCCTCATTCCGTCTCGCTCCATTTCCAGCGAAGTCTAGACCATCCACACGAACATGAACACTCACACGAACACCACTGCGCAGCCCACCCGGCAGGCCGCTACTCCACCCTCTACAGATCCTACTCCACGCAGGTCTAGACTTTCAAAACACACGCACACAAACACAACACACACAGCATACTCAGACCTCTACAAACCTCCCCCTAACCTTGTCCAAGCCCAAACCCCTGGGGGAACCGAGAGGTGAGCTCATAAAGTGAGACTCACAAAGACTTAACAGCTGTCCAGCTGAACATTCAGTACAGTGTCAGGTACAGGTATGCCTCTTTCATTTAGTTGTTTTCAGAGGCTTCTTTTTTGTTTTGCAGACTTTTTATGAATGTGCTTCATTGTGTGAAGTACACATTTCACCAGGTGATGTTTCATCTTCTACGTGCTTGTAAGGAGAAACTGTCAGAAGATGTCCTCACAGGCAGTGCAGCCAGTCATCCTGAAACCCTTCAGTCATTTGTGTCTCTGTGCAATTTTAAGATGAATCCAAACAACCGCTCAATGAACGCTCTCTGCTGGCTTTAGGGCTCATTTTCAGTATCCTAGAATGAGCCAATCGTCAAATATCTGCAAGAGTCAACAAACTCAAATGTTTACGGACCAATCACTTTCTGTAGCAACTTTGGTACTTAATTACTGTATCTTCCAAATACAGCATAGAGACAACACACATAGATCAGACCTCTCTTCAGCTCTGCATGACTTTACCCAGATCAAAGGATTCTGTTCATATCACTGAGGAAAAGACGATACAAGAACAAACAGGATGAAACTGCAGACGGTTTATTTTTCTCCGCTTTCGATTGGTTGCAGCTGCCGCAAGTCAGCATGAAGTAGATACAGATTTGGTAAGACTGGATGAGACACATTTTGAAATACATCACAAGTGACAGGACATGAGCTTTGTACAGTACAAAACATTTTCTTTTACACTCAATGTATCTGGACAGGGAACCTTGGTTACCAAAGCTTTGTCATTGTGATGTCACTAAAATACTTGTTTACTTACACATCCCTTTTGCCTGGAATGGAACGGATCACATCGGCATGGAACGGAACGCCACACTGGAAAACCAAGATTCCCTGTCTCTGGGCTGTAGAGAGATATTATTGGACTTTGCCTATTCATGTGATAATGTGATTTATTTATGAGCAGATTAATCATAGATGTATTTAGTTGATGTGTATATATGGTGTGGTTGCCACAAACAGTTATTTTGATTTGCACAGCCCTCACTCATATCCAGTGGTGTAAAGTACTTAAGTAAAAATACTTTAAAGTACTACTTAAGTCGTTTTTTTGGGTATCTGTACTGTACTTTACTATTTATATTTTTGCCAACTTTTACTTGACTGCATTCCTGAAGAAAATTATGTACTTTTTACTCCATACTTTTTCCCTGACACCCAAATAATTTTTTATGCTTAGCAGGACAGGAAAATGGTCCAATTCATGCACTAATCAAGAGAACATCCCAGGTCATCCCTACTGCCTCTGATCTGGAGGAGTCACGAAACACAAATGCTTTGTTTGTAAATTATGTGAGTGTTGTAGTGTGCCCCTGGCTATCCGTAAATTAAAAAGATTTGCTTAATATAAGAAATTTGAAATGATTTATACTTTTACGTTTAACTAAGTATATTTTAGCAATTACATTTACTTTTGATACTTAAGTATATTTAAAACCAAATACTTTTAGACTTTTACACAAGTAGTATTTTACTGGGTGACTTTCACTTGAGTCATTTTCTATTAAGGTATCTTTACTTTTACTCAAGTATGCTCACATCTCACCCTCCACTCCCTCCCACTGGCATATGTTTGTTTTTTTCTTCTTTGTGTTGTATCCTGACTATACCGTCACTGTGCTGTGTAATGTTTCCCTCTGCTGGACAACACACACACACACACGCTCATAAGAAAACATACATTTAATATTGACAAACTTACCAAAATACACACACTTTTGGATGTACATACACATACTCACCCAACGAAACAAACAAACACACACACTCACATACCTCTCCTAATCTCTAGCCTATACCTCCCCTCTTTTCCACTTTCTTACACTTAAACCTGTTTGTATGGTTTTGTAAATAGTTATTTTTTGTAATGAGAATGTGATTTTTACACAGACACCCCACTGCTCTCCTTACATTAAGTTGTTATGGAGAAATGGGAACATTAATTGTATCAACTTTATTACTGAAGACAAGAGTGTATGTAAAGGTCCTGGTCCACTCTAAATCAGGCCTGGATTGGACCTCTCCTTGTCCCAAACTGGCAGCCATTCTGCATCAAACCAGGTGCCCTCCCGGACCAAGGTTGGAGTCAACCAAAGATGACTCGTGGTTTTATGCTAACAATAGAATCCCCTCATGGTTTAGTTTCTCTTGTAATAGTTCACCTGCCAGCCCATATTGGGCCAGTAACCAAAAGGTTGCTGGATCGAATCCCCGAGCTGACAAAGTAAAAATCTGTGGTTCTGCCCCTGAGCAAGGCAGTTAACCCACTCTTCCCCGGGCAACGATGACATCGATTAAGGCAGCCCCCCATGCCTCTCTGATTCAGAGGGGTTGGGTTGAATGCATTCAGCAGTACAGCTGACTATGTATCCCCCTTTCCCTATACACCAAAGTCAGTGAGTTAGGACAAAGTGCACTGTATACTACTATCACAATCTTGAGGGGTCTGTTGCTTTTACATTTAAGTAATTTAGCTGACGCTTTTATCCAGAGCGACTTACAGAAGCAATTATGGTTAAGTGCCTTGCTCAAGGGCACCTTGTCATCTCGGGGATTCGAACCAGTGACCTTTCAGTTACTGGCCCGGCGCTCTTAACTGCTAGGTCAAAACTGACAGCAGCTACAAAATACTACACAGATGGCTTGATTATGTTTGGGTCAGATTGTGTGTTCCTTGGTGCACATACAATACATCTGCAGTTTGATTTAGTTCTATTTAAAAAAAATAAGACGATAAATAATGCAGGAACAAAGGAAAGTGTTCTGAGTTTTAACACTTCATTTCATTTTGTTACAACGTACCTTCTGTTTTGTAAAGATTTGTCTGATGAGAACAATAAATGGATATCGCAATAAAAAGGATGTTGAGTGTTTGCTCTTGCCTTTTATGGGGGCAGAACACATTCTGTTTTACTGTCATTGATTTTATCCTTTGACCAATCACAGTGCTGATTGTTGCTCAAACGTGGCCCAGGGTGTGGATCATAGCCAATAGGAATGTCTTATACTTTTTAATCAATGTTCTCTTTTTATTTTCTCTATTGGACTTAATATGCACTTCTGCCTTAGCAACAATCTCTAAAGGTTTGAGAAGAACATAATAGTAGGGTTACTGCCGCCTGCTGGTGAGAGATACGCATTACATGTAAATAATTTATTTTATTAGTCAATGCAGAGCTGCAAAGTCTGAGCTGATAACTCTCTAACCTCTGTGAATATACACGTTGTTTTGGAAGATTAAATATTCACTTACCTTTTGAAAATCTTCCTCTGATTTGTCATCCAAATGGTCCCAGCTATAACATGTAGTGTCGTTTTGTTAGATAAAATCATTTTTTATATCCCAAAAAGTCTGTTTAGTTGACGCCATCGATTTAAGTAATCCACTCATTCAACTTGCAGAGAAAGAACTCTGAAAATCTACCCCTAAACTTTGTTTCAACAAGTCAAAATACGTTTCTATTTACTCCTCAGACACCCTAAAATGTAATCAAACTATAATATTTATTTAGGAAAGAAGTATGTTCAATAGGAAACCAATTTTAGCAGGTGCGCAACTTCGTCATGGAGCGCAAAAACACAGATTTCCAAGACTGTCCTCTTACAAAAACTGCTATTTCTTATTCGTGAGCCTGAAATCTTGAACATAGACTGCTGACGCCCTGTGGAAGCCATAGGAATTGCATCCAGGGAGCTATTTTACAATATGACCTTTCTCTTCCATTTCTATGTTCATGGCCTCTCTCCCAAACAAATTCTGGTTGGTTTTTCTTTGGGTTTTCTCCTACCATATCTATTGTGTTATATTGTCCTACATTATTTTAACATTTCTACAAACTTCAAAGTGTTTTCTTTCCAATTGTATAAATCCTATGCATGTCCTGGCTTCAGGGTCTGAGCTACAGGAAGTTTACTTTGGGCACGTCATTCAGGCAGAAATGTAGAGAAAAGGTGGCTTAGCCCTAAGACGTTTTAAAATGTCCTTATTACCTCAGTACAATGTTGTTAATTACTCCCAGTAATGTCTAAAAACTAGCAGACATGCAAGTTACTGAACAAGGAAACACTGTATTTTATGTTCTTAGCCTAACGGTTCCACAAATGGTAAATATGTTGGGAAAAAATGTAGAATATATGTATTATGTGCAAGCTCGCATTTGACAGTAATCGCAAAGACCCTACAGATTGTAATAGCAATTACTAGGCTTTATTGATTACATCCGTTGACTATGCAGTGACAGTAGAAGGCCACAAGATGGCGACCTATATCAGATATTTCCACCGGTGCTATCACTGTGTTATTCAGGGAGGCAACGTACCTGTGTTAATGCAAGGTAAGCACTCATCAGTGAGTGCATCACTGATTACGAGGTTGTCATTCCTGTTTCTTCTAGGTGACGTTCAAATATCACAGCTGTGAACATTTTAAGGTATTCCAATGACACAGTAGCATAGGCTCTCTTAGGCTCACCTCATTTACTACAAACTTAGATTTTTATTGATATCTTAGAAAATAAACCTTTGACTCACAATGATTCCAGAAGCTTCGAGATCTTTTAGAATTGCACCTGCAATTTCTAAACCTGGGTAAATTAATATAAGAACCAAAGACTCCATGTAGAGAGGTTGAAAGACCCTATGAGGAGAAATGTTCCCCTCACAGCCTGACTCCATCTGCACTTCATTTGGGCTTTATTCAGGATGATTTAAACATGGACTGAGTGCTCTAAAGTGTGAACAATGTTCTGAATATCAGTTGAGAGTGTAATTCCATGTGTATATTCTGTTATTGATTTTTCTTATTTCTAAACAATGCTAAATTCCTGACCCTTAACATACATAGAAGTTGTAAAACAGGGCAGATTAATATTTATTACGTTTAATGTTACACATTCCGAATACAACTCCAGACCCATACTGCTCAACACTAAAGTCTCTCCAGGTGTAGTGACTTGAGGCAGCAGCAGATTCCCTTGTCAAAGAGGAAGTTCTGTGCGATCAGCTGAGTTGCTCCATTGAGGAAGTCACACGTGTCATCATCATCATTAACTGAAGGAGGCGAGGCAGGCAGGATGAGTCATGATGGGGAAAGAGAGAGAGAGAGAGAGAGAGAGAGAGAGAGAGATGGTTTATAACACTACAGATAGGAAGTGGAGAGAGTGACAGACAGTCCCGGATGTTCCGTGGTTGATAGATTAGGTGATAGAGGTATAGAAAGAGATGGAGGGAAGCTGATTGATGAGAGAAACCCAGGCAATGTTCTGTGACTTGTTCTTCAGTGCTCTCTCTCACTCTCTCTCTCTACACACACACACGCCAACTGAAGGTCAATATTGATTATAATTGTTCAGTTTGGCATATCAACAGCCTTACACTCTTTATTTTCGATACAATGAAATAGAAATGATCAATTTAATCAATTCTGTACCTACATGTAAAACGCAGAGAGTGAGAAGGAAATTGGAAGAGTATCATTATAGGCAGTGTGCAATGAAGTTGTCTCCAGAACATGACTAGCAATTACATTTACCCTTGGAAAAGCATGCGCACGTAATCAGGCTATGTTTAAACTCCTATCCAGTGGAGGCACGAGGTTAATTAGTGTACATGGCTGAATCAGACATGCAGGAAGCTCAGGAATCATGTTTGTTCAGATACATGACAGTGTAGTGTCCACGGATAATGCTCACATTAAGTATTTCTTCAATTACACCGCCACCCTTTACACTGCAGTGATAAACAGAGTACCCTCACAGAGTACACCTCTACTCACCACCCGCCTTTCTCTCTCTCTCCCTCTATTGTTTTCTATATGTCTTTCTCTCTCACCCTCCCCTTCTCAAGCACAAGCACAAGGTACACACTTCCCCCCTCTCACTCGCGCATTATCTTTCCCGGAAATTGCATTTCCAGCACAGCTAGGGCCCATTATAAAGAGGGAGCGACATGCTGTAACCTTTTTAAAAAGCTATTAGTGATGCACCTGCCCCTCCCCCTTCCCAGCATCCCTCTCCACCCTTTTCTCCCATCAGCCGACTCTGACCCTCCCTCCCCTTCCCAGCTTCCCTCCCTACCCCTTCCTCCCATCAGCCCACTCTGACCCCCCCCCCCCCCCATCCTTACAGTGTCAGTAATGTTATTAGCCTGTTTCTACGCCCATTACCCTGATCTAACCAAACCCCTGGCCTGCAGCTGCATAGGGAGCAGGGTACTGGGTGTACTGATAAAGAGGTTTTGGTGGAAAAGACGGGTAGAGAGGGAGTGAGAGAGAGAGGCTCCCTGGCAATCGATGAATGTAAACAATGAACTGTCTATCTCTCCATCCCCCCCAACCGATTCCTAGCTATCTAAACACAAACAGCCAGTGTAACACCAGAGCACGCATCAAACATCACACAAAGGCTCCTAAAGGCAGCAGCATGCGTACCGCGGCTCAGTACACAGCATCAGCACAAGTACATACAGATCTCTGCTGTTGTTGTTGCACAGTCATGTTGTAACAGACTGCAATGGACCCCTGGCCAATTACGAGAGCGATAAAAGGCAGGGCAGGGGAGAATGGAGAGCCATAGTGAGTGAAGAGGATGTTGAGACAAGCCAGACGCACCGACGGACAGAGACCAAATCCAATTGCATGGGCTGGCTCCAAGAAGTGGGAACAGAGAGTGGAATTGAAACTGCGAAGCGAGGAAGAGGAGGAGCAGGGAAGGATAGTTTTGTGTAGCAGGCGGAGCTACAGTCAAGAGCCCAGCAGCCCTTAGAGACAGTGTCACTGTTCTGTCCCACACCACCCTGGAGGGCATGATGCTGCACTCACTTCACCCCACTCACTGTCTGTGTGATGGAAACACAACAGTTTTACAGTTAACATATTGACCCACCCATGGATGAGAATGAGCAGTAGCTGGAAGTAATGTGTGGATTCATCCTCCTCACATTTCCCCAGTGTCTCTGGAAGTTGGCTAAAAGACTTGAGTCACTCTCAGCCAGTGAGTCACTCTGCTGTCCCTACCCCCCACTCCTCCGTCTCTCCCTCTCTCCTCTATCCCAGCCAGCACTGACACCCAACCCCACAGCAGACGCCCTGCTGATCTATACCATGACATCATCAGCGTGAGCCACCATCAGAGCCTGTGGGAGAGACGGTGACTTGAGGGAATGAGATGCCTCTCTCTGCCTGCTGACTGATGGCAGGATCAGGACCTCATCACTTACACACACACACACACACACACACACACACACACACACACACACACACACACACACACACACACACACACACACACACACACACACACACACACACACACACACACACACACACACACACACACACACACACACACACACACACACACACACACACACACACACACACACAGAGAGAGAGACAGAGGGAGAGGGAGAGGGAGAGGGAGAGGGAGAGGGAGAGGGAGAACACAGTAAGGTAATGGCCCATGAGCACATGCTGTCAGAGGAATCTTCTTGGTGTGATTAGTTATGCCCTAAAACTGAACATGCATCCACTAAGGACTAGAGATTGTTAAGGTGAAGGCCCACCACATTGGTACTATCAATGCAATACTGTTACAGAATAGGAAAGAGAAAAGGGTACAGGGTACTGCCTTAGTCTTATGTATTTGGTGAAAAGCAAAAGTGTTTGAAGGGATGACAGGTGGGAACAAAGGTGCTCTTGTGACTCTGCACACTGACGACAAACAGTGTCTGTTGTCTGAACTCTGAATGCAGGGGGAAACATCGGAAGCATCAACCAACCAACCACAGACCCAGCTGGGGCTCTGCATAGGAACGTCCCTTGTCAGGCTACCAGCCAGTCAGGAAGTGAACTCAGGACAGAGGCCTGAGTTCCTTCCCTCCCTTTCTCTCTTCCTTGAAGTCATCTCGGATCCAATGCAGTTGGACCGGTGTAAACATGGATTGGTTGATATTTCCTTGTCAAGAGACAGCGATAAACTTGCAATGTGAGTCCATACCTCATGCAGTACCTCCAGCCGATCACGGACCAGACAGACTGTCAGGGTCTGTACGGGATCCACTTCCCATCTAGAGTCTGGGCATCTGGAACCAAGTAGTGGTGCTGGAAGCCTGGCCTGCAGTGGGCGCGGAGTGGGTCTGTCTCCCCAGGGGCTGGAGCTCAAGTCTGGCTGGGAGTAGTGAGGAGGCTCCTGTGGGAAGCCTGCTCCACAGTTGTAGTCAGAGCCAATGAGAGGAAGAGAGGAGGAGGTGAGCAGCAGCAAGCATCACACCTCATTCTCAACTGAATATTACACGTCTTTGCACCTGTGTGTGTGTGTGTGTGTATGTCTTTCAATACAATTTCCTCTGTCATTTCAGCTGGGGGTAAATGTCAAGAAATACTCCATGTAAGATGTTCCTGTATGGGCCCTCTGAAGACATTTCAGGGGAATGGTAGATGGCCAATAGGCTGCCTTATCCCTCTTCAATCTAACCATCCTACATTTGACTATGTGATAGAGCAAACTGAAGTGTTGCTTTGAGTTCAGTCCTCTCTGCTGATTGTGTTCAGAGTGAATGGGCTTGACTTTAAGTTCCCCCCAGAGCAGGTGGCGTCACTGGCAATGAGGCAAAAGGGGCTTTGATTTCTAAGCCAGTGGCTCAGTGCATATTCAAACTAGCTCTTTTGTTTGTGTTGCTCCCAGCCCTGAGTCAGACAGACATGCAAGGAATACAAATCAGACCTTTGACAGGAGCAGTTAACCTGGCTCTAAATATAGCTGCCCTGGCCGGTTCTGGGAGAGATGGAGCACAGGGAAGAGAGGAGGAGAGGAGTGGAGAGGAGGAGACAGAGAGCAGCGTGGAGCTCTCTGTGGGGCTGCTGCTCATTGCTCTCTTTCTCTTTCTCTCTTTGTCTCTCTTCTCTCCCTGAACTAGAATATGGAGGAAAGAGCAAGAGCAGAAACTACATGGAGCAATGACTGATGTGCTGTACTGATGTATCCAGCTCTGTGTGTGTGAAGGGACGTGCGCGTGCGTGAGTGAAAGAGAAAAATAGAGTGAAGGAGAGAGGAGGTAATGGGAAGCAGATTGACAAATGAAAGATAGGGAGAGTCTGTTTAATAAAGCAGCAATCTGGAGGGAGCGAGGGAGCGGGAGAGAAGGATAGAAGGAATGAGAAATGTGCTCATTCCAACAGGGATCTGAGGAGACTGCAAAAGAGGAAAGAGAGGGGAGAGGGGGAGAGTCAGACAGAACACAACAGGACGGGCGGCCGGTTAGAGGCATACAGGACTCCTGTTCAGTACTCAGCTGTCCTCGCCTGGCCATTTGGAACTGCACACACCACAATGCCATTGCCTTTTGTGAAGAGTAGTGGAAATTCTCTTCACAAAAAAGGATAAATATATGTTTTTTAGGCGTAGATTTGAAATAAAACTTTTACTTTTTGCCTTCCATTGTTTTGGCAGATTTATTTGAGCCTCTGACAGTTTCACTTCAGAAATACTCATTTGTATCTCTAATAAATTGTGACAAAATACACAATATCAATTGATTGACAGACAAAATCCATTGCTATATTTTTTAGGGGCAGATCTACAGGCCAAATGGGGAGCTGTGAAATAGCCAGATGCATAGAGAGCAGGCTATCCATGGTGCAGGCCTGTGTTAACCCCCAGAGGATGAGGATGGTTTGGGGAGATTTGGTAAGCAGAGATCATAGAATTGAAGCTGTCTGTGTATAAATGCCACACCTGGAAATTCCGCGAGATTGGATTAGAGTGGATACAACCCATCTCTGAGATGTCACTGTCACTCACCACATAGCCTACTGTGCTCCTCAGGCAACATGGAGTGACCACTGCATAGGACTCTGCATGCACTAGCAAGACATATGCACTAATTGCAAATTATATACACATCATAGCCTCATATGTTTTATATGTTATCCTTTATTAAGAAATTATTTCTTCTGGGTTTGGCCGTCATTGTAAATAAGAATTTGTTCCTAACTGGCTTGCCTACTTAAATAAAAGTTGAATAAACATTTTAAACATTTGGTCTTTATTAAGATATATTTAAATATTCTTTATTAGTCCTATAATTTGATGTATATGTTTTAAAGTATAGTATACCCAGCATCTAGGTAACAATGTTCTGGCAGCCTTCATTTTATTTGGCCCCCATGTTTTCTGAGCAAAGACTATTTTTATTTTTTACATAGATTGTAAAATCACCAGGAAATCAGCTCAAAGTGATTTTAAATTAGGAAGTCTTTTCCCAAATATTCCCACCATAAATAGAAAGGCATTTGTGATTGTATCCCACCCAAGGTTTTTTTTTTTTGTCAAATACTGTTTTATCTGTTTTGATTCTTGCGGTCAATTTCCAGTGTAGAATTGATGTATAACTATGTTCAGGCACCCCGACCATACGCTCAAGGAAACATTGATGATACCTGTTTTATAACCATGTTGTAGCGCAAGGGCGAGGTGGGGAATTTATAACAGAAATGTCGATCAGTCTGCCCTGAATCTAAATTCAGGACCATCTGTAATTTTAAGTTACAGGTAATTAACCCACACCACGGTCATGTTTAGGGCAAAACGGCTCAAAGAGGGAGGTCTCTTAGCAACATGGCACTGTTGTAATTAGTGTCCCTGGTGTGCAGTTTTATAATTCGACCACTTTTCTGAAGGTTACATTTGAATAATTGTCCTTCATTTTTAGCACCATTGTTTAATGTGGTTATTAATACAATGAAGGCAGTTGGCTGATTACAATAAAATGGTAGGCATTAGACTTCACTGGATTATTATTATTATTAGGCTATTATGACACAATCACAGAAGTCCTCACCAGCTCTTTTTGGCACTTATAACTCTCATTATCTTGATCCGTAGGCTATGCATCATGATGATGTGTGAGCGTGAATGTATTTCTCTCCCAATCTCGAGTCGCCTCCGCCGCGCCCCTTTGACCACGTTTGAATCTCAACAATGGGAGGTTAGACGCGAGATAGAATCAGAGAGAGAGAGACAGAGTGAGCGAGAGAGAGAGAAATGCAAGAGATAACGAAGGGAAAAGGGTGTAAGCGTGTGGCTTCTGCCTCCCGGATCTTCTTCTTTTTTTCTAAAAGGGAGAGGCATTGGGATGGAGTATCTAGAGAGCGGGAGTGAGAGAGAGTTGGAGGGGGCGTTTCTCCTGGTTATGATTATCAGATATTTGCAATACATTGTCAACATCGTGTCGTCTACTTGAGTAGGGAAAACTGACAGGACTAAAAACAATTGGTGAGTATATGACATCTGAATGTAATATTTGGTAATGCTTTATATTTTTCCTCTTGCTGACAAAATACCCCAGTGGCTTACAATCACGAAACCCACGAGGATTTATAGATTGGTTGAAATTATCATATTTTTAACCAAACATTCGTGATCAATTGAACTTCATTGATACAGTAAGGAACGGTACTCTTAACTGGTTGCTATGTAGGCTACACGTGATGGCAAATACTTGTTTGGCCATGGTAAAGGATAGCCCTCCATCATCAAGTGGAAAAAGCGCTGAGTGTTTGAAGCGCATCACAAAGCCAACAATGCTATGACTTCTCAAGCTATTTTATTCCATTTTACTTATCTGAAATGTAATTGTTTGATCTCAAATTCCCTTAACAGGACCGACTGTTTTTGTAAAGGCTAGTCTATGCATTCAGAGATAGACCTACGTGACTTGGTAGACTACCTTGTTCTAAATTCGTATTCCTCAATAGACAGCTCGAGATGTCACGAGCGACTTTATGAATGCATGTTGAGAGTGAGGCCTAGTGTATTGCCAATTATTTATTTTTACTATGTCTGTTTGTTTTTACAGTAGATTCAAGTTATTGTTTGTGAATAGAAGTTGATATAGATACAACACTCAATATCCTAAACCTTTGGAAAAAAAGGTTGCCAACTAAAATTAGATATTGAACTATTTTGATCAATAGGCCTACAGTTTAAAGTGTTGCTTGTTTGTGATTTTTCTCTATTGGGCCGCTTTGTTTTTAAAACTTTGTCATTTGGTTTAAAATAATGCCACAAATGGAACAGGACTATCCATATTGAATATGTGTAGCAGATGGCAACCCAATGCACAATGCAACACACAAATGAATGATATTCATTCACCTAAAACGTAACAGTATATTTAGTCTTAAAGCTAGAATCCTTAATTACTACATCATTTTTTTTAAATTTAAATTAATGATATATACCCAGGCTGCTGAGGGGAGGATGGCTCATAATAATGGCCGGAACAGAGCGAATGGAATGGCATCAGACACATGGAAAACACTTATTCTGCTTCAGCCATTACCAAAAGTCTGTCCTCCCCAATTAAGGTGCCACCAGCCTCCTGTGACCCATTGATTTTCGAAGAATGTATGCCTCATGAGCTTCAACTGTATTATGGCCTACCCCATCAGAAACCAAAATATAAGCTTGTTTTACTCCATGTAAACAAACACCATATAGCAACAAAAACACAAAACATGGTTAAAACTATAATGTTGATATCATGGATGGTCAGCCCTTGCATCCATAGCTCTGACTATGAATTTGAGAGTGGTAACATTTCCCCAGGCCCATCCCTCAACTTTTTACCAAATCTGGGGTGGGGTGGCTGCTTTGTTATTGTTTCAATTAGGTATTCAAGCTTTTAAAGATAGGTATTCAAGCTTTTAAAGAAATAAATATAATTTTTGTTGCTACACGGTTAACGTAATTTCTTTAAAAGTAAAGGGATTGATGTGTCAGTCGTATTCTTCCACAATCTTATTTAGACTTGAATGATAATCTTTATAAACACTGTAACTTTTTGCATTTTTCCTGCATACATTTTTTGGGTTGTGAATTGTCTATATCTCTTGATCACTATTTGTAAGTATCTTGCATTTCAGTCTCTATGTTTTATATTTAAATGAACTTCTTTGAGGCAGGCAAGGTATTTTGTTTCAGTCAATCAATCAATTTTAGCCCATCAATACAACGTCCAAGGTTTATCCTATAGGTTTACCCGCTAGTGAGATACATAATTCAATAATGTGTAAATTATTACTCGAATGTCAGTCATATGAGCTTGGGACACATACTGCCTATAGACTAAATTGGATTGAATTAGCAGCATTTGCAGGGAACATTGTGAGTGTGCGTGTGAGCGTGCAAGTGTGTGTGTTTGCGCATGTGTGTGTATGCATATGCGTGTGGAGTGTGTGAGTGTGTGTGTCAGTGTCAGTGTGCAGTCAGTTTGCCCACAGGCACACCGGCCAGCATGAACTCCCTGAACTCAATCCTTGTCCATTAAATTCATATTGATCAAGGAGCAGAGAGAGACATAGAGTTCCGTCACATCTGTTTTTGGACTGGGCTGTGAGTGTACCTCCTCTAAGGAAGGAGATGAGAACAGAGAGGAATAAAAGAAACCAAGGGAAAATAGAAAAGGAGGGGGAAATTGACAAGTGTGTGTGTGTGTGTGTGTGTGTGTGTGTGTGTGTGTGTGTGTGTGTGTGTGTGTGTGTGTGTGTGTGTGTGTGTGTGTGTGTGTGTGTGTGTGTGTGTGTTTCTCTAAAAGCCAAACAAGCGAAACGTCCATTTAGTAACCCAGCACAGATCTTTCTACTGGGAGCTGTCCTTGGTTCTGATCTGTGCTCCAACCCTCCTCCATCCCTTCCACCCCCCGATCTCCTCCCAACATCTCCCGTTCCCCCTCCCCCTCTCCCACCCTGCTAATTGACAATCTCAGCCTCTCCATTTGGCAAGCATTGTGTGTGTGTGTGTATGTGTGTGTGTGTGTGTGGGGGGGGGGGGGGAATATCCTTAGAGGGCCCTGAACATACTATGTTGGGAAGAGGTTGTATACATAGATTTGCAAATGTTATTGCAGGTGCAGCAAAATGCTTGTGTTCCTAGCTCCAACAATGCAGTAATACCTAGCAATAAAGAAAGAAAATCCATAATCCTTAAAAAATTATTAAGAAAAAAAATATCAGAACGAGCAATGTCAGAGACAGGAATATATACTTAATAGTGAGTTTGTGTGTGTGTGTGTGTGTGTGTGTGTGTGTGTGTGTGTGTGTGTGTGTGTGTGTGTGTGTGTGTGTGTGTGTGTGTGTGTGTGTGTGTGTGTGTGTGTGTGTGTGTGTGTGTGTGTGTGTATGTATGTATGTATGTATGTATGTATGTATGTATGTATGTATGTATGTATGTATGTATTATATATATATTACTGAACAAAAATATAATCGCAACATAAAACAATTTCAAAGGTTTTACTGAGTTAGAGTTCATATAAGGAAATCAGTCAATTTAAATAAATTCATTAGGCCCTAATCTATGGATTTCACATGACTGGGCAGGGGTGCAGCCATGGGGGGGGCTGGGAGGGCCCCACCCACTTGGGAGATAGGCCCACCCACAGGGGAGTCAGGCCCAGTCAATCAGATTGGAGTTTTCTCCACAAAAGGGCTTTATTACAGACAGAAATACTCCTCAGTTTCATCAGCTGTCCGGGTGGCAGGTCTCAGATGATCCCATAAGGGAAGAAGCCAGATGTGGAGGTCCTGGGCTGCCGTGGTTACACGTTGTCTGCGGTTTTGAGGCCGGTTGGACATACTGTCAAATTCTCAAAAAGGACGTTGGAAGCGGTTTAGGGTAGAGAAATTAACATTACATTCTCTGGCAACAGCTCTGCTGGACCTTCCTGCAGTAAACATTATTAAAGTGACCAGTGTTCAATGACTATGTACATAGGGCATCAGTCTCTAAGGTGCAAGGTAGAACAGTGACTAAGGCTAGTGGTGACTATTTAACAGTCTGATGGCCTGGAGACAGAAACTGTTTTTCTGTCTCTCGGTCACAGCATAATTTAATATTTTTCTTCGGCACATTTTACCCCTTTTTTGTCCCCAATTGGTAGTTGCAGTTTTGTCCCATCGCTGCAACTCCCGTCCGGACTCTGGAGAGGCGAAGGTCGAGAGCCATGCGTCCCCCGAAACACGACCCTGCCAATCCGCACTGCTTCTTGACACACTGTTCGCTTAACCCGGAGGCCAGCCGCACCAACGTTTCGGAGGAAACACCGTCCAACTGGCGACCGTGTCAGCGTGCATGCACCCGGCCCGCCACAGGAGTCGCTAGAGTGCGATTGGACAAGGACATCCTGGCCGGCCAAACCCTCTCCTAACCCGGACGACGCTGGGCCAATTGTGCGCCACCTCATGGGTGTCACAGTTGTGGCCGGCTGGGACACAGCCCGGGATCGAACCAGATCTGCATTGATGCCTTTAGCACTGCGATGCAATGCCTTAGACTGCTGCGCCACTTGGGAGGCCGTCTCGGTCCCAGCTTTGATGAACCTGTACTGTCCCAGTCTTCTAGATAGTAGCGGGGTAAACAAGCCGTGGCTAGGGTGATTTAGGTTCTTGATGATCTTCTTGGCCTTACTGTGACACCGGGTGCTGTAGATGTCCTGGAGGGCAGGCAGTTTGCCCCCAGTGATGCGTTGCACTGACCGCAGCACCCTCCGGAGATCCTGTGGTTACGGACGGTGCAATTGCCGTACCAGGCAGTGACACAGCCCGACAGGATGCTCTCAATGGTGCATTTGTAGAAGTTTGTGAGGGTCTTAGGGGCCGAATTTCTTCAACTTGAAGCTTTAAACCCTCTCCACTGTGGCCCTTTTGATGTGGATGGGGGCGTGCTCTTTGTGCTGTCTCCTGTAGTCCATGATCAGCTCTTCGCTTTGTTGAAGTTGAGGGAGAGATTATTTTCCTGACACCACTCCGCCATGGCTCTCACGTCCTTCCTGTAGGCTGTCTCATCGTTTTTGGCCATGCAGTCATGGTTGAACAAGGAGCATGGGGGGGAGCTGAGCACACAACCCTGTGGGGCCCCCGTGTTGAGGGTCAGCGTGGTGGAGGAGTTGTTGCCTACCTTCACCACTTGGCGTAGGCCCGTCGGGAAGTCCAGGACTCAGTGCCCTCCAAGCTTAGTGATGAGCTTGGAGGGCGCTATGGTGTTGAACGCTGAGCTGTAGTCGATGAACAGCATTCTTGCATAGGTATTTCTCTTGTCCAGTTGGGATAGGGTAGTGTGCGGTGCAATGGCGGTTGGATCTGTTGGAGCGATATGCTAATTGTAGTGGGTCTAGGGTGTCAGGTAAGGTAGAAGTGATATGGTTCTTACCTTAACTAGCCTCTCAAAGCATTTCATGATGACAGAACTGAGTGCTACAGGGTGATAATAATTTAGTTCAGTTACCTTCACTTTCAAGGGTACAGAAACAATGATGGACATCTTGAAGAAAGTGGGGACAACAGACTGGGATATGGAGAGATTGAATGTCAGTAAACACTTCAGCCAGCTGGTCTGCACATGCTCTGAGGATGCGGCTTGGGATGTCGTCTGGAGTGGCAGCCTTGCGATAGTTAACATGCTTAAATTACTTATGTTGTCCACTGAGAACGAGAGCACACAGTCCTCGCAAGCACCAGGGGCCCCTATCAGCGACTCTATTTTGTCTACCTTGAAGCGTGCAGAGAAGGTGTCTGCGATGTGGCTGGGTTTCCCTTTATTAACTGTGATTGTCTGGAGTCCCTGCCACATATGTCTCGTGTCACGAGCCATTGAATTGCGACTCCACATTGTCCCTGTACTGTAATTCTGCCTCTTTGATTGCCTTACGGAGGTTGTAGCTGGTCTGTTGGTACACATCCGTGTTCCCAGTCACCTTGCCATGGTTAAATGTGGTGGTTTGCGTTTTCAGTTTTGCGGGAATGCTGCCATCTATCCACGGTTTTTGGTCTGGATAAGTCGTCAGTGGGAATAACATCCTCTATGCACTTCCTGAAGAACCCCGTCAGCGAGTCAGTGTACACGTTGATACTATTCTCAGAGGCGACCCGGAACATTTCCCAGTCTGCGTGAAAAAAACAGCATAGAATCCGATTGGTCTGGCCAACATTGAACAGTCCTTACCACAGGAGATTCCTGTTTAAGTTTGTGCCTATAGGTGGGGAGGAGCAGAATGGAGGCGTGATCTGATTTGCCGAAGCGAGGGCGGGGAAGGGCCTTGCCGCCGTCCTCATAGGGATAGTAACAAGGGTCTGTGTTGCGCGTGCAGCACAGGATTTCATTTATTAAAGTTCCCAGCTAATCTAAATGCGCCCTCAGGATATATGGTTTGCACAGTCCAGTGTAGTTTGTTGAGAGCCGTCTCTTCTGTGTCGGCTTGGGGGGGGGGGGGGGCGGGGGGGCGGGTAAGTATACACGGCAGTGACAATGACCAATTATTTTTGGAGGTAAATGCGGCCAGCATTTGATGGTTAGGTATTCCAGATCGGGAGAACGAATCCCTGATGTCTCTCTGGAAGGAGATCCTCGCCCTGAGCTTGTCTCCCTTTTATTGTCCAGTTTATTGTCCAACAATATACTCGGAAGCAGATGGTATGCACGCCGTCTGAGTCTGACTAGGGCCCCACTTCTGACTAGGGCCCCATTCTTCTTTGGCAACATTTTGGTGCAGCCCCCAGGATGAATAGCTCCTGTCTCGGGAAGTTCAAACAAAGGATCCAGGTTTCTGCTCAAATTTCTGGTGAGTGACTGCCGATCTAATATCCCAAAGTTATTTCCGGCTGTAGGTAATAATAAAATAAACGTTCTGAGCAAATAATGTAAGAAAAAAATATTGCAACGTTGTCTCGGAGCTAGAAACAGGGCTACCGTATCTGTCGACACCATCTTCTCATGTGAAAATAAAACATCTGTGCGGTATTTTGGCTCCCCTTAGTAT
The DNA here is from genome assembly GCF_029448725.1 of Salvelinus fontinalis. NCBI lineage: Eukaryota > Metazoa > Chordata > Actinopteri > Salmoniformes > Salmonidae > Salvelinus > Salvelinus fontinalis. The sequence goes on from NC_074698.1 coordinate 17,852,812, forward strand.
TGTAAAACATACATTGACATCTGTTTGATAATTGGTTTCCCTGGGTCCTCGGCTTGGGTCATGCTAAATGCCGATTTGGTGGAGAGGAAAACAAAGGTGTGTTATTGTGCGTTTAAACTGATGGGGGAAGGGCCGCTAGGTTGACAAATCATTTTTGTATTGGTAAAGGCTCCACATGTTTCATATTTGCATACATATAGCACTATACTATTCATTGGTCACATTGGTCAACCTACTTCTTTACAAAGAAAAATCACTGTTGGTAGTCATATAAGAGACTACCCACTGGGCACACACTGGTTGAATCAATGTTGTTTCCACATCATTTCAATGAAATTATGTTGAACTAACGTGGAATAGATGTTAAATTGACGTCTGTGCCCAGCGGGTATTGAATACTATCATACTGCCAAGCTAGCTTGTTACAGCCTTTCCCCCATAGCCTCTGAACATTCTGTATGTTGTGTGGTGATTTGAGACAGAGACCCAGAAGCCATATTAGCAGCTTCCGCAATTTGTTAGGAGCTTTAGAGGGGAGCGGCCGTTAAATTGCATAGATAAATATGGTGAATAATTGATGTGATGCGTAGTGGGGATCTGGTTTGGAGTGGCACTGATGCTCCTGGAATCTTTGGTTCAGGGCTACAGTACTAGCTAGATCCCATTGGGGTTTAGGATATGGGAGAATGCCCCTCTCCATCCTTCCCTGTAATTCACTCTCCTGTGTGAGAGCCTAAGGCAGTTTTAAAGATGGAGTGGAGCTAAAAAGACAGCTTTGGATTTCAGGCCTTGGAACCACAAGGATGCTATCAGACTCCTACCAAAATCCTCCCATTTAAACCCTTTCAGGGCTTTCTGTCTTCCTTCTTTCACTCCTCCTCCAAGGAGGTGTTTACAATAATAGAGCTGGATTCATTCCTTTCATGTGCTCGCCATTTAGCAGAGACGTGCAGAGCGGTGTTTTCTGGGTTTGATTCCAACCCCTTGAGGAAGCAAGGGCATGAGGATGTGAAGTCTCCTTATCTCCACCGACAGCCAATCACAGCTTATAACGCCAGTCCAAAGCCAGGCGATAGCAGGCCCTTTAAGTTTACAGTCTGCCTGTCCCAATAAACATATCTCTCACTCACTCCCTGCTCCCTCCTTTACGCTCTCTCTCTTTTTCTCTCTCTCTCTCTCTCTCTCTCTCTCCGTTTCTCATGTTTTCAGCATGGGGGCCTGGGCTCACGGGGCTGCAGGGGCAGCACACTCCTTCAGATGTGTGTGTGACTGTGGCTCTCACTGATAAACGCAGGAACAGGGATGGCAAGCCTCACAGCTTACACTCAGCCAGGGGCCGGGAATTCAAAAACTGCCAACTTTATTTTACACTGGTATGGTGTGACAAGGTGACGTGAGCTTGCAGTTACATCACGTTCAGCTGGCCTTTCACTCACCCCACACTGTGAGATATGGACTAAATGTCAGATATGGACTAGATGTCAGATATGGACTAAATATGGGAGAATTACTGTATTGTAATACTATTACAGGCATAGATACAGGAGATATAGACATATAGAAGACATAGATACAGGAGATATAGACATATAGACATATAGAAGACATAGATACAGGAGATATAGACATATAGAAGACATTGATACAGGTGATTTAGACATATAGAAGACATAGATACAGGTGATATAGACATATAGAAGACATAGATACAGGTGATATAGACATATAGAAGACATAGATACAGGTGATATAGACATATAGAAAACATAGATACATGACATGTAGACATATAGAAGACATAGATATAGACATATAGAAGACATAGATACAGGTGATATAGACATATAGAAGACATAGATACAGGACATATAGACATATAGAAGACATAGATACAGGACATATAGACATATAGAAGACATTGATACAGGACATATAGACATATAGAAGACATAGATACAGGTGATATAGACATATAGAAGACATAGATACAGGACATATAGACATATAGAAGACATAGATACAGGACATATAGACATATAGAAGACATTGATACAGGACATATAGACATATAGAAGACATAGATACAGGTCATATAGACATATAGAAGACATAGATACAGGACATATAGACATATAGAAGACATAGATACAGGACATCTAGACATATAGAAGACATAGATACAGGAAATATAGACATATAGAAGACATAGATACAGGTGATATAGACATATAGAAGACATAGATACAGGTGATATAGACATATAGAAGACATAGATACAGGACATATAGACATATAGAAGACATAGATAGGGGAGACTTATTCATTCATTGACTGTTAATTCCATATTACTACTCCAAACTGAAAGACGATTCTTCCTTTGCAAGTTGTTTTCTTTTTTTCTCTAGGACCTGGACAATGTTAGCGGTAAATGAACCCCCACCCACCCTCCGTCTCTCTTCCACTGTAATGAAGCATGGATAGGGGGATGGGGAGAGGAAAGAGAGGAGAGAAGATGGAGGGGAGGAGGTGGCCGGAACGCTTGCTCCCGTCTCGACCACGGGTATTCTTGGGTTGATAATACAGATGTCGATGTTATTGCTTGAGAATACGCGTAGCTGAGTGGAAGCCATTTTCCTCAACCAACCTTTCCTTCTGGAGTCATATAGACATACAGGAGCAACATCCTCCTCCAAAGATCAATCTTCACTTTTGTACTATCAATTGTTTTAAATGTTCTACATTATATGTACCCTCATTGTTGATCCAAGCAGGCTCAACGCTGCCCAAAACTCTCTCTCTCTGAGCTGTGTTGTGACCGGTACCTTGAGCCCCAACCAGACATCCTCTTCAGAAGGTAAGTGCCTCCCAGCCATATATCACATCCCTTTTTTGCTCTGATTATTCCTCCGCTTGACAGATGCCCTTATCAGAGGCAGTGCGTGGTGAATGGGGAATCCAATAAGAGTTTGTGAGGAAGTGGGCCTGGGCGACACCACACCACACATCAGAGGTCCAGCAGCAGCTCCTGTGGCTCGTGGCGAATAAGGTCACAGCCAAAGAGCAAATCCAATATCCAGACGGGCAGGTAGGAGCATGGACTGAATGCATTAGAGCACAAAGATAAATCTCAGCCTGGACGCTGTTTTCCAGGCTGGCTGGAGGTGGTACAGGGACAGTCAGACGGGCAGGTTGAGGCAGGGCAACAGGGAAGGACAGTCTAGGCTGAATGGTGTGGGAGATTTAACAAGCATTCCAACCAAAGATGTGTGTGTGAACTGGTCTATTTGTGATACAATGATCTTGGTTAAACTACCTTTTTGTAACGCACATCCAAATGTAGACATTTGACAAAACAGTTTCATTGCCTTGCAAAGGTATTCGATTTTTTTCACATTTTGTTGTGTTACAAAGTGGGATTCAAATGGATTAAATTGTCATTTTTTTGTCAACAATCTACACAAAATATTCTGTAATGTCAAAGTGGAAGAACATTTATTTTTTTATACAAAACATTATAACTAAAGTATAGTTGTTGCGTAAGTTTTCAGCCCATTTGTTTAGGAAAGCCTTAGTTAAATCACATAAAAAAGTTACATGGACTCTCTCTGTGTGAAATAATAGTTATTGACATGATTTTTAAATGACTGACCTTTCCTCTGTCCCCCATACTGTACATACAACATCTGTAAGGTCCCTCAGTCAAGTTTTGAATTTCAAGCACATATTCAACTGCAAAGATCAGGGAGCTTTTCACATTTTTATAAAAAACTAATTAGACATTGAATGTCTCTTTAAGTTTGGTCAAGTTAATAATTATGCTCTGGATGATGTATTAAACCACCCAGACACCTCAAAGAACCAGTCATCCTTCTGAACTGAGCTGCAGGATGTTGCTCAAGGATGTTACCTTGAGGCCATTGGGGATTTTAAAACAGCTACAGAGTTCAATGGCTGTAATGGGAGAGAACTGAGGATGGATCAACAACATTGTAGTGACTCCACAATAATGGCCTAAATGACAGAATAAAAAGAAAAACACAAATATACTGTTACGAATCCCGCCGAGGATGGTGCCTCTTCCCGTTCGGGCGGCGCTCGGCGGTCGTCGTCTCCGGTCTACTAGCTGCCACCGATCCCCTTTTCTGTTTTCCTTTGAGTGTGTCTAATTTGTTTCACCTGTTGTGTGTTTAGGTTAGGGGTTATTTAAACCCAGTTTGCCCGCTGTCTTTTGTGCGGGCTTGTTTTTCTGTTACGTGTTGGTGGTGTTCAGGAGTGGATTTATATGTACATTTTCTCTTGGACAATATTCTTTACGCGCCCTGTGTTTTGTGTGGCGTCGCCGTATTATATGTTATTTCTAGAAGGAAATAAACATCCACTTGTCAAGGATATTTCTGCTCTCTGCACCTGACTCTTTTATTCCACCACTGGAATTGTTACAGAAGCCCGCACCAAAAATGGAGTCAGCAGAAGCAGCAACCACCCCTCTTCCATCGATGGAGGAGCGTGTCCTTCATCACACCGCCGTTCTCCATCGGATAGGGTCGGCGATGGACATGATGATGGAGAGGATGGAACGATGGGAGAGGAGTGGTATCCCGACATCTACGCCAGCTCCTTCCCAGACGGCGCAACCTTCCCCATCAACACCGGCATCTGGTTCAGGCGCATTGCGTCTCGCGCTCCCAAGGGAGTACGACGGAGCGGTGGCTGGGTGCCAGGGGTTTTTGCTCCAGTTGGAGCTCTACTTGGCCACCGTTCATCCGACTCCCTCTGGAGAGGAGAGTGTTTAGCCTCCTCATCTCCTGTCTGACGGGTAGAGCCCTGGAATGGGCAAATGCGGTCTGGAACGGCCCAGACTCGGTTCGAGACCACTACCCAGAGTTCACCCGCCGCTTCCGGGCCGTATTTGACCACCCTCAGGAGGGCCGAGCGGTGGGTGAGCGACTGTTCCACCTCAGACAGGAGACGAGGAGTGCGCAAGACTTCGCTTTGGAGTTCCGGACCTTGGCTGCTGGTGCGGGGTGGAATGACAGGGCCCTGATGGACTATTATCGATGTAGCCTTCGGGAGGACGTCCGTCGGGAGCTAGCTTGTCGAGACACTACACTCTCTCTCGATGGTTTAATTGACATGTCTATACGACTGGACCACCTGCTAGCTGCCCGCGGGCGTTCAGAGGGGGTCCTGTCAGTTCCACCTCCCAGCCCTCCCGCTCCAACTCCGATGGAGTTGGGAGGGGCTGCATCTAGGGGGGCCGGAGGAGGTGGCTTCTCTTGCACTTATTGTGGCAGGAGAGGACACACTTCAGACCGGTGTTGGAGAGGCGCCTCTGGGAGTAGAGATGGCAGGCGGAATACTTCTCGGTCACCCCAGGTGAGTAGGCACAAGACTCACCCAGAGCTTCCTGTCGGTCACATGTTTTTGGTTATTTTTTTCCCTGCGTTTTTCCCTTCTCTCCAGCATAAGGCGCTAGTAGACTCAGGCGCAGCTGGGAGTTTTATGGATCGCAGTCTAGCCCGTAGGTTGGGTATTCCGCTGGTGCAGATAGACCCACCTTTTCCCGTGCACTCCCTAGATAGCCGACCGCTAGGGTCAGGGCTGATCAGGGAGGCCACGATTCCGCTGGACATGGTAACGCAGGGGAATCATAGGGAGCAGATTAGTTTCTACCTTATTGATTCACCTGGGTTTCCGGTGGTGTTGGGGGTTCCTTGGCTAGCCATTCACAATCCCCTCATTTCTTGGAGACAGGGAGCTCTTCAGGGGTGGTCAGAGGAGTGTTCAGGTAGGTGTGTGGGAGTTTCCATCGGTGCCACCTTGGTGGAGAGTCCAGACCAGGTTTCCACTGTGCGCATTCCCCCAGAATATGCCGATTTGGCAATCGCTTTTAGTAAGAAGAAAGCGACCAAATTACCACCTCATCGACGGTGGGATTGCGTGATAAACCTCCAGGAGAACGCTGCACTTCCCAGGAGTCATGTGTATCCCTTGTCACAGGAGGAGACGTTGGCTATGGAGACATATGTCACGGAAGCTCTGAGACAGGGGTTCATTCGGCCCTCTATGTCACCCGTCTCCTCGAGTTTCTTTTTTGTGAGAAAGAAGGAGGGAGGTCTGCGTCCGTGCATTGATTATCGAGGTCTAAATTCAATCACAGTGGGATTTAGTTATCCGCTACCTCTCATCGCTACGGCGGTGGAATCATTCCACGGAGCACATTTCTTCACAAAACTGGATCTCAGGAGTGCGTATAATCTGGTGCGTATTCGGGAAGGAGACGAGTGGAAAACAGCGTTTAGTACCACATCAGGCCACTATGAGTACCTCGTCATGCCGTATGGGTTAAAGAATGCTCCAGCCGTTTTCCAATCCTTTGTAGATGAGATTCTCAGGGACATGCACGGGCAGGGTGTGGTAGTGTATATTGATGACATTTTGATCTATTCTGCTACACGCGCCGCGCATGTTTCCCTGGTGCGCAGGGTCCTTGGGAGGCTGCTGGAGCATGACCTATACGTCAAGGCTGAGAAATGTGTGTTCTCCAAACAAGCCGTTTCCTTCCTGGGTTATCGCATTTCCACCTCAGGGGTGGTGATGGAGAGTGATCGCGTTAACGCCGTGCGTAATTGGCCGACTCCCACCACGGTAAAGGAGGTGCAGCGGTTTTTAGGGTTTGCCAATTACTACCGGAGGTTTATCCGGGGTTTTGGTCAAGTGGCGGCACCCATTACCTCACTGCTAAAGGGGGGGCCGGTGCGTCTACAGTGGTCAGCCGAGGCAGAGGGAGCTTTCGACCAGTTGAAGGCGCGGTTTACTGAGGCTCCCGTGTTGGCGCATCCGGACCCTTCATTAGCGTTCATAGTGGAGGTGGATGCGTCCGAGGCTGGTGTTGGAGCCGTGCTATCACAGCGCTCGGGTACGCCACCGAAGCTCCGTCCCTGTGCTTTCTTTTCTAAGAAGCTGGGTCCGGCGGAGCGGAACTATGATGTGGGGGACAGGGAGCTACTAGCTATGGTAAAAGCCCTGAAGGTGTGGAGACACTGGCTTGAGGGGGCTAAGTACCCTTTTCTCATCTGGACTGACCATCGCAATCTGGAGTATATCCGAGAGGCGAGGAGACTGAATCCGCGTCAGGCGAGGTGGGCCATGTTCTTTACTCGTTTTAGATTTACGATCTCTTACCGACCAGGTTCCCTCAACACTAAGGCCGACGCGCTGTCTCGTCTCTATGACACGGATGACCGGTCCATCGATCCGACTCCCATCCTTCCCGCTTCTTGTCTGGTGGCTCCGGTGGTATGGGAGGTGGACGCGGACATCGAGCGGGCGTTGAGGGTAGAACCTGCGCCGTCCCAGTGTCCGACTGGCCGTAGGTACGTACCGCTTGATGTCCGTGATCGATTGATTCGGTGGGCTCACACACTACCTGCTTCGGGTCATCCGGGGGTGGAGAGGACAGTGCGTGGTCTTAGAGGGAAATACTGGTGGCCCACCTTGGCTAAGGACGTGAGACTCTATGTCTCCTCCTGCTCGGTATGCGCTCAGAGTAAGGCTCCCAGGCACCTACCGAGGGGGAAGTTACAACCCCTTACGGTTCCACAACGGCCATGGTCTCATCTATCGGTAGATTTTTTGACGGATCTTCCTCCATCTCAGGGGAACACTACTATTTTGGTCGTTGTGGATCGGTTCTCTAAGTCCTGTCGTCTCCTCCCATTGCCTGGTCTCCCTACGGCCCTACAGACTGCGGAGGCTCTATTTACCCACGTCTTCCGGCATTACGGGGTGCCGGAGGATATCGTATCTGATCGAAGTCCCCAGTTCACGTCCAGGGTATGGAGGGCGTTTATGGAGCGTCTGGGGGTCTCGGTCAGCCTCACCTCTGGGTATCACCCTGAAAGTAATGGGCAGGTGGAAAGAGTGAACCAGGAGGTGGGTAGGTTTCTGAGGTCGTACTGCCAGGACCGGCCAGGAGAATGGGCGAGGTACGTCCCGTGGGCGGAGTTGGCCCAGAACTCACTCCGCCACTCATCAACGAACATGTCGCCCTTCGAGTGTGTACTGGGGTACCAGCCGGTCCTGGCTCCGTGGCATCAGAGCCAGACTGAAGCTCCTGCGGTGGAGGAGTGGGTACAGCGCTCTAGAGAGACCTGGCGAGCGGTCCAGGACTCTCTTAAGCAGGCCAGTGAACGGCAGAAGAGGAGCGCTGACCGCCACCGCAGTGAGGCCCCTGTGTTCGCACCAGGGGACAGGGTCTGGCTCTCGGCCCGAAACCTACCCCTCCGCCTGCCCTGCCGGAAGCTGGGGCCGCAGTGTGTGGGGCCATTTAAAGTCCTGAGGAGGATAAACGAGGTGTGTTATAGGTTACAACTTCCATCTTATTATCGTATTAACCCCTCGTTTCATGTGTCTCTCCTCAGGCCGGTGGTAGCTGGTCCTCTGCAGGAAGGTGAGGTACCGGAGGTCCCTCCTCCCCCTCTTGACATCGAGGGGTCCCCGGCGTATAGGATACGAGCCATTCTGGACTCAAGACGCCGGGTGAGGGGCCTGCAGTACCTCGTGGACTGGGAGGGGTACGGTCCGGAGGAGAGATGCTGGGTACCGGTGGGGGACATTTTGGATCCGTCCTTCTTGAGGGATTTTCACCGCCTCCATCCGGAGCGCCCTGCTCCTCGCCCTCCGGGTCGTCCTCGAGGCCGGAGTCGGCGCGCTGCGGGAGCCGCGCGTCGGGAGGGGGGTACTGTTACGAATCCCGCCGAGGATGGTGCCTCTTCCCGTTCGGGCGGCGCTCGGCGGTCGTCGTCTCCGGTCTACTAGCTGCCACCGATCCCCTTTTCTGTTTTCCTTTGAGTGTGTCTAATTTGTTTCACCTGTTGTGTGTTTAGGTTAGGGGTTATTTAAACCCAGTTTGCCCGCTGTCTTTTGCGTGGGCTTGTTTTTCTGTTACGTGTTGGTGGTGTTCAGGAGTGGATTTATATGTACATTTTCTCTTGGACAATATTCTTTACGCGCCCTGTGTTTTGTGTGGCGTCGCCGTATTATATGTTATTTCTAGAAGGAAATAAACATCCACTTGTCAAGGATATTCCTGCTCTCTGCACCTGACTCTTTTATTCCACCACTGGAATTGTTACATATACAATATATTCCAAAATGTGCATCTTGTATGAAACAAGGCACAAAAGTAATACTGCAACAAAAAACACAGCAAAGAAATACACTTTTTGGCCTTAATGCAAAGCCCTATGTTTGGGGCAAATCCAACACATCACTAAGTAACTGCCTCCTTATTTTCAAGCATGGTACTGGGGAGTTTTTAAGGATAAAAATAAGTGGGATAGGGCTAAACACAGGCAAAATCCTAGAGCAAAATCCGCTTCAGGAATTCACTTTTCAGCAGGGCAATAACCTAGAACATAAGGCCAAATCTACACTGGAGTTGCTTGCCAAGAAGACAGTGAATGTTTTTAAGTGGCCAAGTTACAGTTTTGACTTAAATCTGCTTGAAATACTATGGCAAGACTTGAAAATTGTTGTCAAGCTATGATCCCCAACATCTTGACAGAGCTTGAAGAATGTTAAATAGAATAATAGGCAAATATTGCACAATCCAGATGTACAAAACTCTTAGAGACTTACCCAAGAAGACTCACAGCTGTTATTGCTGCCAAAGGTGTTTCGAACATGTATGACCTCAGGGAGTTGAATACTTATGTAACGGCTATATTTCATTTATAACATTTGTATTCATCTTACATTGTTTATACATTTTTTCAATCTTCGACATTAGAGTTTATGTAGATTGTTGACAAAAGAAATGACAATTAAATCAATTTTAATCCCACTTTGTTGCATAATAAAATGTGAAGAAATCGAAGGCGTCTGAAAACTTTTGCCAGGCACTGTACATGTACATTCATTTTCTGTTCCATTGTTTTATTAATACTTCCACTTGTTTTAACTGCACCTGTACGTGGACAAGCAGAAGAGAACTAGTGGGGTTGTGTAGGGTGGTCAAATTAATAACTTCCCACCGTGGTGGATTTTATTTGAGTGTTTTTTTAATAGGGTGTAATAAGATTATGTAAATCCCTTGATTTCACAGTGGGAGGAGTCTGGGTCTCATCCATGTAAAGGGTCTTTGACAGCGTCTCTGTACTAAACACTGGAGACACTCAGCCAAGAGGATTCTCCACAGCAGCCCCACGAGACAGCACTGACATGAGCTCCTCTCTCTCAGGGTGGTATGTGTGTGTGTGTGTGTGTGTGTGTGTGTGTGTGTGTGTGTGTGTGTGTGTGTGTGTGTGTGTGTGTGCGTGCGTGCGTGCGTGCGTGCGTGCGTGCGTGCGTGCGTGCGTGCGTGCGTGTGTGTGTGTTCGCGTGCACGTGTGATAAACAGTTGGCCTAAGGTTAGCACAAGCCTCCAGACTCTTTATTCCAGTCTCTTCCTCCATTCTTTAATTAATGATAGAACTTGATCTCTAAGCCCCTGCTCATTAACCATTTTAATAACTTAATTTGGCCCTAATAAACCAAATTACATGTTGACCCTATGTAATGGAAAGCTAGAAAGTAAACTACAGACTTGGCGGGTAAGATGCCCAAGATTTGGGTTTGTTTACTTAATTACATACAGTACTGTATGTATTCAGGTTATCAATAAATGCTAAAGAGATTGAACACGCTGTTATTCCCTCCACTCCCATGGTCTTGCACTCAGCAATGTTACAGTAATGTCATATTTACAATTTTTCTATTTTCTATTTTTATACCAACTGACCATGTTAATTTTCTGTGCATCTTGCATGCGCTTGACACTAGCATATCACTAATGAGATCTACCGTGTCTACATCTGTGATGAAGCTGGTATGCTACTGTATATTGTTCACAATGAGCAACTACAACAACACCGGACAAGTCTCACTGCAGCCTGTCTCTCTGTACACTTCTCCTAATAACCATCCCAGTGAGCAAACAGAACGGAGACTTCAGACTGGGAATAAATAAGGAGGTCTTGGATTTGCTGGGTGGGGATAGCTGTAATTTCCCTTGGATGGGTCACTCCATTACAATTACCCTGTAATATTTATCTAGACAAACAAAAGGCTGTGTGCGGGAGCAGCCGGCCACAGGGAGGAAATCACTGTGCAATAAGAGCCCTCTCATTAGGACCCTGTCTTTATCATGGAGGAGCTCTTATGAGATGTGGCAGATTAGAGGCGGGAACAGAAGGCCAGGAGAGCGCCATGGAGATTATGATCGTTATTGCAATGATCATCATTATTTGTCATCCAACGACACGCACGTTTGCACCTGTGGTAAATGTAAATGTAACTAACCGTGCGTGTGGGCTGTGTGTGTGTGTGTGTGTGTGTGTGTGTGTGTGTGTGTGTGTGTGTGTGTGTGTGTGTGTGTGTGTGTGTGTGTGTGTGTGTGTGTGTGTATGTGTGTGTGTGTGTGTGTGTGTGTGTGTGTGTGTGTGTGTGTGTGTGTGAGAGAGAGAGAGAGAGAGAGAGAGAGAGAGAGAGAGAGAAAGAGAGTGGAAGAGAAAAAAGAGTTTGCATCCTTTTATGTGTGTGCATGCATGTGTGCGAGAGTGATTGGATGCATTTAGAATGAAGAAATAGATAAAGATAGAATTAAATAAATAAGATGCAATCACATGCATTGCTCTTGGTGCCTGGCAACCGGATCTCTTGGTTGTCATGGCAACAGTTTCTACCGAATGTGAGGTGATTGGCAACCATGCCAACGAGGAGGGAATAACATTTGACCCCTCCTGCTGACGAGGAGAGGTGGGGGGCAGAGGGGAGCTGAGAGAGAGAGAGGGGGGATGGAAAAGAGTAGGCCAAATAATATAGATATTCATCCTCTGAAACCTCTTATTTCACACTCCTCCTTCTCAACCTCTCCCCTCTAGCACCAGCACACTACACTACCACAGATACTTACACACACACACTCCTGCTGCTCGCCTGCACACACACACATTCACACAAGCCCAAACTCACACTCTCTCACTCACTCTATCACACCCCCACCTACAGACACACAAACACGTACAGTATCTACTCAACAGAATCTCTCACACATGCATACTCAGCAGACCTGTATTCATCAGCAAGGCATTGTTTTGCTCCTGAAGCTATGTGAAACAGAAGGCAGTGTGAAATCATTATGTGAGCTGCTCTGCCAAGAGGAGGGCCTCTCTCTTCCCTCTCCATCTCTCTATCTCTATCCTTGTTCTTCACTCTATATCTCTCTTTCTCTTTATCTCTCCCCTCTTTCCTCTGTCTGCATGGCTAAACTAAGAAGTGAGTGATTAATGGTCTGCTAATTGCTGTGTAATCTCCGTTAATTAGCGTTGAGATTTTTCAGTGGCTGAGTGCAGTGAGAGACAGATCTAGAGTTACTGACAGTTGTACCCACAGAGAGACACACAGAAATACAGACAGAGAGGTATACAGACAGAGAGGGAGAGGAGAGAGCGAGAGCAGGGGGAGACAGACCATGGGACAGATGAGTGAGTAATTTGATAATGCATACAGTATTTGCTTGTTGGTTCCGAACCCTCATGAATATGTTCTTTATTCCTGGATAGAGTTTCCTCTTTGTTCTCTGGTTATTCAACCAAGAAGGGCTGAATATAGCACAGCAGTATGTCAGTCAGGTCAAACCTGCACATTCACCAGATACAGATCAAATGAATTAAAGTGCATAAACAGTACACAATGTCTGTTCACGATTCTCATTTAGACTGTAAACCAAACACTGGCAGTGCTTTTGAACTCTACACCTGACCCACATGCACCACAGTGTCTGGACTGGAGTATCTGCAGGTGTTTTGCACCAGTGTTTAGACTAGTAGATGTAGCTAGAGCCCCAGGGATGTAAAGTAGCCTCTAGGAGTTGGGCTCCAGGTAAAGCCAGGTTGACAGGTGTGTGGGTGTCTTCAGGATGGAGAGCAGCCATCTCAGGCCAGATGTGCTGCTCCACAGATGTGTTGGTGAGAGTCATAACAGACCAGAGCCCAGCTGCTTAGTGAACACATTGCGCCTCGTCTGATGGCTGCCCTTAAACTGGGCATGGCAGGCTTTGTGGTAGACGGTAAACAGGGTTAAGTTCTGCTTGACATTCATCAAGGCAAATGTATGGGCTGAGATGATGTTTGTGGTCATTGTGTGTGTGTCTGTGTCTATGTGACCTGTGTACAATATTTGTGCTTCATGCTTTATATGAATGTGTGCTCTGCTTGGTTGTGTGTATGTGCATGTTTCTGTTAGTTGTGTGTGTGTGTAGGTGTTGCATGGAATAGATTGTGCATGGCACAGTACAATTTATGGCACCTTCTACCGCCCTCCCTTTCAGACGCCTCCACACACACCCCCACACACAGAGACCTGGCAAAATCTGTACTGCTACACATCTCATTCCAACTGTTTTACATTAATAGCAGAATATTACATAATGTTGCATAAACTGAATATACACACAGAATGTATTCCTTTGGGATGAGGGCAAAGAGAGCAAAGGAGTTTGGTAAACATGGTTTATAATTATAACTTACATCATGAAATATTGGTGCTCATAATGCCGAATTTCACAACCACAGGAGTCATTGACGACAATAAACACCTCGACTCCCTTCAGAGCTGCTGCCTGTTACTGTAAGATAACAATGAGGCCATCTTGTGTTCCTCACCGGTACGACAAGGCCTTCACATATTTTGAAAGCTTTGTCTCGTTTTGGCCTTTGAACTTTCTTTTTTAATTTAATATAAATGACAAAAATAATACGGTAATTTAGCATACAATTAGCATACATGTTCTTTATATACAGATTTTGTGGAGATTTTACTCACAATCTTGGGCTTGTCAGCACTAAGCCCCAGGTCCAAACAACTGGGCCACTTTACTAAAACTGCTAATCTAATGTCATTATGGATGAAGTCAGCATGTTCCAGGTTAGTTTGTCCTCATTAAAATGATATAATTGTTTCCATTTTTCTTTTACAAGTGAATTGGTACTTGCAATAAACTAAGTCTACTGATTAGCACCACAATGAGCTAATTAAACATACATAAGCTACTAACAGAACCTTTTGTATTCAGACAGTAGGCTAACGCAACTGAACATGGAGTTTGGTGTTGCATTGCTCACAAGTGACCCTTCCATTGTCTTTTCTGAACCACACACAAATCAGCTTCTTGACAAATGGCCATAAGAGAAAGCAGTGTTACCCATCATTCTCTTATTTTGGCTTGGTTGTTTTGTAAGTCCGTTTTTTCTCATTTGTGATATATCGAGACAGTTATTTTAGAGCTATTATTATTTATATGTATTGTTATCTGAGTTTGTTGGCAATGGGCATGTAATAATGTGTGCATGCGTGTGTGTTTGAACTCTCCCTCTTCCTTCACACCTGCATAACCTGCATTTATTGTCACACATCCAGACACAATTGACACAGTTGCCTTCCCACGGATCATTATGCACTAACAAATCTTTTAAAAATTCCCTCATGTTACCTAATTATGCCCATTAAGTGACCACTGACATTATGTAGTTATTTTCAATCAGCCACTAGACTTATTCAGCCATAAGCCACTGACTTATTTTACTCCTTTCCTCCCATCTCCTTTCATTCAGCCACATTGAATACCCACTAACTTTCTCTCACATAATTGAGTACCGTCTTCTCGCAAGATTGTGTCTATTGCAGAGGGATTTCATGGATCATCAATTCTGTTTATACTGGGCAAAATAACCTGTCTCTTAGTCTCTACAGTACATATGATGCTCGTTGAACTATAATTTAATGACATAAAGTACTTTAGCTGGGAGGGGCCTTTTCTTTCTCAGCTTCTGACCTCCACCTCTAGATCTTCCTGAAATCCAATCAAGTCCCAAACAGCTGTTTCCTCAGGCCACGGCCAAGGCTATGTATGTCTGTGTTTCTGTCATAGTTTTGACTCTCATCTCCTTTCTTCTTTTTCCTCCGAAACATTTTCTCCTCAGCCTGCCGATCAACGACCTTCTCCTGGGCTGGATGACAACTATCCAGGACCTCCATCCTCTTTGCCAGTGACATCACACAATCCACTCTCTATTCCCTATTCTTCCCCTGAACTTGACAGTGGTTCACTGTTCCTGTTGGCACACGCCCAAAGATTCAGATAGTATCTTGAAATCTACTCTGCCCTCCAGCTAGTAGTGCTTAAGATTCATTGCTTATCATTACTGAGGACACCCACAATTGGCACAGCAGTAAGGTGACACATTCACTGGAGAATTTTGCTAGCATGAGCCTAGAATAGCTTCCTTAAAATAGCTACTCTCATACACATATCATAATCATGATCTAATGGATTTAATTACATTAAAGAAATGTATGTTGCGAAAATAAGAGTGACAATGTGTTTAAAGAATGTGTCACTGGCAATTTGAGTTTGATTTTGTCAGAAATTAAATCTGTTTGACAGCCTTGATTGTGGTAGACACAACAACCTCCCATCATGCACCAGGAGAAAATGATAAGAATGGTTTTGACTAGATGATATACAGCTACAGATGAAAGTGACTTTTTTGTAGCAGGTTAGTAGAATTTAAGCTGCAGGTTAAGAGAATTAACTTAGAAGGTTAGGATAATTAGATGAAGGTTATGAAAAGGATTAGGGTTAGCTAAAATGCTCTCCTAACCTGTTACAAAAAGTGACTTCCATCCATACCTGTAGCCTATCTAGTCACAACTGATAAGAATTGACCTGTTAATACCACTGCTTAGTGCTGATAGAAACATGGTAAGACAACCAGGCAGCACTTTGTTGTCAATTATCTGCCAGTTATTCTACAGGCTATGTTCACAGAGCAGGCATTCTGCATTTTAAATATAATTATAAAAACACATGCCCAGTAGAGACATCTGTGGTATGACCAAAGGTCAATGCGGCAATCTGAGGAATTCACATAATTTATCAGAAAGCAGATGTTATGGAATAAGCTATGTACTTTACCACTCTACTGTACCATAATGGACTGTATAGCACACTGTTTTCCTCATTTAGCTAAAAGCAGCCTTTATGGAATAAGTGGCTACATGTTAGAGGCCTACCATAAGGATTTCCTTTAACTTTCTCTAGGCATACCGATAACAGTGGGCATGGCGAAGCACTGCCTTCACACAGTTTTTGTAGGGCAAGTTTTGAATGTTGCCTGCACTCATGACCATGAAACCTCAGGAAGGGAAACAGTATTTCCCTTAAATTTTAAACTGAACGTCAATAAAACACGTGCTACTGTGTGCAATATTTCACAATCAATAAAGTGTTAGATAACAAAAATAACATTTGTAAAAATTCTATAACTGTTTTTACAATCCTGAAGTAGTTTTCATTTCATATTTCCATTGCATGTGATTGCATTATGTCTACCAAGGATGTGATTGTTTGGAAGACTGAGTGGTGTTTAATCTGTTCTGATTAGCAGTTCATGTTTGGTTAATCTTTGAAGCCCTTGATTGTTAGCGATAGGATTACTTTCACCGGTGTCATCTGTCTCCATCCACTCTTTCAGCACTTCACTCTCTTTGTCACTGGATCTCTAGCCCAGGGCCTTCTATTTACAAGAAGGCTCTAATCTAGTTTATAATCAATGCCAAATACCTAAGTGTCAACACGGGAATTGCAGGGAACACAGGATGTTATGGCACCTTAATTGGGGAGGATGAGCTCATGGTAATGGCTGGAGCGGAATGATTGGAATGATATCAAATACATCAATCACATGGTTTCCAGGTGTTTGATGTCATTCCATTTGCACTATTCCTGGCATTATTATGAGCCGTCCTTCCCTTAGGAGCCTCCTGTGCTGGGGAAACCAGAAAGACAACCTTGACTCAGGAGGATGACTCAATAGGTGAAAGCACAGAACCATACAATTACAGAAATAACCACTCCTTTCAAAATACATTGGATTCATAATAGCTCTGTCTGTAAAACCCTTTCAGTTTCAAATTATAATAAGTAAAATACACATATGGAAATGTGCTCATGTAAAAAAAATGTATCCTTGATTTAATTAGCCTATGGCAAGTGTAAAAATATGACCTAACTATTTGTGGTGTGTTATTCAATAGCTTGTTAAGCTGCCTGCAGTTCTTCGTGTTTTAGTTGTGGACATCATACAAATGCAGGGTTCATCATAACAACGATGCTAACTAAGCCTTTGCATGTTTTTGGTAATGGTATCAGCTGTTTCCTGTCTTTGTCATTGAAGAATATAACGCTGTAATCAATGTGGTCTTTGTTTATTGTGGGTGTGGCCAAACCGAGGGGTGTGAACTAGAGGGCGGGTGGTATCTGCGTGTTTGCGTCACAGGTTAGTGCTAGCTGTCAATTGCAAACAAAACGTCTAACTACAACTTTATATTTTAGGCAAAACTTGGAACTCATGGTGGCAGGGAAATTAGCCTGGAATCCGCAATTATCTAGCTACTGTAATAGTAATGCATGAATGCCGCTGCTTTCGTCGTATAGCCTTTTTCACGAGGACGTACACTAGAGAGCTAGCTAGTGAGCTACCGCTAGCTAGCTGACTTGCTAAGTTAGCTACCTAAGAAGGTGAAAGAAGACGGCAGCTGAACCGAAGCTATACCAACTTACTCAGACCTATGCGACTGATATCAGGTAGTTCTTTATCTAGCTAGCCTTTCACTTATTATTTTGTTCACAACACAGCGATACATTGAGCTAATGCGCAGCAATTTGTATGTAATAAACATCTAGCTAGTGACCGCAATACGACCAATGAATAAGACCCTGGTTGTGGCAGTATATTACTGTTTTCTAGTCAATAGCTGTGCTCTCACAATTCGTGTAACTAGCTTGGTTAGTCTACTTGTGGCTAAACTGTAAAGTATACTACTGGCGACAATGTTTCCGAAAATTTTAGGATTTTACACGTTTCTTGTCGTGCACACGTTTGCTGTGTCACGCACCGCAGAGAACAAGGGACTGTGCTGACTAGTTATGTATGATGATGTAGCTATCTGCAACCGCAAGAAAGGGCACTACACCAGACGGGAGAAACTGTCCATTTACCAGTTATGTTTAATATCCTTATTATTTTTAACTCTAGGCCAGGGCAAGTAATTGTACTCATTTGCACAAGCGTTGGTGAGGGGATTTTTGTCTGCATCCCAACATTTACGTTATTAAATTGAAAGGAAATCTCATCACTTGTCAGTTGGCCTAGA
This sequence comes from Salvelinus fontinalis, assembly GCF_029448725.1. Taxonomy (NCBI): domain Eukaryota; kingdom Metazoa; phylum Chordata; class Actinopteri; order Salmoniformes; family Salmonidae; genus Salvelinus; species Salvelinus fontinalis. The sequence continues at coordinate 17,871,070 of NC_074698.1, forward strand.
ATGCCAGTCGTAATTGTACCGTCATATGAGCTGCATTTAGGCTAAACAAATATTACATTCATTGTATTTTTGCACAATCTGTCTTCTAAAAACCTCAATGGCATATGCATTGCAGGAGAGAGGGGACGTTTTATATTTCCACTGGAACATGGAAAATTTAACCGCTATTTGTTGGTGATATACCAAAGGGTCATAGTTTGCTGACTACAGCATATAGTGCAGGAGGACAAGGTCAAAGTGGATGGTGGTTGTCGGTATGCAGGTCTTTGCCCTCCTAGGCAGTCAGAACCAGCTTGCCAGATGAAGAATGCTAATGAATAATTGAAGCACATGCAGCATATGATCAGCATGCTCTGGAACAACGAGGCTTTCAAACACTGCTATTTTATTGGTCCAAATCCTATCTGGATAATACTACAAATTCCTGATTGCTTACAGAGTTAGGCCTATTCCAGGGAGAGCTGGGGTTATTGCATGGGCCACTGCAGTAGAGCAAAGCTACCGGTTTCCTGTGATAGTGTTGATCAGCTTGACACAATTGCCTGTCCTCACATCCATGCTCAGAGCACATAGAACTGTGGTTTGTAGTAGCCTATGTTAAACAGGGAATGTGTTTGTATCAGACTAAAGTGGCATTAGGCTGTACTGTACCAATGCTCCTTTGTACTGGAAATGTGTGTTGATTTTGACACTGCAGACACTGAGTGAACATGGGGTGTTTCCTAGTGTCCGGCTGTCGCTCTGTGGGTCCAGTCCTATTTCCCATTTAGGCCAGGGGTACTAACTTACCCTATGAGGTCCTGAGCCTGCTGGTTTTCTGTTCTACCTGATAATTAATTGTACACACCTGGTGTCAGTCACAGGTCTAAATTATTCCCTGACTAGAGGGGAACAATGAAAAATGTAGTGGAACTGTCTTCGAGGTCCAGAGTTGAGTTTGAGGGATGTAAGCCTATAGGGGGAGAGAACAGTTTGTAGTCATGACATGGTATCATGACATGGTATCATGACATGGTATCATGACATGGTATCATGACATGGTATCATGACATGGTATCATGACATGGTATCATGACATGGTATCATGACATGGTATCATGACATGGTATCATGACATGGTATCATGACATGGTATCATGACATGGTATCATGACATGGTATCATGACATGGTATCATGACATGGTATCATGACATGGTATCATGACATGGTATCATGACATGGTATCATGACATGGTATCATGACATGGTATCATGACATGGTATCATGACATGGTATCATGACATGGTATCATGACATTGGATTTTTTGAGTATTAGAACCTACTGTACAAGTTTAAAGTGCCAGATTGTGCAGAGGTTAAAGCCTATTGGGCTTAGGTCTTGTGATATTGGAGAAAGAATAGACTTTCTCCAGTATCACTAGATTCTCCCTGTTGGTGACCAGTCATCTAATCAGTTGCCTTACCCAATTGTAATCGGCAGCACATTGTTTGTACTTGGATAAGCAGTTAGAACCTTGGAGACTCTTGTTGCTTCATCCAAGTAGCCATTTTCTCTGGATTTCAAATTCTTGTGGATTTAATGGTCCCAGATGCAGGTTTTGCAATGTTAGTATTGTAGTTACTTGAGTACTCTGAGGGTCGAGGTGAGGACACATGACCAGTCATGGTCCTCAGTCAAAGAGCCAGTAGCTCTGAGGACCATTTGAGTTTACTGAAAATCCATCTTCATGAAACATAATCCCTCTTCTGGGAAAACGAGGTCAAGGGGTCAAGTGGTTGTTTCTTAGTACAGTGTAAACAGGGAGCATGGACCCCAAGCTCTGTTGATACTATGTAATAGTGCTGCAGTTGATCCATGCCTGTCCTCAGGCTACTCAACTATACTCTCCACCTCTGGACACTGCAGGGCGACACAGATGCACATACTCTGCTAGTTTCTAGACTTAGTCAGTCTTTTTTTTGCATGTCCATCACAAATGTTCTTCCTCCTCTCAATAGCGTGCATTCACCAACAGGAAGCTCTAGCTCTTTACAATCCTCTTTTCTTTCAATTCTTAGCCACAATTGCACATTTAATCCCTGTGCAAAATATTTGTCCAATAATGAATGATTTATTTTCTCTCGTTTCTGCTCTTTTACAACCATCTCCTTTTCAATGGCTCTCTCCCTTGCCTTCCTGTCCCTCCTTTGCCATCCTGTTTTGCTTCCTTCCGTCCTCTACTTCTTCCCCTATTCCTTCCTTCCCCCTGTACATTCCCCCTGCCAGTCTAGGGTTATTGTGTCTTCTGTAACAGTACATGCCTCTCACCCCGTCTCTCTCCTGGTGTAGTATACTGTAGGTGAGTGATGGAGACGAGAGAGTTGACCGTGGTGGCTGGCAGCTTCGTGGGGTTTCAGCTGCTCTTCTCTGTGGCCAGCCCGCTGTTCTCCTCAACTTTCACCCCTGGCTACGGCCACCTGCCCTCCACCAAGCTCACTGAGTGGAACTCCAGGTACAATACCCTTCCAACAGGCCTCTTAACAGGTTTCACATTATAGACTAGTACTGTACCGTCTCTGCTGTAACACACTTCTATCAGACATTAACCCAGGCACACGGATCTTTAAATTATTATTATTATTTTTATTTTTTTTAAATTTATCCCATTTTCTCCCCAATTTTCGTGGTATCCAATCGCTAGTAATTACTACCTTGTCTCATCGCTACAACTCCCGTACGGGCTCGGGAGAGACGAAGGTCGAAAGCCATGCGTCCTCCGACGCACAACCCAACCAGCCGTACTGCTTCTTAACACAGCGCGCCTCCAACCCGGAAGCCAGCCGCACCAATGTGTCGGAGGAAACACCGTGTACCTGGCCCCCTTGGTTGGCGCGCACTGCGCCCGGCCCGCCACAGGAGTCGCTGGAGCGCGATGAGACAAGGATATCCCTACCGGCCAAACCCTCCCCAACCCGGACGACGCTATGCCAATTGTGCGTCGCCCCACGGACCTCCCGGTCGCGGCCGGCTGCGACAGAGCCTGGGCGCGAACCCAGAGACTCTGGTGGCGCAGTTAGCACTGCGATGCAGTGCCCTAGACCACTGCGCCACCCGGGAGGCCAGGCACACGGATCTTAAGTCAGAAATAGAGGTTGACCGATTCGGGCCGATTTCAAGTTTTCATAACAATCGTAATCTGCATTTTTGGACACCGATTATGGCCGATTACATTGCACTCCACGAGGAGACTGCGTGGCAAGTTGACTACCTGTTATGGGAGTGCAGCAAGGAGCCAAGGTAAGATGCTAGCTAGTATTAAACGTATCTTATAAAAAACAATAAATCTTAACATAATCACTAGTTAACTACACATGGTTGATGATATTACTAGTTTATCTAGCTTGTCCTGCGTTGCATATAATCGATGCGGATGCAGTGCCTGTTCATTTATTATTGAATCACAGCCTACTTCGCCAAACGGGTGATTGAACAAGCGCATTCGTGAAAAAAGCACTGTCGTTGCACCAATGTGTACCTAACCATAAACATCAATGCCTTTCTTAAAATCAATACACAAGTATATATTTTTAAACCTGTATATTTAGTTAATATTGCCTGCTAACATGAGTTTCTTTTAACTAGGGAAATTGTCACTTCTCTTGCGTTCTGTGCAAGCAGAGTCAGGGTATATGCAGCAGTTTGGGCCGCCTGGCTCGTTGCGAACTGTGTGAAGACCATTTCTTCCTAACAAAGACCGTAATTCATTTGCCAGAAGTGTACATAATTATGACATAACATTTAAGGTTGTGCAATGTAACAGCAATATTTAGACTTAGGGATGCCAACCTTTAGATAAAATATGGAATGGTTCCGTATTTCACTGAAATTTGACCATATTAATGACCTAAGGCTTGTATTTCTGTGTTATTATAATTAGGTCTATGATTTGATAGAGCAGTCTGACTGAGCGGTGGTATGCAGCAGCATACTCGTAAGCATCCATTCAAACATCACTGTCCTGCATTTGCCAGCAGCTCTTCGCAATGCTTCAAGCATTGGGCTGTTTATGAGCCTATCAACTCCTGAGATTAGGCTGGCAATACTGAAGTACCTATGAGAACATCCAATAGTCAAAGGTATATGAAATACAAATGGTATAGAGAGAAATAATCCTATAATAACTACAACCTAAAACTTCTTAGCTGGGAATATTGAAGACGCATGGTAAAAGGAACCACCAGCTTTCATATGTTCTGAGCAAGGAATTTAAACGTTAGCTTTTTTACATGGCACATATTGCACTTTTACATTCTTCTCCAACACTTTGTTTTTGCATTATTTAAACCAAATTGAATATGTTTCATTATTTATTTGAGACTAAATTAGATTTTATTGACGTATTAAGTTAAAATAAGTGTTCAGTATTGTTGTAATTGTTATTAATATTATATATATATATATATATATTTAATCGGTATCGGCTTTTTTTGGTCCTCCAATTATCGTTATCGCCGTTGAAAAATCATAATCGGTCAACCTCTAGTCAGAAATGATAACTAGTCGAAAGGTAGGCTAACAAGTTAATGATTATGTAAATATTTATTCTCTACATTGCTTTTGGACTGGCTTTGCATTCAAATTGTTTTATTGTGCTGATACTTCTGCTATAATCAGACAAATCTTAATTATCTATCTACAATATCGTCATTTAGGTTGTTATGGGTCATCTCAACTTTCCATAGTACACATCAGGGGCTGGGCTTTGAATTCAAAGATCAGAAATGTGTAATTAGTTAAGTTCAAAAGTTGCCAATTGGCGTTTGGAATGAGTTACTCAATCTATTGAATGCTATCTCTTCTTTGGTATCAGTTTGTCTTGAGCTGGTGAGCTGTACCCACTGTTCCCTCAAAACAAATGTTGCCCCCACTGAGCACATTTCAGGTCTGCTGAGTGCTAACTTGACATTTCTGTGCAACCCTTTCTGTGAACACTGAGGCTGAACCCACTTTAAGTTACTGTTTTAACAATGGCCAAATAGTCTACTGTGGCTATTTGATTGTAATGTAGAGCTACCAGAGTGGCCACCATCAAAAACAATGGAGAAAATGCATCCCATAACATTAACATGGAAATGGCTGTTCTATCTTTCAGCCTACATTAGCAGCCAATGTGTGGTGTTCAATATAGGCCTACATTCCATGAGACTTTTGAAAAAAGAACTTGCAGGGCTTGATATTAATCTGTTTATCCACTTGTCCTTTGGACAAGGAGATTACTGAGAATGTTGTGGTGTTTGATGCAAGAAACCATTTTACAAAATAAAATGCTTTTTATTTCCATATTGACAGAAAATCTGCCATTATGCTACCCTCTGTCTATTGGCTACTTAACTTATTCAAGCCTGTCTCAAAATACAACACTGCCCCTTTAAGACAAAAAAAGCTCTTTACCTGACTCGCTTTTCAAAGATGTCTAGAAATGCGCACGTTTTGTGCTCTTGTAGGAAGCAATCCCCTAATACTGACTACAAATGATCTATAACTGGGCTAATAACTAATTAACAAGAAAGGATATGAACAAAATGTGCACACGTGGCTACATGCAGCTCTAGCTTTGATCTCAAAACAAGCGCATCTACTCACAAACGCTCATGCTGTAAACACAGTCCAGTTCAAAGTAAATACATGGCAATGGTCTATTTGCATATAGGCCTACTGCAGCTCTGGTTGTTTATGCCGCACTGGTATTTGTAGAGTACGGGCTGAGTAGTGCGGGTCAATGTAATGGAATTCTTCTCCGATGTGTTCTGCCTACACCAAAATCTCTTGCATAGTTTGTTTTGTTATGTTGCATTGACAGTGGCTAATATTGCGTTGATTTGATCACAATTGCCACAGTAAAGGGAAACTTTGATCGTGTTAGCAGGGACAACTCTAGAACAGTGGTCACCAACCTTTTCTGAGTCAAGATCATATTCTGAGTCAAAATGCAAGCCGAGATCTACTGCTCAGATTACATTTTTTACATTACTTAAAAAACGTAAGCCAATGTCAAGATCACCTTCTGAGTCAAAATGCAAGCCGAGAATTACCTCGCCGCTTTTTTAAAAACATTACAAAAAAAGTACGCCTATGCAACATTGACCAATTAAAAACAGTACTGTAGTAATGAGGTTTGTGCAGTAAGCTATAGGCACAATACATTATCACCTCATTGGTTTTGCTTGAATTGCCCAATGCGTTATTGTTTGGGCCATTTTTTTAAATTATACCTCAAAATTTGAGGAAGGCTATATGATCACACCAGTAATAGATCCATTGTTGCGTTACTTGTGAGGCACAGCTGATTGAGCATACATTTAAATAATTTGTCTTTTATTTTACTTGGCTGATGGTGCCTGCATCTAATGGTCAGTCTCAGCGGAGGGAGAGAATAGCAGACTGAGGTTCCACCTCTCAACATCCCTCCGCTCTCTCTTTCCTCCACTGACACTGACCAAAAAGGGACACCGTCTTCCTGCTGATGGCAACTCAAGTTGCACCTTATTTCTGCCTCATGCACAAATTCATGTTGTTACTCCTATGAACAGAGAAAGTGAAATATTAAAAGACCCAAGCCGCTAATAATTACAGCAATGCAAGCCTATAGATACACTTTCCTACTCATTCATTACTGCTGCAGTGCGTGTTGTAGCACTGAGTGGAAATGGGAAGAACATGTGTTTTATGGCTTATAAAAGTGTTGAATACGAAGTGTTGACAGTGCTGAGTAATAACTTTAACGTGATCTCACTCATAAAACAGCAGCTCTTTGACGTATTTGTTGAGTCTCTCTAGTCATGGTTAAACATTTTGAAATCTCACAGTATCAATTTTGCTGTAGCTTTCTTTTATGCCTGCTACGTTACTGCCAACACAGTAATCTGAGCCAATCGATTGGCCAGCGGAATCGGTTGCACCTACCACCAACAGCCCGAGACAAATAAAATAGGAACACAAGGCTTTATCGTTGTTTAGTTTTTTTACAGAAAGTTTTGTCGATCGACTAGGAATGCCTTGGAGATCGACCAGTTGATCGCAATTCACCTGTTGGTGACCACTGCTCTAAAAAGTTGAGAGAAGTTCAATCTCGTGCTTCCCCCTGTGGGCTGATATTTCTTCTGTGCGGCAGTCCTGGGGGGAGCTGCGCGGCAGTCCTGGGGGGAGCTGCGCGGCAGTCCTGGGGGGAGCTGCGCGGCAGTCCTGGGGGGAGCTGCGCGGCAGTCCTGGGGGGAGCTGCGCGGCAGTCCTGGGGGGAGCTGCGCGGCAGTCCTGGGGGGAGCTGCGCGGCAGTCCTGGGGGGAGCTGCGCGGCAGTCCTGGGGGGAGCTGCGCGGCAGTCCTGGGGGGAGCTGCGCGGCAGTCCTGGGGGGAGCTGCCCGGCAGTCCTGGGGGGAGCTGCGCGGCAGTCCTGGGGGGAGCTGCGCGGCAGTCCTGGGGGGAGCTGCGCGGCAGTCCTGGGGGGAGCTGCGCGGCAGTCCTGGGGGGAGCTGCGCGGCAGTCCTGGGGGGAGCTGCGCGGCAGTCCTGGGGGGAGCTGCGCGGCAGTCCTGGGGGGAGCTGCGCGGCAGTCCTGGGGGGAGCTGCGCGGCAGTCCTGGGGGGAGCTGCGCGGCAGTCCTGGGGGGAGCTGCGCGGCAGTCCTGGGGGGAGCTGCGCGGCAGTCCTGGGGGGAGCTGCGCGGCAGTCCTGGGGGGAGCTGCGCGGCAGTCCTGGGGGGAGCTGCGCGGCAGTCCTGGGGGGAGCTGCGCGGCAGTCCTGGGGGGAGCTGCGCGGCAGTCCTGGGGGGAGCTGCGCGGCAGTCCTGGGGGGAGCTGCGCGGCAGTCCTGGGGGGAGCTGCGCGGCAGTCCTGGGGGGAGCTGCGCGGCAGTCCTGGGGGGAGCTGCGCGGCAGTCCTGGGGGGAGCTGCGCGGCAGTCCTGGGGGGAGCTGCGCGGCAGTCCTGGGGGGAGCTGCGCGGCAGTCCTGGGGGGAGCTGCGCGGCAGTCCTGGGGGGAGCTGCGCGGCAGTCCTGGGGGGAGCTGCGCGGCAGTCCTGGGGGGAGCTGCGCGGCAGTCCTGGGGGGAGCTGCGCGGCAGTCCTGGGGGGAGCTGCGCGGCAGTCCTGGGGGGAGCTGCGCGGCAGTCCTGGGGGGAGCTGCGCGGCAGTCCTGGGGGGAGCTGCGCGGCAGTCCTGGGGGGAGCTGCGCGGCAGTCCTGGGGGGAGCTGCGCGGCAGTCCTGGGCATCAGTTCATACAGGGGTCATGCACACTGAACACTGCTACAGGATGTGTGTAGTGTACCATGGCATAACAAGCCAAAGGTGAAGCACTGATCGTGGATGAAGTTTGATTCAAAGTTACCCTTCATTGCATAACGGCTCCCAGTGTGTTATTATTTATTCAAGCTTTGCTTGTAAAGAGACACAGAGAATATCTACAGAAAGATGCACAGCAGAGATGTAAGCCTGAGGCGTAGGCTAAGGAACACGTCACTAGCTAGATGTTCAATTCAAATGGGATAAAGGGAGAGCAAATGCACTTGCCCCTTCTGCTTCATAAGAGACTGTCTCAAATTCCACTCTCCTTCTTGGTCATGGCAGTTATACGCTCTCAGACAGTCATGTTATAATGGTGACACTAAAAATAACAATGTTCATTGTACAGTGGATGGTCTATGAAGCCAGCATAGCTAGGCCTGTGGTGCTGCTGGTGTGCCCAGGGTCTGGGGACTGTGTGTACGGGTGAGGGGCGATAAGAGGCGTGGTAACACTGGAGTTCTCTTCACTAGCCCAGATAGAGTCCCAGAGGTCAACGAAACCTGAGTAGTTTTACACACACACGATTCTCCTTCAAATTAGTTCCATTGCCAAGGTTCCACACGGCCCAAATGAGGTTTCTTCATCGTGTTCTCAGTGCTATAAAGGATGTTATTGTTATGTTACTTGAACTGTTTATTAGTATTACTGCTGCCGTGGTGCTAGTCTTGCATCATTCTCTGCCATGGTTTCTAACTGTCCCTGTTTCTGTGTGCTTGCCCAGATTGGTGTCCACTGTCCATGCTCTGATCGTGGGCCTCTTCTGTCTCTACATCCTGTGGTTTGATGATGCTGTCAACACAGACCCCGTCTGGTAAGATGAACTGCATTACTGTCTGCTGTCTGTCATTCTAGCAGCCATGGCTACTAGCCTACCCCAAGAGGGAAGGATGATGCTGCCATTCCCCACTGTCAGAGAGAAATCTCAGTGGAGTCTCCAGAGAGGTGTAGATTCAGTGGATTTGTCCTTTCATTGTCTTTTCTATGTTCTCTCCTACTGCTGACTGATTACATCATTGTATCCTGAAAGAGAGGAATGGTAATTTCCCCCTCTCCCTCCCTCTCCCTTCTGTTTCTGTCTTCTACTCGCTTCGCTCTCCTCTTTCTCTGTCTTCTACTCTTGTGTTTCTCTCCTTCTGTTTCTCTTCCTCTCTTCCTCTGATCAGACATACCAGAGTCCTGCCAACAAGGCTCCTTTTCATAGCAAACAACAGCCCAGTCTTCAGCCCCCCCCCTCTTCCTCCTCCCTCCCCTTCTGGTGACCCTCTCCCCTGAGTCCCCCTGACCCCCAGCAGCACCCTGCGTCTCTGGCTGTCTGATCAATACAGCACTTCCCTCGCTCTCATTGTCTGTCTGTCGCTGATGTAGCGGAGAAAAGGGGAAGTGAAGGGCCAATGGGGAGGAGTCCTGCCACCCCCCTTCATCTGCTCTGTGTCCAAATGTCTCACATTTAGACTACTCTCTTTTTCCTTCTTTCTTTGTTGTTCCTCTACTCTCATAGGGTTTGTTTAATAGGGGTGTAATTGTTGTACCCTCCCAGTCCAAGTCAAGTTGACTTGTTGTTTTCCTTTGTTTTGGTCTTTGTGTCTGTATAGTATTGGTACTATCCTTTTGTCTCTTATGTATTTGCTTTCCTGCCCATCTCTTTAAGTTTCTTACTTTTCATCTATTTAGACTGGTAGCCATGTTATTTTGCTAGCGCAGTAGCTAGTTCCTCTTATTGCAACACTGAATGGCGTAAGCATTAAATCCTCAGACAATCTGATTGCATTACAGCATCATTTATACATGCCACAGACTGGCATTGTGCTGGGCTTCACAGAACTAACCGCCCACAAACCTGCATTGTGACAGATTCAGCTTCTCGCAACGTCACTCTGGCGGTTCTGCCTGGGTTTTGTTGTTGTAATCCAATCAATCCAAAGAGTTTTCCAAATCCGCCTCCCTCACATCGCTTGAATGGTTTATCTGAGCTTTAAAAGTACGATGTAACCAGTGAGAGCTCTCAATTGGTTTAAAACAATAGTGCTCAGTTGGTTGATCAGAGTTCAGTGATGTAACTCCAGGTGTGGCTTACTGTAACATGAAGATCCCTTTATTGGTCAAATACACACAAGGTCCAACTGAACTGTGACTTCTGCTTTTTAACCCAACACCTCCAAAAGACTCATACATACACATAAATATAGAGGTTTTGGAGAGGTGCAGGGGACACTGGGCGCCCGGGGAGCTGTTGCTGGGGGGGGCTAAGTGCCTCGCTCACAGAGAACGGCAGGCAATGGAATCTAGGATTTGATACCAGCAACCCTCCGGTTGCCAGCTCACTTCCCGACAGATTTTTTCCCGGCAGACCCAGGATTCAAACTGGCAAACGTCCGGTTGCTGGCTCGCCTCTAACCGCTGGGCTACCTGCTACCCTGCCATACCTGGATCAGTGATGGAATCTGAGAACCTTTAGACCGATCTCATCTTGACCCCTCCTGTTGCTCTGTCTGAAGTTTATCTCTTAGCTTTAACAGATTTATCTACGAATGGCTTTGATTCTCTATATGGGTGAATAGATTATTAGGCTTATGGGTGAGCTCCAGGATGTACAGTAAACATGAGGAAGTGGAGAAATGATTGGCTGCATATGACATTGATCGTGGATACATGAGTGGGGTTCAGAGAGGATGTTGCACTCAGACATACCCTGAACGGGTACGTTGGGGTGAAGGTCGGTAGAGGTGAGGGAGGGCGGTGTCACGTGGAGCCCCCCTCTGATCCAGAGAGCACGTCGTGGTGTGCTGTCACAGAGAGCCATGACCCCACCCTCAGCAACAGGATACCTGTGATGGAGAGAGGCCAACATCAGTTCCAGTGTCACTTTACTGAGACACACACATTATTTTGACCACAGTCACTTAGCAGATGCTCTTGTCAAGCGCCTCTTGCACTCTAGTCAACACACAGGCCTAGGCAGTAAATGTGGCCCATGTGATACGGTGAACTGATAACCATGGCGTTGCCCAAACCTTTGTCCAAGCAACTGAGTCGTACAATCCACTCCTACAGTCAAGAGAAGAGTGGTTCTCATTCTTACAGTATGTACTATATGCAGGCTACTGCTCACATGTACACACATCCTGACACGTATTTGTCCATGAGCACACAATCCCACAAGGATACAGCAGGCAAACAGAAACACACCCTCTGTATGTGAGCACAATGCATTTGTCAACACAGTGCTATTTAAACTGGACCTTCCCTGGACACGGGTATCTCAGTAGTAGCAAGACTATGACTCATGACATGGCCATGAGAAGAATGTGCCTATTTGAATGCTAGAAAAAAGATTGTAGTTAGAAGTTTCCTTCTTTTTTTTTTATTAACTCATTGGAGACCCCTGCAGTAGACTTCACTAATACAGTATGTAGAATGTTTTGTGGACTTCACTAGATTTCTGTGAAATCGTAAGTAGCTTTTGTTTCTGTTTTACTGTAGTTTTACTGCATTAATCTGTAATGTGGCAACTGTTATTCTGAAAGAACACTTTGTTTTGTTTTTGCTGTACAGGGGGGAGCCTGGACTAGTGAAACTTAATGTGGCCATAACGTGTGGTTATTTGCTCTATGGTGAGTCTCTCTCCTCATGTTTATCCTCTTGTATAACAATAAGCCATCCACATTTCTCTGTGGACAGTAGATGAAAATAATAAAGTGTGTGCTAACTACCCACTTGTTGTTCTGTGTAGACCTTGTGCTTCTGGCCACTAACTGGAGCACAATGGGGGACAGCTTTTTTGTCTGTCACCACTTGGCGGCGCTCTATGCATATGGATATGTCTTGGTGAGTCTGGGGGGAAACCATGAGCACAATGGCTAATATTAGATTGTTATTTGGTGCCTTTGGGTTTTGGTATTGAAATACTCAAGTCTTCTTTCTAAAGATGTGTTGCACATTTAGTCTGTTTTTAGTTTATTTCTGCCCATGTCTATTTGTGGTAATACGTCTTTACACTCTCTGCAGTCTCGTGGCGTGCTTCCTTATTTCGCCAACTTCCGTCTCATTTCAGAGTTATCCACACCTTTTGTGAACCAAAGGTAAGCTAGCTCCACTTTTACCCTATATTAATGAAAACTCCTGTTTATCAGCCCCTACCTCTGTCAGTGTTGACATTATTCCGTTCTCATCCATGTATAGGTGGTTCTACGAGGTGCTGAAGTACCCTCGCTCGGACCGGTTGGTTGTGGCCAACGGCATGGCCATGGCAGTGGTCTTCTTCATGGTGCGCATCTTCGTTATGCCTCCCTACTGGGCTCGGGTGTTTGCCACCTTTGGTACGGAGGCCTTCGAGCGCTTGGGCATCGGTGCTCAGGTGGCCTGGATCACATCCTGTATCGCCCTGGACATCCTCAACACCATCTGGATGTACAAGATCGCCCGCGGCTGCTACAAGGTCATGATGGGCGCCAGCGGCAGGAAGGCCAAAGAGGTCTCCCCGCTCAAGCAGAACCATGTGAATAACCACACAGACTAAGAGATACTGGCCGGAGGGGGGGAGATAGGAAGGACTTCAAGGGCTCTTATAGCCCCTGCTAGCTCCAGCCTTGCTATTATCTCCATACCCAGAAATCATGCAGCCGAATGGAGTCAGGTCCTCATCAGATTCAGCCTCACAGAATGAGACTGGTCCCACACTAGCTTCTGTACCTCAGTGTTTCATCAATGGTATGGAGGTACCCTGGCTGAGTTTTGTTGGAGATGACAGAGTAGCTGTTAAGGACACTCATTCTTGTTCACCTTCAACTTCAACCCAAGCTCAGTCATCTGAAGTGCCTGTGATGGACAGGTGAAAGCAATAAAAGAAGAAACCGTACTCTGGGTCTGTCGGAAACTCCCTCGGCCATCATTTACCCTTTTCAGTTCCCTGACCCGTCCACCCAGAGGAGAGCCTCCTTCTTTGCCCACAGAATAAGGACCTGTTAGTGTGCCAGTTTGTGCTAGTTTGACAGACCGAGACACCACAATGCCTCTTACTGCATTTGCTGTGGCCTCCTTTTTATGAACACCACCTATATCGCCAGCAGACCGGTCCCCCGCTCACAGCAACAGTTCAGATTGAATCCCCACTGGATTTCCCATCCACAGCCTGGATGCACATCCAGGGGAAATGGAGACAGGGATGTGGGGATTGGATCCTACCGCTAACGCCAACTCTCCGGAATCATGTTTTTCATTGGACGCTTTTGCCTCATCTCATCCAGGGTCTGGCTGTGCTGTGTTTGGGTCTCAGTTATCTCATTTGTTCCTCCTGTTACTCAACATCAAAACCAGGAATTGACATCAACGCGTCTTAACTTCACTACACTCATAACCCTCTGTCACAGCGGAGCTGTTAAATCCATCCAGTTTGATGCTTCTGTTCTACCTCTCCCCTGCCTCCCCTGCCTTTATAAAGACTTGTCAGTCCCTCCATATGAGAATAATCTGAGTTTTTTTCTCCTTCTGTCAACATGTTTTAGCCTTTGAAAAGATCTCATCCATTATCTCTAGTTCAGTGGACTGGAAAGGACGTTTTCTCTCAGTTTCTCTGGAGATTTTCCCAGCCACTGCAGTGTAACACTACTGTTAAACACAACACTTGTTCTAGTGTCTATCTAAGGTACCTCTGGGGATTTTAACTTCCATTTTTCTCTATTTTCTGTGTTATATTGAGAACTGAATTTGGAACGAGCGTGTCCCTTTTGGAGGGAAGCATTCTCCTGTCTTAGGTGCTGTTCTGCCTACAGGGTGGCAGCCATAGGAATGCTAGAAATATGATGTTCCCAATCGTTTCTATAGATATTCATGTAAGATCAATTATGAATTACCTATCAGACAAGAACAGCCATAAGCTGGCAATGTTGTACTATATGTGTAGCCATGTAAAGTCCTACTGTATTACTCAGTTGGAAATCGTCCTTTCAAATCAAGTTGATTTGATTGACTCAAATCACTGAGAGCTTGTAAAGAAAACATTGGATTATGATGATTTATACTCTAGTTTGGATCACTAAACAGGATAAATATGAATTGCATTAATCTATGGGTTCCTCTGCACTTCATTTTAATCAGTGCATTTTATGTTTTTCACCCAGCTGTATTGAGTGCATGTTAAGTGTTTTTGTTTTCTGTCCTCCTCCTGTCCCTAAAGCGTTGACGTCGTTTGGGACGGGGGTCTGAAATGTTTGACTGTTCACTGTGGAATTAAAGCACACTCCCCATGATAGAGCAATAACCTTTTGAGCCCCTCCATGTACCACCGAGGAGGGTTGTTTTGTCGTGCCTTTACGTAACAGGAACTCTAATGCGGTCCGGTAGAGATTAGCATGACATTTTAATGTAAAACTGCTGTTTTCCTATTTTCTCGCTATTGCAATCTCTTCTCTCTATGGATACTGTTATGTATATATTTTTGTACCCTGCACAATAATGAATCCAGACAAGTATTCTCCAAAGTTGACCCCTCTGTAGGGCCTGCTTGTTTTTCTTCTGAATACGGGATCGGGCCTCGATATGAATGTTGTGGTGGTTCTAGTGACATTAGGAGGAGTGGGAAGTGGCTTAAGTGGTTATGACCAGAATGAAGATGAGATTGGAATTGTAATTATTGTCATGTAGTTACTCAGCTACTTCAGCTCGGTTGAGAAGCTAGTGAAATTCAGCTCACTCTTCTCACCCAGTCCTCCAATACTTCAAGCTGTGAATAGAGCAACATGTTTGTATCATTCATCAGTCAAGAAAACAATATTTTCAACTGAGTACATGTGTAGCCTGATGAGATTTCTGGTTCGCCAGTAGGCTGTGGTGCGCATTTAAGTCTGCTTCGGATGCCTGTGAGAGAGGTTGTACTTCTGCACAATGTCCAATGTTTGTACAAACTATTCATTGGATGTGTAGTGTTTCACTGGCTTCAGTTTGTCTGTGGTGTGTTGAATTGCAATGTAGACCTCTGGGTGATTTTAAAAATAGTCAAAGTTTTGGTTTTTGGAAATGAAGTGACACGGCAGTTTCTGTAACATCATGCCCGAGTGCACTTGTATCTGCAAGAAATAACCGTGTGACCTTTTATCCCTTTGAAAGGCTAACATTGTGTATTAAGAGAAGGTACAGATGGTCTCAGGCCCTGGTGAGAAACGAGGACTTGTTGTAGCTCCTGGAAGAACTGGTAGAACCGTTGTATTTATTTCAGCTGCATTGCATGCATTTCATTTCTTTTGTAAGGTTGAACTTAGCAGCGTCTCAAGACTTTTAGCCATTTGATACTAAATGTCATGGATTAGCCAGAAAATAACCTTTGACTGAATCAATGAATTCTTGCCCCAGCTTTTTGTGGCCTCTCTCGGATAGTCTTGCTTCACCTGTGGAGCATATCTGTAGACCGCAGCAGTCGTATCCTTTAAGTCACAAGGAGGTGCGGAGATGGAACAAATGAAGTCAAGAAAATAACTAATATACATGATGGTGATGAAACGAGTGAACATGAACTAATGAGGAAGAAAAGCATAGATCAAATGTTGCCAGTGGGTTTTTGGTTGTTTTTATTTCTTATTTTAATGCAATTTATTGTTACATTATTTTCTGAATATTTTAATGTGAAAAGAACAATACACGGGCCTTAGGGTCCCTGTCTCAACACCATGTGATTTAGATTGTGTACAATGACCACTACTAATGAAGTCGTTGTAGCACTGAAAGTTCAGACTTACTTGAAAGTTTTGCTCTTCAATAAATTTGAAGACAGAAAAAAGATTTGTCTCAATCGTTGCTTTTTGGCTTCAGAGTAACAATTCAAACACCATTGACTTTCATGTATTTTGTTTACACTGGTGCACACAAACTGAGACAATTTCATAAATACTGCATGTTGGATGCATCGTAGTCAAAATGCGTACAGCAGTGTTGGATGGTTCTAAGCCTTCTAAGGTATGTCTTGCTCAGTCCAGTCTAGCCAGTCCATCACATTTTAATTGTCACATGCTTCGTAAACAACAGGTGTAGACTAATAGTGAAATGCTTACTTACGGCCCCTTCCCAACAATGCAGAATAAAAATAAAAGTGACATGAGAAATAAATACACAATGAGCAATGATAGTTTGGCTATAGACAGGGGGTAGCAGTACAGTTGATGTGCAGGGGTCCGAGGAAATTTAAGTAGATATGTACATATAGGTAGGGCTACTGCGTGGCGCAGCAGTCTAAGACACTGTATCTCAGTACTAGAGGCGTCAATACAGACACCCTGGTTCGAATCCAGGCTGTATCACAACCGGCCGTGATTGGGAGTCCCATAGGGCGGTGCACAATTGGCCCAGGTCTTACGGGTTTGGCCGTCATTGTAAGTGAGAATTTGTTCTTAACTGACTTGCATAGTTAAATAAAGGTTATATAAAAAAATGAAGGGATAGTGACTAGGCAACAGGATAGATAATAGTTACCTGTGTGAGAGGGTGCCAGCTACCGCTCCTCTTCTGCCCATTCTACAGGAGTTGGAGAGAAAGAAGCATCTGAACCACTGTTTGGCTCTGATTGAATCCAGCTCTACTGTGTGCGCCGGTCAAGGGGCTGGGTCACAGACTGGGCCTGGAGAGCGTTACCAAACATGGTCACATGAGACTCAATGAAAGTTTCTTCTGCTACACACTCAAAACACACACACACACACTATGTCACCTACACTAGTACACAACATAAATGCCCAGACGTCAGTGCTTGTAATGTTTTTGTAGTCTGACTGAATCTGCAAATCTGTTGGTGCTCCTTGGATCACAAATCTGTCTGTTTACTGTAAGTGGATAGTGTATTTGAAAACACGGATTCGATCATTTAGGTCTATAAGTATTAGTAAAATCTCCTTTTCCATTTTTACATAGCATCTTCACAGCTTTCAGCAGTTACATTCAGCATTCAAGCTCCCCATGTCTTTAGCCAGCACTATTGAGCAACATATTGTTACATTAAACTAACAAATGCAGTATTGGGATGTTTGAGGAGGTATTTGTGCAGAAAGCTTTCCCAGCCTTAAAAAAACTACTCTGAAATCAACATTCCAGACTTCTGAGAGGCTATGAAAAGTAACAGATTTTTTACAAGGTACTTGAAACCCTTGACAATTCAGTGGGGATTTAACATGACTTTTAACCAGTTAATCAAATAGCACTTTGCTATACTATACTATACACAAACATTTTATAAAAGCACCCAAACACTTGGGTATTAATTCACACAAACAATTATTAGTCAAGCCCAGAATTTGTTTAAACTTTCAGTCCTACTGTACATAGACAGCCAAAATGATGATGCTAACACCCCAGCCTCCTGAATTCTTCTCAGCCTAGGTTGAGGAGGCCTTCTACCCTAAATAGCCAGACAGAGTGGATGAGGGTGTGGAGAGGGGGGAGCTGGAACTTAGGAAATGACCCTCTACCATCCAGAACAGCAGTTTTCTGTCTCTCGCTGCTTCTCCATCTTTCTCAACAGTTCCAGCTACACATGTGCACATTTATTTGCTTTGTCAAATATTATGACTTGCACAATTTGTCTGCCTCTCTTGGATCTCGTAGCTCTCCCAAAGCCTCAGTCTTCTCATCTCCCTTTGCCTGAGCTCTGTTTGTATCCTAGGTGTCCTTCCTACCAAGGTGTACCCTCTCTAATGCCTCTTTTCTTGTGTTTCTAATTCAGTTTGAGTTTAAAGTTGTAAAGTTATCCAAACCTTGTCATCTCAAGACTCCATGCAACACAGTATTTCCAGTATGTTAGCGTTCAAATAAACAGACCATCATAAGAGGTTTCCAATCTGGAGGTGTGGTATGTTCCCTATGCTTCCTCTCACTGTAAATGACCCACAAAAGACCCACTGCACAGCAAATATGTAACAGTAGTTCGTTATCAGTTTGAGGGATTCCACTTTCACATCACATTACATCTGGGCTGCTCCAGCCAGTTATGGCCCTTCCTTCTCCCATCATGCCCAAATAAAGTGTCCAAATTCCTCCTGTGTGCCTCTTCTCTCCTTGAGATGTTTATAAGACCCTTGCTTGGTCCCACACTCAGCTACTCTCTCTCTCTCTCTCTCTGTGCTTGTGCGCTTCTGTATTTCACTGACAGTCTGTTTATGGCCACGTTACATAAGGCTCCACTATAATTTTAGTTTGTCATCACAGTTGCAGCCTCATACCTAAAGTAATACTTTAAGGTGAGCTTTAAAGGGGCAATCAGCAGTTGTTACATCCATTTTTAGACATAAATTAATGTTTCCATTGATTCTTGAAGAATGTAACTTATAAATGCCTCATGAGCTTAGTTTTAATGTCCTACCCCATCAGAACCCAAAATATAAGCATTTTATACTCCAATGTTTATAAACAAATTCAATGTAAACAAACACTGTATACCCTCAACATGGTTAAAACTATAATGTTGATATTATGGATGGTCAGTCCTTGCATCCATAGCTCTGACTATGAATTTGAGAGTGATTATATTTCTCCAGCCCCATCCCTCAGCTTTTTACCAAAACAGTGGTTATTGTTTCAACTGCTGATTGCCCCTTTATGGTTTATGAGTCCTATCTTCACAAACAAGCTCTATCTAAGCTTTGCTTAGTGTACCTTTTTCTGGTCATTGTTCAAGTGTGCACTCTCAGATTCACAGTGTTCCTCAAACTCTTCATGACTATGTCCTGTTATTAAATGTCAACTATTGGGTTATAACATAGTTAACATTGTTAATGGTGCTCAGTATTTAGATCAGTAGCTCAGTAAGAGTCAAAGCTTCATAACCTCTTGGTTTATACACTGTAGACTACTGTGTGTAAAGATGTCTGCCAAACTCAAACTTCTACTACCACTACAGCTAGCCTATCAGGCTGAAACTCATTTATCATCAAAAAATGTGCGACCTTTTCCACACAAATGCAGTGCATTTGCAATCGTCTGAGCTGAGGCATTATTACTCTTCTCAACCCAAATAATTTACTTTTATAATGTTGGCAGGTCTGTGATCTTCTAGAAACATTATAAAACAGGTATTTCTCCACTGATGTACTGGTGGAAATAGTTAATTTGTCTTTGTCGCAGGCAGAGAAAGTCCACCTGACTTCCACTCTTCTTCATTTGAGAAGCCCTGCAAAAAAACACATTGGTGTCCCAACGATATGCTCTAATGTGTAATTACACTGTAACTGGAATTAGTCATTAATTGTCCATCATTGTCTAGGAACATCCATATTAAAAAACACTTGGAATCATCATTGTGAGGTTTGCAGACAGTTTCACTGCTGCTCTACCATACTACTCTTGGCATGTTATCATCAACTTGATTGATTTACAGTAATCCTGCATGTATTGTTACTGGGCCAGGGTGTTTGAACTCCACTATTCCAGCACTCCCACAGCCCTCCACCATAACCCTTTTCCCCATCCTCCATTCCCCTCAGTGCTTTTTCCAGAACCTTCTCCTCATGCCCTGTCTGGTAACGCATTACCACCATATGTGTGGGAGAGTAAAAGTGGGACAGGACAAACAGCAGTAGGGTGAATCATCATGCTGCTCTCTGGGGAGCAGTGCTGCCTGTTCCCCTTTGACACTCCACAGCCCGCTGGCTTTGCATTCCATTCCCTTGTCATCTGCCTGTGGACGAGCAGAGCAGTGGAGTGAAACACTGGGGTATAAGAGGAAAACCAGCTCATTGTTCCAAGTGACGTCAGGCCCCCAAGCCATATAGGTCAGACCAACGACCTCAAATGAAACTCTATGGAACACACTATACTATATGTGTGGGTACAGGGGGTGTATGGGGGTGTTGTATAGGAATTGACAAGATGGTAGAAAAACACTTGCCAACAAGGGTGTTTATAACTTTTTATTGGCTTCTTTTCGAAGAGATATCGTTTTTTTTTTTTTAAGGCGAATGTAGTATTTAGTTCCAATTTTGTTATGGAAAAACCAAAACAGGAATTGTAGAGCATCAGGGTTGAAAATGGTACAGGAAGAATACATATAAAATGTGAATCACTACGTAAATACATTTGGGATACATTTAATGTATTATTATCAGGATGAATCATATTGCTATTCATACTGAAATCATTTTACATAAGAAAGTGAGCAATTAAATATGCTCAAGTGAGAAAGTATCCATTTAGCCTACCTTTTCAATATCTGCTTTCTTAACCATCCTTGACCATGACCATAATTAGGGTTACGCTGGTCTTGAACCTCTTTGCCCAACAATATAAACCAAGCTTCTTCAGGTTTATGATGGATGGGTCAATACTTTCAGGCCTGACAAATAATTCTGTCATATAGGATCTACATCTACAGTAATGAAACACCTTGCAGCATGTATAAATATTACTTTATAATACTTTGTATAAATATAAAGTTAAATGTGTAATTCAAAACTCTAAAGGTCTGCCTTGACCTGTGATTGTGATGGAGACCCTCAATTATTTAATAATAGCTATAGGTCTATGAATTTGTGATGTGCTTGAAATTTATTTCATTTGGTAATGAAAGTGAAATTGGATGCAGTAAAATTAGGCAATTGAAAAGGATCATCCATCCAACATCCAATTCCCCTTATTAAGGTGGAAAAAGTGACACCGAGCGAGTCTAATGCCATACTGGTGACATCACCCAGAGGAAGAGGCAACGTCGGGATTGGATGGTGGCCCTAGCCAATCGCGCCGCACTCCAGAAATCCACAGATGGGAAGAGTTTAAAAAAGATTGAGAAAAGTGTTGCAAAGTGGTCCACAGCCTCACCAGAGCGAGCAAGAACGTTACAGAATCTGAATAGTCCTGCAACATCCGCGGGTCTGTCATATCAATTGGAGTCCAGGGAGAAAGAGGACTTTGCTGTGGGTTTTCTCGTGCCAGGATAGAGGGGTGTATTTCTCCATTTTTAAATCTCTGAATAATCAAAGATAACTATGTCAAAGAATTTCAAAAGTGGACCATCCTTCGGACTTTCTGCCGAGGTCAAAAGTAAGGTATGTATCTCGCATGTCATGTAGCTTTCCTTTTAATTGAAATGAAAATAATGGGGTCTTTGCGTAATTTGCATCAGTGGGCCAAAAGAATGCTCGCGCTCAGGAAGGTGCGCACTTGACGCTCGCATATCTTGTTGTCAATACGTGCATCTTCTCAGATGTATTAGTTCTAGGGGAACCAATGGTATATCGAGGGCCAATAATATATTTTTGCTTTCTGTTAGGAGATTTTGTCAAATAGGCTTTTTGGACCGTCAAATTGGACTGTCAATGGTGATCATGGATTAATCATTAGGCCTATACTGATAAATGGCAGCCTACCATTCTGACAGTTTACTTTATCGTTTAAAATGTGAGGGCATCCAAACCAATTGTCTCTGATTCATAACTTTGAACTGGGTCGTTTAGATTACAAGTGATATCACCTAACCTGTCTGTCACAGAGCACAATTACAGAATTACTCCCAGATGAGCCCACAAGGTCTGATTTCAAGGTGTCTCTAGAAGGCTACCAGTATGTATATATTTTTTAAAGGGTCAATCTGTGATCGCTACATTCATTTTGGACTTTTAAATTCATGATACCCATTGATTCTTGAAGAATATGACTTATAAATCCTTCATGAGCTTAGTTCATTGTTCTTACCCCATAATCAGAACCCATCAGTGGTTACATTTCTACAGACCCATCCCTAAGCTATTTTACAAAATCAGTGGCGGTTTGTCCGCTTTGTTATTGTTTGAACTGCAGATTGCCCCTTTAAAGTCTAGGCGAGAACTAAATGAGTCATCAACATCAACCAAGAATCAATGGACCAGCTACTGTAGGCCTACCATGTAGGCGACTGTGCTGTCAACATCCACTGATGTTTGGGAGAGATTGTATTTTCATTGATAGTGCAATGACAGTGATGCACAAAATGTGTTTGTGTATCATAACTGCTGACAACCCATGTTCAGCTTGAACATAGCATGACTCTGCCAATGGGATCAAATAACTATCCCAGGATATTCCAGAATTCTCAACTCCATGTCTGTCAATGACAACTGAATTTGCTATCCCTATCATCAACCTTATCGTGTTGGAAGAGCCGTGGTTCCTGCATACATAGTGGTTTCCTATCCATACTTTCATAGGGGCACTCTTCAAACAAACATTTCCTTATACTTGGCCACCATGGTTAGTGCCATCATTAGTGCTGTAGTATAGAAATAGGTCATATTCAATAGTGTATCAGTCAGTATATATATATATATATATATATATATATATATATATATAAATATATATATATATATATATATATATATATATATATATATATATTTGTGTGTGTGTATATGTATGTATATATATAATGTATGGTGGTTGTGAGGCCATGGAAGTTCATCATAATGCTAATGCCAGATTGTGGATGGTAAGTGCCAATGGCATGACATCCGATGACAGTGGATAGGCTCCAGAGATTGACAGACAGGTACGTCAGCAACCTAAACCTCCTTTTAAGGTGTCCCTGAGCTCTGTCTTACAACCTGAGCAAGTGTCTCTCTGTAAACAATTTACACTCCAGTGGGGAATGACAAAACCCTGTTGAGGCAGAGGAGATGCAGACAGAACAAGGCCTTGTGGATTCACTGGAATGTCAACCTTCAACATGATTGTTTGTGTCCAGGGGTGAAAGTTAATGTAATGTATTCCCGGTACAGGGACCTCCTGGGTGTGTACACACTTAAAGAAAATCTATATGGGCCTAATCATAGAATTACATATAGAATCCCTATTAATTTAATAGGATCTCTACAGGCCTAATAGTAAAGATTTGTCCTTTAACTTTTAAAATGTATTAGCCTACCTTTTAATGTGGCATAAACATGACCGGTCATGTGTTTTCATCTGATTGTCAATCAATTACTTCAAAGGATAATGTAGGCTACCTGCGCAAGTTACTCAAGGACGTCTGAACAACAGGGGGTGCGGGAATAGTTTTTAAGCTATATTTAGATATTTTTCTGCTTTTTATTATGTAAAATTTGTTAGTCAACTTGTCTATAATTAGATCCTTACAGCTCCTCTTCTGTCATTACTTGATGATCATCTAGAATACTAGATAAAGCCTTGCTAATGATGGCATAAATCGATAGAATGATCAATGCATCATCTACAATCTATACTGAACAAAAATATAAATGCAACATGTAAAGTGTTGGACCATTTTCAATGAGCTTAAATAAAAGTTCCCTGAAATGTTCCATATGCACTAAAAGCTTATTTTTTTTGCATCCCTGTTAGTGAGCATTTCCCCTTTGCCAGGTGTGGCATATCAAGAAGCTAATTAAACCACATGATTATTACACTGGTGCACCTTGTGCTGGGGACAATAAAAGTTTGGTGATATAGCAGTTTGGTGATATAACACAATGTCACAGATGTCTTGACGGAGCATGCAATTGGCATGCCGACTGCAGGAATGTCCAACAGAGCAATTGCCAGACAATTTAGTGTACATTTCTTGACTATAAGCTGCCTACAACATTGTTTTAGAGAATTTGGCAGTACGTCCAACTGTCCTCACAACCACAGACCACGTGTAACCATGCCAGCCCAGGACCTCCACATCCGCCTTCTTCACCTGCAGGATCGTCTGAGGAGGGGGAGTGGGGGTGCTGAGGAGTATTTCTGTCTGTAATAAAGCCCTTTTGTAGGGAAAAACTCATTCTGATTGGCTGGGCCTGACTCACCAGTGGGTGGACCTGGCTCCCGAGTTGGTGGACCTATGCCATCCCAGGCCCGCCCTCCTGCGCCCCTACCTAGTCATGTGAATTAATTTATTTAAATTGACTGATTTCTTTCTATGAACTGTAACTCAGTAAAATCTTTGATATTGTTGCATGTTGCGTTTAAATATTTGTTCAGTATAGGTGACATAGTTAAAGTTTCTCTTTCATTTCTGCTTCTCTCACGGAGCGAGGACGTGTAGGGACCAGGGAGATTTCCAAATGACATCTGTTTGACTGGTTTAAAGGAAATGAAAAGCTGTGAAAACGATCCAACATGTTTCTGATAGTATTTCAGTTCCTCTTGGATGCATATTTAATGTGGCTGAAAATTAAATACTGTCAGCTTTTATGTAGCTGATGAAAATTGCACTTTAAGGCTACACAACAGGTCCCTAAAAGCGCTCAATCCCATTCTCTCAAGATGCTGAAATAAATAAATCGTATTTCTCTACTCTTGTTCCCGAGACAAAATTAGCATTTGGTCTATAATTTTACTGCGAGGAACACTTAATTCTGCAGGAGATAACATTATAATAGGTGACATGTGAGGTCTACAGTCAGTGTCCAGACTTCAGTTACTATTCCAACTATTAGGCTACTCCACGCTAAAATAATTTTGGCATCCATACAGCAGTGCCTTTTGATAAATGCAAAGAGACATCACTTACAAAACACCAAAGTGTTCTGACTGACATTCGGTGATTGTCCTTCATTGGGCCTACACAAGTCTTGTAACCTGAATTGATGTGTATACTGCTGTCCGCGTGCATCTCGGTCTTGGCCGCTCCTCTCTGTCTTATCAAAATGTCAGTGTTATTGTTGAACCACACTGCATTTTGGAGCGTATTACACAAGTTTTCAAGTCTATTCGCTAATTTTTCATGAGAATGACATGCGGTATGATGAATAGTGTGATAGCCAACAGTTTTCTTGAAATCTGTTTTAATAATTGTGATAGGTTCATGTTTTACCGGTATGACGTAAACCCACTCTTTATTTTGCCGGTACTCCATACTGGACCGTTCCGTCCTACTTTCACCCCTGTTTGTATCAACTTAAACCATTTTATTCCTTATGCCATGGCCTACACTGATTTAATTTATATTCTCTCCACTGAGTTCATACATGAAAAACACTGATGGAATCAATGGATAGGTTCCAACTTTGGCATCAAAGACTTATACATTTTTAAATAAATGAACCAGTTCTGATTACATGCCTGACCTCCTGACACAGTTAAATGAAACTCAGACCAAAATACCTTGGCTGGCTGCAAGTGCTGTCTGCAGGTCTTGGCATCTCATTATCAGATGTGGTTTGCCTGAGTAGATCGCCTCACTGTAAAAGGACAGATTCCGGAAAACCCAGAGGGAGAGAAGGAGCACAGGGAGGAGTAATAGGGAGAGCTGTTTCTCCCAAGTTTGGTGTGATGGACTGGAAGCTACGCAAACCCTGCTGCTTTGAAATACCTGTTTATGTTGGATCCTGGTCTCACAAGCCCTCTCCCAGACTGTGAGTGAGCAGAACATTCAGAAAAGGAGAAAGCGCAACGTGAGAGGGGGGCTACAGACCCACCATAGAATTTCTGGTATTAGGGGGATGCGTTTGTGCCAATAGGGAAATACAAGGAAGCGGAGAATCAGTGTTTCTCCATGCAGGAATGTCCCATGTACATTTTACATTTTCTTCCTGTTGTTTTTTAACTCTAATCTTCATTGTTAGGTTTTATTACAACGGGTAGGCTTTCAAAGGAAAGTGGAGAGGAACGTTATCCCTCTGTTACAAGATGAGGAAGGGGGATAATAGCTCTGATGAATATCATAGTTCTATGACTCGTTTACTATAGTTACAGTTTGTTGTAAGATAATTTGTATTTTTTAGGTAGCCAAGCATCTGTCACAAGATCATTCATCATGCAGAACTGACAGTTACAAGACATTAACCTGAGTGTCTGCAGATGTTAGGATGCAGTCAAATCCAACACATTTACAATGCATTTGGGAAGTATTAAGACCCCTTCACTGCGTTGTTTTCGCTTTGTCATTATGGGGTATTGTGTGTAGTGGAAAAATAATAATTTCATCCATTTTAGAATAAGGCTGAAATGTAACAAAATGTGGAAAAAGTGAAGGGGTCTGAATACTTTCCGAATGCACTGTATAACCTTTGACCTCTGCCTCTTCAGTTGGCCCAGAAGTATGACCCCCAGAAGGAGGAGGAGCTGAGGCTGTGGATCCAGGACGTAACAGGCAAGAAGATCGCTGATCCTTTCATGGAGAACCTAAAGGATGGGGTCATCTTGTGCGAGTGAGCGAGCGATACTCTCCTCAGTACTGTGGCCATGCAGAATGTCATGCAGAATGGCAGAGCATATTGTGTGTCATATCACCATATTACTTTCTTTTGCTTCCAATATCATTCAGTCTCATTAATTTCCCCACTGTTAATGATGACTGGGCCACTCAAAGTCAGAACAGTATTTTGACTGTTGTTCTGTGCTTTCTCTTTCCTTGTGTGTAGACTTATCAACACACTTCAGCCAGGATCTGTGAGAAAGATTAACACTTCCCCTCAAAACTGGCATCAGGTAAGCTTGTTCTGAGACAGAACAATTGTTTTTGTATTATTATATAACATCATGCCCATCATGACATGCAGTAGGCTGTAGTTATTATAGATACTTTGCATAGTATTGAGCAGCATAAGCATGCCAAGAGTCAGTAGTTTTTTCCACTCCATACTTTTCATCCACTGAACTCGCTGAAATATTTAACCAGATAGGTAGTCTTTTGCTTGGCATGGTGTTTATTTATTTACATTCCAAGCTGCAGCTACGTTGTTTAATGAGGCACATCTCAGCGTGCGTCTTCAGATCTCTTTATATAAGACTCAAAAAGAAAACAGCACTTTTAAGTGTTTGTTGAGGCACTTCCAAGAATCATCCATGACATACAATGTTACTAAGAATCAATGCACTCACGTGTGGTGGTCCCTTTGTCAGGAATAAAAGAGAAAAAGATTATCCAGCTGGTGAGTAGGGCTTTAAAGAAAACCCCACACAGCTGATCATTCTGAAGTCCTGAGTCTCAAATACAATGACTATTTAAAGAAACATGACAATATCAAAATAACAAATAACTCAGTAACTGGTGTCCTCTTTGTTTGTACTCTTGCTTTTACCTCAGTGGACCATTTGCTCTTGGCTAATTCTTTTTCCTTTTCATTGCCTAGCTGGAAAACATTGGCAATTTTGTCCGAGCCATCACAGTTTATGGTATGAAGCCATACGATCTGTTTGAGGCCAACGACCTGTTTGAGAATACCAACTACACCCAGGTCCAGAGCACGCTCATCACCCTGGCTGGAATTGTGAGTGGAAACCCATAGAGGAATCTCAGTACATTGTACAGTACTGTATGTAGAAAGTAATGTCAGTGGCTTGTAAGAAACCTACTTATACTTCACGTGAGGATCCATAATCTGTTTTTCTAACCTTCCACTCTTTCACCAGGCCCAGTCCAAAGGTTTCCACTCCAAGCATGACATGGGAGTGAAGTATGCAACAGCACACCAGCGCCGTTTTGCCCCAGACATGCTGAAGGAAGGGCGCAATGTCATCGGCCTGCAGGTCAGAACAGTCTTTGTATCATATACACCTTATACACGAAGATATCACTGTTATTACAGGTGTAATATAAGTAGTAGTAGCATGCTATAACATACCTTCATTTGTTTTTAGTTTGGCCGATAGGATTGTTTTAATGGTATTATAGTTCAGGCATAACCAGTGCACTACCTTTGCCTGCCTTACAGATGGGTACCAACAAACTTGCCAGCCAGAAGGGCATGACATCTTATGGCACGCGGCGTCACCTGTACGACCCGAGGGGGGGAATGGAGAACCCTTTGGACCAGTCCACCATCAGCCTCCAGATGGGCACCAATAAGGGTGCCAACCAGGTGGGGCCCCATTTGATTCCACAAATAGATATTCTCTGGTAGAGATAGAATTGACTAACATTCTGCACATCTTGGGAGTTTTCCCTCTCTGCCTATCATGAAAGCAATTAATATGATATAAAATATTACACTTTGTAGCCTATATCTAATCCTCCCCTGCTTTTCTTCTTCTCTCCCTCTCTCAGTCTGGCATGACGGCCCCTGGCACCAGGAGACACATCTATGACAAGAGTCTGGGCTTGGAGGAATGCGACACCTCCACCGTCTCACTGCAGATGGGCACCAACAAGATGGCGTCCCAACAGGGCATGACCACATACGGCCTCCCTCGGCAGGTCTACGACAACAAGTACTGCTCCAACCCTGATGAATTCGTCAACAACGGAGAAAGGGCTGAGTTTGACGGTACTATGTACTATGACTAAAGAGAACAGAATAACCCCAGTCCCCTCCTCTCAAGAACCCCTCTCCACCAGCAAGACCACCCAAACTGTTATTTACTGTTTTCATTATTCTCATCCCTTGCTGTTTTTTTTGTGATCAACCATTCAAATAATTTTTGTCCTTTGAGGGGATTTATGCCTGGTTCAATCTCTTTGACCTTGTTATTTTAAATCACTTTAATGTAGTGGCCCACACCCCTCTCTCCCTTTGCAATGGAGATTTTTCTATTCAAATACGATGAAAATAAATACTAAGAAATACTAATAATGTCAAGAGACCTATTCCTTAATCAATCTTAATGTTATGTATTTTTTATTTATAGATCTTTTATAGTTTATAAACATTTTGATTTTCAGTTGTAGATCCCCCATCCAGCTTAAACATTGAGAATAAAGGAAAAAGTTCCTTGAATGGAAAGAAGTGACCGACATGTTGCTGTTAACCTTTAACCCCTGAGGAACAGGAGTCGGCTCTGGGATTCAATCCCTCTGGATGACTCGGGGCCCACAGAATCAGACTGAGTCTTCCAGGACACAGGGACATGGACTAAAAACTTTGATCAGATGTATTCCTTATAACTTTGCCTGTGTATGCACCTCTGCACTGCTCTGACATCCCTGCTCTAGCTCACAGGACTGCCAACCAGCCATTTTATACCACAGATGGAATATTTTTTCTAGTATTCTTTAAATCATTACAATATCAGTAGTAGGGTTCTCAAACCTGATACTTGAATTAATGTAAGCCCCTAAAGGCATTGTGAAAAGCCAATAGATTTGAATATTTTTAGTGTTATAAGCAGTATTCAACACGTCTCGCATACTTCATTAGTGGTAAACAATGCAGATTCAATTTTAGCCATTGTGCCAGCTATGTTAATGTGGATGTCATATAGGCCAGTTTGCATGAGACAAGTTGTTATAATCCCCCTATAGTCTCCATGGCACACAGCTTTAATATATTGCTGCGCTATTTGCACTTTTCATCACCTTGTTGAATGTGTACATGGATAGAATTGCTTATGACTAGAAGGCAGACAAGCCAGGTCGTTGAGAGCCATAACATCTGCACGTTGTTATACACGAGATAATGGTCTAATTAACTTCCACTTAGTCATAGCTCAATACAGCAGACCCTGTATCACTAACTACTACATGATATGGGGTACCCACCGCAGATCTTGAATGTAATGTGATTTTGAGCACTGCAAGATGTGTGTCATTCTGTGGATTCATTAATCACCTTGTACCAGCAGTCGCAAATTAATAACATAAGTCTGTAACATATTTATGCTCGGGATAACATAGCCTAACACAGCTGCTAATGGTTTAAACATTAAACTGTGCATGCTTGACCAAACCTTTGAAAAGCAGGCTTGTTTGCTTGCTAAGAGGTTTGTTCAAGATCATGTGTTGCACCTGGAACGTTCCACAGAACACATCTCTATGCCTTGCATGCTCATGTACAAAGCATGAATTGGTTATGCCTTGTCTACAGACTGCTTACAGGAAGGAAAACGATGTGATTTTTAAAATTTGGGTGAACTATCCATTTAAGCTAAATTTGAAAGGTATTGATATCAGTTACTGGGCAGTATTGTAATATGTTTTTAAATAGGAGGTATTGGAGATAAAGCTACATAAAATAGAGTCCCTCCTGAGGTTCTGACCTCTGGAATTTATAGTGATGATTTGTCAAACTTTTGAAGGCTTAATACTTTAAAGGGAACGTTGTTTGATTCTGAGCTCATAATCTGAATGCCATGTTGCATTTTCCCCCCTACATTACTGTGCCATCTAGTGTTTTGAAATCCCTTTAACATTTGGGAAAAAAACAGACTACATTCCACAGACTTAAGGTAAAAGTCATATGTACCACAAGAGGTGTCTTTTATTAAAGCACCAAACTTATTCTGTATAGTCACATGTCTAATAGCTAGTATAGTCACATGTCTAATAGCTAGTTTAGAATGAGAGCCAACAGTGCCTAGCCAAAATACAATTGGCAATATTACCCTCTGATCTAAAACATGTCAATGTTGTTCAGACTATCAATTGTTCAGTATTCTGAAAATCTTCTATTTATTTGGCTTTCACTTACAATGAAATTAGCTGCAATACAATAAAACACATCAAAATTACAATTCAATTTGGGTTGTGAGTGAAAAACTTGCCACCAAGTTTGTTCTAGATATTTTAACCATTTCAGCAGTATGTGACAGATGCAGTTAGGTGTGAATTACATTGATGTGTTTATTGATCAAGTCATTTCCATACAAAAAAAACTTAATTGAAATAAAAATCATGACATAAAAACTACAGGATCACCCTTTTTTTTTAATTTTTACAAATGAAATCTACTTGCTCCATTAAAGGGGGACATGGCAGCTTGGGAAAGTCTAAAGACATATCCACCAACAGGCTTGACTGTAAAACATAACAAATGATGAGGTGGTTTGAAACTTTGTGGGATTCTCTAAGATCAGGACCATTGGGACATTTCATTGCCCTACCCCCATCCCACCCTGCCACAGAGGGAGAACAGGAAGTGTATCTTTCTTCATATCAAATCCATTAGTGTGTAGACACTGAAGATTTCACAGATGTGTTATCTGTCTTTGTTTGTTCTCCACATTCACTACTTGACAAAGCCCTGGCCCAGCCAGAGATATGTGACCCATCATAGGGAATGAGGGGTGAGGTCAGACAGGAATAGAGTCAGGGGGACCACTGCTACTGATTGGCTGCTTCGCAAGCATCTATCCAATCACTATAAACATCCACTGGTTCTGAAAGGTCTGGAGACAAATGTCAAGGAAAAGTTCATTTGGGAGGTACAGTTGTAAAGACATAGCATTTATTTTTATTTTTTAACAAATGCACAAGCCATTCTGTGAGCTATATGGTGTATAGATAAGTGAATATAGTGATCCAATCAAAGAATTGAAAGGATACAAGTAATGGGAGTCTGGAATTCTTCCAAGCAGACGGTGCACGATATTATTCCTGTGTTTCGAGTGCGTTCCCTGAAAAGAAAAAAGAAAATGTGCATTTGGATAGGGTGTTACGATATTATTCCTGTGTTTCGAGTGCGTTCCCTGAAAAGAGAAAAGAAAATGTGCATTTGGATAGGGTGTTACGATATTATTCCTGTGTTTCGAGTGCGTTCACTGAAAAGAGAAAAGAAAATGTGCATTTGGATAGGGTGTTAGGATATGTATCAACATGTAATCAGTGATCATATTTTACAGCCAGACCATATACTGTTCTAACACAACCAAGTGAACTTACATTTTGACATCACAGGACTTCTCGTGGTTACAAAAGGGACAGGTGAATTGGGTGTCCAAGTTACCCGTCAGTTTCTTTTTGGGAGGTGGCTTCCTCTTTGACTTTCGGCGTCCCATTCTCGATGTATAATCTGTAAAATACAATAGCTACATTTTTCTGAGTTTACAAAACAAGTTCTGTTGACGGTCAAATTCAATATAATAATTAGGTCAATCGTGTTAGCTAGCATATATTATATCTACTGTATGGTGCTGATATTCATATGATTTGGGGCAAAAAAATCATATGCTGCGTTCATCTCGTAATCTCGGAAAATACTACTTGTAAACTAGGACCAACGAGATGTGTGGGTTCATGTGCTTTGAACTCGTTAAGAATGCCGATTGCTGGTTAATGGAAAACAAGCTGTGTCAACCATGAACGAAAAAGTACAGCTTTCATACTCATAGACATATTAGTGTTAAAATAACACTTTTATAAATCATGTTTTGTTGTTGAATTTAACTGCTGAAATTGCTGTTATCGAGGTATTGGCCTTAGTAGTTGATGTCAGAGACAGAGTTCATCATATGGTCCAGCAAATTGGAGCACAGGGATAACAGACAAGTTTCCCATTAGTAATTACGAGTTGGAAGTGCGTTGAAATTTACTTTCCCCAGTCCTATACCCCTATTTGCAAATTTACGAGATATAAATGCATAAATATTCTGCCGCTATAGACCATCTGCTAGTACGCATGTGCGAGCTAATACTTGACTCTTGTGTAAACAAACACATTTTTTTTGGACCGAATTTTCCACAAATTCAAATTATATTTTCGCTAATTTAAAAAAGTCAGATGTCGATGATTAATGCTACTATTTTCTTGTCGGAGCCATGTTCACACTACACAAACGTGTAGTAGCTAACGTTAGTTCCCCGCCATCGCGCATGGACTTTTTTTTTTTTTTTTTTAGCTTGCAGCTATAATATAGGAGCTCAACAATACTTCCTTTTATACAAAACGTCCTGCAAATTCTGCAAGTCCATTTCCAACAATATTTTTAATTGCATGAACCGTTTATTTTGGGATGATTTCTGAAGAGGTAGCTAGATAGTATTAGCTAGTAACGTTAGAGCGCGAGGAAAACAAAGTTAGCTTGTGTTAGCTAGCTAACTAACGCTGGCGTTGTAAAATGCTAGCTATGCACATTTTTTTTTTTTAATGAGGAGAATCACACATGTAATTTAAAATCGTGCTGGATGTATAATTTAGTTGTTTGCATGTTAGCCATATAATAAAGCACGCTGGATTAAGCATTTTCTTACCAGATAAATGACCCAAGTAATGACGCTAACAAATAGAAATTGTATCCGGAAATTATTCTGAACTCTTTCATCTGATTGGAAGATTAAGGCGCTTTTTAGGGTTGTCATTGGTCAAACAAAATATCAACCCGCCTCTCAGAATTTATAAACCTCTTTGATACAATCCCAAAATATATACATTGATTATGTAGTCTACCACAGGAGGCTGCTGAGGGTAGGACGACTCATAATAATGTCTGGAATGGAATAAATAGAATGGTATCAAACACATGGATATAATGTATTGATGAGTTTGATTACCATTTAATTTATTCTGTTCCAGCCATTACTATGAGCCCGTCCTCCCCAATGAAGGTGCCACCAACCTCCTGTGTTTAATAGTCTACAGTACATAATTATTGATTAAAAAAACTGCCTTTTATGGGAATTATTGATAAAGAAATGTGTTGAATGCACAAAGCTCAAACAGAAAATAATTGTCAGTGTAGACCAAATTTTATTTTATTTGGCTGTCATAAAGAAGACAGTGCGAGACAAGGTAGGGCAAAAGGTAGAGGATTCCAGCTATGAACTTTATTTCCTTCTGCAACAGAGACAAAATTAAGAATTAACTTCTAATGTGGTTTACCCTTATAACATATACATAAAATTAAGTGTGCTTATTAATTAGATGATGACATGAATTACTGTTGTCAGTAATAGATGAGAAACAGCAAAGCAGGATATTAGTGTGCTTTCATTTACCTGGCAGACACATTGATTTCCTCTTTGATCTTTGGTGTCATTCCTTTGGCACATGTTCCACTTTGCCCTTCATCTGAATCTGAATTGGCTGGCATAACCCTCTGTCCTATTCGTTCAGTTCGGCCTAGTATGCGATGTAGGAGACCATGCACACAGCAATAAAAACTGATCTCAGCAAACAGAAAGATACACTTTGTATTTCAATGCAAATGCTGCATCTTTTGTAGATCAACAGCAAGTTAATTACCAGATATCTTACATGTTTTATTGGGAGCCTTGCCTTTCGATATTGTTATAGTCTGAAGCTTATTCTGTAACTCAGAAACATCTGATCTAGGGGAGAACACTTGTTATAGGGATGCATCATCATAATTCCTTTAGTAATAGCAGTCTGTCAGATTGCTTGCCATGCTCGTCTACTCTAACCTCACCCTAGAACTTTCACCTTGCATTTGACCTGAGCATGTCCTGAGGCCTCGGCAGTTTGAGAGCGTCGTCCTTCATCTGATAGCTGTCAATCATCCTCTCCAAGCACTGAAAATGGAGCCAGATAGACACATATTCCAGAACATGTCACATAACATTAGTTAAGTTTCAGCAGTCCAAATAATTATAGCCCAAGTACAGTTCAGAAGATTGTTTCAAGTGTAAAGTTTGTATCATTTGTTTGATGAGTGAAATCATTCAGGTCAAAGTGATTTGGGGGAGAGAAATGTGAGCTCTGAAATACCATATCTTTGCAGTACTTCTCTGTCAATCTGCGCATTGTTTCATCTCTTAGTTTTTCTAAAAAGGAAAGGAAAACTTGAGTAAGGTTTTAAAAAAGCCTCCATTAGAACAACATCATGGAAGAGGGTCTTGTTCTGAAAAACATAAAATCAAACTTGCTAAGCAGGCCATGAATGTTGTGGACTTCCTCCCTTAGCTCAAAAATCTGCTCCCACAGGACTCTTCGACTGAAGAAACAGACAACATACACAGAAAAAAATGG
Organism: Salvelinus fontinalis; assembly: GCF_029448725.1. Classification (NCBI taxonomy): domain Eukaryota; kingdom Metazoa; phylum Chordata; class Actinopteri; order Salmoniformes; family Salmonidae; genus Salvelinus; species Salvelinus fontinalis. The sequence goes on from NC_074698.1 coordinate 17,905,916, forward strand.
AGAGGGAAATACATGTTATTACTGCATTAGCCCACTGAACTAAAGTCTACTTATCATCATGCAAGTGTAGTTCACCAAAGTATCCCCACCACACCACACTTCAGACTGCCTTATCCAGATCTACCTGTGGTAGAGTTCCTGAGAGATGTGGTTGATGGCAGCCTGCCTCTGGATGTCTGAGGGGTGAGTGCTGGAGCAGGAGGCTTGGAGAGTAGGACAGGAGCAGGGAGAGTGGGACAGGAGGCTGCGCAGGTAGTGGAGCTCAGTGTAGACCTCACAGCGTAGGCCCTCAAAACGCTCCTCAAGGTGCTGGGCGGCAACGTGTGCAGCCAAATGGTTCACCTCGGCTGGAGGAACAAGGACAGTTTGTCATCTTTAAGTCGTTGTTATGACAGTGCTATTTAGCCCTTATGACAAAGGGTTCAACTAAAGTAAACAGTAATAATAATAATCAGGAAATCAAGAGTCAGGTGTGTTTCAGGCGTGATTGTGTTGTGAACTCCCTTACATTGAAGGACTGCCATGGTATTGAGATTCTGGGTTCTCTCTGCCTCGTGCATGAATAGAGTTTTGCACAGGGAATCAATAGTCTACAAAACAACAAATATTAATTGAAACAATATCCCCTGAATAAAACAGTAACCAAAACAAGCCACCCAAGAAAACAGTAGACAATCGTGAATATGGGAAAAATACTACATTTTACAGGAAGCAGTTAGTCACCTTGGCTTGTGTTTCAACCTCTGACCTAATTCTTTCCACAACATCTCGGAGAGACTCCTGAGATTCACCTACTGCTACTAGAAGACAACTCAAGAAACTCAGTGAACAATGACCATGCAGTATTACACCAGGCATTGTCAAGTTATGTTAGTTTCTGATGATCACATTGACACAATAACACTTACACACCTTCAGCAGGAAGGAGTGGTGGTTCACACTGAAACAACAATCGACATTGTATTAAAAATCATTCTAACAAACTATTTTGGTACTGTATGACATTGAGTGCCAAATGTGTTTTCAACTCACCAAGGCCCTCTTGTCGACCATGTCAACTGACATGAGCTAAGTAAATTGTAAGTGGGTGGATAAAAACGGTGTCACAATGACAAGGCGGGGCCGTAAAAATCGATACGTTCTATCTCACTGATGATTGGTTCGTGGGTTATAACTCAACGTAATATTCATTCTGTAATGATGTGATTTGTAGATATTGCTTGGTGGGCGTGGTTAATGGAAATTGACGTTTGAGAGAGGAAGTGTTGTTCTAGTGTTCGATCAACGGGAGTTGCGAAGAGTGTTTCCCTTCAGTCAACATACCACATTCAGGTAGTTATTTTTCAGTTGAGTTAAGGAAAAAATAAGACAAACAAGTGAAAAGCCACTTTCCTCTCTTTGGAATGCACTGCAACACTACATGCGCGCAGTTGTGTAACTCTCCTAACGTTAGCTACGAATTACTATGTTAGCTGACTAACGTCAGATGAGTTGTGCTAGCGAAATTTGTAGTTTATCTGACAAATGCAATTCCACTTATGGTTTCCAATTCCCAAAATGTGATATTGAATTAAGTATTTAATCCTCAACAGTATATCATTTTTCGAATTTTTGTTTGTTAGATAGCTAGCTATCCAACTTTGAAGTATTAGTCTTAGTAAACTGGTCAGAACTCTTATCTCTCGAAGCCACTATCACTTGCATGCTAATCAAGCTTGCACGTGTAGACGGACCACTTTCCAGTCCTCAAATTATGCTGTTTGAAGGGGCTTCCAAAGGTCTTTGTTGAATTAGAGGGCTTTTGAGTGGGGATGTGTTTTTTGGTTTTATGTCCCCAATGCTGTAATGGAACTTAATAATTTATCTGGGTTGCTTGCTAACATTTATCTGGGACTTTTTCTCTTTTTGTCCCCCAGATTAATACCATGGTCACAGAAGGGGAGCCTACAGATTTGGTGAAAGTGCTGCACCTGCTGGTGCTGTCCTTTGCATGGGGAATGCAGTTGTGGGTCTCCTTTATAGCAGGTGATGATAGGGGATGAGCAGAGGAAATATGTTAGATTGTAGGGTTTTGCAAACAATCGAAGTGGCATATCAAAAGAAGCCAAGATTAAGAATTTGAGGAACAGTATTTGTCTCCCCATTTCTCTCACTTACATTATCCCTTTTTCCCACCCACAGGTGTTGCACTGGTGAAGCAGGTAACACGGCACACCTTTGGGCTGGTGCAAAGCAAGCTGTTCCCTGTCTATTTCTATTGCCTACTGGGCAGTAACTTTGTCAGCCTTGCTGTGTATGCAGTCTACCACCCCAGAGAGCTGCTGGATTGGCACGAAAGCCTGCAGGTCATATCACATTCTATTTTGTAATTTAGGGCAGGATTCAATCTGTACCGCTGAAGCGTTACAGATTGCACAATCGACATGTAAAGATTATTTCCGATTTAGATAATGGTTGTATCTACATTATAGACGTCACCTATGTCATCGACAATTCTGAATAAAAATTGTTCTTCCCCTATAGATGGCTCTGTACTTTGTGGCAGTCATCATGGCAGGTCTAAATGCACAGTGGTTTGGCCCGTCTGCCACAGAGGTCATGTTCAAGCTGCGGGAAGTGGAGCAGGAGCATGGTCTGGGGAACCAAATAGGGATAGGGAGCCAGAGGGAAGCCTACGCCAAACTCAGGGAGCAGGACCCCAAGTACAAGGCCTACAAGAGCACCTTTGGCCACTATCATGGCCTGTCCAACCTATGCAACCTGATTGGGTTTATCTGCACAACCACCAACATAGTGTACACAGCTCTCAATTTACACACCATTTAGAGATTGTGTATATGTAGTGTTTGGTGACAGGTTTTCATATTGTCTTTCAATGAGGGGATGTATGTATCAAGTGTCTCAGAGTAGGAATGCTGATGTAGGATTTTTGCCTTTAAATCACAAAAAGATTCCATAGGTTTCTGATCTGAACAATCAGATCAGCTCTGGAATGAAAATCTGAAAAGATCTGATGTGATTGGTCAAGACCAATTAGTTGGAAAAAAATATCAGAATTGGCTACTTGTGTAAACACAGCTTTAGGCATATGGGTCTGATCTTAGTTCAGCACTCCTAATGAGACGCTTGATGCATTCGGCTCCCGAACATAACGCTTAACCATATTTTTTAAAATGTGCCTTTTTAATCTAATTGTTTCACCTGTCAATAGAAAACATAGCACACAATGTCAAAAGATTTCAACGTATTTTTGGTCTTTCCCTTGTCAAACCAGGAAAGGATGAATGTAATAAAATGAAATAAAAAAATAATAACGTTAGTGATCCTCTTGATTTCCCTACAATTATTGTTCATTTTACATTGATGTACTTGAAGGGTAGAGCTGAAGTAGAATGTTCAGTGATCTTGATAATGTTTCAAAACGGAGGTTTAACACTTACACAGAACTTGTAGATAAATTTTTTGTTGTTGTTGAAAAGCACAAGATTCTGGACTGTTATGAAATGGGACATTGTATTGCTTGTGACTTCCACTAGAGGGTAATGTCTGCAAAAAAAACTTTTTACAATCATTAGGTGGATATTTTTTAACAACATAACATTTAGCGCAGGGTTGTTGCACAGAATTATGTACTGTGAATAAATTACAATTATGGAAATTCCTACAAATAATGAATTCAATAGCACCAATAATATTGTTAAGTCATCTTTGATGTTGAAACAAGAAAATTTAGTTGTTACCCTTGATGGAAGCAGGAAATGCACTCCTACAGTTTGAGCATTTTCTTTGGAAAATCAGGTGCAATACAGGGTCAATAACATGCAACATACTGAGACCAGACCACACAGTTGGTGCCCACCTCTTGAATAGACTGGTTCTAACTTCATTATTGTGATGTACATCATGTAAAAAAAATAATAACAGCTTTGAATAAATGGACCGACAAGTGCTTTGCTGGCAAGCCTGGGAGGAGAGGGATGTCTTAATAAAGTTAGAATATCACTAATGGATAACTGGACAGAACCCAAAACTAATGGTGTTTCAGAGTGAGTGAAAAGGCTTCTACAACCTACATGTTGTAATGTATTAGTCTGGTTGTTTTAGCTGTATGCATGTATGTATCTTTATTAGTGTTAATGTCAAACTACAATGTTGAGATTTTGACTCAAAACAGTTTACAGTGACAGATCATCAAGATGAAACCGTTTGGTATGGAAAGTACAGGGAGAGTGACAGTGTCATAAGAAATCTTGTATAGATTCCTTATCATGCCTATACTGTATGTCTCTCAGCAGTCTGGGCCACTCTTGGATCAGAAGAAAATACTTCCTCTTGAGATGAGCCTTGTCAGACAGGGTTAAGTGGCACCAGGAAATGGCATTCTTTTAACTCCAGCAGCACAAGTTCACCTACTCTCTGATTAGGTGAGATTTCAAGAGAAATCTCTCCCTATGTAATTAGAGGTAAACCAGGCCACCAATTCTTTGTTTATTTTTCAAAAAAAGGAAAAGAGACCAAATTATTTACAGATATGCAGGTAGACCACAACCAAACTCATTTACTCCCCATGTTACATTACCCAGATACCACAGCAGGTCAATGAGCCACAAACTGGTGGTATGGTGGATATGGTGCTGCTGGAAGTAAGCCGTGTGAACTAGAACACAAAGTACCCTTCATGTGCAGTAGTATCATTTTTTTTCACACACTGCTGATTTCTGGAATTCCTAAGTAGTGTCTATGAGCAAGTGTCTAAAACAGGATTTCCAAAACCCGGTCCTAGGTGCACATTTTGTTTTCTTCCCTATCACTAACCACAGGATGTTGGTGGCTTTGATTATTTTAATCAGCTGAGTAGTGCTTGGGCAAAAAACAAAACGTGCACCTAAAGGGGGCCCCAAAACCGAGTTTGGGAGACCCTGGGCTAAAACACCAGGAAGTGTCAAGGATGTGCACTTATTCACTCATGGAAATAATTCTGATTTATTAACTGGTGGATGCTTTTCCAAAGTTGGCATACCATATCTGCACGAAAATGTTAACTTACACAACATTTTAGAATCTAAGCCCAGTGATCTCATTAGTGTATTTCTAATGATCTGCAACTCTGCATTATCAAATGTTGAGTTATACTTAATAAATTATGAGGTTGGCAGACTGCAGAGCATCTCTGAAGTTCAGATCAGAAGACTGACCCAGCTCAGAATATTCTCTATTTTATTCAACAATTTAATACACATTAACATCAGTCAAACACAAACGTACTGTAAATGTTGCCTTGATTTGTGAAAACTCTTATTTCGAAACAGGCTAGAGCTGAGTGAGGGATCATAAAGTACAGGAAATTTGCTCTCTGGAAGTGTGTGAGAGAGATTATAGCTGTGTGAATACTGTCGTGTGAGTGATCACAACACTGACTGCTGCGCTCTCGAAGGGTGCTCCTTTGTACACAAACGAGATCCGGGAGCTGCCTGTTCTATTCCGCAAACGCTCAGAGGAAAACGGCGAGGCAGAAAGCGGTGGGCGGAAAGAGAATTTAGGTTGTTGAAGACCCTAGGGAACTTTCACTCTTCACTTGAAAGGAAATAACATTGACGGTTAAAGTCAAAGAAATTCCGTTTCCATAGATTAGGTAAGTGGTTGGAAAAAGTTTGGTCAATATTTTCTGCGCCTTTGTCCAGCTTCCTTCATGTCCAAACGAAAATAATTTGCTGGGCATTATATTCTCGTTTTACTTAACTCAATTTAATGTACACTGGACTTAGTTTGACATGTTTCTATAATGTGACAACAGGTTTTCGAGCCCTCGCCAATTAATCCTCGAGGCTCGAGCACCTGGTGCGATTTGAAGTACCGAAAGGACAAATTGTCAGCTATGGATTTTCTTCACCCCCATTCTCTTTCTAGGGTCTACTTTGGCAGTTCTATATCATATAGAGTTATAGCTGTCAAACTCTAGGCGGCATTTGCCTTATCCCTACAGTTTTCAGCCATTAGCTTCATCCACGACTCTCATGTGAACTAAAATCCCGACGCTGTGTTTCAACGTTTTGAAATGTCAAAACATCGCTTGCTGTGGCCTTTGTATTAGCGAGAAAGAATCCTTCAAATAAAAAAATGTACAGATCTATACAGCTATGGGTGCCTCCATCTGACAAAACTACACCTCCCGAGTTACGCTTACATACAGGTGTTCAGAGCACGCTCCATAGCTAATTAGCACAGGTGGTCGCCTCTTATCTTCAGTAAACAAGCTCTGTAACATGGAGATATGGCCTTGTGGTAACACTAACCACAGGAGGTTGGTGGCACCTTAATTGGGGAGGACAGGCTCGTGCTAATGGCTGGAGTGGAATGGTTCAAATACATCAAACACATAGGTTCCGTGTGTTTGATGCCATTCACTCCTTTCCAGCCATTATTATAAGTTGTCCTCCACTGACACTAACCCTATCAAGGGGTATCAATTCAACCTGTTTAAATGATTTCTCACTGATATAAAAGATAAGGTCCTTATGCTTCCAAAACAGACACTTGTTAATGTTCAGATTGAGCATCAGGGCTCTTAACAAAACTCCCCCATACAGAAGATGCCTTTGTCCAATAACTTATGTGTAATGTAATGAAACAGAGTCATGATCAAGGGCTTATAGAGATGGAGAATGGACGCTTGACAACTTTTAATATGATGGGTAGAGAGTGCGTTGACAAGTATAGGCCTACTTATTGTGCTATTCATTTGAGCTTTTCCAGGTATACTGAAACCACTACATTTTACTAACCTACTTCCTTCACCTGTGTTTACGACCATTCTTTTATAGGGAACAGACAGCTGCCAACCAATCAAGAGTTAATTTCCTATAACAGCCAGGGACCTTACTCTGTAAACAGTGCCAGCTGAGAGACCACAATAGGCCTATTCACCATAATGGACTCTTTTATTTGTTTTACAGAACTAATGCTTCTCCAGTGCATAAAAAATTACTCCCATTTCAACTCTACTAAGTGGAGGCCTGTTCTGTGATGACAGTGATGTAAAATCTGTCCCGTCAGAGATGTACCCGATTATTGTGGCAGATGGTGTGGAATGCCAGTATTAAATTCATCACCCACTGGTCAAAGTAATCTAATGCTACTTGTCCACAAACAGTTTTGGCCATGTGTTTCTCAACACTTCAGCATTCAGTAACTTTGGTCTCTAATATCTTAGAATAATTTGGACATTATGACTGCAGCATTGGGATGGATTATGTAATATTTTTATTGTACAATTGGATATTGAATTGAGTGATGTTGGATATTGTAGGCTACTCATTGCCTCAGCAGCACAACAGTTGTCACAGATTTAGGGTAGAAAAACAGTTTCCCCAAATATTATTTTGCCTTAAGACTTCTTGAGCCACAGTGTAAATGTGCATGATGTGACCAGGATTTAGCAGGCTTATGTTCTGATAGGAAAACAACATTTGATCCAATGGGTTTCCCGCATATTCTTTGTACACACAGTGTGGGACCTATGATCCAATGACTTCAGACCCACAAAGCAATGGTCAGATGAAAGTTTGATCTTTACAAAATCTTTTTGGCCTTTACATCATGCATTTGCCTTATTTAACACATTTACCGCACAGATCATCCCCTATGTTAAAAGTAAGGGGCAGTGACTCACTCTCACACCCCTATAATCTCGGTGGGCACAAACATGGAATCATAGATACAGCTTCAACAAGAGATTTTCTTTGCCCCACAGGGTCTGTGAACCCCACAGGGTCTGTGAACTAAAGGTCGACCGATTAATTGGAATGGCCAATTTAATTAGGGCCGTTTTCAAGTTTTCATAACAATCGGTAATCAGCATTTTTGGACACCGATCATGGCCGATTACATTGCACTCCACGAGGAGACTGCGTGCCAGGCTGGCTACCTGTTATGCGATTGCAGCAAGGAGCCAAGGTAAGATGCTAGCTAGCATTAAACGTATCTTATAAAAAAAAATATAATAATAACATAATCACTAGTTAACTACACATGGTTGATGATATTACTAGTTTATCTAGCTTGTCCTGCGTTGCATATAATCGATGCAGTGCCTGTTAATTTATCATTGAATCACAGCCTACTTTGCCAAACAGGTGATTTAACAAGCGCATTCGCGAAAAAAGCACTGTCGTTGCACCAATGTGTACCTAACCATAAACATCAATGCCTTTCTTAAAATCAATACATAAGTATATATTTTTAAACGTGCATATTTAGTTAATATTGCCTGCTAACATGAATTTCTTTTAACTAGGAAAATTGTGTCACTTCTCTTGCGTTCTGTGCAACAGAGTCAGGGTATATGCAGCAGTTTGGGCTGCCTGGCTCGTTGCAAACTGTGTGAAGACCATTTCTTCCTAACAAAGACAGCCATCTTCGCCAAACGGGGGATAATTTAACAAAAGCGCATTTGCGAAAAAATGCACAATCGTTGCACGAATGTACCTAACCATAAACATCAATGCCTTTCTTAAAATCAATACACAGAAGTCTATTTTTTTTAACCTGCATATTTAGTTAAAAGAAATTAATGTTAGCAGGCACTAAACTAATTTGCCAGAATTTTACATAATTATGACATAACATCGAAGGTTGTGCAATGTAACAGCAATATTTAGACTTATGGATGCCACCCGTTAGATAAAATATGGAACGGTTCTGTATTTCACTGAAAGAATAAACGTTTTGTTTTCGAAATTATAGTTTCCGGATTTGACCATATTAATGACCTAAGGCTCGTATTTCTGTGTGTTATTATATTATAATGAAGTCTATGATTTGATAGAGCAGTCTGACTGAGCGGTGGTAGGCAGCTGCAGGCTCGTAAACATTCATTCAAACAGCACTTCACTGCGTTTGCCAGCAGCTCTTCGCAATGCTTCAAGCATTGCGCTGTTTATGACTTCAAGCCTATCAACTCCCGAGATTAGGCTGGCAATACTAAAGTACCTATTAGAACATCCAATAGTCAAAGGTATATGAAATACAAATGGTATAGAGAGAAATAGTCCTATAATAACTACAACCTAAAACTTCTTGCCTGGGAATATTGAAGACTCATATGAAAGCTGGTGGTTCCTTTTAACATGTTCTCATGTTCTGAGCAAGGAACTTACACGTTAGCTTTTTTACATGGCACATATTGCACTTTTACTTTCTTCTCCAACACTTTGTTTTTGCATTATTTAAACCAAATTGAACATTATTTCATTATTTATTTGAGACTAAATTGATTTTATTGATGTATTATATTAAGTTAAAAAAGTGTTCATTGTTCATTCAGTATTGTTGTAATTGTCATTATTACAAATATATATATACAAATTGTTCGATTAATCGGTATCGGCTTTTTTGGTCCTCCAATAATCGATATCGGTGTTGAAAAATCCTAATCGGTCAATCTCTACTGTGGACCGTCCTCTACATTCCCCTTTGTTGTTAAATATCACTTCTTCTTAAGATGGCCATGCTGAGCTAGCTGGCCTGTCACACTAATGGGCCTGGCGGCTATGTTCTGGAAAGGTTTCCAAGGAGACAGTCCTCATCAGAGGGAAGCTGTGGTGTGCAGCCCTGATTGTTCAGCTGAGGACGAGGGGGGAGACCATGGACTCTCTTTTCACGCCCATTCCTTGCAGTCATTACACCCACTTTCAGGAACGAGTGACAGACACTAAAAGGTCTTTATGGTGTGCAATTTGATTCCCAGTGGCAGATGCTGCAGCCTGCAAGTGACTGAGTCATAATAGCTATGACGAGCAGGTTTTGAAAACTCCCCACAACCTTTCATTACTGGATCATAACAATTTAGGGGACTGGACCTGGCCTGTTGCTTTTACCTACCAACTGTTGTATTGGTATGAAATTCAAAGACTCATATCAAATGTTATTAGTCACATGCACCGACTACAACAGGTGTAGACCTTAGTGAAATGCTTACTTACGAGACCCTAACCTGATGATTTGGTGTTTAACTCACCCTGAGCTGTAGTATCACCTCACACCTCTGCCTTCCCCTCTAGATGGCGTCAGTGAATGACTCTCGCCTTCAGCAGCAGCCTGCCCAGAAGGATGCTGCTGACCAGAACTTTGACTACATGTTCAAGCTGCTGATCATTGGCAACAGCAGTGTGGGGAAGACCAGCTTCCTGTTCCGCTATGCTGATGACTCCTTCACCTCAGCCTTTGTCTCCACCGTGGGCATAGACTTCAAGGTCAAGACCGTCTTCCGCAATGAGAAAAGGATAAAGCTACAGATATGGGTGAGTTAGCCTTATGCATTTTGTAACACATGCCAGCTATGGTCTCTACAACATGATTGCCACCTTTGTGCCACATTTCTGCCATCATAGTGGACTCTCATACACATCCCATCAAGAGGAAAGTTGTCTTCTGTATTAAACCAGAATATAAATCCATAGGCCAAATCGTTCGCTATTGAATTGAGTTTTTATGACAGATGGCTGATAATTCTATAGTGGGTCAATCACCAACTTTCATCTGCAAGGCCCTTGCATTTTACACAGTGGTGTAAAAATGCTTTAAAGTACTAAAGTAATTGTTTGGGGATACTTTACTTTACAATTAATTTGACAAATTTTACTCAATTTTATTAAAAAGAAAATATGTACTCTTTTACTCCCATACACTTTCCTTGACACCCAAAAGTATATATTACATTTCAAATGCTCAGTCAGGGCATCAATATGGTCCAATTCACACACCTATCAATATAACGCCTCTGGGTGACTCACTAAACACAAATACTACATTTTTAAAAGATGTTGGAGTGTGCCTCTGGCTTTCTGTAAATCATGCCATCGGGTTTGCTTAATATAAGGAATTAGATTTATAGCATGTCATTTTTTACCTTTACTCAAATATGACAATTTAGTATTCTGTCCACCACTGTAATTAAGTACATTTAAAACCAGACACTTTAAGACATAAGTAGTATTTTACTGGGTGACTTTCACTGGAGTCATTTTCTATTGAGGTATCTTTGCTTTTACTCAAGTATGACAATTTTAGTACTTTTTCCACCAATGATTTTACCCTCCGTCTCTCTTGTATGTTTTGCTGAAAACTTGGTTTCTCAACTCAAGCTACTGCAATGTGTTGCTGCTGCTTGCACCACATGCTCTAGAGACTTGAAGGCTGTGTTTGGACAGGCAGACCAATTCTGATCCATTTTCCACTTATTGGTCTTTTGACCAACCACAACAGATCTTTTTCAGAGCTGAACTGATTGGTAAAATGAACTGATTCGAAAAAAAATATCAGGTTCTGTGGAAATACTTGAATTACAGGGCTACCAGATTTGTACAATTTATTTCTATGTAGCCTAGTCCCCTGACGTCTGAAAGTGTTTCAAGGCAAACTATTTTCACGTACAGTGAATGCTGTTTAAACAAGACAAACATCCTATATGGTATTGTATTCAATCAAGATGAATCAGCAGCAACCGTGTCCACACCAATGTCCACACCAATGTCCACACCAATGTCCACACCAATGTACACACCGAAACCAAGCTGACTGACGCACTGACCCTGTTTCCACCTAGGACACGTGATTTGGCTTAATGTCGTCAGTGGTGGCTGGGATCACTGAATGCCATCTGATGAGTTTAAAATCAGAAAAGAATAAAACCCTCCTCAGTTTGCCTCATACATTGGAGGTGTGGAAGTAGCAACCATGTCCAATAAATGAGTCCTGGCTTCGAGAGCAAGTGTACAGTTAATGAACAACCCTATGTGGATGGCCAGGGGCGTTTAATCCGCAGTGTCCTGTTTTCACTCAAACCCTCTGAGCCTCTCCACTCTATGAAGAGTGTACAGGTGGTGCCCTGTCCACACTGCCGCAAGCTTTCCTCCGCGTGTGTGGCATGAGAAAGGCTTGAAATGATTTTTTTTATCATGGTTTTTAAAATGAGTTTAATTTGAAGCCTTCTATAGTACCATTATGGTTCTACTTTCTCAACATGAACCATACTGTTTATTCTAGGAGGATACACCACATGGCAATATGTTAACTGCACAATGACACACCTGGTGTCGGAACCACAAAGCCCAGGGCTTAGAGTGTGTCCCTGCTTTGTGTGGGCGGCAGGACCAGGTGACGCATGCTGAGAAGGGTCCTAGTGACATCAATGGCTCTGACCACCAACCATTTTACACTCATTGTCATCATGCATATGCTTTTGGACAGTATTTTCTTTACTTGGTGTATAGATAGTTATGGAGACAGTGTATTTGGTTAGTGCTACTGTAAGATCCATTACCCTGCCAAATATTTGATAATGTCTGCACATATCAGGTAAGATATGCATCTGGTATCCTTCATTCATAAATTAAACAAAAATGACCCTGAGATGACGCAGATTCTCCTTCTGGGTAAGGTCATTTTACAGAAGTACACCGCTGCGGATACACCGACTCACACACTTATAGAGCACTTGTCTCTCTAGCCCGGCACCTGCTCTAAGATAAGAACCGCTCTATTTCTTGCAATCTCTAAATCGGTGGCAGTTTGTTCGGGCTGACTACCCTGCACACTATTAGCCCTAATGAAACATTCATAACCCCCCCCCCCACTATTCAGTGATGTAAAGTCCTCCAATGCAAATGAGGGACCCAGGCCAGGTTACCAAGCGACGCCCAAGGATAGTTGCCGTGCCAATTTAATCCCCTCACCTGCGTGACATTTTTTTTTCATGTTAACCTTTTCTAGAGAAGCAACTCTGACATCACACTCAACCTCTACTTAATTGAAAGATGTTTCTGATACAGGTCTCTACAGCTCTGTGGCACCAGAGAGCTGTAATCGACATCTGACGCTCTCCGTGTTCTTTTTGTTCTTACTGGGTTTTTGTTAGTGGGCCAGGGTTTGTTGTTTGACAAGAAGTTATGTTGACGGACATGGCAAATGTAGATGTTAGTCTGTTTAATCATGTATCTGACACTTTCATTTCTAATAGTCTGAAGTTAACAGTGGCTTTGGGTGGGAAGGTTTAGGCTGATAGTGCTTTGTCCTTTAAATTGTCCTATCACAGAAATGTTTATTTATATCAATTTTTAATGTTAAAAAAAAAAAAGATTAATTGTTGTCTTTTCTAGACCTGCTGAATATTTACAAGCGTATACACACACACATTCACCTCTAGCATCTCAAGTCTGTAGGCCTTAGTCAATATTGCCCCCTTCTGGTCTCACAAAATATCACACAATTTAACATGTTCCCAAACCCAACCTGTAAAGAATGACCAGCCATCATGTTCCCCACAGGACACAGCGGGACAGGAGCGCTACCGTACCATCACCACAGCCTACTACAGAGGAGCCATGGGCTTCCTGCTCATGTATGACATCACCAACCAGGACTCCTTCAACGCTGTACAGGACTGGTGAGTGAAAGGTTCCATCATTTCCATATTGACCCTGCTGCCTTCTCAGACTGTGCATTCGTCTACTCTCACCTCGGTCATACAGGGCAACTCAGATTAAGACATACTCTTGGGACAACGCACAGGTGATCCTGGTGGGAAACAAGTGTGAACTGGAGGATGACAGGCTAGTCCCCACAGAGGATAGCCAGAGACTGGCCAAAGATCTTGGTGAGTACCATCCACAACAGCATGCAGTCTTCGCAAAGACTATACACCAAGAGTTCACACTACCACAGCATACTGACCTCATGAGAACACACAGATATAGCAGGGGACACCGAACACTTAAGCCTAAATATCTCATCTGCTTTTCTTGAAATCTCTCCACAGTAAGTAATTACTCTACTCAATTTCCCCGTCTCTGTCTGGCAGGGTTCCAGTTTTTCGAGGCCAGCGCCAAGGACAACATCAACGTGAAGCAGGTGTTTGAACGGCTGGTAGACGTCATCTGTGAGAAGATGAACGAGAGCATGGGCGGAGATGCCAACCTGTTGTCCAATCACAGGAGCACCAGTCTACAGGACTCGCCTCCAGAGAACCATGGGGGCTGTGGCTGCTAAATCCCGCCTCATTTCTCCTCACAGCCCCACACCAAACCCCGTCACTGTGCCTGAAGTATAGAGAGTACACTTCTCACATACACCCCAATCTCACACCCCCTAACACAGCCACTGCAGTGAAAACCATAAAGCAGCTAGCTGAGAGAGCCATCGGTCCCCTCCCCTCGGTCCATCCAGTGTTATTCCACATATCCCCTGTTCTAGTTTTTGTATTCCCTGAAAAGGCCTCTCTTGTGTACTGTGCCCCCCCCCCCCGGCCTCTACCACATGGCACCCCCTCTGCTCTTCTGGCACAAAAAAAATGTAAGTACTGTATTTATTGTGAGAAACCTTTTTAATGGCTTTATTTTTAAAGCAAAGCTAGTTCAAATCAGCTTAAAGAAGTGCCAATGTGAAGAAGATTTGTCATAATGAAATAGTTTCCAGTAGTCATTATTTTAGGTCATTGTTGTGTTCAGAGTTTAATGAATGAAAATATAATAGTTTTAGACTCAAACAGAGCAGAAGGTGCTTTTGTTTTGGATGCCCCCTGGCTAGATGCTCTGCTTTGAATGTATTCATTGGACTAAACTTCTCAGAATCCAAAAGCGGACAGAAAACGGCACCCCAAAACCTGATAAAAGAATACAACAAAAATCCATGTTTTCTGTCATAATCTTGATCAAAATCTAGATGGAACTGTTATTAATGAAGATGACATCATCCAGACAATCACAAAACTGAGTTATTCTGCTGCTTTGGCCTTTTGCTTCCTTATTTACCTGACCTCCATGCTTTACTCTGTGATACTGAAGATGCTATTGTGCCATGTCCTCCGAATAATTGTGCACTACTATTCTTGAGACTTTAATTACTACTGCTTATGGGAAAGAGAAGGTGAAAAAGTATGAGATTCTGTTCCAAACAATGTTAGAGCAATGTTGTGCTCCAGGATGTTTGTCTGGGAGGAAGTCGTATAACACTAGTGACACTGACACGCGTCATGTGATCTGTTCTGGCATGTCCTCACTCACCCCTTTGTGCCTCCCCTTCCTACTCATTGTTCTTACACTTTCCAACCCGATTGCACAAAGCTTCAACAGTGTCCTGTAATCTGGATGTGCCAGTGTAAACTGCCTGCATTACTTGCATGATGTTACTGTACTGTTCTTACATCTAAGTTAGTCTATGAAGTAGCCTAATTAAATCATGGTGATTGGCCAAGCATGACACCCATGCTAATTCATTTTCCAAATCATATGCTTAAACAGAAAGACAAATGGTGCACCTAAAGCATGTACAGTACATTCCATTGTACTGCTTGGATGGCTTCAGTAGAAAAACATATGCATGTCTCTACAACTGGACTGAGGAGACATGCATCTCCCCGTTCTCCGGCCTTCTGTTACTCACAGACACTGCCATTTCCCTATCACTAGCCCCACACTGTTCCCTGGCAATCAGTTAGGGACAGGCACTGTCTCTGCATGATAGCAGCCTTATGTTTTTACGCTAAAGCTGAGGGGTTGGGTCAAAGCCCGCCAAAAGTATTTATGAGCACCTACTTTCTCCAATTGCTTATCACAAAGACACCTATCCACCTGGATGCACAGCTGATGCTGGCTCGCTGTTTGATATTAGCTGGCTGATTTGTATCAAGTGATTTCCCCTGTTCATCTCCTACCACGAGCAAGTGGTCTCGTTGTGGTGTGAAACACTTTACTGGAGACTTAACCGTTAACCTTTTATAGCTGTGTAAAAACACTATACCCACATTACATCTGCATTATGCCCAAGTTGTAAAGCTTTCTCCTGTGTGGTGTTTGTCAGTGTATTTACATTGTTTTTCTTTCTGCTGCTGAAGGTAACTGGATTGAAAGTGGTGAGGTTTTACTGAAAGTCCTGAGGAGGACTTCTCTAAATCACATGCTGATGCACTGATACCCAGTTTATCTAAATACTTCAATGTCAGTTGGTTGAAAGGACCCATAACATATTTTTTGATAATTATGTTCATCTGAAGTTGTAAGTGAATAATTTTATCCTTTGCATTTTTTTTCTGTGGAATTGGTTAGTTTTTGTGTAGTCTGGCATTCCATAGTTTATATAGGAGGTTTGTTATATTATTAAGGGGAACTATACTGTTGTCTTAATGTATATTTGTTTTGTTGCTATTTAAGGCTCTCTGTTTGATGGAAAATCTTATTAGAAAAGGCATATACATTGAATGTGTTTATGAAAATAAAGACTTCATTACAAAATATAAATTCTGAGTTGTTTTATTGTGCAATCCTTATGCTAAATCATTTAGATGATTAGAACTTGTGAAAGCACAACATCTATGCATTCAAGCGGACAAAGGCTTGAGACCCATGTTCTATGTGGTTAGGTTAGTCTTCATGGTGAGATCATCTATAATTTATGGCCTTACGTCCTACCTCCCTTCCCATTTGGATAAGGGGGGGGTTGTGGTGTTTTTTATCTAACGACACAGAAAACCACACTGCTGTGGTCCTCCTCAACAATAAGAGGTTTCCTGGTGCCCTTTCCTGTCACCTACCAGTTACCCACAGCCTTTGTGTCCTTTGCAGTTAATCTTCTTGCAATGTTTTGTAACCTTCTTATATTTTTACATCATACTGTAGTCTTCCATCATATACTGGTGCCTATCAGTGATCTTCCTTGGTGCCAAATGAGAAATCCTCAGCCTGAGCCCACTAAAGTCAAGTGATGTAAGGCCAGGCTAAATTACATTCAAATGATGTAGGGTTGGGATGAGCCTAAACGCCCCCATGCTTATCACGGGACACTACCCCTTGCAATACAGATAACGCAGGTCGAGCTCAAAAACATGGGTGTAGGTCAGAGATAAGAGACCGTTTACGCTGAGTTGTGAGTTCACTGGCTCCATGTGGGTTTTCAGTTATTAGGCCTACCCTACTACCTGTATGTCTGCCACGTGCCCTCTTTGTTCCTCACAATAAGGAACCTCAATTATGCATGGCGAAAAAATAGCCCACTACAACTAAATGCAGTTGTCACTTAGAGTTGTGGCCCTCAGCTTTCTCCAAGGGTCCCTGTGGTTTGGTGGGACATATTGTCCCGTTGGAAGCATGTTGTAACCTTACTCTAGTCCCGCCCACAGACATGAGTGAAAATACTTTGTATGCTCCACCTCTACAGTTGGGTTTGAGTAAAAAGTAAACAGCTTGGCTTGGACACCCGCTCACACCTTATCTCCTGTGATGCACGCACAACTGTGTTGCACTATCCATAGTATCTCAGAGAGACTGTCACGAAGAGAGAAGGAGACAACAGAAGTTTGGAGCTGGTTGCCTACCAGTTATGCAGTACAACAGAACGCGTAGGCCGCTTTGTTCTCAGAGGAGACAAAAAGATGACAAATGATAACCTGAATAAGCTGTTGGTAATTTGTGTATTATTTTGCGCTCAGAAAACGTCCATCGTGCATGGTTCACAAGCTTTGGAAACTAAAGGTAGGACTCATTTTTCCAAATAGCCTACTTGTTTTCATCACCTTCTGTAACACAAGTGTTTACAATTACAACGCTTATTTTCAATCATGTTATATTTTGTATTTCAACATAATATGTTTGATGTTTTAGATTTGGGTTAAGATAGAGAAAGGTTATCAATTGTCAAAAGTTTGTGTTTCCTCGCACAATGTGGTGAATTTAATAGCTGTTAAAAATAGTTATAATAATCACTAATCAGCAATAGTCATTCCTCTGGAGCTGTTTGGAGACTTACTTTAAGTCTTCACCTGTGTTTACTAAATTGTCAAAACCAATAATGCCCCAACACACATTTTCCTTGTGGACTAAGACTTCCCTCCCTTGTCCACACAGTGGCTCTGCTGCTCCACGCTGAGCCAGAGATTCCAAAGTGCTTTGCTGAAGGGATGTCGGACCTCACCTGTTTCTGGGAGGAGGATGAGGAAAGGACTGGCTCTGCTGACCAATACTCATTCATATACACATACCAGTAAGTCATGATCAGGCAAAGCGCTCAGTTGATAATTGCTGCTACGTGTACCATATCCTCTCACCTTGTCTTGGTAGAGGGTTGCTACCTGCTATGAATATGTGTTTTGAAGAATGATCACCTCAATTTTCCATTTAGCCTATAAACTTGATACAAAGTGTAAACAATCCAAATGTCTCTCCTCCTCTGCAGGAATGAGAACAGTAGTGAGTGTGCCGTAACTGCCCTACCGGCAGCAGGCGGCAAGAGGCTGTATTTTTGCAGGTTGTCCCAGACTCAATTATTTGTGCCCCTTGACATCCGGGTGTTTCGGGACGACCTGCTGATCCACAACCGCAGTCTCTTCATTGAACTTGTCTGTGAGTTATAGAGTTGTGGTTGTCTTTTGGGAACTATTCCATTAGTTCTTTCTCAGGATTTAGGAATGACATTTTCTTCTTATGTCTGTGTGTCAGTCCTGTTAGACCCGCCTGCCAATCTGACATTGACGAGTACAGGGACGCAGGGGCAGCTGAAGGCCAGCTGGCTGCCTCCCTCTCTCAAGTACATGGGCGACAGCATGATGTACGAGGTCAGCTACGCCATGGCAGGGAGCCACATTGGAAAGGTATGAACAACACACACTCATATCAGAGGTAGAAGTTTGTTACCAGACAAGAGAAACGTTTGAAGTCCTTGTGAATAATGGTGCCGTTCCTTTCTTGGCCTTCGGCAGAGATGTGTCAATGACAACGCATTATCATCTCTTGTCTTCAGGTGGAGGAGGTGCAAGCCAGCTCTGAGCTCATCTTGCGTGGTCTGCAGTCAGGCACTAAGTACAAGGTGCGCATTCGTGCCAAGCTGGACGGCATCAGCTACAGTGGCTACTGGAGCGCCTGGACTGACCCGGTACTGATGGAAACAATGCCTGGTGGTAAGCTTCTTTCTCCTGCAGCAACATTCACACGGTCACCAAAATAATGTGCTTGTCTCGTGAGCTAAACATCTTTGTTCTATTTGTGAGGGATCCCTCCCTTGGATTTCATCCCTGGTGTAACCTTGTTGCTGTGTTATCTTATTTGCAGACTTGGACCCTCTCATCGTGTCCCTGAGTCTCATCATCTCTCTCGTCCTCACCCTGCTGTCTCTCATTGTGCTCATGTCTCATCGCAGGTCAGTTACCATCAACAACAACTTTCCAAAGTTTTTAGTCTACCACTGTAACTACACTCTTTAGTGATCTCCTTTGTAGAGACATCCTCAGTGGTGTATTTATGGAATAAGGCTGTACAATATTGTCCTCAGGTTCCTGTTGAAGAAGATCTGGCCAATCATTCCCACCCCTGAAAGCAAGTTCCAAGGCCTCTTTAAGGTTTATGGTGGTGACTTTCAGGTGAGACAAGTAAATCCAGTATTAGTCTTCGTATCCTTGGAATATGAAACTCGGTATGAAGTACCTTGTGCAGTGTTTATCTATATCCTTTGTGTGTATCGTAGTCTGTTCATCTTGACTCAATATTAGTGCAGACTCCTGAACCTCTCTCATTTGGTTTGTCAATAGGAGTGGTTGGGCCACAACACTGGAGGCTTATGGTTGAGGCCAGCCTACTTCTACTCCGAGGAATTCCCTGCACCACTAGAGGTGCTCTCCGAGGTTAGCCTTGGTCCCGCCTTACCCAGCTCCGCTTTGCCGCCCAAGGCCTCAGAGGTACTTGGTGAGGAGGAGGATGAAGACAAGAAGCTAAAGAGGGTGGATTCTGCATTGATGGAGGGGTGGAGAGAAATCCCCCAAGAGCACTGGCCGATGGACCAGCTCCGGGCTATTCATCAGCACCCTGCACCCTGGACCCAGTCTTCTCTACTGGAGTCTCATGATGCCTATGTCACCCTCAATGCTCAGAACCACAGTGGGGAGGAGCCGCTGGACGACATATTGGAGGAAACGTTGCCCCTGCAGGTTCTCTTTGCCTCTGGAAGGACATCCTCTGAATCTCGATCAGACTTGGGTTCCTTCCAACAGAGCTCAGGATCGGGCTGCCTCTCGTCCCAGTCCAGTTTTGAGTACCCAAACCACACCTGGCCGCCCAAGGGCCCCGGGTACACCTACATGGCAGTGGCCGACTCAGGCGTCTCCATGGATTACAGTCCGATGAGCTCGAATAAGATCGATGACATTGGGAAGAGAGTTATCTATACCAATGAGTACAAGAACGAGATCCCTGCACACAGAAGACCCATAGGTACTCCCATCCACTTTGCATTCTGAAATAAGGATAAGCTATGTAACAGGCTATGAACTGAGGCTTAAAGGTCCAATGAAGCTGAAAAACAGTTGGGATGTTTGGCCAAGACTTCTACATTGACTCCATCTTCTTGTCAGTGGAATGCAAAAAGCCAGGATGTAGGCTACTCTCATAACTATGCGATAACAGACAAAGCTAAATTTAAGCTCAAACGCTTTGGTGAGGAAAAGTCAAAAGTATCCCTGAAAAGGATTTCATAATTCTTTGGCTCATAAGCTCATTCTCACAATATCCCTTCAATCGGAAGGCAGCTGTTTAAGAAATACATGAACAACTAAAACACTCTAAAGCTGATATTATAAAACACATGTAATGAGTATATTCTTAAATCACTGGATCTTGTAGGTCAATTTATAAGGTTATTTTCTATATTTTTATTGGAATAACTAGATAAAGTTGACACTTAAATTGTAAATATTGTGTTTGTCAATTGCGTATTGTACAAGAGTATCACTAAGATGTAGCCATGGTCTTAACATGAAGCTCCTGCGAGAATGAAGAGGTACTGTAGGATGTGCAGGAATGTGTTTAGGCAATGTGTCACATTTCAGTACGATGCTATTGTACACCTCTTGCTTGCAATGCTTAGATCAACAAAGGTTGTAAAAGTCATGATGGTTCCAATGTATGAATGTTTGTATATCTGTCTATCTAATTGTCACCTCATTGAATCTAACATATTATCATACATTTTGAGAGGCCATAATTGTTGAAACTGTAAATAATTCAAATGAAATTTTGGGGGGTTTAAATAAACACTAGTTTATTGAAAATGTAGGTAATTCCTCCCACCCAAAACAAAAATTGTGATTTGGCTAAATGTATGAGTAGATTGAAAAAAACGTCACATTTTAAGTTGTTCCATTGGTAAAAATACAGTTGTTTACATAGGCACATGTGAATATGACAATTCAATGTGGTAGGGCAAGCATACTCAACTCTAACCCTACGAGGTCCGGAGCCTGCTAGTGTTCTGTTCTACCTGATAATTGCACACACCTGGAGTCACAGGTCTAAATCAGTCCCTGACTAGAGGGGAACAATGAAAACATGCAGTTGAACTGGCTTTGAGGTCTAGAGTTGAGTTTGAGGGTGGTAGAGTATAACAATATTTTTTCCATGGCAAAATGAAAACACAAAGCAGACCAAACTCTTTAGTTCTTTAAAAACCTGTTGTATGTAAAATATTGTGTGCTATAGCTTGGAAAGTAAATAAATGTGACTCTGGATGACAACAAAATGATTTGCTTCCAACATCAGGGCTGGTTTCCTAAAGAAGTTAAATCTGTTTCATGTTTTGTTTCTTTGCCAAGATTGGGATGTTCCTTAGAATGTGGACAGTAGTTGAGTAGCCTAGGCATTGGGGAAAAGGGTATTTAACGTCATAACAAGTGAAGTTCACAACAATTTCCTTATATGAGTGACCTAGATCTTAGCATAATGAGCTGAGGTTCTGATCTGTCCAGAGAAGGAGCACAATCCCCTCACAGAACACAGTTATAGAACATAGCCTAGTAAATAAGGGAAAATCTTTTAAAAACAAACAACGTGAACATTTGTTTAGAAAAGGCTCCAATCAAACATGTTTATTTTTTGTTTACTAACATTTAGAATATTAACTAGTTCCTAATTTGTCTATCTTTAAACCCTTTGCTTTTCAGTTATTTTCAGTGTTCATTTCTAAACAAACTGGTGAATGTTTCCTGACTTTTTCATTACATGTTATGATAATACTGTGATGATTACCTATACGGAACTTCTGACATTGTATCATTTCTGTAACTCAATATCTCTTTATGGTCAACAAAAATGTCAATATAATGCCTGAAATATAACATAAATGTTAATCAATTCTGATGCGCTTCCATATTAGATATCTTCACAATGTTGTTTTTGTACTAATATGATTTAAAAATGTATGGCATTAAAGCACATCAAATGTTATTGGTCACATACACATATTTAGCAGATGTATCGAAATGCTTGTAAACTGTGTACCATGATGTTCTTGTTGTCCTTTAGTTGAGAAAAACGTGGGGAGACATTCTAATTGTCCCTGACAGCTAATAGCTATAGATGGGTTGGTTGTTTAGCAATAAAACCAACGGATGCACAACTATGTTGCAAAATCGACAGGGTTTGCTTAGATTGTTGACAACATGTAAACTATATTTCGTCTCCAATGTTTATTGAAAACATAAATAAAGGTTGTATAATGAGCACTTGTTGTCTCAAATACATAGTTACAGTTGGTGGTTAGCTAGCTAGCAAATGTATGCCATATTAGCGTAGACGTGACATCAGTCAAAACAAGACATGGTATCAAGAACAAGATAAAACTAGCTGAAATGAGCCACTTAAGATTCCCCACATGGCAGTTTCTTGTCATTGTTGCTAGCTATCTGGCCATCCAGAATGACAACAACACACGGCCTTCTGGCCCATTGAAGCGTGCGCATCGTTTTCGTGATGTTCTCTGCTGTCCCGTCTATAACATCAGCCTAATCTTCCCTTTACAAATGATCTTAGAACGCGCCACAGGCACAACGGTTAGACAGAAAAGTTATGTAAATGAGAGTTGAATGGTTGAATGTGAAGTCACATTGTGTAGGGGAGAAGACAACAGGGCAAGGGAGGAGAACAGACTCAAATTATATTGTGCCAGAGCAGTCAGAATCAGTACAATTCAGTCGGAGGAGTGGTTTAATTCACGCAAAAACCTTGCTGAAAACCTTTTGTAAACACTAGTGAAAACCATTTTGTGCATTGAAAAAAAAAAACTGTTCCGCTTGCATCTCAGTCTTTGGTAATGCAATGGTTCGATATAACTATATACGTTTTTTGCATGCCTTTTATTTCTTCCTCGTCCACTAGTAAAAGTAATTTAATAGATTTCAAACCATTGTAAACTCCATTGAGCGATTGGGGAAAATGACCAGTCGCCATTCTCGAGCCAGACTTGAGTCCTCCTCATCCTTAGCAATAGGGGCTTCTGTCATCCCAGCACCAGAGAGGTAAACATGCCACGTGTCCTGTGGTCCTGCTACAGCAGGGGCAGAGTTCCAGTCCCGGTCCAAGGTACACCTAACCTGAAAGTAGCGGTCTAAAACTGAGAGGACAGGGTCCGAGGAGTCCCCACCAGCATGCCCTTCCCACTCGGACTGGAACGAGGCTATGATCCGACAGGAGACCAGACTAGCGGCTCTCTCTTCCAAGGTCTGTGTGAGAAATGCAGCCATGTCAAACAGCAGAGCAGAGATTTGTGCAGCAGAGGACTGCTCTGCCTGCTGAAGGCCACCACTCACTCCAGGCCCGCGCAGGTAGCCTTCCAGTCCGTCCACGATGATCAGCGACGTAGGGGCAGCAGAGGCTGATTCATGCAGAGGCCACGTCCTGAAGCAAATCTTCCAAGGACCTGGGGTATGAAAATGTCATTTTCTGCAATTAATTCATGCCAATAATCAGAACTGTTTGTTTAGGACTTTTCAGGAAAACATTTTCTCCCTTTGATTTTTAGGGAGAACTTGGCAGTGGGCCCATCACACATGTTTTGTGCTGATAAGTGATGCACATCTCTGTGACTGATTGGGGGTGCTTAGAGCAAGCTCTCTTATCTGCTTAGGAGGCAGGATAGTGAGAAGAGATAAGTATCCATCATTAGGCCTACCTCACAAACAAAGGGCATACAAATGTATAATTAACTTGCTACATCTTCCAATAAAAGTGCTTGATGTCATAAGACATTGTTAGGTCAGTGAGCTGACCAATGATTTCAATAGGGAGTGTGGTGCTGTGTGTTATGTCATGTTGATCAAGGTAGAGCCAAATAACACAGATGCTGGAAACTAGTTAGGTAGTTGTTATTAAGGCCTAGTAGTATGTAAATAGCTAATTACCTTCAAATTGTCGGGGCTCAGGTTGGACATGGATTCTTGTAATGATCCTGGAAAGCTCTGAATTTGAACCTGAGTGAAAAATGATGAGAGCTCCAATTCAGAGGCAGCAACGAACGGTAAACGCTATTGTCTCCGACCACCAATGTACTGCATTTTGATGGTGCGATGATTTTGAAATCCTTCGTTTTTCCATTGTGTTGGATAAATGTCCTAAAGACATGCGTCAAAATATCGGCCATATCTTTCTTTGGCTATCTATCTACATGTATGAACTTGGCTTATCGTTGCTAAAAACGTTCTGCTCAATGCGTGATCTGCAAAGAACAATTTCGTTTCCCGCCAAGTGGTGTCACTTCCTGTGAGACAACTTCCGCTAGGAATGACAACAACAGACAGCTGTTGTCAAGATGGCGGATGGCTATGGAGGAGAAGAGGGTCCCCTGGACGCTGAAGAAGCCGGGGATCACATAAAATCAATTTTGAGGCGTTGTAGAGGCCGTCCCAGGCTCACGGATTCTGACCGAGCACAAAGACGCCTCGAGTCCCGCAAGAAGTATGATGTTAGGCGAGTTTATCTTGGAGAATCTCACAAGGTTTGGAGTGAGCTTCGCCGGCGAACGAGTTTGAGTGACGCTGGACTTGCCGAGTACCTAATCCTGCTCAACTCCACGTACGGGGAGAGATACCAGCAAAAATACGGAGGGTATGTTTACGAATAATACATAAAATCAGAATATCAAACTAGATAGTAACTAATATTGTTTAGCTAGCTTATCCCCTCTCTCGTCCTCTGTTAAATGTGAGTCCTTTCCCCAGGCCACCTCCTTCAATCAATTGGGTTAGCTAGCTCGGGCTATCAACTCAATAGTGCTTAACGTTAACACCCTATCCTCATGCAATAACGTCATATTTATATTCCTGGCCGCTAGGAAGACAATCCCAGAAGTATGTACAAAACTGAAAAGAGGTAAGAAAGAACAACGCATTGTATCCACTTACCCATGAAGAAAAGTATCCCTACATGAGGGATTGATTGATACATTTATGTCACTGTTGATACTTATTTTCTTACAGGGAAAAATGAGAGAGTGTCCAGCCTTTGTAGCATGGTGACCTGGTACCAGGATCACTCCCAAACCTGCCCACATGAACCCCAGCTCAGAGCTCTGGAACCCCAACCTGGATTCTCCACCTCTGCTATCTGGCAGTGTGATGCTGACCATTCATTTGTGCAGCACCTCTCCTCGCCACCAAGAGGGACCAGTGAGCCTGAGATGGAGACAGAGACAGAGGAGGAAGTTGATAGTGACACAAGGACAGAGGATACCAGAGGAATCATGACCAGGAGGAGGAGGAGGAGAGAGACAGATGCCCACAGACAGCTCACTGGTACATTCACATACTAATTTGGCTTTTAATTGCTTTGGGTCACATGTAATTGTATGGGAACCACTGATTTGACATAAACAAGGTAACCTGTATTTAAATGCATCTGTAGGAGGGGATTTGGAAGTGGCTGGAGCCCCGGTGACTATGGATCAGGTGGAGCAGGCCACAGCTCTCAGCCAGCTCCCAGAGATGGAGGCCCCATACAGGGACACTCCCTTAATGGAGCATCTCTCTGAGAATCAGTCTGTCTGGGAGATGGAGGTGGTGATGGAGGCAGGCAGACAGCAAGCCCAGGAGTCTGATGACGAGGAGACAGGTTACAATGCTGTAGGGGAGGACATCAACCCAAAGGAGGAGGTGGAAAACCTGAGAAGAGATGAAGGAGTGGGTACATCACAAGATGGCTATGAGTGTGTTGTAGTGACTGCATCCTTAACTGACAGACTGGACAAAGCCAATAAGCAGGACACCACACAGACAATGGGTGACACAGTTGGTGTAGACACTCAGACCAACCTCCATCCAGTCCCAGCCTCTATGCAGGTGCCTGGGCAAGGGGAGCTGTTTGATTCTCAGACACTACAGACTGTGGGGACCACCTGTGAGATACCAGACCAGCGAGGAACTCTGGATGGTTCTCAGGTAAAAAACAAAAAACTCATTAGTCATTTGTCTTGGAATTGTATCACAATCAAGTAGTTGTCGTCCCTGAAAGCACTGCCTTTATATAGTAATATTAACATGTAGCCTATCCTATGTCCCTCTCCCTGTCATTCGTAGCTGATCATCATCACTGGCCCCAGCTACGAGGCTTTGGCATCCGAGGGCATCCAGCTCAACATGGGGGGTGGAGACGTGGAGGAGGTCACATGCACTGTCATAGAGGGCGTGGCTTACAACCAAATGTGCCAGTCAGTGGCAGACTTTAGGACGACAGAGGAAGACTCCATCACAGGTACTGCTGGCAGAGTGTTTTAGTCTTTGCTTACACCGACAGACAATGCATTAGAATATGCTGTAATTGTTGTATATGGGGATTTAATGGATACTGACATTGACAAAAATCAATGATGAATAGCTTGCTATTCCAATGGTTTGAGATCTTTTTCTCTCAGGCCTGAGTGACAAGGAGCTGCTCCAGCCCAGTGTTGAGTCTCATGGCTTGGAGTCCACCTGTGAAAGGGAGCTACAGAGGGGCCTAAGCAGGTGAGTGGCCAGCATGGAGAATTATGGGGATCATATCTGTAGAGACAAATGTAGATGGACATGCTATTTTCATTCCCATCTTGACTTCCTCAGAGCACTTCTGTAGACAAGGGCATCACTCACTTTTCTATTTCAGATGTAGGAGGAGCAGACGAGGTCCTGTCATCGAGGCAGACGGAATGCTCAAGATGTTCCACTGTCCGTATGAAGGCTGTAGTCAAGTCTATGTAGCCATCAGCAGCTTTCAGGTAAATAGGCCCTTTTAGGCACTCTCCACTTCAGCTTTTGCCTTGATTTGGAACACCTTGACCTTGTAGTGACACCAAGTTACGAATAAAGAAAATAAAAATGCACACATGTTGCTGTAACTATCATTTCATGCTGTGATTCATAATATGTACTTTTTGTTCTTTGTATGTTCCCTGCAGAACCATGTGAATCTGGTTCACAGGAAGGGGAGGACCAAGGTGTGCCCCCACCCCGGCTGTGGCAAGAAGTTCTATCTGTCCAACCACCTGCATCGCCACATGATCATCCACTCAGGTGGGCACAAACAACTCTAAATCTGGGCTATACTGATTTACTGTACAGTGGCGCATGAGCTAGTAGTAATGTATTCATGTTTATCCTGCTATGACATGTACTATATAATGCAGCTTTGAATGTCAACCCATCTCTAAAGCTGATGGTTTTGACCGTATGGAACTTTACTGGGTGATGCTTCACAATCGCTTCTCATCTAACCGTGCTGCCCGTGAAATGATTGCTGGCCTGGTTGTAAAATCACCCAACTTTACACTGGTCTGTAGAATGGCCATGTAGAATTACCAAATACAATGGCTGTTAAATACACGGACTGCTTTCAGCAATAATGTCTAATGGGGATTCTGAACCACTTCCAAATAAAATCTAATTGATGAGCGCCCCAATTAGCAGAGAGGCTATATG
Organism: Salvelinus fontinalis; assembly: GCF_029448725.1. Classification (NCBI taxonomy): domain Eukaryota; kingdom Metazoa; phylum Chordata; class Actinopteri; order Salmoniformes; family Salmonidae; genus Salvelinus; species Salvelinus fontinalis. The sequence goes on from NC_074698.1 coordinate 17,933,664, forward strand.
AGTTGTGAGCTGTCCTGACGACTCAACATTACAAGCATCTGAATTCTGCACCTCCAGGCCGTGCCCAAGCCCAACTAACTTTGTCCCTTAATTTTTGAACTTAGTTTGTCGCAGTTGCCGTACTCCCGCACATTGACTCGGTACTGGTACCCCCTTTATATAGCCTCGTTATTGTTTATTTAGTAAATATTTTCTTAACTCAATTTCTTGAACTGCATTGTTGATTAAGGGCCTGTAAGTAAGTATTTCACGGTAAGGTCTACACTTGTTGTATTCGGCGCATGTGACAAATAAAATTTGATTTGATTAGAATTTTTCATCAAACTTTGTGTAGGAGTCCGAGACTTCATCTGTGAAACATGTGGGAAATCGTTCAAAAGGAAGAATCACTTGGAGGTTCACCGGCGCACGCACACAGGAGAGACGCCCCTTCAGTGAGTGAAACACTTTGATCACTCAAGTTTTTACTCCCAGACGGTTTATTTCATTTTCTCTACACATTTTATATTTTGGTTTTGTACAATATATGCAATTTTGTCTCACAAACAGAAATGACTACATTGCACTCCTAAAAATACTTTCTGCAGATTAGAATCATCTTGCGTTTTTCCCCTTCATCTCGTCTCCCTCCTCCACCCCTCTACCTCTTCTGCAGGTGTGAGATCTGTGGGTACCAGTGTCGCCAGCGAGCATCTCTCAACTGGCACATGAAGAAACACACCCCCGAGGCCCACTACAACTTCACCTGCGAACACTGTGGCAAGAGGTTTGAAAAGCTTGACAGTGTTAAGTTCCACAAGTTAAAAAGCCACCCAGACAAACAGGCAATGTAAGGCGCAGTGCTGCTGGAATGTGCACTAAATATCAACTGGTCAGGGCCAGACCAGAAAGTGACTGAATCTGTCGACACAAAGAACAAGAGAAGAAGAGTGCCCGTAGAGACTGGTATGCCCGTTTGGGGAAAGAGCAGCTCTTTTGAATGAACATTGCTTAGACTCGCTCACTATAATGGACTTTAGACCCTGCTCTCAAAGCTGTGCTGGACACAGCCTTTTTAGAGCTCACAGAGGCAGCCTAACTGTTGATATAGTACATTTCAGCACAGTTGTTTACATAATGTGCTGTACGCCTCTAAACCATACTGTCTCTATACCATATTATTAACATATCCATAGATTCTCTCTTTTTATTCACTTTTATACATTTGTCATCCACAGTTGTAATGTACTTGTTGGAAAATAGTTTTTTTGTTTTGTTGTTAATGCTTGTGTTCTCACGTCAATACATGAACTGATGACTGCTGGTAAAATGCCCAATATTGATGGGGGAAATCATGGGGAAATTATGTGTTGTCACATAAGTGGGCTGCCTACATTGAAGTAGAGAATTGGCCATTTCTGTCATTGACCTGACCAAGGAGTACCGGTAGTCTTTTTGTGTGAAAGTCTTGCATCATCTTTCAGGTCTGTCTGTTGAACTGTGTGTCTATGAACAGAGTGATGTTGTATTGTGGTTCTAAAATGGCTAATGTAGTTTTTGAAAACCTCTTTTTCTAAAGATCCAAAGCAGAATCGCTAATTTATATTTGTTCTTTTCCTGTTTTCTGTATTACTGAAATTATCAATGTAAAATATGTGAATATGACCCAAATAGATTATGTACATATTTATGGAAGAGACATTTGTTTGAGACAAATGTAATATAAAAAAAGGAGTATTGTATTGGTGTTTGGGATTGTCTGATGTGGCAAGGAAAGGCATAATGTGAGTGTTGTCACACTGACACACACAAGGAACTGGCAAACATATTTTCAGTGCATGGTGGGATGAATATAAGACACATCAGGTATGTCACCAATGGCTGGTATGACAAATGTTCTAAATACTTGAATTGTTGAGTAAGTCAAGGTACTAGGATACTAATGCTCTAACCTGATCATTAGACTTGAGCTGGTCATTAGACTTGAGCTAAAATCAGATACTCACCACAATACTGTATTAATGTAACTGTCCAGTGTTTCCATATTTCTATTAAATATGACATCGGGTAATTAATTACAATATAATTGAAATAGTTTTACTTCCAATTTCTTTTAAGTATTTTCAAAAGCAGTTTTTCTGTGTTGGAATGACATCACCCTCTGAGGAAATACAAGCATTTTTGAAACGGTCTGTTTGAGATACAAGATTGAGGTAGGTTTTATTTAAGTGGGGTTTTTTTCTCCAATTTATGCTTTGGCCACACAAGCATAGGATGAGTCAACAATGTTATTTGGGTATGAGTTAACAGAATATTAACTTTTAAAAGTTAGATTTTCAATGGACAGTTACTTAAGGTTAATGTTGAAAAATAGATAGGCAGTGAAATTGTCAATTCACAGAAGCTTGCGACTCCATAAGGTTCTGTTTCAACAGGCTGTGTTTCAACTGGTAGGATATTGTTTGAATGCTTATCCTCGAAGGCAGTGAATTGAAAAATCTAAGTTAATCTGGTTATTATATGTTTATTCCAATTTACCACCTCCAAATTCCTCCATCACTGTCCCTCTTGGGTATTTTTAAAGCTCAACCCAGATTCCTGCATGATTGTGGAAGTCTACATTTCATTAGAGGCTGTCATAGGAAGACTTAGGTCGTCTGAGCAAATTTCTAAGCAAGAGAAACATTCCGACTGATGAATTATCCTATGTCTGCAAAACAATGACTTCAATGGAACTGACAGTCAGGTCTTATAGTATGTTAATTAAATCTAAAATGTTCTTAAAAATCCATAGATATATTCTTTCTCTGCTTCCATACCATTCACGTCTCCAAAAGCCCACTTTAATATACAGTGATGCCACAGGTAAAAATGGTGATAGAAGAATGTGCTTATGCCTATGTGTATGTAGCTGTAACATTGCTGTGACACTCCCACAGGTGGGACTTCTACTCCACAGGGAAGTGAGCTCCTTGCCTCTGAAACCTGCCTCCCACCTGTTTGCCTCAGCACGCCCCCTCCCTCACTGTTTATAACCAACCTGCAGCCACCGAGAAGCACAGGAAGAGAACGAGAGAGTTTGTGTGTAGAAGAGAGAAAAACGCAGTACAGGTCACTCTCCGAGGACACAGGTAAATTAGCCAGTTTACTGACTCCCACATTCGCTCTCCATCACCCCAGTGAAGGTAAGGCCCAGACTCTCTCTCTGAGTCTCAACGAAACCTGTTGTACCACTCCACTGTAGGGTAGACTATTGTAAATGAGAATAACAAGGGTTTACTCATCTGGTTGTTGAAAATGCTCCATAGAGTAGTATTTTGATGTTGTGTTTTATATTCTCCTGTAGTCAGGTGCACTGACAACAATTCATTATTTGTTCCACTCCTGAGACCTTGACTCAAACCTGTAATTATTCCTCTCTATAACCAGGTTTCCATCCAACCGTTTTAGGCGAGTAAAGTAATGTCGGATAAAAAAAATGTCACAGGCCTAATGGCAACATAACATTTTTCGGTAAACTTTTCAAAATGTCGACAAAACAACATACGCTAGACAAGGTGAGACCTTTTTGTGTCGGTAAAATAAATTATGCGAGAAATGTAGGTGGAAACGCTTTTATGCGCAAATATTGATATAATAATCATCATATCGAAGTAAATTTGGGAGTCACGCGATGACTTGTAGTCCCCCACTACGATTTGTCGGGAAAGCATGAACTGTATTAGGTTACAGATTAAATCAATTATGAATTTAACAGGGTGGTGATAGTGAAAGGTGTTGAGCTTGATGCGCCTTCCCAATAAATATCGAGGGTCTTATTATGGTGACATGATAATCGATGCTTTGCTGCCGTTTAAAAAAAAAATATATTTTTATTTTTAATCTCGCTCTTTTGTCCATAATAATCTCATACGTACGCTTTAGCACTTGCCAATACCAGAGTGGACAAATTTACTATAGAGCCCCACAATGGAGGCGTCATAATACCCATAAAAACTAGCAGTCAAACAGGGAAATGGTTCCAATTGTTTTCACACCATTCATTTTTCCCCACAGGGGATTTTTAGAAACACTTGCTTCATGCTGTGGTACTTTATGTAGCCCAAGGCACTTTTTTTGTGAGAAAACCATCTGTAGAGTTGAAAATGGGATGGAAACCGATTTAACTGCAAAGTATATGTTTATATGCACTACGTTGCATTAGCCTTTTTATCTGCAGCAAGCCAATTTGATGGAAACACATCTCTGCTGGGAAAATGTGCATAGTTTTTAAACACATTTTAGAATATTCTAATAAATCTGTCACCAATTGGATGGAAACATAGCTCATGACATCCTTTTAGATTTGTCCAGTGTTTAGAGTTTTAGCACGCTCAGCTCAGACAGAGAGTCTGACAAAGGGTTGTCTCTGTGAGTGAATTACTGTGTATACTCTTTCTGACAATTATTTAGATTTGTCCTTATGGAATATTTTCATGTATTACCATTAAGCCAAAAAAAACATTACTCAAAGGACTACCCTTGGGCTCATGAGGAAACCCACCTTCAACAATGTAATTCTTCATACATTTTAAACTTTCCCATTTTGGAGTAGACTACATGTTAGGAATTGTCATTGAACCATATTAGACAAACTGTTACACGGGAAGACAGCTGACTGAGATAAAGCTTTGATAAATATGATGTCTATACTTTCTTTCCTCTAGTCGTTAATTGGCATGTTCGTCAACAGACATTTGCTATCTTGATCATCATTCCAGGAAATGTTTGTCACCTGGTGTGTCCCCACTGGCTTCCTTGTGGATGAATTCATTATCCTAGCCTTCATGACTGAATACCACATTACTCCTAACATGATATCAACAAAGCTATGCCACTCACTGTGTCATATTATTCAGCAGCTTAAAGAATACTTTCCTGAAATTCACCTGATCATTGTAGCTATTGATTTCGTTTTTACGTTACTCTTGTCTAAATTATGTTCTTGTTTAGCTGCTTTGTGTTTATTACATTTTAATTTTCAAAGCATGTAAAGTCCTAAGGGCCATAGCTACTGTATATTATACTCACATTCGTGTTGCATTTGCCTTTTAAACAAGGGTAAATAACAGTGAAAAACATGAAAGGACCAATATTATGTTGACTCATTACAATACAGTGCCCTGAGGTTGTAATTCACTGTCTAGCTCAAAATGGCAGTCCTCAACATTTCTGTTGGTGTCTTTGTACTGTGTGTTGATGGCTCCTGGCTGGGATGTTTTGTTAGTCATTTGCATGTGAATGTGGTTGTTATACATCACCAGGCTAACTATGGACTCCGCTGTTGCCTATGGCTTTGTGAAGGCAGAAGATGAGTGGCCACTTGCAGGAAAAATTCTGTGAATGAAAGAGGGAAAACCAATTCAGGATATGTTGCTATGCGCCCTCTGGACCCTTCATGTGATTAACCTGAAGCTCATGGCTAAACATTGACACATTGATAAACATCCTGACGTTTAGCATCCGTACTAGTACTTGTACTGTATGCCGATGCCATTTCACTTTCTAAGTACACTATCTGGGACCGTATAAGAAAACACATTATTATGGATACTTTAATCAGAAAATCAGAAAAAAAATGACATGCATGTCAGTCAGAAACTCCCTGACAGAGTTCACTGTCACACTACTGGTGTTACTGTTCTGTTATTGCTGTTATTAAGAGTACAGTACAAACTAGCTGTCGTTTAGTCACTCAATCACTGTTCCCATCGTATGGGGTCATATGCAGTCAGACACACTAGGGACAGAGTCATAAACACACATAGTGGTAAAGGGCACCACGTGGGGTCATAAAACAGAGCAGGATGAGATGATCCACAGATGGTTTAACTAGCAAAACGGGACAGGACATAAACCTGCTCTGTGTGTGTGTGTGTGTGTGGTGTGTGTGTGTGTGTGTAATGGGCTCCTGTGTTTTAATAGGCCCCTGATTGACACCGAGGGCAAGGAAGATAAAGTTCCTTACAATTTCCTTGTACAGCCTGGACAGGTAATGGGCACTGTTCTCATCTGAATAGCAGACCATGTTGAACATTTTGATAGTTTTCTTGTAATTAGATGTCTTTTGCATTGAACATTTAGTGGCCCCAGGTGGAAAAGGGTTTTCAGACATCAAGTGAATTACTGTGTATACTCTTTCTGACAATTAGGCTTTGGGACTGGTCTATCTCTTGTAAATTTTTTAACCTGTTTAGGGGCCAATTCATTTGTTATGGGGCCCATTTAAATGAAAATACAGTGGGACATGCTGCCTTGTCATTGGACTTCCCTTAATAATTCTAAAGCAAAGGCTCACGTATTAACTCTTGTTGGTGTTGGGAAAGTGGACTGTACAGTAAATGTCATATGACATTAGTAAAAAAAAAAAATATTAAAAAGCAAGGGCGCTCTTGACTGTTCAAGGACAATATGGTGATAGGGAGGATAAGTTAAGTGGCTGGTGTTTTTCCCCACTCCTTCCTTCCCGCGTCTTACTGTAGATGACAAAGGGCTGGTTTCCTGCTAACAAGTCAGAGACAGCAAACAGCATCAGGGATTGTGTAGAACTGTTAATCCGTCACCTAATTAGCCAGACATAACAACTCATTGCAAATGGCACGGAACAACTCTGTGCTAAAGTAGTAGAGAAATGAAATTCTGTTGTTTGACAGAATATATATTTGCTTCCTTAGTGACTGATTGTGTCTACAAAACCATAACTCTCACCTTCCAATATCATTCAATATGAGTCAAAAGTTTTTTTCAGGAGGTGTAGAAAGGTTCCTGGTGTAAGTTTGCAAGATAAGATTGACCAAAACCCTCAACATACAATTTACAAAATGTAATTGATAAATAACATAAGAAGTCCATTATGCTGTTATGTTAAGATAATACTTCCCAAATGAATTAAAGAGAACATTTGGTCATTATGCTCCCTCCTCTAAACAGGCCTATAGACAGTAGGCTACAGACATAGGCAGTAGATTTAGTTCAGACATTTGACCTCTGATCTCATCTTAATGATTCAGAAGTCTCATAGAATTTCTAAACATTCTCATCATTACCATAGATGATTATTCATAACAATGTTCCCTTTCTCACCTTTTCCTCTTCTTTTCTTCCAGGCAGAAGAATTCATCAAGAATGGGTTGCTTCGGATTTCTCAAAGTCATGATGTTTGCTTTTAATGGCATCATCTTTGTAAGTTGGAGATGTTTTCATCTTTTTGAGTAAATTATTGATGATAATAGCAACGGAGTTCAGTTATGCTTCACAATAATGAATCTGCAGGCAATCTGAACACTCCTTATCAATCCTTATCATTTACCACTCCTTATCCTTATTCTGTGTCCCAGAAAAACCTAATCTAAATTGCAATGTGAAAAAATTATGAGAACATGGAACAAAAGGACAGACATTTGTTGTGGTTTTACTACTTTTTATGACACAGACATGTCATTTTGGACCACATAAATAAGATTAGGCACAGAGTAGAGTAGTGTGATGTGCTGCAAGGTAAATGCAGCATGAATGTCAGAGAATGTGAAGGAGCTATTAAATAAATAAATCATTTTACTGTAAAATACCTATGTAGACATAAAAAATTATGAAATGAGAAATGTAGAACGTATTCATATCTCTTGACTTTTTTCACATTTTGTTGTTACAGCCCGAATTCAAAATGGATTAAATCAATAAAAAATCTCACCCATCGACACACAATACCCCATAATAACAAACTGAAAACATGCTTTTAGAAATTTGCCAATTTATTGAAAATGAAATACAGAAATATCTCATTTACATCCACTACCATTCAAAAGTTTGGGATCACTTAGAAATGTCCTTGTTATTGAAAGAAACGCACTTATTTTGTCCATTAAAATAATATCAAATTGATCAGAAATACAGTGTAGACGTTGTAAATGACTATTGTAGCTGGAAACGGCAGATTTTTAATGGAATATCTACATAGGTGTACAGAGGCCCATTATCAGCAACCATCCCTCCTGTGTTCCAATGGCACGTTGTGTTAGCTAATCCAAGTTTATCATTTTAAAAGGCTATTTGATCATTAGAAAACCCTTTTGCAATTATTTCAGCACAGCTGAAAACTGTTCTGATTTAAAGAAGCAATCAACTAGCTTTAGACTAGTTGAGTATCTGGCGCATCAGCATTTGTGGGTTCAATTACAGGCTCAAAATGTCCAGAAACAAAGCACTAACTCCCAGCATTGATTATGCAAGAATGGGCTACCATCAGTCAGGATGTGGCCCAGAAGTTAACTGACAGCATGCCAGGGCAGATTGCAGAGTTCTTGAAAAAGAAGGGTCAACACTGCAAATATTGACTCTTTGCATTAACTTCAAAAGCCTTTGACACTTATGAAATGCTTGTAATTATGCTTCAGTATTCCATAGTAACATCTGACAAAAATATCTAAAGACACTGAAGCAGCAAACTTTGTGAAAATTAATATTTGTGTCATTCTCAAAACTTTTGGCTTTGACTGTAGGAAGAACCCCAGTTGTCTATATAAGGTCCCACAGTTAACAGTATATGACAGAGCATAAACCTTACCATGAAGTCCAAGAAACTCTCCGAGACAGATGCATCATCACAAATCTATCTGGGGAAGGGTATAAAACTATTTCAAGACTGGTGAAAGTTTCCAAGAGCACAGTGGTCTCCATAAATATGGGACTACTCAGAATCTGCCTAGAGCTGGCCGTCCGACCAAAATGAACAACCGAGCAAGGACCTTGGTCAGGGAGGTGACCAAGAACCCAATGACCACTCTGACAGAACTACAGTGTTCCTTGGCTGAGAACCTGCCAGAGGGATAAGTCTCCACAGCACTTCACCAATCTGGGCTTTATGGGTGATTGGCAAAACAGAAGGCACTCCTGAGAAAAAGGCACATGACAGCACGCCTGGAGTGAAAGACTCTTTGAGATCATCAAACAAAAGATTCTGTGGTCTGATGAGACAAAAATGTACTTATTTGGCCTGAATGCAAAGCACTATGTCTGGAGAAAGCCAGGCACAGCTCATCACCCATCTAACACCATCTCTACCGTGAAGCATGGTGGTGGAAGCATTATGCTATGGGGATGCTTTTCAGCGGCAGGGACTGGAAGACTGGTAAGGTTAGAGGGAACAATGAATGGAGCCTAATACAGGCAAATCCTTAATGTGAACCTGCTTCAGATGTGCAAACGACCTTAGACAGGGGTGAAGATTTACATTCCAACAGGACCATGACCCCAAGCATACACCCAAAGCAATATGAATATGATTATGAAGAATAGAATATATGAAAGTCCTAAAGTGGCCCAGCCAAAGTATTGACTCAAGTGTGTGAATACTTACATACAGTAAATGGGATTTCTGTATGTAGATGGGAGAGGGGAAAATAAATGTAATCCATTTTGAATTCTGGCTGTAACAAAACCAAATGTGGAATAAGTCAAAGGGCATGAATACTTTCAGAAGGCACTGTATGTGCATGTTAGGTAAGACACAAAGGGCAGCAGTTGATGTGGTCTTCATTGAATTAATGGAAACCACCCAACAATGCTATGCTCTCTTCCCCCAGTTGGCGAGCGCTGCCATCCTGGGTGTGGGGATCTGGGTGAAGGTGGACAGCGGCTCGATCCTGGGGTTCCTCAAGGTTATAAAAGACGCTCCGGCGGAGATGAACCAGATCCTAAATGTGGGATACCTGTTGATTGCTGTGGGGGCAGTGCTGCTGATCGTAGGTTTCCTGGGCTGCTGTGGTGCCATGAAGGAGAGCAGGTGTATGCTGCTCATTGTAAGTCACCTCAAACATGAGCTATTCATTATATGTGCTATGTTGTCACCAATGTGATTGACAATGACTCAGTCAACAAGCTTGATTATCAAGCTCCTCATCTCTCCTTTTCAGACTTTTCTACAGTAGAGTAGGTAGCTACACTGATAAATGCAACAATTTCAAAGATGTTACTGACTTACAGTTCATATAAGGAAATCAGTCAATTGAAATCAATTCGTTAGGCCCTAATCTATGGATTTCACATGACTGGGAATACAGATATGCATCAGTTGGTCACAGATACCTAAAAAGAAAAGGCGTGGATCAGAAAACCAGTCAGTATCTGGTGTGACCACCTTTCCCCATTTGTAGGTGACAACTACTTCGCATATACATTTTTTTTCTCCACAATTTTGTGTTTTCCAAATCCAATTCCCGTGATATGCAATTCCTGTACGGATTATCCAAAACACGACCCGTCTCGCTTAACCTGGAGGCCAGCCGCACCAATGTGTCGGAGGCTCGAATCGAACCCGGATCTGTAGTCACGCCTCTAGCACTGCGATGTAGTGCATTAGACTGCTGCGCCGCTCGGGAGGCCCTTCCTTCGCATAGAGTTGATCAGGCTGTGGAATGATGTCCCACTCTTAAATGGCTGTGCAAAGTTGCTGGATATTGGCGGGAACTGGAACAAGCTGTCGTACACGTCTATCCAGAGCATCCCAAACTTGCTTAATGGTTGACATGTCTAGTGAGTATGCAGACCATGGAAGAACTGGGACATTTTCAGCTTCCAGGAATTTTGTACAGATCCTTGCGACATGGGGCTGTGCATTATCATGCTAAAACATTAGGTGATGGCGGCAGATGAATGGCACAACAATTGGCCTCAGGATCTCGTCAAAGTATCTCTGTGCATTCAAATTTCCATCGATAAAACGCAATTGTGTTTGTTGTCCGTAGCTATGCCTGCCCATACCATAACCCCACCGCCACCATGGGGTACTCTGTTCACAACGTTGACATCAGCAAACTGCTCGCCCACATGACGCCATCTGCCCGGTACAGTTAAAACCAGGATTTACAGTTGAAACCGAGAAGTATGAAGAGCATACTCCTCCAGCATGCCAGTGCCTATTAAAGAGGAGCATTTGGGGGGTCACGTGATGCCGCGGAGCTGAGCAGACGTTGACAAACCGGGCTCTTCAAAGTTATTCTATTATTACCTAAATAACAACGTTGAAACAATATTCTAACATCGGCTGATAAATTGTCAAGTACTTACCTTCCCAAATAGCCATGGACCGCCGAAAGAGAGGCAAGAAGGACGACCAAAACGTCGTTGACTCCCAAGATAACGATAACGCTAGCAAGATTAGCATTAGCCCTCATAACTCAAACGACAGTTCCAGACTGTTGCTCTCGGCCTCTTGCGAGCCTGCCGACATGCTGGCTACTCTCCTCCGGGAAATTCAGGATGGTAACAAAGGTCTTTCTATGAAAATCGATAAGAGAACGGCCGAACTCCATTCTTCCATTGACGACCTGAAATCCTCCATGAATGATCTCCTTTTGAGAACGACTGAGGCAGAGTTGCGCATTAGCACAGTTGAAGACACCATCGCTCGACATGACCAGGTCTTGATACAACTGCAAAAGGACAATGCCTACCTCAAAAACAAGGTAGATCAGATGGAGAACCAGAGCAGACGTAGTAATATCCGTGTGGTGGGATTGAAAGAGGACAGCGAGGGCCGTGACCCGGTCCGTTTCTTCACTCAATGGATCCCGGATGTCCTAGGCACAATCAACTTCACCAAGCCACTGGAAATCGAACGCGCCCACAGAACATCAGCGCCGAAACCCCGGCCAGATGAGCCCCCACGGGCCGTCCTGGTCAGGTTCCTCCGTTTCCAAGACAGAGAGAAGGTACTGCAACTCGCAAGAGCCAAAGGGGACATAACCATTGATGGCAAGAGGGTCAGCCTTTTCCCGGATATGAGCGCGGATCTCGCAAGACGTCGCAAGCAGTTCAGACCTGCCGCCAAGGCACTGAAGGAGAAGAACATCATCGGCTACCTCATCCACCCTGCGCGGATGAAAGTTCAGTACAACGGTCGAAGCCATCTCTTCAACACGCCGGGAGAAGTGTACACTTTTCTCAAAGAACTGAGCAACGTCTGAGCCAGAACGGTCTCTTTGGGGGATAAGATGCAGTTTGTTTGTTTTCTCTTTTCCGGACTGAACCGCTGATATCCTCCTGGTCGCTATAATTGGTTTGTACATTTTCAACTAACCGTATCTTTCCGGGGTGAGTTCTATTACATTTACAGGAGAGTATATTTTGGTTTAGTACATATCACTGGGCGAAGCAAATAAGTGGGTTTTGGCCCACTGCTTTCCCCCTCATTTATGTTAATCTTTCGAAAAGAGACTCAAGCAGCCCTTACCGTGGGCAGTAAATATTCAGCCATAAATGTCTATTCACAACGTTTGTTTTCAATTTAGAGAGCTCGCAGGTTTTAGTTTACGCCAAGGTTTAGCTAGTAAGAGCAAGATGGAAAGCGAGCAGCAATGTATCTCTACAAGTGTATTCATGTTTGATTGTTGGGATTGTGGTTTTAACCTAACAATCGGGGTGGGTGGGATTCTTTATTTTTTTCCCCTTTTTTCTATGTTTATTGTTTCCTTCCTAAAGAGACACATAGGTCACTTCTGTGTTCAAACCAATGTTGAAACATTTCCTAACTATCTACATATGATAGATTTCCATTCAGTTACATATTTGAAACCCTACTATGCTTAATCCACTAAAATATGTCACATTCAACGTAAAAGGTCTTAACACCCCGATTAAAAGGAAGAGAGTCTATACATACCTTAAGAAATTAAAGGCTGACATCGTGTTTTTACAAGAAACACATCTTACAGCCAGTGAACACAAGAAATTGAAGAGGGAATGGGTAGGACAAGTTTTTGCGTCCTCTTTTAGCTCCAAAGCAAGAGGAACTGCAATTTTGATAAGTAGACACATCCCCTTCTGCGTTAGCAACACCATCTCTGATCCCTCTGGCAGGTTTGTTTTGGTGCAGGGGCATATGTTTTCAGAGTCTTGGACCCTATTGAATATTTATGCTCCTAACTTCGATGACCATATGTTTATTCAGAATGTCTTTCTTCAGGTCGCTCAAGCACCACCAGGATGGTTACTGGTTGGAGGAGATTTTAATTTTTGTTTAGATACAGTTCTTGATAGGTCCTCTGATAAACCCTCACTTCTTACCAAAGCAAGCAAGCTCACCATGTCATTCATGAAAGATCTCAATTTACTAGACATCTGGAGACAGTTGCACCCACAGGATAGGGACTACTCTTTTTATTCACACCCACACAAGACACACACACGCATAGATAACTTTTTACTGTCGACACAACTGTTTCATAGAGTGTTAGATGTCGAGTATCTCCCCAGATTGCTTAGTGACCATTCTCCCCTGGTATTATCAATCTCCATTCCTACCAAGGTAAATGGAGCATATAGATGGAGACTAAATTCTACACTCCTAAAGCAACCTGAATTTTGTGCATTCATCAAAGAGCAGATCAATATTTTCACTTTGACAAACAAACCCTCTGCTCCTGACAGTTTCATTCTTTAGGACACATTGAAGGCCTATCTGAGGGGACAGATCATTTCCTATACTAAAGGGCTGAAGAGAAAACACTGTGCGGAAATGAGTGCCCTTGAATCTGAAATCTCAGAGCTAGAGAAAACCTACCAAAGAGGCCCAACTAAAGATCTATACAGGATTTTGGTAAATAAAAAACTGAAATATAATATTCTGAACACATATCAAGCTGAGAGGGCCATCACTAAATCAAAACAGCGTTATTACGAGCTTGGAGAGAAAGCACACAAAGTATTGGCATGGCAACTGAAAGCAGAGGAAAGTAAGAGGACAATTAATGCTATAGAAACTCTCACTAATGAGATATCTTTCGACCCTACTGAAATTAATAATACTTTTAAGAAATACTATGAAGACCTCTACACTTCCCAATCAAGCGATGATCTATCAGAGATCGACTCCTTTCTCTCCTCTCTCAACCTCCCATGCCTGTCAGGGGAAGACAGCGAGCGCCTGAGTGAACACTTCTCAGTTCCTGAATTGTTGGAGGCCATTAAATCCTTACCTTCTAATAAATCTCCTGGGGAGGATGGCTTCCCTCCAGAGTTCTATAAAGAATGTAGGGAGCTGTTGGTCCCCTACCTTATGGAGGTACTTAAAAAAGCCAGGGAAGACAACTGCTTTCCAGAGTCTTTCTCTCAAGCAGTGATTACTGTAATCCACAAGAAAGGGAAAAATCCACTGAAGTGCGCCTCATATAGACCAATCTCTCTCCTTAGCACGGTCCTCCCCTCCTGCTCCGTGGCTCGACGACTCATTGCGAGCTCACAGAACAGGGCTCCGGGCAGCCGAGCGGAAATGGAGGAAAACTCGCCTCCCTGCGGACCTGGCATCCTTTCACTCCCTCCTCTCTACATTCTCCTCTTCTGTCTCCGCTGCTAAAGCCAATTTCTACCACTCTAAATTCCAAGCATCTGCCTCTAACCCTAGGAAGCTCTTTGCCACCTTCTCCTCCCTCCTGAATCCTCCCCCCCTCCTCCCCCCTCCTCCCTCTCTGCTGATGACTTCGTCAACCATTTTGAAAAGAAGGTCGACGACATCCGATCCTCGTTTGCTAAGTCAAACGACACCGCTGGTTCTGCTCACACTGCCCTACCCTGTGCTTTGACCTCTTTCTCCCCTCTCTCTCCAGATGAAATCTCGCGTCTTGTGACGGCCGGCCGCCCAACAACCTGCCCGCTTGACCCTATCCCCTCCTCTCTTCTCCAGACCATTTCCGGAGACCTTCTCCCTTACCTCACCTCGCTCATCAACTCATCCTTGACCGCTGGCTACGTCCCTTCCGTCTTCAAGAGAGCGAGAGTTGCACCCCTTCTGAAAAAACCTACACTCGATCCCTCCGATGTCAACAACTACAGACCAGTATCCCTTCTTTCTTTTCTCTCCAAAACTCTTGAACGTGCCGTCCTTGGCCAGCTCTCCTGCTATCTCTCTCAGAATGAGCTTCTTGATCCAAATCAGTCAGGTTTCAAGACTAGTCATTCAACTGAGACTGCTCTTCTCTGTGTCACGGAGGCGCTCCGCACTGCTAAAGCTAACTCTCTCTCCTCTGCTCTCATCCTTCTAGACCTATCGGCTGCCTTTGATACTGTGAACCATCAGATCCTCCTCTCCACCCTCTCCGAGCTGGGCATCTCCGGCGCGGCCCACGCTTGGATTGCGTCCTACCTGACAGGTCGCTCCTACCAGGTGGCGTGGCGAGAATCTGTCTCCGCACCACGTGCTCTCACCACTGGTGTCCCCCAGGGCTCTGTTCTAGGCCCTCTCCTATTCTCGCTATACACCAAGTCACTTGGCTCTGTCATATCCTCACATGGTCTCTCCTATCATTGCTATGCAGATGACACACAATTAATCTTCTCCTTTCCCCCCTCTGATAACCAAGTGGTGAATCGCATCTCTGCATGTCTGGCAGACATATCAGTGTGGATGACGGATCACCACCTCAAGCTGAACCTCGGCAAGACGGAGCTGCTCTTCCTCCCGGGGAAGGACTGCCCGTTCCATGATCTCGCCATCACGGTTGACAACTCCATTGTGTCCTCCTCCCAGAGTGCTAAGAACCTTGGCGTGATCCTGGACAACACCCTGTCGTTCTCAACTAACATCAAGGCGGTGACCCGTTCCTGTAGGTTCATGCTCTACAACATTCGCAGAGTACGACCCTGCCTCACGCAGGAAGCGGCGCAGGTCCTAATCCAGGCACTTGTCATCTCCCGTCTGGATTACTGCAACTCGCTGTTGGCTGGGCTCCCTGCCTGTGCCATTAAACCCCTACAACTCATCCAGAACGCCGCAGCCCGTCTGGTGTTCAACTTTCCCAAGTTCTCTCACGTCACCCCGCTCCTCCGCTCTCTCCACTGGCTTCCAGTTGAAGCTCGCATCCGCTACAAGACCATGGTGCTTGCCTACGGAGCTGTGAGGGGAACGGCACCTCCGTACCTTCAGGCTCTGATCAGGCCCTACACCCAAACAAGGGCACTGCGTTCATCCACCTCTGGCCTGCTCGCCTCCCTACCTCTGAGGAAGTACAGTTCCCGCTCAGCCCAGTCAAAACTGTTCGCTGCTCTGGCACCCCAATGGTGGAACAAACTCCCTCACGACGCCAGGTCAGCGGAGTCAATCACCACCTTCCGGAGACACCTGAAACCCCACCTCTTTAAGGAATACCTAGGATAGGATAATGTAATCCTTCTAACCCCCCCCCCCCCCCCCCCTTAAAAGAGTTAGATGCACTATTGTAAAGTGGTTGTTCCACTGGATATCATAAGGTGAATGCACCAATTTGTATGTCGCTCTGGATAAGAGCGTCTGCTAAATGACTTAAATGTAATGTAAATGTTAACACAGATTGTAAACTGGTCACCAGGATGCTATCTAAGAGACTGGAGTTATGTCTTCCCCTGTTAGTCAACCCAGACCAGACTGGCTTCATAATTAATAGATTGTCCTCCAACAATCTCAGAAGGTTCTTTGATATAATTCACCTTGCTAACAAAAACAAAATACCTAGTGTCGCAGTCTCCCTCGATGCTGAAAAGGCCTTTGATAGGGTTGAATGGCCATACCTCTTTCGCGTCTTGGAAAAGTTTGGTTTAGGTACCGGGTTTGTAAATTTGATAAAATCACTCTACAAATCTCCTAAAGCTAGGATTGCTACCAACGGGATTACTTCCTCCTCTTTCCCTCTCTATAGGGGGAACAGACAAGGTTGCCCAATTAGCCCCCACCTCTTTGCCCTCGCCATCGAACCGTTGGCTGAGGCTATTAGAACGTGCCCTGACATACATGGCTTTGAGGTGGGCCCCCATACCCATAAATTATCACTCTTTGCGGACGACCTTATCTTATTTCTAACAAACCCAGAACACTCCCTCTCTCACTTGCAGATCCTACTACAGTGTTATAGTTCTTTCTCTGGATATAAGGTCAATTTAGATAAAAGCGAAATCTTACCGTTGTCTGTCTTTGACCATCATACCATCAAGCACAAGTTTCCTTTTAGATGGTCGCCTATGGGCTTCACATATTTGGGCATAATGGTGGATGGTAACCTGAACAACCTCTATAAACTCAATCTGGCCAATTTGTTGCAAAAGGTGGAGGGTGACCTTTGTAAATGGATGGACTTACCTCTCACTCTACTGGGTAGAATCAATGTAATTAAAATGAATGTCCTGCCCAGATTTCTATATATGTTTCAATCTCTCCCTATCCCTGTTCCCGCAGCATTCTTTTCCTCTCTCGACAAGATGACCAGACGGTTTATCTGGCACGGCAAAACCCCTAGGGTCAGTTTAATTTCCTCCATCAGCTTTATATCACCCCATCTAGACTGCACAAGTTCAACCCTGATATCTCCTCCCTATGTTTTAGATGTGGCTCAGATGAAGGAACATTCCTCCATTCCACTTGGCAGTGTTCAAAACTACACAGTTTCTGGCAGGGGGTATGCGATACCATATCCTCAATTCATGGGGTTGCATTCCCTCTAGACCCGGAGGTCTGTCTACTGGGCAACTTTACTAACACCAATCTTAGGCAAAGCCATACTATAAAGCTAACAGAAATATTGTTAGCGATCGCCAAGAAATGTATCGCCTTGAAATGGAAATTGGATTCCCCCCTGCCAGTTGCAATGTGGCTATCAGAAGTTAATAGTTGTATCCCACTGGAGAAAATTACTTACCGCTTGAGGAATAAGTTAAATACATTTTACAGAACTTGGCAACCTTTTATTGACTATATGGAGAATCTCCCCCCACATCACATTGAATGAACCTCTAGATTATCCTTATATAATGTTTCACACGTAACGTATAATATGTAGCCTACGGCAGGTGACCTTATGATCCAATGTCTCATTATTATTTTTATTTTTTATTGTATGTCTGTATATATAATTATAATTTGTTTTATTTTTTCTTTCTTTGTTACGCTCATCTGTTATTGTCACTTTGTCCTATTGTTGTCTAATATCTTGTCATTTTTGTCTTGAATGTTGTTAATTGGAAAATGCAAAAATAAAATACTTTAAAAAAAAAAGAGGAGCATTTGCACACTGAAGTTGGTTATGATGCCAAACTGCAGTCGGGACAAGACCCTGTTGAGGACGACGAGCATGCAGTGTGCAAGCACTTAGAAAAAACAATTCCAGACAAGGACATGGGGGGAACAGAGGGTTAAATACACAACATGTAATGATGGAATTGAAACCAGGTGTGTGGGCAGACAAGACAAAACAAATGGAAAATGAAAAGTGGATCGATGATGGCTAGAAGACCGGTGACGTCGACCGCCGACAAACAAGGAGAGGAACCGACTTCAGTCGAAGTCGTGACAAATGCTTACTAACAGGGATGTAAACAAATTTCTGCACAAAATTTGAGAGAAATAAGCTTTTTGAACATATGGAACATTTCTGGGATCTTTTTATTTCAGCTCATGAAACATGAGACCAAAACTTTACATGTTGTGTTTTATATATTTGTTGAGTATATATGAAATGTGTGTAAATGCACTGTAATCGGTTTTCTCAGTCCAACCACTCAATCTCTCTTTCTTATTGTCTCCTTTTCCTCTTTTTCTAGTTCTTTCTGATTGTGTTGGTGTTGTTCATTGCAGAGGTGGCTGGAGCAGTGGTTATCCTGATGTTTAAACCCTTGGTAAGCGTACATAGAGCTCATTCACTCTCCTCATATTGCTTAAGGGGGTTACAGACTGTCTGTGGAGAATTTGATGAAAAGACTAGACTCTTAGAAAAAAAGGTGCTATCTAGAATCTAAAAGGGTTCTTTGGCTGTTCCTATAGGAGAACCCTTTGAAGAACCCCTTGTGGTTCCATGTAGAACTCCTTTTGGTTCCAGGTAGAACCCCTTTTGGTTCCAGGTAGAACTCTTTTGGGTTCCCTTTCCACAGAGGGTTCAACATAGAACCCTTTTGGGTTCTACCTGGAACAAAAAGAGTTCTCCTATGGGGACAGCTGAAAAACCCTTTTGGAACCGTTTTTTCTAAGAGTGTGTGATTTGTGTTATGTCTTTCAGGCAGGTCAGTTGATTGAGAAACTGGGCACCAAAGTGGTTCAGAACATTAGGAAGGACTATGGAGAAAATTCAGACGTCACCGCTCTCTGGAATGTTACTATGGATACGGTACTTTACAATATCTTGCCGGCCTGTTTTAATACCTTGGAAATAAGATGTTAGGCCTGCAAATAATGTCTCAAATAACATTATGTCATTTATATTTGCTTGTGTATTAGAAATCTTATTCAGTTTAGTCAACAGAATTGTTCTAATAAGATCTGTCTCTGTGTCCACTCTAGCTAAAGTGCTGTGGATTCTACAACTATACAGACTTCACTGACTCTCCATTTGAAAAATACACCCATCTCTATCCTCAACAGTGCTGCCACAGTGCTGATTTCAGCTCTTGTGATGGTACAAGTGCTGTATGTTAAGTTCATGTTTTAAGTATCCCTATATTTCAGTTATTACGGTGATATCACTGTTATTAGTACGCCTGCGCAGTAGTATAACTGTCGGTGGAACTGGCCTGAGTGTAATGGTGACGATGTACGGTGAAGTAAACCTTGTTCAACTGGAACCTAGTCGTTGTGTCATTTTGAGTTAACACTGTAGTCAGTGCGGATCCAAACTTAGTACGAGCTCTGAACTCATCACCTCAACAAGTTAATCACACTACATCCATACTCGAACTCATCAATGGAAGGCCCATTTGAGAATGTAACACACTTTACTGTTGGACACCCAGTGGCCTCACCTGTCTAAATAACTGTATTACATTTGTGTGTCCCCACAGACAATCATCGGCTGCTTCCCAAAGCTTATGCAACTGATTGATGAAAACACTATTGTCATTGTGGCAGTGGCATTGGGAATCGCTGCTCTTGAGGTACTGTTGACTCCTTCCCTCCCTCGGTCTATTTCAAGGTCACATTCCCTTTAGTTTTGAAATACCACAAATGTAAATGTAGATGCTTTGATGCAAATTCAACCAAAATAATGTGATGTTGTGTTCAGATTCGTACAGTGGGCTTTGTTTAAAAGTATAGCATAACCAAAGCATTTATTTACTGTTCCTGTTTCCCTAGATATTGGCGATGGTTGTCTCCATGACTTTGTACTGCATAATAGGCTCAAAGAGTGACTGACTGAAAACCAATGGAGGGAGGGCCATGGAGACATCTGCCTGGATGGCATCTCTGGACCCTCCTTAGGACAACTACAGGGATGGATGCATAAGAATCTCTGAAATCACCAAGGCTGAAGAGAAATCTAAGGAAGCTTTGTGATAAGGATAGGCGCCCCACCACTGAGCCAGTTTAAATGAAATCCTGTGCGAGATTATTGGATATGGGAAAATGTCTATTTGTATTGAAATCTTTTATTGTATACATATTTCACCTGAAAATGATGCTGTCTTACATTTAGATTGAAGCAAAACATTGCGTCCTATGTTCATTCCACTCTGCACAGTATCATCAAGGTTTATATTAAAATAACATTATCAATTCACTGTCAGGAAATATATATGTGCCACTTTTTATAATTTTATTAATTGATTTTCTACAGATGCTACATGCTCTGGAGAATGAATAAAAAGGTTGCAACTTGCAACGTTCTGAAAATAAGTTTAACTGATTTATTGCATTGTAACTATTGTATAATGGCAATGTTTTTAAATTACGTTTAACTCACGTTTTGGTATCAGAGACACATCTTTCCTAGTCCAAGTTCTCTCTAAAATACACTGCTCAAAAAAATAAAGGGAACACTTAAACAACACAATGTAACTCCAAGTCAACCACACTTCTGTGAAATCAAACTGTCCACTTAGGAAGCGACACTGATTGACAATAAATTTCACATGCTGTTGTGCAAATGGAATAGGCAAAAGGTGGAAATTATAGGCAATTAGCAAGACACCCCCAATAAAGGAGTGATTCTGCAGGTGGTGACCACAGACCACTTCTCATTTCCTATGCTTCCTGGCTGATGTTTTGGTCACTTTTGAATGCTGGCGGTGCTCTCACTCTAGTGGTAGCATGAGACGGAGTCTACAACCCACACAAGTGGCTCAGGTAGTGTAGCTCATCCAGGATGGCCCATCAATGCGAGCTGTGGCAAGAAGGTTTACTGTGTCTGTCAGCGTAGTGTCCAGAGCATGGAGGCGCTACCAGGAGACAGGCCAGTACATCAGGAGACGTGGAGGAGGCCGTAGGAGGGCAACAACCCAGCAGCAGGACCGCTACCTCCGCCTTTGTGCAAGGAGGAGCACTG
Organism: Salvelinus fontinalis; assembly: GCF_029448725.1. Taxonomy (NCBI): domain Eukaryota; kingdom Metazoa; phylum Chordata; class Actinopteri; order Salmoniformes; family Salmonidae; genus Salvelinus; species Salvelinus fontinalis. The sequence goes on from NC_074698.1 coordinate 17,954,951, forward strand.
CCAGAGCCCTGCAAAATGACCTCCAGCAAGCCACAAATGTGCATGTGTCAGCATATGGTCTCACAAGGGGTCTGAGGATCTCATCTCGGTACCTAATGGCAGTCAGGCTACCTCTGCCGAGCACATGGAGGGCTGTGCGGCCCCCAAAGAAATGCCACCCCACACCATGACTGACCCACCGCCAAATCGGTCATGCTGGAGGATGTTGCAGGCAGCAGAACGTTCTCCACGGCGTCTCCAGACTCTGTCACGTCTGTCACGCAAATTTGCCAATCTTGGTGTTCTCTGGCAAATGCCAAACGTCCTGCAGAGTGTTGGGCTGTAAGCACAACCCCCACCTGTGGACGTCGGGCCCTCATACCATCTTCATGGAGTCTGTTTCTGACCGTTTGAGCAGACACATGCACATTTGTGGCCTGCTGGAGGTCATTTTGCAGGGCTCTGGCAGTGCTCCTCCTTGCACAAAGGCGGAGGTAGCGGTCCTGCTGCTGGGTTGTTGCCCTCCTACGGCCTCCTCCACGTCTCCTGATGTACTGGCCTGTCTCCTGTTGGCGCCTCCATGCTCTGGACACTACGCTGACAGACACAGTAAACCTTCTTGCCACAGCTCGCATTGATGTGCCATCCTGGATGAGCTGCACTACCTGAGCCACTTGTGTGGGTTGTAGACTCCGTCTCATGCTACCACTAGAGTGAGAGCACCGCCAGCATTCAAAAGTGACCAAAACATCAGCCAGGAAGCATAGGAACTGAGAAGTGGTCTGTGGTCACCACCTGCAGAATCACTCCTTTATTGGGGGTGTCTTGCTAATTGCCTATAATTTCCACCTTTTGTCTATTCCATTTGCACAACAGCATGTGAAATTTATTGTCAATCAGTGTTGCTTCCTAAGTGGACAGTTTGATTTCACGGAAGTGTGATTGACTTGGAGTTACATTGTGTTGTTTAAGTGTTCCCTTTATTTTTTTGAGCAGTGTAGTTCAATCTGTGTGGTGTCTATCTGCTGTTGGAAATTCTTTCTTTAGTGTCTTCAAAGAAAGGATGCAAAACGGAGATTCACCACAGAACAGAGTTACTCAACCCAGAGGCGCAACATCGCGAGACTTCCGGGAACGCTTGCGAAACAGACAACCGACCAGGCCGGGGTTTGTGGTTTAAAAAGTTAATGAGAGAAATGAAATATAAAGGCACAACGTAGTTTCGAGGCAGTGTCTTAAGTAATTGAACATGTTATTACTCAAACCTCGTGAAAGTGACAAACTGACACGTTTTCATTTTCGTCCAAAAACTTTAAGGAGTGCATTTGATTTTGACGGCCTGCACATGCGCAGTTTGGCGCGAGACGACCGTTAGAGCCGATGACGTTTTCTATGCATGAGTTTAGCTAGCAACGTCGCCATGACATCGCCTACAAGTGTGATCGGGGATTTCTATTGGAGAAGCAGTTTTAGCCTTTCTTCATACTGTACTGGTTTTGACCGCAGTGTGTTGTGACTGGACCGAAAATATGACACCTATTGGCCAGGCAGACACAGCCAGTTGGCAGAAAGTAGGCCTTAATAGCAGTAGGTCTAAATCGTCTGGACCTATTAAAAGTAAGGACAGACAGTCCTTATTTTTTCATGTGACCATTTTGCCTATGCTAGCTAATGCTAACGTTAGCTATCTAGCTAAAATGGCGCTAGCTAGATAGCTAATTTAACTATAACGTCTAAACATAAAGGGTTGACTAGCTAAGTTAGCTACCTACCAGTAGCAAGCGATCCATAGTCAGGTCACTAACGTTAGCTAGCTACAATAGCTAGTCTAGCTAGGCTAATAGTTAGCTAACACTAGCCAGCTCGAACTGATCGTTAATGTTAGTTATTAAAGGGAGAATCTGGGATTGGTACATCCATTTTTGTATCCATATTTTTAATTAGTGATACTATTAGCTAGCTATTTACTCTTGAAGAATATAACTCATACATGTATCATGAGCTTAACGTTAGTTAAACTGCTTTACCACATTCAAACTCAACATTGTATAAGCATATCTATTCCATTGTTTGTAAACACTGTACTTTTAAACAAACTCTGTTTAGCGTCAAAACATGGTTAACATTTGGATCTAATGGATGGTCAGTCCTGGCATCCGTAGCTCCATCTATGAATTTGAGAGTAGTTACATTTCTTCAGCCCCATCTTTCAGCTGTTTACCAAAAATGTGTCTCATTCACCAGTATTATTATAAGCCTCTCCTGTTCTGTATAATTTTGTCATATCTTTTCTCCTTTGGTTAAAGAAGGTCGAATTTGCAAAATGGCTAGACATGACAAACTGTACACATGGATGCGGTATTCGATGTTGCTGCTTTGTGTGATACTTGTTGTAAGTAGCTAAATGTTGCCTAGCTAGCAAACAAAGCCCAGTTGAACTGTGTGTGTGTTTGAAATGCAAATAATGAACATTCTTCTATAATTGATCATGTAAACTGTTCTTGGTTAGCTATAGAAATATAGTTGCCCTCTCATAAAACCTAGGTTTGTGAATGCATTGCAAAAGTCAAACACACAGAAGAAGACAGCAACTGCTGTTGTTGTCACTGTAATATTAGCTAGCCTGAGAAATCCATCTGGCAAAACATAGAAGAAAAAAAACAGGTCCATAACAACTCAAATGCAATTTCTTAGCTGATGATTTAAAAAACAAATTTAACGAAAGAACACCACCATCCTTCTCTCCCCTCCAGATAAGTGGTTTTGTGCTGCTGGGGCTAGGCGCATGGATTAGATATGGAGCAGCTACGTTTGTGGATGTCCTGGGCCCCTACTCATCTCAGCTCATCTACATCAGCTACATCTGTATTGGTATGGGCTCAGTGCTGTCTTTCACGGGTCTCATCGGCTGCTGTGGGGTTTGGAAAGAGAACCGCTTCTTTATCATGCTGGTGAGAGACAACAGTTGTGCAGTCAATTTCAAGGCACCAAACAATAATTGTCTTACTGTGTTATACTACTGCAGAGTTGTAAATATCCCACTCTTTTCCCCCTGCAAGCTTCAATAAGAGGCAATATTTTTCCTATCTCTGCATTTTTTGTACCCTGTACAGTTTTTCTTCATCGTGACAATGCTGTTTGTTGCTGAAATCATTGGGACTATTTTTGTCTTGATGTACCGGAATCTGGTAAGAATAAATGAACACTCTGGCATCTGTATCATCAAGTAGGCGAACCTATATCATAATTTAGAGCACTGTAAATTATTGATTTATTTGTATGATATAGCCTAGCCAGGCTATGCCTTTCAATAAGCTGTGATGTGTAAATGTGACAGGTTAGATTAGTGGTACGTGATGCAAGCAAGAATTCCCTGATGACTGCCTATATGGGCCCAGCGGCAACTGACCCAATCTCAACAGCATGGAACACAGTCATGGTCAAGGTGAGAAGCTCTAATGGGGAAAGGTCCAAATAGGCTTGGCTTTACTATTTGGTTCCTTTGACCACCAGAGCATCCCAGACAGTAGGTATCACAGCTAATGTGTTTGATGTCTTTATTGGTTTTTCATCTCTTAGTTCAAATGCTGTGGTATTGAGATCTCGACTGTAGATTTCAAGGGCTCTGTGTTCAGTACAACCACGGGTTTGAACTACCCTACGACTTGCTGCGTGAACAAGACCCTTGCAGACTGTGATGGTATCACCATCACTCCAAGTCTGATCCAACCACAGGTAACCTAACCCAGTGCCTCACTGCACTATGTTGTATCAGTCTGTGCTCTAAAGCTGTAAAGCCTTAAGCCAAATGCTTTGTGTGTTTCCCCCAGAGCTGCTTTGGTAAGGTCATCACAGTGATCAGAGAGCAGAGTGTCATCCTGGGATCAGCAGATGGCTGCATACGTATGATGGAGGTATACTATGGAAGAATCTCAATTGGTTATGCTTGACTCCTCGCGTCGTCTCCTCCGCCCTCTCCTCACCTGATGAAAAGATAGCGCCGAAGAACATGGCTGACGTTTTACATTCTCCCAACCAATTGTGCTATTTTGTTAGTTTTTGTTTTGTGTAACTTATTTTTCAACATATTGTGTACATAATGCTGCTTCTACCGTCTCTTATACCGAAAATAACTTCTGGACATCAGAACAGCGATTACTCATTGCGGACTGGAAGAAACTTTTTCCTTTAATGAGTCCGATGAGAAGGATATCCTGCTTTCACTGGAACTGGCCCAGATCCCCGCCTTTTGCGTGAAGAAAAGATGAAGGAAAGGGGGCCGCAGATCGGGCAGCCTTCTGAGAATCCGTAGGCAAGCGAGTAAACTCCCACTGCCATCCGTTCTTCTTGCTAACGTGCAATCGTTGGAAAATAAAACTGATGACCTACGATTAAGATCCAACCAACGGGACATTAAAAACTGTAACATCCTATGTTTCACCGAGATGTTGCTGAATGATGATACGGAATATAGAGCTAGTGGGATTTTCCATGCACCGGCAGAACAGAGACGCTACCTCTGGTAAGACGAGGGGTGGGGGTGTGTGTCTTTGTCAATAACAGCTGGTGCGCGATGTCTAATATTAAAGATGTTTCGAGGTATTGCTCGCCTGAGGTAGAGTACCTTATGATAAGCTGTAGACCACACTATCTACCAAGAGCGTTCTCATCTATATTATTTGCAGCCGTCTATTTACCACCATAGAACGAAGCTGGCACTAAGACCGCACTCAACCAACTCTATAAGGCCATAAGCAAAGAAGAAAATGCTCATCCAGAAGCAGCGCTCCTAGTGGCTGGGTACTTTAATGCAGGCAAACTTAAATCAGTTTTACCAAATTTTTACCAGCATGTCACATGTGCAACCAGAGAAAAAAAATATCCTATTCCACCTTTACAGACCCCGATCTGAACGTCCACGGGTAGCCAGCAGGTTATCCAGCCGGATGGACAGGTCCACAAGCTGGTTGAATGTGAGGGTGGTGTCTCTGCAGGCCAACTCCGGACGGACGTCCCGGAGCAGACTGCAGTGATAATGGTCGATCAGGGCCCTGTCATTTCATCCCGTGCTGGCAGCCAGGGTCCGAAACTCCAGGGCGAACTCCTGGGTGCTCCTCTTCCCCTGCCTCAGATGGTAGAGGCGTTCCCCCGCCGCTCTACCCTCGGGCGGGTGTTCGAAGACTGCCCGGAAACGGCGGGTGAACTCCTCAAACTGGTCCAACGCCGCATCTCCCTCTCTCCACACGGCGTTGGCCCACTCCAGGGCTTTCCCGATGAGGCACTAGACGAGGGCGGACACCCTCTCACGGCCCGAAAGAGCCGGGTGGATGGTTGCCAGGTATAAGTCCAGCTGCAACAGGAACCCCTGGCAGTTCGCAGCCGTCCCATCGTATTCCTGGGGAAAGAAGAGACGAATCCCACAGGAGAAGGAGGGGCGCGTAGTGGAGACCCTGGTTGTGCTGGTGGAGGCGTTGGTAGAACTCCCTGTCTCTCCCAGCGGTCCATTTTATGGACAACGCGGTTCATGGCGGTGCCAAGATGGTGGAGCATTGCTGCATGCTCCCGGACGCGCTCCACCACCCCTATACCCGGGGTACCTGCTCCTGCTGACTCCATAAATGGGTCCGGAATTCTGTAAGGGGTGCGTACTGGCGGCAGAGAAGTCAGGCGCAGGAGAGCAAAAACTGTGTTACAACGGCTCAGTTTAATAATACAAATCACCTTAAACAGAACAATCAATACAATGGGTACAAAACCTCTCGCACACCATAATAACGTGCACAAGCACTTACAAAAAACAATTCCGGGTTAAATACACAACATGTAATGATGGAATTGAAACCAGGTGTGTGGGCAGACAAGACAAAACAAGTGTGAGGTTATTTTCCTGACACCACACTCCGAGGGCCCTCACCTCCTCCCTGTAGGCCGTCTCGTCGTTGTTGGTAATCAAGCCTACCACTGTAGTGTCGTCCGCAAACTTGATGATTGAGTTGGAGGCGTGCATGGCCACGCAGTCGTGGGTGAACAGGGAGTACAGGAGAGGGCTCAGAACGCACCCTTGTGGGGCCCCGGTGTTGAGGATCAGCGGGGTGGAGATGTTGTTACCTACCCTCACCACCTGGGGGCGGCCCGTCAGGAAGTCCAGGACGCAGTTGCACAGGGCGGGGTCGAGACCCAGGGTCTCGAGCTTGATGACGAGTTTGGAGGGTACTATGGTGTTAAATGCTGAGCTGTAGTCGATGAACAGCATTCTCACATAGGTATTCCTCTTGTCCAGATGGGTTAGGGCAGTGTGCAGTGTGGTTGCGATTGCGTCGTCTGTGGACCTATTGGGTCGGTAAGCAAATTGGAGTGGGTCTAGGGTGTCAGGTAGGGTGGAGGTGATATGGTCCTTGACTAGTCTCTCAAAGCACTTCATGATGACGGAAGTGAGTGCTACGGGGCGGTAGTCGTTTAGCTCAGTTACCTTAGCTTTTTTGGGAACAGGAACAATGGTGGTCCTCTTGAAGCATGTGGGAACAGCAGACTGGGATAAGGATTGATTGAATATGTCCTTAAACACACCAGCCAGCTGGTCTGCGCATGCTCTGAGGACGCGGCTGGGAATGCCGTCTGGGCCTGCAGCCTTGCGAGGGTTAACACGTTTAAATGTTTTACTCACCTCGGCTGCAGTGAAGGAGAGCCCGCAGGTTTTGGTAGCGGGCCGTGTCAGTGGCACTGTATTGTCCTCAAAGCGAGCAAAAAAGTTATTTAGCCTGTCTGGGAGCAAGACATCCTGGTCCGCGACGGGGCTGGTTTTCTTTTTGTAATCCGTGATTGACTGTAGACCCTGCCACATACCTCTTGTGTCTGAGCTGTTGAATTGCGACTCTACTTTGTCTCTATACTGGGACTTAGTTTGTTTGATTGCCTTGCGGAGAGAATAGCTACACTGTTTGTATTCGGTCATGTTTCCGGTCACCTTGCCCTGGTTAAAAGCAGTGGTTCGCGCTTTCAGTTTCACGCGAATGCTGCCATCAATCCACGGTTTCTGGTTTGGGAATGTTTTAATCGTTGCTGTGGGTACGACATCGTCAATGCACTTTCTAATGAACTTGCTCACCGAATCAGCGTATTCGTCAATATTGTTGTTGGACGCAATGCGGAACATATCCCAATCCACGTGATCGAAGCAGTCTTGAAGCGTGGAATCAGATTGGTCGGACCAGCGTTGAACAGACCTGAGCGAGGGAGCTTGTTGTTTTAGTTTCTGTTTGTAGGCTGGAAGCAACAAAATGGAGTCGTGGTCAGCTTTTCCGAAAGGAGGGCGGGGGAGGGCCTTATATGCGTCGCGGAAGTTAGTATAACAATGATCCAAGGTTTTACCAGCCCTGGTAGCACAATCGATGTGCTGATAGAATTTAGGGAGTTTTGTTTTCAGATTAGCCTTGTTAAATTCCCCAGCTACGATGAATGCAGCCTCAGGGTGTGTGGTTTCCAGTTTACAAAGAGTCAGATAAAGTTCGTTCAGGGCCATCGATGTGTCTGCTTGGGGGGGAATATATACGGCTGTGGTTATAATCGAAGAGAATTCCCTTGGTAGATAATGCGGTCGACATTTGATTGTGAGGAATTCTAGATCAGGTGAACAGAATGACTTGAGTTCCTGTATGTTGTTATGATCACACCACGTCTCGTTAATCATAAGGCATACACCCCCGCCCCTCTTCTTACCAGAAAGATGTTTGTTTCTGTCGGCGCGATGCGTGAAGAAACCAGCTGGCTGCACCGACTCCGTTAGCGTTATCCTGGTTTTTAAACCCATGGTAAGCGTACATAGAGCCCATTCACTCTCCTCATATTGCTAAAAGGGGTTACAGACTGTCTGTGGAGAATTTGATGAAAAGACTACACTCTTAGAAAAAAAGGTGCTATCTAGAATCTAATCGGGTTCTTTGGCTGTTCCTATAGGAGAACCCTTTGAAGAACCCCTTTTGGTTCGAGGTAGAACCCCTTTGGTTCCAGGTAGAACTCTTTTGGGTTCCATGAAAACCCTTTCCACAGAGGGTTCATCATAGAACCCTTTTGGGTTCTACCTGGAACAAAAAGAGTTATCCTATGGGGACAGCTGAAAAACCCTTTTGGAACCATTTTTTCTAAGAGTGTGTGATTTATGTTATGTCTTTCAGGCAGGTCAGTTGATTGATAAACTGGGCACCAAAGTGGTTCAGAACATTAGGAAGGACTATGGAGGAAATTCAGACGTCACCGCTCTCTGGAATGTAACTATGGATACGGTACTTTACAATATCTTGCCGGCCTGTTTTAATACCTTGGAAATAAGATGTTAGGCCTGCAAATAATGTCTCAAATAACATTATGTCATTTATATTTGCTTGTGTATTAGAAATCTTATTCAGTTTAGTCAACAGAATTGTTCTAATAAGATCTGTCTCTGTGTCCACTCTAGCTAAAGTGCTGTGGATTCTACAACTATACAGACTTCACTGACTCTCCATTTGAAAAATACACCCATCTCTATCCTCAACAGTGCTGCCACAGTGCTGATTTCAGCTCTTGTGATGGTACAAGTGCTGTATGTTAAGTTCATGTTTTAAGTATCCCTATATTTCAGTTATTACGGTGATATCACTGTTATTAGTACGCCTGCGCAGTAGTATAACTGTCGGTGGAACTGGCCTGAGTGTAATGGTGACGATGTACGGTGAAGTAAACCTTGTTCAACTGGAACCTAGTCGTTGTGTCATTTTGAGTTAACACTGTAGTCAGTGCGGATCCAAACTTAGTACGAGCTCTGAACTCATCACCTCAACAAGTTAATCACGCTCCATCCATACTCAAACTCATCAATGGAAGGCCCATTTGAGAATGTAACACACTTTACTGTTGGACACCCAGTGGCCTCACCTGTCTAAATAACTGTATTACATTTGTGTGTCCCCACAGACAATCATCGGCTGCTTCCCAAAGCTTATGCAACTGATTGATGAAAACACTATTGTCATTGTGGCAGTGGCATTGGGAATCGCTGCTCTTGAGGTACTGTTGACTCCTTCCCTCCCTCGGTCTATTTCAAGGTCACATTCTCTTTTGTTTTGAAATACCACAAATGTAAATGTAGATGCTTTGATGCAAATTCAACCAAAATAATGTGATGTTGTGTTCAGTTTCATACAGTGGGCTTTGTTTAAAAGTATAGCATAACCAAAGCATTTATTTACTGTTCCTGTTTCCCTAGATATTGGCGATGGTTGTCTCCATGACTTTGTACTGCATAATAGGCTCAAAGAGTGACTGACTGAAAACCAATGGAGGGAGGGCCATGGAGACATCTGCCTGGATGGCATCTCTGGACCCTCCTTAGGACAACTACAGGGATGGATGCATAAGAATCTCTGAAATCACCAAGGCTGAAGAGAAATCTAAGGAAGCTTTGTGATAAGGATAGGCGCCCCCCCCCACTGAGCCAGATTAAATTAAATCCTCTACGAGATTATTGGATATGGGAAAATGTCTATTTGTATTGAAATCTTTTATTGTATACGTATTTCACCTGAAAATGATGCTGTCTTACATTTAGATTGAAGCAAAACATTGCGTCCTATGTTCATTCCACTTTGCACAGTATCATCAAGGTTTATATTAAAATAACATTATCAATTCACTGTCAGGAAATATATATATGTGCCACTTTTTATAATTTTATTAATTGATTTTCTACAGATGCTACATGCTCTGGAGAATCAATAAAAAGGTTGCAACTTGCAACGTTCTGAAAATAAGTTTAAGTGATTTATTGCATTGTAACTATTGTATAATGGCAATGTTTTTAAATTACGTTTAACTCACGTTTTGGTATCAAAGGCACACATCTTTCCTAGTCCAAGTTCTCTCTAAAATAGTTCAATCTGTGTGGTGTCTATCTGCTGTTGGAAATTCTTTCTTTAGTGTCTTCAGAAAGGAAGCAAAACGGAGATTCACCACAGAACAGAGTTACTAAACCCAGAGGCGCAACATCGCGAGACTTCCGGGAACGCTTGCGAAACAGACAACCGACCAGGCCGGGGTTTGTGGTTTAAAAAGTTAATGAGAGAAGTGAAATATAAAGGCACAACGTAGTTTCGAGGCAATGTCTTAAGTAATTGAACACGTTATTACTCAAACCTCGTGAAAGTGACAAACTAACACGTTTTCATTTTCGTTCAAAAACTTTAAGGAGTGCATTTGATTTTGACGGCCTTGACATGTGCAGTTTGGCGCGAGACGACCGTTAGAGCCGATGACGTTTTCTATGCATGAGTTTAGCTAGCAACGTCGCCATGACATCGCCTACAAGTGTGATCGGGGATTTCTATTGGAGAAGCAGTTTTAGCCTTTCTTCATACTGTACTGGTTTTGACCGCAGTGTGTTGTGACTGGACCGAAAATATGACACCTGTTGGCCAGGCAGACACAGCCAGTTGGCAGCAAGTAGGCCTTAATAGCAGTAGGTCTAAATCGTCTGGACCTATTAAAAGTAAGGACAGACGGTCCTTATTTTTTCATGTGACCATTTTGCCTATGCTAGCTAATGCTAACGTTAGCTATCTAGCTAAAATGGCGCTAGCTAGATAGCTAATTTAACTATAACGTCTAAACATAAAGGGTTGACTAGCTAAGTTAGCTACCTACCAGTAACAAGCGATCCATAGTCAGGTCACTAACGTTAGCTAGCTACAATAGCTAGTCTAGCTAGGCTAATAGTTAGCGAACACTAGCCAGCTCGAACTGATCGTTAATGTTAGTTATTAAAGGGAGAATCTGGGATTGGTACATCCATTTTTGTATCCATATTTTTAATTAGTGATACTATTAGCTAGCTATTTACTCTTGAAGAATATAACTCATACATGTATCATGAGCTTAACGTTAGTTAAACTGCTTTACCACATTCAAACTCAACATTGTATAAGCATATCTATTCCATTGTTTGTAAACACTGTACTTTTAAACAAACTCTGTATAGCTTCAAAACATGGTTAACATTTGGATCTAATGGATGGTCAGTCCTGGCATTCATAGCTCCATCTATGAATTTGAGAGTAGTTACATTTCTTCAGCCCCATCTTTCAGCTGTTTACCAAAAATGTGTCTCATTCACCAATATTATTATAAGCCTATCCTGTTCTGTATAATTTTGTCATATCTTTTCTCCTTTGGTTAAAGAAGGTCGAATTTGCAAAATGGCTAGACATGACAAACTGTACACATGGATGCGGTATTCGATGTTGCTGCTTTGTGTGATACTTGTTGTAAGTAGCTAAATGTTGCCGAGCTAGCAAACAAAGCCCAGTTGAACTGTGTCTGTGTTTGAAATGCAAATAATGAACATTCTTCTATAATTGATCATGTAAACTGTTCTTGGCTAGCTATAGAAATAAGTTGCCCTCTCATAAAGCCTAGGTTTGTGAATGCATTGCAAAAGTCAAACACACAGAAGAAGACAGCAACTGCTGTTGTTGTCACTGTAATATTAGCTAGCCTGAGAAATCCATCTGGCAAAACATAGAAGAAAAAAACAGGTCCATAACAACTCAAATGCAATTTCTTAGCTGATGATTTAAAAAACAAATTTAACGAAAGAACACCACCATCCTTCTCTCCCCTCCAGATAAGTGGTTTTGTGCTGCTGGGGCTAGGCGCATGGATTAGATATGGAGCAGCTACGTTTGTGGATGTCCTGGGCCCCTACTCATCTCAGCTCATCTACATCAGCTACATCTGTATTGGTATGGGCTCAGTGCTGTCTTTCACGGGTCTCATCGGCTGCTGTGGGGTTTGGAAAGAGAACCGCTTCTTTATCATGCTGGTGAGAGAAAACAGTTGTGCAGTCAATTTCAAGGCACCAAACAATAATTGTCTTACTGTATTATACTACTGCAGAGTTGTAAATATCCCACTCTTTCCCCCCTGCAAGCTTCAATAAGAGGCAATAGTTTTCCTATCTCTGCATTTTTTGTACCCTGTACAGTTTTTCTTCATCGTGACAATGCTGTTTGTTGCTGAAATCATTGGGACTATTTTTGTCTTGACGTACCGGAATCTGGTAAGAATAAATGAACACTCTGGCATCTGTATCATCAAGTAGGCGAACCTATGTCATAATTTAGAGCACTGTAAATTATTGATTTATTTGTATGATATAGCCTAGCCAGGCTATGCCTTTCAATAAGCTGTGATGTGTAAATGTGACAGGTTAGATTAGTGGTACGTGATGCAAGCAAGAATTCCCTGATGACTGCCTATATGGGCCCAGCGGCAACTGACCCAATCTCAACAGCATGGAACACAGTCATGGTCAAGGTGAGAAGCTCTAATGGGGAAAGGTCCAAATAGGCTTGGCTTTACTATTTGGTTCCTTTGACCACCAGAGCATCCCAGACAGTAGTTATCACAGCTAATGTCTTTGATGTCTGTTTTTCATCTCTTAGTTCAAATGCTGTGGTTTTGAGAACTCGACTGTAGATTTCAAGGGCTCTGTGTTCAGTACAACCACGGGTTTGAACTACCCTAAGACTTGCTGCGTGAACAAGACCCTTGCAGACTGACGGTATCACCATCACTCCAAGTCTGATCCAACCACAGGTAACCTATCCCAGTGCCTCACTGCACTATGTTGTATGAGTCTGTGCTCTAAAGCTGGAAAGCCTTAAGCCAAATGCCCCCTGTGTGTTTCCCCCAGAGCTGCTTTGGTAAGGTCATCACAGTGATCAGAGAGCAGAGTGTCATCCTGGAATCAGCAGCTGGCTGCATACGTATGATGGAGGTATACTATGGGAGAATCTCAATTGGTTTTGCTTGACTCCTCGCGTCGTCTCCTCCGTCCTCTCCTCACCTGATGAAAAGATAGCGCCGAAGAACATGCCTGACGTTTTACATTCTCCCAACCAATTGTGCTATTTTGTTAGTTTTTGTTTTGTGTAACTTATTTTTCAACTTATTGTGTACATAATGCTGCTTCTACCGTCTCTTATACCGAAAATAACTTCTGGACATCAGAACAGCGATTACTCATTGCGGACTGGAGGAAACTTTTTCCTTTAAGGAGTCCGATGAGAAGGATATCCTGCTTTCACTGGAACTGGCCCAGATCCCCACCTTTTGCGTGAAGAAAAGATGAAGGAAAAGGGGCCGCAGATCGGGCAGCCTTCTAAGAATCCGTAGGCGAGCGAGTAAACTCCCACTGCCATCTGTTCTTCTTGCTAACATGCAATCATTGGAAAATAAAACTGATGACCTACGATTAAGATCCAACCAACGGAAACATTAAAAACTGTAACATCTTATGTTTCACCGAGATGTGGCTGAATGATGATACGGAATATAGAGCTAGTGGGATTTTCCATGCACCGGCAGAACAGAGACGCTACCTCTGGTAAGACGAGGGGTGGGGGTGTGTGTCTTTGTCAATAACAGCGGGTGCGCGATGTCTAATATTAAAGATGTTTCGAGGTATTGCTAGCCTGAGGTAGAGTACCTTATGATAAGCTGTAGACCACACTATCTACCAAAAGAGTTCTCATCTATATTATTTGCAGCCGTCTATTTACCACCACAGAACGAAGCTGGCACTAAGACCACACTCAACCAACTCTATAAGGCCATAAGCAAAGAAGAAAATGCTCACCCAGAAGCGGCGCTCCTAGTGGCTGGGGACTTTAATGCAGGCAAACTTAAATCAGTTTTACCAAATTTTTACCAGCATGTCACATGTGCAACCAGAGAAGAAGAAAAATCCTATTCCACCTTTACAGACCCCGATCTGAACGTCCGCGGGTAGCCAGCAGGTTATCCAGCCGGATGGACAGGTCCACAAGCTGGTTGAATGTGAGGGTGGTGTCTCTGCAGGCCAACTCCCGACGGACGTCCCGGAGCAGACTGCAGTGATAATGGTCGATCAGGGCCCTGTCATTTCATCCCGTGCTGGCAGCCAGGGTCCGAAACTCCAGGGCGAACTCCTGGGTGCTCCTCTTGCCCTGCCTCAGATGGAAGAGGCGTTCCCCCGCCGCTCTACCCTCGGGTGGGTGTTCGAAGACTGCCCGGAAACGGCGGGTGAACTCCTCAAACTGGTCCAACGCCGCATCTCCCTCTCTCCACACGGCGTTGGCCCACTCCAGGGCTTTCCCGATGAGGCACTAGACGAGGGCGGACACCCTCTCACGGCCCGAAAGAGCCGGGTGGATGGTTGCCAGGTATAAGTCCAGCTGCAACAGGAACCCCTGACAGTTCGCAGCCGTCCCATCGTATTCCTAGGGAAAGAAGAGACGAATCCCACAGGAGAAGGAGGGGCGCGTAGTGGAGACCCTGGTTGTGCTGGTGGAGGCGTTGGTAGAACTCCCTGTCTCTCCCAGCGGTCCATTTTATGGACAACGCGGTTCATGGCGGTGCCAAGATGGTGGAGCATTGCTGCATGCTCCCGGACGCGCTCCACCACCCCTATACCCGGGGTACCTGCTCCTGCTGACTCCATAAATGGGTCCGGAATTCTGTAAGGGGTGCGTACTGGCGGCAGAGAAGTCAGGCGCAGGAGAGCAAAAACTGTGTTACAACGGCTCAGTTTAATAATACAAATCACCTTAAACAGAACAATCAATACAATGGGTACAAAACCTCTCGCACACCATAATAACGTGCACAAGCACTTACAAAAAACAAAAAAAAAAACGGGTTAAATACACAACATGTAATGATGGAATTGAAACCAGGTGTGTGGGCAGACAAGACAAAACAAGTGTGAGGTTATTTTCCTGACACCACACTCCGAGGGCCCTCACCTCCTCCCTGTAGGCCGTCTCGTCGTTGTTGGTAATCAAGCCTACCACTGTAGTGCCGTCCGCAAACTTGATGATTGAGTTGGAGGCGTGCATGGCCACGCAGTCGTGGGTGAACAGGGAGTACAGGAGAGGGCTCAGAACGCACCCTTGTGGGGCCCCGGTGTTGAGGATCAGCGGGGTGGAGATGTTGTTACCTACCCTCACCACCTGGGGGCGGCCCATCAGGAAGTCCAGGACGCAGTTGCACAGGGCGGGGTCGAGACCCAGGGTCTCGAGCTTGATGGCGAGTTTGGAGGGTACTATGGTGTTAAATGCTGAGCTGTAGTCGATGAACAGCATTCTCACATAGGTATTCCTCTTGTCCAGATGGGTTAGGGCAGTGTGCAGTGTGGTTGCGATTGCGTCGTCTGTGGACCTATTGGGTCGGTAAGCAAATTGGAGTGGGTCTAGGGTGTCAGGTAGGGTGGAGGTGATATGGTCCTTGACTAGTCTCTCAAAGCACTTCATGATGACGGAAGTGAGTGCTACGGGGCAGTAGTCATTTAGCTCAGTTACCTTAGCTTTCTTGGGAACAGGAACAATGGTGGCCCTCTTGAAGCATGTGGGAACAGCAGACTGGGATAAGGATTGATTGAATATGTCCTTAAACACACCAGCCAGCTGGTCTGCGCATGCTCTGAGGACGCGGCTGGGAATGCCGTCTGGGCCTGCAGCCTTGCGAGGGTTAACACGTTTAAATGTTTTACTCACCTCGGCTGCAGTGAAGGAGAGCCCGCAGGTTTTGGTAGCGGGCCGTGTCAGTGGCACTGTATTGTCCTCAAAGCGAGCAAAAAAGTTATTTAGCCTGTCTGGGAGCAAGACATCCTGGTCCGCGACGGGGCTGGTTTTCTTTTTGTAATCCGTGATTGACTGTAGACCCTGCCACATACCTCTTGTGTCTCAGCTGTTGAATTGCGACTCTACTTTGTCTCTATACTGGGACTTAGCTTGTTTGATTGCCTTGCGGAGAGAATAGCTACACTGTTTGTATTCGGGCATGTTTCCGGTCACCTTGCCCTTGTTGAAAGCAGTGGTTCGCACTTTCAGTTTCACGCGAATGCTGCCTTCAATCCACGGTTTCTGGTTTGGGAATGTTTTAATCGTTGCTGTGGGTACGACATCGTCAATGCACTTTCTAATGAACTTGCTCACCGAATCAGCGTATTCGTCAATATTGTTGTTGGACGCAATGCGGAACATATCCCAATCCACGTGATCGAAGCAGTCTTGAAGCGTGGAATCAGATTGGTCGGATCAGCGTTGAACAGACCTGAGCGAGGGAGCTTGTTGTTTTAGTTTCTGTTTGTAGGCTGGAAGCAACAAAATGGAGTCGTGGTCAGCTTTTCCGAAAGGAGGGTGGGGGAGGGCCTTATATGCGTTGCGGAAGTTAGTATAACAATGATCCAAGGTTTTACCAGCCCTGGTAGCACAATCGATATGCTGATAGAATTTAGGGAGTTTTGTTTTCAGATTAGCCTTGTTAAATTCCCCAGCTACGATGAATGCAGCCTCAGGGTGTGTGGTTTCCAGTTTACAAAGAGTCAGATAAAGTTAGTTCAGGGCCATCGATGTGTCTGCTTGGGGGGGAATTATATACGGCTGTGATTATAATCGAAGAGAATTCCCTTGGTAGATAATGCGGTCGACATTTGATTGTGAGGAATTCTAGATCAGGTGAACAGAATGACTTGAGTTCCTGTATGTTGTTATGATCACACCACGTCTCGTTAATCATAAGGCATACACCCCCGCCCCTCTTCTTACCAGAAAGATGTTTGTTTCTGTCGGCGCGATGCGTGAAGAAACCAGCTGGCTGCACCGACTCCGTTAGCGTTATCCTGGTGTTTAAACCCATGGTAAGCGTACATAGAGCCCATTCACTCTCCTCATATTGCTAAAAGGGGTTACAGACTGTCTGTGGAGAATTTGATGAAAAGACTACACTCTTAGAAAAAAAGGTGCTATCTAGAATCTAATCGGGTTCTTTGGCTGTTCCTATAGGAGAACCCTTTGAAGAACCCCTTTTGGTTCGAGGTAGAACCCCTTTGGTTCCAGGTAGAACTCTTTTGGGTTCCATGAAAACCCTTTCCACAGAGGGTTCAACATAGAACCCTTTTGGGTTCTACCTGGAACAAAAAGAGTTCTCCTATGGGGACAGCTGAAAAACCCTTTTGGAACCGTTTTTTCTAAGAGTGTGTGATTTGTGTTATGTCTTTCAGGCAGGTCAGTTGATTGAGAAACTGGGCACCAAAGTGGTTCAGAACATTAGGAAGGACTATGGAGAAAATTCAGACGTCACCGCTCTCTGGAATGTTACTATGGATACGGTACTTTACAATATCTTGCCGGCCTGTTTTAATACCTTGGAAATAAGATGTTAGGCCTGCAAATAATGTCTCAAATAACATTATGTCATATATATTTGCTTGTGTATTAGAAATCTTATTCAGTTTAGTCAACAGAATTGTTCTAATAAGATCTGTCTCTGTGTCCACTCTAGCTAAAGTGCTGTGGATTCTACAACTATACAGACTTCACTGACTCTCCATTTGAAAAATACACCCATCTCAACAGTGCTGCCACAGTGCTGATTTCAGCTCTTGTGATGGTACAAGTGCTGTATGTTAAGTTCATGTTTTAAGTATCCCTATATTTCAGTTATTACGGTGATATCACTGTTATTAGTACGCCTGCGCAGTAGTATAACTGTCGGTGGAACTGGCCTGAGTGTAATGGTGACGATGTACGGTGAAGTAAACCTTGTTCAACTGGAACCTAGTCGTCGTGTCATTTTGAGTTAACACTGTAGTCAGTGCGGATCCAAACTTAGTACGAGCTCTGAACTCATCACCTCAACAAGTTAATCACACTACATCCATACTCGAACTCATCAATGGAAGGCCCATTTGAGAATGTAACACACTTTACTGTTGGACACCCAGTGGCCTCACCTGTCTAAATAACTGTATTACATTTGTGTGTCCCCACAGACAATCATCGGCTGCTTCCCAAAGCTTATGCAACTGATTGATGAAAACACTATTGTCATTGTGGCAGTGGCATTGGGAATCGCTGCTCTTGAGGTACTGTTGACTCCTTCCCTCCCTCGGTCTATTTCAAGGTCACATTCCCTTTAGTTTTGAAATACCACAAATGTAAATGTAGATGCTTTGATGCAAATTCAACCAAAATAATGTGATGTTGTGTTCAGATTCGTACAGTGGGCTTTGTTTAAAAGTATAGCATAACCAAAGCATTTATTTACTGTTCCTGTTTCCCTAGACATTGGCGATGGTTGTCTCCATGACTTTGTACTGCATAATAGGCTCAAAGAGTGACTGACTGAAAACCAATGGAGGGAGGGCCATAGAGACATCTGTCTGGATGGCATCTCTGGACCCTCCTTAGGACAACTACAGGGATGGATGCATAAGAATCTCTGAAATCACCAAGGCTGAAGAGAAATCTAAGGAAGCTTTGTGATAAGGATAGGCGCCCCACCACTGAGCCAGATTAAATTAAATCCTGTACGAGATTATTGGATATGGGAAAATGTCTATTTGTATTGAAATCTTTTATTGTATACGTATTTCACCTGAAAATGATGCTGTCTTACATTTAGATTGAAGCAATACATTGCGTCCTATGTTCATTCCACTCTGCACAGTATCATCAAGGTTTATATTAAAATAACATTATCAATTCACTGTCAGGAAATATATATATGTGCCACTTTTTATAATTTTATTAATTGATTTTCTACAGATGCTACATGCTCTGGAGAATGAATAAAAAGGTTGCAACTTGTAACGTTCTGAAAATAAGTTTAAGTGATTTATTGCATTGTAACTATTGTATAATGGCAATGTTTTTAAATTACGTTTAACTCACGTTTTGGTATCAAAGGCACACATCTTTCCTAGTCCAAGTTCTCTCTAAAATAGTTCAATCTGTGTGGTTCTGCTGTTGGAATCTGCTGTTGGAAATTCTTTCTTTAGTGTCTTCAGAAAGGAAGCAAAACGGAGATTCACCACAGAAAATAGTTACTAAACCCAGAGGCGCAACTTCGCGAGACTTCCGGGAACGCTTGCGAAACACAACCGAACATGCCGGGATTTGTGGTTTAAAAAGTTAATGAGAGAAGTGAAATATAAAGGCACAACGTAGTTTCGAGGCAGTGTCTTAAGTAATTGAACATGTTATTACTCAAACCTCGTGAAAGTGACAAACTGACACGTTTTCATTTTCGTCCAAAAACTTTAAGGAGTGCATTTGATTTTGACGGCCTGCACATGCGCAGTTTGGCGCGAGACGACCGTTAGAGCCGATGACGTTTTCTATGCATGAGTTTAGCTAGCAACGTCGCCATGACATCGCCTACAAGTGTGATCGGGGATTTCTATTGGAGAAGCAGTTTTAGCCTTTCTTCATACTGTACTGGTTTTGACCGCAGTGTATTGTGACTGGACCGAAAATATGACACCTGTTGGCCAGGCAGACACAGCCAGTTGGCAGAAAGTAGGCCTTAATAGCAGTAGGTCTAAATCGTCTGGACCTATTAAAAGTAAGGACAGACAGTCCTTATTTTTTCATGTGACCATTTTGCCTATGCTAGCTAATGCTAACGTTAGCTATCTAGCTAAAATGGCGCTAGCTAGATAGCTAATTTAACTATAACGTCTAAACATAAAGGGTTGACTAGCTAAGTTAGCTACCTACCAGTAACAAGCGATCCATAGTCAGGTCACTAACGTTAGCTAGCTACAATAGCTAGTCTAGCTAGGCTAATAGTTAGCGAACACTAGCCAGCTCGAACTGATCGTTAATGTTAGTTATTAAAGGGAGAATCTGGGATTGGTACATCCATTTTTGTATCCATATTTTTAATTAGTGATACTATTAGCTAGGTATTTACTCTTGAAGAATATAACTCATACATGTATCATGAGCTTAACGTTAGTTAAACTGCTTTACCACATTCAAACTCAACATTGTATAAGCATATCTATTCCATTGTTTGTAAACACTGTACTTTTAAACAAACTCTGTTTAGCGTCAAAACATGGTTAACATTTGGATCTAATGGATGGTCAGTCCTGGCATCCATAGCTCCATCTATGAATTTGAGAGTAGTTACATTTCTTCAGCCCCATCTTTCAGCTGTTTACCAAAAATGTGTCTCATTCACCAGTATTTTTATAAGCCTCTCCTGTTCTGTATAATTTTGTCATATCTTTTCTCCTTTGGTTAAAGAAGGTCGAATTTGCAAAATGGCTAGACATGACAAACTGTACACATGGATGCGGTATTCGATGTTGCTGCTTTGTGTGATGCTTGTTGTAAGTAGCTAAATGTTGCCGAGCTAGCAAACAAAGCCCAGTTGAACTGTGTCTGTGTTTGAAATGCAAATAATGAACATTCTTCTATAATTGATCATGTAAACTGTTCTTGGTTAGCTATAGAAATATAGTTGCCCTCTCATAAAGCCTAGGTTTGTGAATGCATTGCAAAAGTCAAACACACAGAAGAAGACAGCAACTGCTGTTGTTGTCACTGTAATATTACCTAGCCTGAGAAATCCATCTGGCAAAACATAGAAGAAAAAAACAGGTCCATAACAACTCAAATGCAATTTCTTAGCTGATGATTTAAAAAACAAATTTAACGAAAGAACACCACCATCCTTCTCTCCCCTTCAGATAAGTGGTTTTGTGCTGCTGGGGCTAGGCGCATGGATTAGATATGGAGCAGCTACGTTTGTGGATGTCCTGGGCCCCTACTCATCTCAGCTCATCTACATCAGCTACATCTGTATTGGTATGGGCTCAGTGCTGTCTTTCACGGGTCTCATCGGCTGCTGTGGGGTTTGGAAAGAGAACCGCTTCTTTATCATGCTGGTGAGAGACAACAGTTGTGCAGTCAATTTCAAGGCACCAAACAATAATTGTCTTACTGTGTTGTACTACTGCAGAGTTGTAAATATCCCACTCTTTTCCCCCTGCAAGCTTCAATAAGAGGCAATATTTTTCCTATCTCTGCATTTTTTGTACCCTGTACAGTTTTTCTTCATCGTGACAATGCTGTTTGTTGCTGAAATCATTGGGACTATTTTTGTCTTGACGTACCGGAATCTGGTAAGAATAAATGAACACTCTGGCATCTGTATCATCAAGTAGTCGAACCTATGTCATAATTTAGAGCACTGTAAATTATTGATTTATTTGTATGATATAGCCTAGCCAGGCTATGCCTTTCAATAAGCTGTGATGTGTAAATGTGACAGGTTAGATTAGTGGTACGTGATGCAAGCAAGAATTCCCTGATGACTGCCTATATGGGCCCAGCGGCAACTGACCCAATCTCAACAGCATGGAACACAGTCATGGTCAAGGTGAGAAGCTCTAATGGGGAAAGGTCCAAATAGGCTTGGCTTTACTATTTGGTTCCTTTGACCACCAGAGCATCCCAGACAGTAGTTATCACAGCTAATGTCTTTGATGTCTTTATTGGTTTTTCATCTCTTAGTTCAAATGCTGTGGTTTTGAGAACTCGACTGTAGATTTCAAGGGCTCTGTGTTCAGTACAACCACGGGTTTGAACTACCCTAAGACTTGCTGCGTGAACAAGACCCTTGCAGACTGTGACGGTATCACCATCACTCCAAGTCTGATCCAACCACAGGTAACCTAACCCAGTGCCTCACTGCACTATGTTGTATCAGTCTGTGCTCTAAAGCTGTAAAGCCTTAAGCCAAATGCCCCCTGTGTGTTTCCCCCAGAGCTGCTTTGGTAAGGTCATCACAGTGATCAGAGAGCAGAGTGTCATCCTGGGATCAACAGCTGGCTGCATATGTATGATTGAGGTATACTATGGGAGAATCTCAATTGGTTTTGCTTGACTCCTCGCGTTGTCTCCTCCGTCCTCTCAACACCTGATGAAAAGATAGCGCCGAAGAACATGCCTGACGTTTTACATTCTCCCAACCAATTGTGCTATTTTGTTAGTTTTTGTTTTGTGTAACTTATTTTTCAACTTATTGTGTACATAATTCTGCTTCTACCGTCTCTTATACCGAAAATAACTTCTGGACATCAGAACAGCGATTACTCATTGCGGACTGGAAGAAACTTTTTCCTTTAATGAGTCCGATGAGAAGGATATCCTGCTTTCATTGGAACTAGCCCAGATCCCCACCTTTTGCGTGAAGAAACGATGAAGGAAAAGGGGCCGCAGATCGGGCAGCCTTCTGAGAATCCGTAGGCGAGCGAGTAAACTCCCACTGCCATCTGTTCTTCTTGCTAACATGCAATCATTGGAAAATAAAACTGATGACCTACGATTAAGATCCAACCAACGGAAACATTAAAAACTGTAACATCTTATGTTTCACCGAGATGTGGCTGAATGATGATACGGAATATAGAGCTAGTGGGATTTTCCATGCACCGGCAGAACAGAGACGCTACCTCTGGTAAGTCGAGGGGTGGGGGTGTGTGTCTTTGTCAATAACACCTGGTGCGTGATGTCTAATATTAAAGATGTTTCGAGGTATTGCTCGCCTGAGGTAGAGTACCTTATGATAAGCTGTAGACCACACTATCTACCAAGAGAGTTCTCATCTATATTATTTGCAGCCGTCTATTTACCACCACAGAACGAAGCTGGCACTAAGACCGCACTCAACCAACTCTATAAGGCCATAAGCAAAGAAGAAAATGCTCACCCAGAAGCGGCGCTCCTAGTGGCTGGGGACTTTAATGCAGGCAAACTTAAATCAGTTTTACCAAATTTTTACCAGCATGTCACATGTGCAACCAGAAAAAAAGAAATCCTATTCCACCTTTACTCCACACACAGAGATGCATACAAAGCTTTCCCCCGCCCTCCATTTGACAAATCTAACCATAATTATATTCTCCTGATTCCTGCTTACAAGCAAAAACTAAAGCAGGAAGTACCAGTGTCTCGCTCAATACGGAAGTGGTCTGATGACGCGGGTGCTAAACTACAGGACTGTTTTGCTAGCACAGACTGGAATATGTTCTTGGATTCATCCAATGTCATTGAGGAGTACACCACCTGAGTCATTTGCTTCATCAATAATCCATCGACGACGACGTCGTCCCCACAGTGACTGTACGTACATATCCCAACCAGAAGCCATGGATTACAGGCAACATCCGCAGTGAGTTAAAGGCTAGAGCTGCCGCTTTCAAGGAGCGGGAGACTAATCCGGACGCTTATAAGAAATCCCGCTATGCCCTCAGACGAACCATCAAACAAGCAAAGCGTCAATACAGGATTAAGATTGAATCCTACTACACCGGCTCTGACGCTCGTTGGATGTGGTAGGCCTTGAAAACTACTACAAAGGGAAACCCAGACGCGAGCTGCCCAGTGACGCGAGCCTACCAGACGAGCTAAATGCCTTTTATGCTCGCTTCGATGCAAGCAACACTGAAGCATGCACGAGAGCACCAGCTGTTCTGGATGACTGTGATAACGCTCTCGGTAGCCAATGTGTACAAAACCTTTAAACAGGTCAACATTCACAAAGCCGCTGGGCCAGACTGATTACCAGGACGTGTACTCAAAGCATGCGTGGACCAACTGTCAAGTGTCTTCACTGACATTTTCAACCTCTCCCTGACCGAGTCTGTAATACCTACATTTTTCAAGCAGACCACCATAGTCCCTGTACCCAAGGAAGCGAAGGTAACCTGCCTAAATGATTTCTGCCCCGTGGCACTCACGTCGGTAGCCATGAAGTGCTTTGAATGGCTGGTCATGGCTCACATCAACAGCATCCTCCCCGACACCCTAGACCCACTCCAATTCGCATACCGCCCCAAGAGATCCACAGAGGATGCAATCTCAATCGCACTCCACACTGCCCTTTCCCACCTGACAAAAGGAACACCTATGTGAGAATGCTGTTCATTGACTACAGCTCAGCGTTCAACACCATAGTGCCCACGAAACTCATCACTAAGCTAAGGACTCTGGGACTAAACACCTCCCTCTGCAACTGGATCCTGGACTTCCTGACGGACCGCCCCCAGGTGGTAAGAGTAGGCAACAACACGTCTGCCACGCTGATCCTTAACACTGGGGCCCCTCAGGGGTGTGCACTTAGTCCCCTCCTGTATTCCCTGTTCACCCACGAATGCGTGGCCAAACACGACTCCAACACCATCATTAAGTTTGCTGTTATAGACTCTATTCTCTGCTACTGCACGGCAAGTGGTACTGGAGTGCCAAGTCTAGGACCAAAAGGCTCCTCAACAGCTTCTACCCCCAAGCCATAAGACTGCTGAACAATTAATATAATCGCCACCGAACAATTTACATTGACCCCCCCCTTTTGTACACTGCTGCTACTCGCTGTTTATTATCTATGCATAGTCACTTCACCCCCACCTACATGTACAAATTACCTCAACTAACCTGTACCAGTACCCCCTGTATATAGCCTCGTTATTGCTATTCTTATTGTGTTACTTTTTATTTTAGTCTACTTGGTAAATATTTTCTTACCTCTTCTTGAACTGCACTGTTGGTTAAGGGCATGTAAGTAAGCATTTCACGGTGAAGTTTACAGCTGTTGTATTCGGCGAATGTGACAAATAAAGTTTGATTTGATTTGACCTCTTTTTGAAAAATGTCAAAAGTAATCGAGGATAGAAGTTGAGGAGAGGAAATGTGTAAAAAAAAAAGGGCTGGTATGAAGTGACTCTTTCTAAACTAGCTCGTCATCATGCAGATGACGTTAACAGAGAAGGAATCTTAAAATACATGTGTAAAGTGGTAAAAAATACATTTAGATAAAAAGATTAGTGACGTATCATTTTAAAATCTGTGCATGCTTTTCTCCTCTGAGTAAACAGCTGATTCAAAGGGGGAGTGGCAGATATCAAAACACTTAGCAGAGGATGCACTTCAGTATCTGTAGTAACCTGGTATATTTATGTTTACCAATAGATGGCAGTATTGACTCAAGACGGGGGTTTGCTTCCTGCTATCCGTAGCTATTCCCTATGTCTGCCTATTTAACTATGATTAAGAAAGCTTCAGGTAGTTTAAGCCAGGTGCATAAGATAATGTAAATCTAAGTTACAATTAAATACTAAACCGTACGTAAGTCTCATGAGTCGTAATTCTAAGAAGCCTTTAAGGATACTACAGTATCCTTTGCCGATCAAAGTAATTGAGGATGGGAGCAAACTCCTCTTCACTTACTAACGAATTTCAATTGTCCTTAAAACCACTTATCGGTTTCCGGGTCACGGAGGAAAGGAGGAAGACTTTTGGAGTTAGACTGTTGACCAATTGAGCATCTCCCTATGAGTTACGCTGCTCCCTCAAGGACTTCTGGAGAACTTTAACCTCTCTCAGACCCAAGGGCTATTGCTGAAAATGAATGCACTTTTTAAAGCATAGTAATGCTTTTTCTACAGTAGCTCACCATTAGGACCTAAAGAGTAATCTTAGTTTGATAGCTATCTATTCTATAGCAATTGGTTGCTGAATAGATAATGTTGCTTTGCTTCAAGTCATTGTTTTCCTGTCCTCTCCTCTTTGCAGTTATCCTCCATGATCCTTGCCATGGTTTTGTTTGTGAAGTTGGGGCTCATGAGGCATCCATGGTGAAGCCAAAAGGTCCATCCACGCCTGGAGGACACCAACAACCCCCACAGGCAACAATAAAGTTCTGCTAAATGATAAAGTTAGTGTGTTTTCCTTAGATGAAATCATATCTGTTATTTTGGTTATATTAAAAGTTGAATACATTATTTTTAAAGCTATGTACTTTGTTTTCACTGGGAAGGGGAAACCTAGTCAGTTGTACAACTGAATTCATTCAACCGAAATGTGTCTTCCTCATTTAACTCAACTCCTTTGAATCAGAAGAGGTGTGGGGGGCTGCCTTAATTGATGTCATCGGGACCCGGGGAGCAGAGTGTTGTTGGGGGTTAACTGCCTTGCTCAAGGGCAAAAAGGAAGATTTTTCCACTCTGCCAGCTCAGGGTTTCGAACCAGTGACCTTTCGGTTACTGACCCAGTGCTCTTAACTGCTAGGCTACCTGCCGCCCCGATGTTATGTTCAATTCCAACAAAATGTGTATTCTGCAATCGTCTCAGTTTAATTTTAGTGCTCACAAATATGACAACAGTGCCCTCATGTGAAATTATTCATTAGTGAAGTGTAGAGAGAAGACCCATTTATATGCAATAGCTGCTTCTATTTAAACAAAATAGCTGATTGATGTAGATCTATGTTTTGCTTTGATTTAAAAAATAAAAATAAATGTTTAAATATCTATTGCCACTATTGTTCGTAATGTCTTATTCAAAAAGTGACACTTGAAGGCCACATCTAAAATCCCTGTGTTTACATGACTGTCTGTCCACATCACAGGGGATTTTGTGTATGACTTTGGCTTCCTCATGCTTGATCAATCTTTATTGGAAAGAGACCAACAATATGTACTGTACTAAACATCATGTACTAAACAGGCAAACATCAGAGTTAGACATTACAGTTATAGTGTTCACCATAAAGTTGAATAATACTGTAACCTTGCCGATTGAGCTTTAGATTAATTCCTAACTGAATTAAAAGGGTGTTCAGTACACATTTTGTACAATAATTCTTCAGTGATCAAATGGAAAGAAATGGGGGTGTTTATAACAGCTGGTTATAGAGTACCACCGTGTGAGTCATAATACCCATAAAACGGGCGAATAATTACAATTGTTTTTCCACATTTCATTTTTTCCATAGGGGATTTTAGAAACATTTCAAATAAGGGCTGTGTTTGTGAAGGCTTACCCTGGTGTGACATTTTGATAACTGTAAATCTCTCTAGGACAAGGTAACTTTTATCAATAACCTCCCATCTATTTACCTCCCAAAAATGAAACGCTAATAAGCTGTTAATGTGGCTGTCATAAAGAACTACAAATGCCATGATGATCTGGACGAGAAGGTAAGAATCTCTGGATTACTACTGTTAGTTAAATGTAGTAATTTAATAAATTGGCTACATTTCTTTAAATAGACAATTCTGTGAACTGTTGTGGAAGCTTTAAATTGACAAAATAACTGTTAGTAAAGGTGTCAGCTACTGATGATGTGCAGGGATTTGTAGTTTTGCATGATGTCTACTTTGATGCTAATTAGGATTTTCGAATCTGAGTGTAAATAGAGCTGAATATATTGATAAAATGCATCTTGTCCGATAGAGATTTACATTGCTATCAAAACACCATGCCAAGGTAAGCCTACACAAAACACAGTCCTTATTTTAAGTGTTTCTAAAATCCCCTATGGGAAAAATGAATGGAGGAAAAACGACCGGAACCATTTCCCTGTCTGACCGCTAGGTTTTATGGTATTTTGACACCTCCACTGTGGGGCTCTATATAACTTCAGTGAGACTGGAATTCATTTGAACTGGTGTTTACTTTTAGGGTTTTCCATCTCCAGTGAGTTATACAGTTTACAGAACATTGTTAATATGTAAAGGGTCACATATAAGAGAGGCTTGGCGTGTGACATTTTCCTTTATTTTCTGAGTCAAACACACAAATAATATAATCCCGAATTAATGACTTAATATAAAATGTAGGCTGTTAGAAAACTGCAGTTTCTTATCCTGTTATTTTGCCAAGATATGCATAAAATGGGCCATGGCCATATTATAGACTAATGACTATAGCAGCCATTGTGTGTGTGCTTTAAAGATTATGGCAGGTTTGCAAAGTGTTCGTGGCATTGAGACGGTTTTGTCTGGAAGGGATACGGTTTTTGTCAAAACATTTTCGTAGCAGTTTTAGGAGAATTTACGCAGCAGGTTAGGATAATTCATGTAGCAGGTTAGGATAATTAGGTTAACGTTACGAAAATGTTTAGGGTTAGCTAAAATGAAGCAAAAAATATATATACTTTTTACGTCAATTTGACAAAAGCAATATCCCTTCTAGACATGACCCATTGAGCCTACGGATGTTGAAGGAGGAGTCGTTCCAATCCTCGTTTCTATTCCCACACCGTTTTCGAGCACTTGACGCTTCTCTGCTACTCTTCTTCTCAAGTTACAATCCCAACAAGATTCCACAGCTCAATGCAACTTCTGTTCTTAAAGCGGAATCAATCAACCCTCCACCCAGCTTGTTATTAAGACAATTTGCTAGTTAATGTTTTTCCTCAAACCGTTCTGAGTAGGCTACTTTTCGACAGGTGTTTTGGGCAGAGTGCCCGGAATAAAAAATGTCCAATGGGAAAAATGCACCTGCGGCGGCGAAGTAAGTTTCAACGTCGGGACAGCTTGGCCTACTGCACGGAACTTTTTTTTTTTATATATATCTTGGTTGTTCGGTTTATATAGTTAGTTATTCAACATCAATTTAACTAATGTAAATACGCCGATTTGTTTTATATATTGTCAGTACAAGTTCTTACTGATCAAGTAACTTTGTTACATTACTTTATTCAGAAGTTATTTAAGATATTTAAAAAGTTATTTTCCTCTTTACATTGGTGTTGTGTTGACATTGAGATGGACAGGGTCAAGATGGTAGTTTAACAATAATATTTTGTGAGGGTTTATTTGAGAAATGTATTTTGGATTGAGTACATCTGATTCATGAGTATTTAAATAATTCAACAAAAGACCAACCAATGCATTAATAGCTGAAGATATCTTATTTATTTTAGAATGACTCTCTCCTCCGTTCTAACTTATTCCTGTGAAGTGTAGTTTCAGTTTAGTGCTTGTTTATTTCATGTTTCCACATATTACTCACAACATGTTTTATGTTGACGAGCTCTTTGTGGAGGGGGAAATCCACTGTATCCACATCTTGAAGTCGTACAAGAAGGCAGGATTCCTTAGATCATCTTGCAGCTTATTTCTAAGAGTTCTTAATATAAATAAATGCATACATTTGAGAATGACAGGACTAGCTTGGCCAAAAGGGTATTCTTACATTTTCTTTTTACTGTACATCAGAGAGCTTCAGATCCATCCGTGCCAGGTTTTAATGTTATGTGCACAAGTACAAGGAAATGCATTTCTTGCAAGCTCTAAACCCAACAATGCAGTAATGAAGGTAAGAGACACTGAGCAGTGTGTGAAGACTGCTGTGAACAGGTGGATGCATGTGTATTGACATGGTTGCAGGCAACTTACCTACGGGCTTTAGAGCCCTTCCATTACCTATTTTCTTTCTCTCAGGAAGAAAGATGATACTAAAGCTGATACTTACTGTCATGTAACCATTGTAGTGTGTGTGCGCAGCTCCTCACAGATGACCCTGCAGGTGTGCCTTGAGGAGTGTATGGAGGCCCTGGACCTCTTCCTCAACAACCACTTCAGTGAGAGCCTGGACAAACTGCGGCCACGGTAACAGTGCCACTCTCTCTGGACTAAAGTGGGCTTCAAACTCTCCATTGGCCAATTAGCATGTACAGGGTGTATTGAAGTATATTTGTGCAGCCTTTAGCCTTTTGTCATTGAGTGGTGTGTAACTTAGTCCAACATCATCACCGTTGAGGTGTGATGTTGTACAGTGGTATTGTGGTGTAGTACAGTGAAGTGTCACACTTCCTGCTACTCAAGGCTTCCTGCACTTCCTGCTACTTCTCCAGGATATGTAGTGTTTACTGAAGCTGACGCCCAGGGCTCAACGGGCAGAACAGAGGCCCTGGAAAATAAACACCATACTGCTGGAGTGAAATAGGAAAATAATTAGGTGTCTGTTGTTGGCTACTCTGTCTTTCCTCATTATCAATAGGTAAAGCCAGTCTATATTGGAAGGGACATTTTTTTCCCGAAAGGAAATTAAAATGTTCGCTGGACAATAAATACTTGCTGTTTTCTGATTGTCAGTGAGGTGTGTATGATGATGATGTTGTGTGTTGCGTTGAAGGGTGAAAGAGAGCATGTACCATGCTCTGATCTACGCCACTGTTCTGGAGATGCAGGCTATGATGACCTTCCAGCAGGATGACATCGTCAATGCAGGCAACACCATGAAGAGTGCCCAGGAGGTCTGCCAGAGGTGAGGATGCTACTATATATGGACACTCATCTGTTTCATGTCCTCTTTAACACATTAGCTCATATTATAGACACAAGCAACATCCAGAAAAGATAAATAGAGGGAAATCCTGGAATATTCTAACAGTTGGTCTGGCATCTAACAGTGAGGCCTAATATGCTACTAGAGCTATTAGTGTCCTGTCCATCAGCCATAACCTGCAGGCAAATGAGAGCCTTTACATGGCAACAAGGTCTCTTAACGCCCCGGCTGGAATTTGCCTGTGTTTGCATGGCCAGAGCAGCTCTATTGATGGCCTACAGCAGGGGTATTCAACTCTCACCCTACGAGGTCAGGAGCCTGCTGGTTTTCTGTTCTACCTGATAATTAATTGCCAGGTATAAATCAGTCCCTGATCTTAGATGGGAACAATAAAAACAAGCACTGGAATTGGCTTCGAAGTCCAGAGGTGAGTTTGAGGGGCCTACAGCACAGGTGTCAAACTCATTCCACTAAGCTGAGTGGCTGCGGGTTTTCACCTTGTAGCCGTGTACTTAATTGATGAATTAAGGTCCCTAATTAGTAAGGAACTCCCCACACCTGGTTGTCTAGGGCTTAATTGAAAGCAAAAACCTACAGACACTAAGCCCTCCATGGAATGAATGACACCTCTGGCCTACAGCAAGCAAGGACACATGAGATTGCTGGAGGTGGCCAAAAGGCTGTCATGTGTTATTATAATGTTCCACATTAATGCCCATGTGATTAACATGAGAAGCATGCATTGCTCAATGAGATGTAATTGTTTTAGTCTTACGCTCATAGTTGGTCTCATTTCTTCTTAGGTTTCGACGAAAGTCCCCTAGCAATATCAGTAAATCACCCGGAGAGCGTCTAACTGAAGGTAAGTGCGCTTTTATAATTGGGCATCTCAGACTATTATTATGGCAGATTTCAAATAGCCACTGACCGGGTGTGTGTGGGTTTGCAGAGCAGCTCCAAGCTCTCCATGCTGATGCGTGTTATGCTGAATGCTTGCTCCAAAGGGCTGCTCTCACCTTCCTACAGGTAAGACAGGTCCTCCTGTCCTCAACTCTAAATCTTACTGATCCTGGTTAATGACACTGCTGGTGTTTTTAGTTTAGCATTAATGCACAGGTAAATGCCAAAATAAAGGAAACGCTTGAGTAAATGAGGGATACAATGTATATTGAAAGCCGGTGCTTCCACATAGGTGTGGTTTTCTGAGTAAGTTAAACAATTAACATCCCATCATGCTTAAGGCCTAGTTGCCCATTAGAAGAAGAGATCAGTTACTTTGAAAGAGGGGTCTCAAGGGAGCATAAGGGCTTGAAAGTAGGTGCATGTGTATGTCTGTCTCTCGGTCATCAGATCTCAACCCAATGTAACACTTATTGGAGATTCTGGAGCGGCGCTTGAGATAGCGTTTTCCACCACCATCAACAAAACACCAAATTATGTGATTTTTTTTGTGGAAGAATGGTGTTTCGTCCCTCCAATAGAGTTCCAGAAACTTGTAGAATCTATGCCAAGGAGCATTGAAGCTGTTCTGGTGGCCCTATTAGGACACTTTATGCTGATGTTTCCTTTATTTTGACAGTTACCTGTATGTATGATAACTGTGTCCAACTGATTAGATATCGGTCGATGAAACACATTGTTGTAGTTTTCCTTCCTGCTTCTTGGTGTTTTGCGTCTGTGCATAGTTTTTAAAGAGCGATCCAACAGGTTTCCCCTGTCCTCTCATTCATTTGTGAATACAGTACATTACTGTCTCACCAGTTGACACCTTTTGTTAAAATGTTTTATTTTCCCTCTTCCTCAAGGATGAGAACATGGTGAGTTTTATCAAAGGAGGAATCAAAGTACGCAACAGTTATCTGATTTACAAGTAAGTTTGCAGGAGAAAGGCAGGAATGGTTCTCACATTAAACAGGCTCACACAGTGGGATTGTGAATCAACATGTGGAATCAATAGTTCTATTTACCAAATTATGCACTGCTATTACAATAAGACTGTGCTCAGATGTTAACAATAATGGCAATTTTTTCTGGTAAGTGTCTATCGTTATCAGTCATTTAGATGTGTTTTTATTGTGTAATAACCAGGCATTATTACAGCCTATAATATAATCATGTTAGACTATGAATGACATAATTGCCTTTTATGACACAGGGAGCTGCACACCTTCCTACAGTCTAACAGCTCTCTCCTTGGACCCAACCACATTCACTTAGAGGGAGGGGTGTCTTTTGGGATCGGAGCATTCAACTTGGTATGTCCCACAAGCATCCCCGTATTCCATTTAATGGTCAATTTGTTAGATAATTGTGTGTTTTAGCACGTGTCAGTCAGACGTTACGCTGTATCACAGGATTCTGTGCTGTCTTCCAGACTCTTTCCATGTTTCCACCTCGGTTACTCAAAGTTTTAGAGTTTGCTGGCTTCTCTGGAGACAAGGTATAGTTGCTCATTCTAACTTGTGTCTAGAAAGTGATTGGTTTACATCAGGGCTGCCCAACCCTGTTTCTGGAGAGGTAGCCTGCTGTAGTTAATTAACATGATTCACCTTAACAAGCAGGTCATTATTATAATCCTGTTTGCTAGATGCTCTACATGGCAGCAGCTCTAAAGGAACAGCGTTGGGCAGCCCTGCTTTACAGGTTGTCTCTGTCTCCCCCCTCTCAGTATATATTGTATGTTATTGTGTGCAGGAGTATGGTCTGTCCCAGCTGAATGATGGTGCCACTACAAACAACCTGCGTTCCATGCTGTGTGCCTTGCTGTTGCTCTGTTACTACACCTTCCTCACCTTCATACTCGGTACTCTACTCTTCACAACCAGGAAGTGAATGGAGATCACAACTGACTTGGCTGTTCGGAAATGACACAATTATATATCACATACACGCATGTGTGAAAGAGCGAGAGATAAAGAACGAGAGGGTAGACTGTGTTTGAGTTTCTGGTTTTGTCCATACATCTTATTGAGTTCTTTATCACTCTACAGGGACCGGTGAGGGGGACGTGGCTGATGCTGAGAAGCTGCTGAAGCCTTTCCGGCTCCGCTACCCACAGGTGAGTGACACTCCTCCTCCCCAGGCTCTCACCCAGCCCAAAGCAAACTCAACTCTGTATGGAACACAATGTGACTTCTGGGCAAACACATTCTAAAGTAATAGTTTTAGAATGTGGGTAAGTAATGCACTGACTAAGAGAGAGGTCATTTAGTCAGAGGAGGTGCTTATGCTTGAGCTACCATTGTGTAAGTATGTAATTTTACAAGTGCTAGCCACCGCCAAAGTATTATATATGGTGTTATCAGAGAATGTTTACATTTCTCTCCACTTCCCTTCAGGGGGCCATATTTCTCTTCTTTGCAGGTAGGGCTGAGGCAATCAAGGGGAACATTGATGAGGTGAGCCTCAAACTTCATGTCTATGTTATGCTATCTGTCTGTTTTTCCAGTCATATTTAGCAGTGGTGTTTGTATTGATAGGCCTAGAATGAGATCAGTGTGGGCCTGTGGTTTGCTGGTGGGGTGTACTGTAATGATGATATGTCACCAGGCGGTGGTGCTGTTTGAGGATGGCTGCAAAGCTCGGCAGCAGTGGAAGCAGTTTCACCACATGTGCTACTGGGAGCTGATGTGGTGCTTCACCTACAAGTGCGTGTGGCGGATGGCCTACTTTTATGCTGATCTACTGAGCAATGAGAGCCGCTGGTCCAAGGCAAGAGAGTGTGCTGTAGTGTTGAGTACAGCCTAGGAACCAATTTAAGATGACAAAACCACTTGAGCAGACACTCTTAATTGAATTCAGTCAATTTGACCTACCCGCTAAATGTATGGCTTTTAAAGCCAATGCAGTATTTTTATCCCAACAGACTTGACATTATTAAACTTTACAGTTGTGGCCAAAAGTTTTGAAAATTACAAATATTATTTTCCACAAAGTTTGCTGCTTCAGTGTCTTTAGATATTTTTGTCAGATGTTACTATGGAAAACTGAAGTATAATTACACGTGTCATAAGTGTCAAAGGCTTTTATTGACAATTATATGAAGTTGATGCAAAGAGTCAATATTTGCAGTGTTGACCCTTCTTTTTCAAGACCCCTGCAATCTGCCCTGGCATGCTGTCAATTAACTTCTGGGCCACATCCTGACTGATGACAGCCCATTCTTGCATAATCAATGCTGGGAGTTAGTCAGAATTTGTGGGGTTTTGTTTGTCCACCTGCCTCTTGAGGATTGACTACAAGTTCTCAATGGGTTTAAGGTCTGGGGAGTTTCCTGGCCATGGACCCAAAATATTGATGTTTTGTTTCCTGAGCCACTTAGTTATCACTTTTGCCTTATGGCAAGGTGCTCCATCATGCTGGAAAGGGCATGTTCGTCACCAAACTGTTCCTGGATGGTTGGGAGAAGTTGCTCTCGGAGGATGTGTTGGTACCATTCTTTATTCATAGCTGTGTTCTTAGGCAAAATTGTGAGTGAGCCCACTCCCTTGGCTGAGAAGCAACCCCAAACATGAATGGTCTCAGGATGCTTTACTGTTGGCATGACACAGGACTGATGGTAGCGCTCACCTTGTCTTCTCCGGACAAGCTTTTTTCCGGATGCCCCAAACAATCGGAAAGGGGATTCATCAGAGAAAATGACTTTAACCCAGTCCTCAGCAGTCCAATCCCTGTGCCTTTTGCAGAATATCAGTCTGTCCCTGATGTTTTTCCTGGAGAGAAGTGGCTTCTTTGCTGCCCTTCTTGACACCAGGCCATCATCAGTCTTTGCCTCACTGTGTGCGTGCAGATGCACTCACACCTGCCTGCTGCCATTCCTGAGCAAGCTCTGTACTGGTGGTGCCCCGATCCTGCAGCTGAATCAACTTTAGGAGACGGTCCTGGTGCTTGCTGGACTTTCTTGGGCGCCCTGAAGCCATCTTCACCGCTCTCCTTGAAGTTCTTGATGATCCGATAAATGGTTGATTTAGGTGCAATCTTACTGGCAGCAATATCCTTGCCTGTGAAGCCCTTTTTGTGCAAAGCAATGATGACGACACGTGTTTCCTTGCAGTTAACCATGATTGACAGAGGAAGAACAATGATTCCAAGCACCACCCTCCTTTTGAAGCTTCCAGTCTGTTATTCGAACTCAATCAGCATGAGGGTGATCTCCAGCCTTGTCCTCGTCAACACTCAAACCTGTGTTAACGAGAGAATCACTGACATGTCAGCTGGTCCTTTTGTGGCAGGGCTGAAATGCAGTGGAAATGTTTTGGGGATTCAGTTAATTTGCATGGAAAAGAGGGACTTTGCAATTAATTGCTATTCATCTGATCACTCTTCATAACATTCTGGAGTATATGCAAATTGCCATCATACAAACTGAGGCAGCAGACTTTGTGAAAATGTAATATTGATGTCATTCTCAATTTTTGGCCACGACTGTACTTACTGTATGGCTGGGTCCTGACTGAATAAGGCTTGTCTTTCCTTCAGGCCATGTATGTGTACATGAAGGCTGCTTACCTGAGCATGCTTGCTCCGGGGGAGGCTAGGCCTTTTGGAGAAGATGAGGTGGAGCTTTTCAGGTAAACACATGCTCATCACAACAAAAACATAACTTGAAATTCCCCAGTCCCGTTTCATTGTGACCACCCTCTTTCCTGGCCCCTTCTATTTTTCTGTCTTTGCCCGCTCTCTTAGACAGGTGTCCACCTTCAAGCAAAAGATAGCAGGGAAGTCTCCACCCACAGAGAAGTTTGCCATTCGCAAGGCTAGACGTTACAAAGCTAGCTGCCCAGTGAGGCTCCCAGTACCTGTGCTGGTGAGACCCCACAAACACACATACGCAAAGCTGCATAAAGGCATGCACAAATCTGTTGCTAAAATGGTAAGGGTCACTTGTATTTGTGGTTCTGACAGTATTATCTCTTGCTACATTGTGTTGTAGGAGATGATGTACATGTGGAACGGCTTCTCCATGATCAGCAAGCGGCCAGAGCTGACCGAGGGCATGCTGCAGACACTGGTGGAGGCAGAGCGCACCCTGCTGGAATTTCCCGGTATTGCAACCTGTCTGGGGCTAACCAGCCTGCTTGCCTAAGCTGGTCATGAAACAATAACCACTCTTATAATATCACCAAAAGAGAATGGATAAAGACAGATTTTACACACATTCTGCTTGAGCCTGTGTTGAATAATTTTGAATGCTTGGTTTTATAATCTGTGTTTTGTTTTGGAAGCGAATGAGTATTTAGTGGATGACCGCTGTGTGATCCACCTACTGAAGGGGCTGTGTCTGAAGAACCAGGGACACATTCAGGCTGCAGAGGAATGCTTCAGCAAGGTGTACAACAGGTGACGTTGGGAGTCTTTTAGTCTGGGTATCTTTCATTTATACACACCTGGAGTCTGTGTGTTGTATAACAAAATGGTAAATACATGCCGACGCATGCGTAACATGTTTGCTGAGAGGTTATAAAATTAGTTTATTGGTTTATTCGGATCCCTATTAGCCGTTGCCAAAACAGCAGCTATTCTTCCTTAGGTCCAGAGTGTCACTTTTTTTAACAGACTCATCCATGCTAAAAGGAAATATTTTCATGGTATTTAATCAAACAATGTGTTCTTTGTTTGATTTAACCACACCAATGTTTTATCATAGCAAGTTGAACAATGCAGTGTTATGGAGGAGGGTAGGACCTCATAGCAGTGAAATGCACTCTGAATAATGTCTAGAAATGTGTTTTTAGAACAGTCAGTGATATATGAACATGTTCAGTGTAAACGACTAAGAGATTAATGATATGGCCATCTGTTCTCTAACCTCCAGTGAGAAGAAGATCAAGTTTGACCATTACCTGGTGCCCAACGCTCTGCTGGAGCTCAGTGTGGTCTACATAGACACCGGCCGCAAGGAGGAGGCCATCAAACTACTGGTGAAAGCCAAGTGAGTCATCTCTTACTGGTTGTTCCAATACAGCCTGCAAGCTGTAGCAGGCTTACATTCCAGCTTGACATTAAAACACCTTATTAAACTAATGAAGATTCTGTTGATTGGTTAGTTGAAAAGAATGGCACCGGAGGAGATGGCTGCTGTTTTTACGGGCTCCTAACCAATTATTTGTAACTTATTTTGTACATAATGTTTTTCCCGCGTCTCTTATGACCCAAAAAGAGCTTCTGGATATCAGAACAGCGATTACTCACCTCGAACTGGACCAAAAAAATAATATTTAACAAGTATTGCAGATACAGGGGCCTCTAATATCCGTCCTATTAGCCAATGTAAACTGTAGGAGCTCCGTTCAAGACTATCCTACCAAAGGGGTATAAAAAACAAAAACTAATATCTTATGTTTCCCTGAGTCGTGGCTGAACGACGACATGGATAATATACAGTTGGCTGGTTTTTCTGTGCACCGGCAAGACTGAACAGCTCCCTCTGGTAAGAGTAGGGGTGCCAGTCTGTGTCTTTGTCAATAACAGCTGGTGCACAAATCAAATAAAGGAAGTCTCTACGTTTTGCTCACCTGAGGTAGAGTATCTCATGATAGGCTGTAGACCACACTATTTACCAAGAGTTTATCTATATTTTTCAGAGCTGTCTATTTACCACCACAAACCGATGCTGGTACTAAGACCTCACTCAACGAGTTGTATAAAGCCATAAGCAAACAAGAAAATGCTCATCCAGAGGCAGTGTTTTTAGTGGCTGGGGACTTTAATGGAGGGAAACTTAAATCCGTTTTACCTCATTTCTGCCAGCATGTTACATGTGCCACGAGGGAGGGGAGGAACTCTAGGCCATCTTTACTCCACACACAGAGACTTGTACAAGCTCTCCCCCGCCCTCCATTTGTCAAATCTAACCATAATTGTATCCTCCTGATTTCCTGCTTACAAGCAAAAACTAAAGCAAGAAGTACCAGTGACTTACAGAATTGGTCAGATGACACAGATGCCAAGCTACAGGACTGTTTTGCTAGCACAGACTGGAATATGTTTTGGGTTTCTTCCGATGGATTTGAGTACACCACATCAGTCATTGGCTTCATCAATAAGTGCATCGAAGTCGTCCCCACAGTGACCGTACGTACATACCGCAACCAGAAGCCATGGATTACAGGCAACATCCGCACTGAGCTAGTCGTTAGCTCCCGCTTTTAAGGAGCGGGACTCTAACCCGGACGCTTATAAGAAATCCCGCTATGCCCTCAGACAAACCATCAAACAGGCAAAGCGTAAATACAGGACTAAGATTGAATCCCGTAGCACTCACGTATGTAGCCATGAAGAGCTTTGAAAGGCTGGTCATGGCTCACATCAACACCATCATCCCAGAAACCCTAGGCTGACTCCAATTTGCATACTGCCCCAACAGATCCACAGATGACGCAATCTCTATTGCACTCAATAGAGTGCAATAGAGATTAGACAAAAGGAACACCTACTTGACAATGCTGTTCATTGACTACAGCTCAGTGTTCAACACCATAGTGCCCTCAAAGCTCATCACTAAGCTAAGGACCCTGGGACTAAACACCACCCTCTGCAACTGGATTCTGGACTTCATGACGGGCCTCCCTCAGGTCGTAAGGGTAGGCAACAACACATCTGCCATGCTGATCCTCAACACGGGGGGCCCCTCAGGGGTGCATGCTCAGTCCCCTCCTGTACTCCTGTTCACCCACGACTGCATGGCCAAGCACGACTCCAACACCATTAAGTTTGCACACAGCGATGGTAGGCCTGATCACCGACAACGATGAGACAGCCTATAGGAAGGAGGTCAGAGATCTTGAAGTGTGGGGCCAGGAAAACCTCTCAACGTGATCAAGACAAAGGAGGTGATCGTGGACTACAGGAAAAGAAGGGCTAAGCACGGCTCCATTCTTATCGACGGGGCTATAGTGGAGCAGGTTGAGCTTCAAGTGCCTTGGTGTCCACATCCA
The DNA here is from genome assembly GCF_029448725.1 of Salvelinus fontinalis. NCBI lineage: Eukaryota > Metazoa > Chordata > Actinopteri > Salmoniformes > Salmonidae > Salvelinus > Salvelinus fontinalis. The sequence continues at coordinate 17,993,808 of NC_074698.1, forward strand.
ACAAACTATCATGGTCCAAACACACCAAGACAGTCGTGGCGAGAGGGCACGACAATGCTTATTCCCCCTCATGAGACTGAAAAGATTTGGCATGGGTACTCAGATCCTCAAAATTCTACAGCTGCACCATCGAGAGCATCCTGACTGGTTGCATCACCGCCTGGTATGGCAACTGCTCTGCTTCCGAACCGCAAGGCACTAGACTAGAGGGTAGTGCGTTCGGCCCAATACATCACTGGAGCCAAGCTTCCTGACATCCAGGACCTCTATACTAGGCGGTGTCAGAAGAAGGCCTTAAAAATGACCAAATAATCCAGCCACCCTAGTCATAAACTGTTCTCTCTGCTACTGCACGGCAAGTGGTACCGGAGCGCCAAGTCTAGGTCCAAAAGACTTCTGAACAGCTTCTACCCCCCCCAAGCCATAAGATTGCTGAACAGCTAATAAAATTGCTACCCAGACTATTTGCATTGACTATTTGCTACTCGCTGTTTATCTATGCATAGTCACTTTAGCCCTACCTACATGTACATATTACCTCAACTAACCTGTACCCCGCACATTGACTTGGTACCGGTACCCCCTGTATATAGCCTTGTTATTTTATTGTTGCTCTTATTTTTTTCATTTATTTTGTAAATATTTTCTTAACCAACAATGAAGTTGACTCTATTTTTGTTAAGTGCTTGTAAGCATTTGACGGTAAGGTCTACGTACCTACACCTGTTGTATTTGGCGCATGTGACAAATAAAATTGTATTTGAATTGGTTGTATTGAGGCTAGACTGGAACAAAATCCTGCACACTATTTTGCTCTACAGGACCAGGATTGGTGACTTCTGCAAGATACCGTGAGCTCAAAGTATTGGGACAGTGCCTTTTTGTTTTGGCTCTGTACTCAGCACTTTGGATTTTAAATTTTACAATGACGATGAGGTTAAAGTGCAAACTGTCAGCTGACAGTCTGGATTTGAAATGATACGGGTTAAAGTACAACGTGCTGGAGTACTGAGCCAAAACATGTCACTGTCCCAATACTTTTGGAGCTTTGCGTGTACACATACAATGTTACTAAGTCTTACTCATGATTCCGATCCACTTTGTTCTGTTCCCTCAGAACTAACTACAAGGAGTACTCTATGGAGTCACGCACACAGTTCAGGATCCATGCTGCTCTCTCCAAACTCAAGGCTGACACTAGTGACCAAGATGAAATCACACCACTGTAGTATAACAGGTGTCATTGTGCTCACCACGCACTGGACTTGCTTCCCCTGCCATGTGTAGATGTTCCAGGAAGACCTGCTCTCTTTTTTTTAATCCTCAGCCACTTTGATCACTGCCTCAATGTTACTTGCTTTGTGGTGAAAGTCTCTGTCCTTCATGGATGGTGGTCTCTCCCTGATTTAAAACACTTGAGTTTTGAATGGGAGTTGGTAAAAGTTGCCTCTACCTGCTGGTTCTAGGTCAGGCATTATATCCACCTACTGGGTGATGAACACCCTGATCCTACATCTGTGGTTAGGTTCGGCTTCTATCTTCAGTGTTTGAATGTGTGGTACTTACATCACTGCACTGGTAACCCATAACAGTAGATGGGAGGCAGTTGATCAAAACAATTTGAATACATTATATCTACATTTTTTTGTGGGGAAAAACATGTTGAAATGAACTTATTAACAATGTAAGTAATGTTTGTATGTTCTGATGTGAGGTAGAGTTTTGCTTTTAACTTCTCCAAAAGTGATTGAGTATTACTGTAAGCATTTTGACAAAGCACCCCTTTAGTGATAACTGAATAAGACAGACATATGACTACATAACGTATGACATTGCTTTGATCCGAGTTATTTTAACAAATGTATTAACATTTATGTATAGTGGATGTAGAAGAACCTTAATAATCAATAGGTCATGCTGCAGTTGAAGTCAGAAGTTTACATACACCTTAGCCAAATACATTTAAACTCAGTTTTACACAATTCCTGACATTTAATCCTAGTAAAAATTCCCTGTCTTAGGTCAGTTAGGATCACCACTTTATTTTAAGAATGTGAAATGTCAGAATAATAGGAGAGAGAATTATTTATTTCAGATTTTATTTCTTTCATCACATTCCCAGAGGGTTAGAAGTTTACATGCACTCAATTAGTATTTGGTAGGATTGCCTTTAAATTGTTTAACTTGGGTCAAATGTTTTGGATAGCCTTCCACAAGCTTCCCACAATAAATTGGGTGGATTTTGGCCCATTCCTCCTGACAGAGTTGGTGTAACTGAGTCAGGTTTGTAGGCCTCCTTGCTCACACATGAATTTTCAGTTCTGCCCACAAATTTTCTAGAGGATTGAGGTCAGGGCTTTGTGATGGCCACTCCAATATCTTGACTTTGTTGTCCTTAAGCCATTTTGCCACAACTTTGAAAGTATGCTTGGGGTCATTGTCCATTTGGAAGACCATTTGCGACCAAGCTTTAACTTTCTGACTGATGTCTTGATGTTGCTTCAATATATCCACATAATTTTCCATCTTCATGATGCCATCTATTTTGTGAAGTGCACCAGTCCCTCCTGCAGCAAAGCACCCCCACGACATGATGCTCCCACCCCCGTGCTTCACGGTTGGGATGGTGTTTTTCGGCCTGCAAGCCTCCCCCTTTTTCCTCCAAACATAACGACGGTCATTATGGCCAAACAGTTCTATTTTTGTTTCATCAGACCAGAGGACATTTCTCCAAAAAGTACGATCTTTGTCCCCATGTGCATTTGCAAACCGTAGTCTGGCTTTTTTTTATGGCGGTTTTGGAGCAGTGGCTTCTTCCTTGCTGAGTGGCCTTTCAGGTTATGTCGATATAGGACTCGTTTTACTGTGGATATAAATACTTTGTACCCGTTTCCTCCAGCATCTTCACAAGGTCCTTCGCTGTTCTGGGATTGATTTGCCCTTTTCGCACCCAAGTACATTCATCTCTAGGAGACAGAATGAGTCTCCTTCCTGAGCGGTATGACGGCTGCGTGGTCCCATGGTGTTTATACTTGCATACTATTGTTTGTACAGATGAACGTGGTACCTTCAGGCGTTTGGAAATTGCTCCCAAGGATGAAGCAGACCTGTAGAGGTCTACAATTTATGATTACTTTTGATTTTCCCATGATGTCAAGCAAAAAGACACTGAGTTTGAAGGTAGGCCTTGAAATACATCCACAGGTACACCTCCAATTGACTCAAATTATGTCAATTAGCCTGTCAAATGGTTCTAAAGCCATGACATTTTCTGGAATTTTCCAAGCTGTTTAAAGACACAGTCAACTTAGTGTATGTAAACTTCTGACCAACTGGAATTGTGATACAGTGAATTATAAGTGGAATCTGTCTTTAAACAATTGTTGAAAAAATTACTTGTCATGCACAAAGTAGATGTCCTAACCAACTTGCTAAAACTATAGTTTGTCAACAAGAAATGTGTGGAGTGGTTGGAGACACTTAGGTTGGAGTCATTTAAACTCATTTATGTAAACTTCCAACTTTAACTGTATGTTGTCCCTGCTGCAAACTACAGAGGAAAGTAGTCAGTTGAAATAAGTTTAACCTCTGATATTCATTACTTCAAATAAAGTTTAGACTGTCACTCAAGACCTTGTACAAAGAAAGGCGTGGTTAAAAGATTTGAAAAACATGATTAAATATGTCCATTTGCTACAAGCCCTTTTTGTTTTATAATATTTTACTGGAGCATATCTCAGTCGAGTGTAACCCATCCTTGTCCAGATTGCCCTATAAATAACAAACTTTGATTAAGAGGTGATATTTTGTGACTTTACAGATAATGATTTATGACTAGCACCTACACAGAGTGTACAAAACATTATGAAAACCTGCTCTTTGCATGACAGACTGACTGCGCTATGATCCCTTATTGATGAATGGGAAGAGACAGGTTAAAGGATTTTTCCACCTTGACAATTGAGACAGATTGTGTATGTGTACCATTCAGAGGGTGAATGGACAAGACTAAATATTTAAGTGCCTTTGAACAGGGTATGGTACTGGGTGCACCGGTTTGTGTCAAGAACTGCAACGCTGCTGGATTTTTCACATTTAACAGTTTCCTGTGTGTATCAAGAATGGTCCTCCACCCAAAAGACATCCAGACAAATTGACACAAGTGTGGGAAACATTGAAGTTAACATGGGTCATGATCCCTGTGGAACATGTTCGACACCTTGTAGAGTCCATGCCCTGACAAATTGAGGATGTTCTGAGGGCTAAAGGAGGTGTAACTCAAATATTAGGAAGGTGTTCTTAATGTTTTGTATACTGTGTATAAATTTACCTGCTACTTCCTTGGTTAACTTAATCAGTGGATCATGACATCACACCCAGTGTCAATCATGGGGCGGCAGGTAGCCAAGTGGTTAGCCCCATGCCTAGCCTCATCCCTCTGTAACCATAATCTAACTTTAACCAATTTCAAACCCTGTGTCTTTGGATCTGACTGTTTTATGTTAATCATATCTCATACACTGAACAAAAATATAAATGCATCATGTAAAGTGTTGGTTCCATGTTTCATGCACCAAAATCAAAGATACACCTTTTTCATACGCACAAAAAGCTTATTTTTGTGCATTTTGTTTTTACATACCTGTTAGCGAGCCTTTCTCCTTTGCCAAGATAATCCATCCATCTGACAGGTGTGGTATATCAAGAATCTGATTAAACAGCATGATCATTACACAGGTGCACCTTGTGCTGGGGACAATAAAAAGCCACTCTAAAATGTGCAGTTTTGTCCCACAATGCAATGCCACTATGTCTCAATTTGAGGGAGAGTGCAATTGGCATGTTGACTGCAGGAATGTTCACCATAGCTGTTGTCAGATAATTTAATGTTAATTTCTCTACCATAAGCTGCCTACAATGTCATTTTAGAGAATTTGTCAGTACATCCAACTGGTCTCACAACTGTAGCCCACGTCTGTGAACTGCCCGGATGGCTGGTTCAGCCATCAGAAACTGTATCCTCTTTGTGAACTCTAAGGAGTGGCACCATGCAGTTTCACTGCAACAACCTGCAAGGAACCCTGGCCTCTGCTCCGAACCCCACAGAGTATAGCTTTTTGCAGCAGTTAACAAGGCACAGCCCCACCCCTACTCCTGGCATTCTACCTCCAGGGACCAACCATGTAGCATACTTCTACAACTGGTACACACAGAACGATGTGGCCCGCCACCCCTGCATCTAGAAGCGATCCACAGAGAACAGCTGGTCAAATATGACATACAGCTTCCCTTAATGTGTGAGGACAGACTGTTAGTCAAGATTGTGACTTTGTTTTTCCTGCTGTGTCTCTGGATAAGAAAAGTTTGCCAAATGGCTAAATGTGGTGGGATTTTGCATGTTTAATATAGTGTGTACTTGTTTTTTTAATAATAAACATGTTTATATCACACAAAAAAATCATTCTTCCTATACTAGCTACTAGTCTATAACTCAGTAAAAAAAGACTCCTGAGTGTCAGTAAAGTATGATGAGACATTAGACCTAGTTCTAGTGCGTTTTATTTATTATAGCAGCCAAACTCAAAACACAGTTGACAACAATACATTTACAAGTGTCATATTTACAAAGTCAGTGCCTTATGACGAGGAAGCAGCCGAGGAAGCAGCAGGAGGGACCTGGCTCTGTTCTTCTTTTAGTCTACGTTTCATCAGCTTCCTTTTCTTCTTCTCCTCCTTTTCAATTTCACTGACCATCTCCAGGAACTTGGGGCTTCGGGGGTCCATAGCGTAGCCAAAGCGTTCTCTGGCCTCAGCTAGCAGCCTTTCACGACGGGCCTTCTCATCTTTCAACTTCTGTTTCGCCTCCCGTTTTTCCTTCCTCCAGTCAGCCACCATCTTAGGCATCTTGGCCATATTGGCTGCAACCAGTTTCTCTCTGCAAAAGAAGATAGGAGGGGGTGTTAGCCAAGTATCATGTCATCATAAAAGCTACTATAAAAAGGTATGGTTAGACAGAGCTTTATCCACCTGTCAAGGAAATGCTGTTCTTCCACAACACTATCAAAGAACAATATGAATTGGAACAAAAGCCTCAGACTGTTGGGCATATTTATTTATGTTATACATACATACAAGAGGCCTGTCATTGAGAGATGTCATGCCCATGTAACTAGTTGCCTTGAGTCATAACGGCAAATGTCATGCAGTAACTACCATTCTCAATTTCTCTCAATGTTATCTAGTATGGCACATTGCGTAGAAACAAACATGTAACTTGACAGGTCCTAAAAAGATAGCTAGTATTAGCTTGGTTAGCGTGGATGTTTACCTCGCGAGACGTTTCGCATTGGCTTCCTTCGTTTTCGCCTCTACGTTCTTCAGCATCACCTGGAGCGGAGGGTTCCATTCCCTCTCCTCTGCGATCATCTCCTCGAGCTGGGCATGGCTAGGCCACAGCTTTGCAGGGTCGATTCCCGACGAAGAGCCATACCGGCCGAATAGCTTGCGGTCATACTTCGCTGTCTTCTGCCATTCCGGAGTTTTCTCACTTTCCCTATCTGGTATGTATGGATCTTTCAAATTTAATTTCAGTGGTTTAGGGTTATAATTCGCTATCTGATGTAGAAGCCCGCAGTGTGAGCTGGCAGGATTATACGATTTTAAGGGTGAAACCCCTCGAATAGCCCAGCTAAATATTGCTGTTCTCCTGCACTGCATGGAGGTTGCCATTTTTTGTGGCAAAGTGCGGAGGACCCTCGTTGCGTCACATTTGATTGCTCATAGCTGACTACAACATCGCCTGTCCTTTATTGTTGCCATCATCATAAGCAAGAGGTTCATAGAGATTATCGAAGGTGTTGTGACAAAAGACAGTCTTGCCAATTCTGATTTGAAACTCTTAGGCTATAGGCTTAGTCAGTGTTATAATTAAAACAAATAGTATTGTGTTGCCAAATTTTTATCCATAGCATATAATGAAGTTTATGTCAAAATTGCCTTCATTTTGAAAAGTTGTACCATACAGAATGTGGACTGTACCCAATCAGTCTTATCAGTTGAAGTCATGCTGGAAAAGGTAACACTATTTTAAAAGCTCATGTGCATATGAAATAGAGCTATGCTCAATAACTGACTTATTTGTTTTCTTATGAAGTTAAATTCTGCCCCAGACCTAAATTATGATGATCATATCAACATCTCTCATGAGTCCACCATCATACGCTCTTGCAAGCCGCTTTGAGTTTGAAAACTATTTTTCAATGGGTTTGAGTTTCAAATTTATAAATTAATCTGGGGAAAATGTCCTTTCAAGATCCAAGTGGGGCCTGGAACCAGCAGTGGGCAGGTGGGCAACAGAGCCAAAACCAGAGCCAGGGGAGAAGTATAGACTCTAACACCTTTTTTGAACATTAGGAATGCTGTATGGGGAATTATCCAGAAAACACATTTTGAAAGAAAGGTTCTTTGTTTCAACTTCTCCCCGCTTTCCTCTTTTAGCAGCCCCCTCCCACAACTCCTCTTTTATTTCAGATTTATTTTCAAGAAGGGGAGATCTTGAGTGCAGCACTTACTGAGACAGATGTCACAGCTTTTGTGTTGCGGGAGCTGCGCAAAACTCTCCATCGTCATTAAAGATGTAGGGTTCACATGGCAGGATGAGGAGAGGGGTGAAGGTGGGGGTGGGTATGATAGAGGCTTAATTTGGCTTAGGAGCAATCCGGTGCCAAGCTCAGGGCTTTAGGGATCAAATCAACGTCAGTCACTGGCAAATAGGCTTGTTAGCAGTTATAAGATATGGGATGGCATGGCAAGCACATTGCCTTGGTCTATTTCTGACTGAGGGATATAGAGATAAAGATTGAACAAAATGAAGTAGGACATCATAAGATAAACCAATCTAGTTATCACAAAAAGCTATCAAAATGATCTGCGGATCTGTAAATAGATAACAAAATATGAACTGACTAACATTAACCCAAACTCATTTTCTATGCAGGGACCTTCACTTCTAGAGTTACTGTGTGGACAAGATGAGTTGAGTTGAAAAGGAGAGAAAATAACTGAACCACATTAGTGGACAAGCACCTCCTGCCTGCTGGCTGTAAAGACATCGAGGTAAGTGATGGTGTGGATGAGGATAATGTACATGGTATCTACTGGGGAGTGTTGGCAAAGGATGGGAAAACAGGAGGCCCTGGCACCAAACATGGCTTCCCATGGAGATTAGAGATGGATGCATAAGGATTGATTCAGTGTTTGCCAACCCCAGTGAGTGCAGCTATAGAGGACATCCATATTGCCTTTTGATTAAATATTAAAATGTCTCCACTCTTTTATAAACACATGTAAAATGAATGTTTAAATTGCATGAGTGTCACTGTATCCTTCCTCATTCCTGTGACCCCTTCTACATTGCACTCATTTAATCTTATAATTTTGTCTTGTGAGTTCTCACGTGGTGTACAGATGTACATTAAGTTTGGCCCCATTCAGCAGGATGCCAGGACAAACATTTACCTCCACCTACTAGTGCACACACACACACACACACACACACACACACACACACACACACACACACACACACACACACACACACACACACACACACACACACACACACACACACACACACACACACACACACACACACACACACACACACACACACACACACACACACACACGTCCAGTGGCAGTCAGTGCCGTATAAGAGGAGGGAGGACACATTTTATTTTCTTGAGCATGGACTTATTTCTATTACAGCATATTGGATGACTGTCATTTATATTCCATTCACCCAGTTCAATGTAACAGTGATAGGTTTAGGCTACTACATGGTACTCAAATTTTCCCTTTAACCATCATGTGGTTGCTACAACCTAGCCTATGAATAAAAGTTTACAACGTAGGTGCGCACAGGTCAACATTTTTTTTTAGGTGACAGACAGTGACACTTGCACAGACAGAGACACATTCAATGCCGCCTTACACACTCTTGCCTGCATCTAGCTGATATAGGATGTAATCATTAGTTCCAACAGTATAACATCAAAATGGTGCCGATGGATAGGGCTGCTGTGCTTCTTGCTCTTAGGAAACTTTGCAGTATTTTGTTTTTTTATGTGTTATTTCCAAATTTTTGGGCCAGATTTTTTTGGGGTAATTACATACAGCCGGGAAGAACTTTTGGATATCAGAGCGACAGTAACTCACCAGCATTACCAGCATTACAACCACGAATACGACTTTCCCGAATCGGATCCTTTGTTCGTAATTGAACTGATTCCAGAGGCTGACCCAAAACACAGCTGGCGGAGGAGAGGTAGTGGACTTATAGTCCGACTTAGGAGGCAGGCACACCACCCACCGCTTCCGAGTATGTTACTCGCTAATGTTCAGTCTCTGGATAATAAAGTTGACGAGCTCAGGGTGAGGATTTCCTTCCAGAGAGACATCAGGTATTGTAACATACTCTGTTTCACGGAAACATGGCTCTCTCGGGATATACTATCTGAGTCCGTACTGCCAGTTGGGTTCTCAGTTCATCGCACAGACAGGAATAAATATCTCTCTGGAAAGAAGAAGTATGTTTTATGATTAACTACTCATGGTGTGATTGTGATAACATACAGGAATTCAAGTCCTTTTGTTCACCCGACCTAGAATACCTCACAATAATATACAGACCGTATTACCTCCCAAGAGAATTCTCTTCGGTTATAGCCACAGCCATGTATATTCCCCCTCAAGCCGATACCACGACTGCCCTCAAAGAACTTCACTGGACTTTATGCAAACTGGAAACCACATATCCTGAGACCGCATTTTTTTGTAGCTGGGGATTTTACCAAGGCAAATTTGAGAAAAACTCTCCCAAATTTCTATCAATACATTGACTGTGGTACTCGCACTGCTAAAACACTCGACCACTGTTACTCCAACTTCCGGGATGCCTACAAGGCCCTCCCCTGCCCTCACGTCGGCAAATCTGATCATGACTCCATTTTGCTCCTTCCTTCCTATAGGCAGAAACTCAAACAGGAAGTATCCGTGCTAAGGACTATTCAATGCTGGTCTGACCAATCGGAATCCACGCTTCAAGATTGTTTTGATCACGCAGACTAGGATATGTTCCCGAGTTTCCTTCGAGAATAACATTGATGAATACACTGATACGGTGACTGAGTTGACAGGAAGTGTATAGGAGATGTTGTACCCACTGTGACTATTAAAACCTACCCTAACCAGAAACTGTGGATAGATGGCAGCATTCGCGCAAAACTGAAAGCGCGAACCATCGCATTTAACCATGGCGAGGTGAATGGGAATATGGCTGAATGCGGACATATTCAATCTCTCCCTCTCCCAAAGGTAACTGAACTAAATGACTATCGCCCCGTAACACTCACTTCTGTCATCATGAAGTGCTTTGAGAGACTAGTCAAGTATCATATCTCCTCTACATTACCTGGCATCCTAGACCCACTTCAATTTATTTACCGCCCCAATAGATCCACAGACGATGCAATCGCCATCGCACTGCACACTACCCTATCCCATCTGGACAAGAGGAATACCTATGTAAGAATGCTGTTCATTGACTATAGTTCAGCATTCAACACCATAGTACCCTCCAAGCTCATCATTAAGCTTGAGGCCCTGGGTCTGAACCCCGCAACTGGGTCCTGGACTTCCTAACGGGTAACGAGTTCAAACAGGTGCAGTTAATACAGGTAATGAGTGGAGAACAGGAGGGCTTCTTAAAGAAAAACTAACAGGTCTGTGAGAGCCGGAATTCTTACTGGTTGGTAGGATCAAATACTTATGTCATGCAATAAAATGCAAATATATTACTTAAAAATCATACAATGTGATTTTCTGGATTTTTGTTTTAGATTCTGTCTCTCACAGTTGAAGTATACCTATGATATAAACAGACCTCTACATGCTTTGTAAATAGGAAAACCTGCAAAATCGGCAGTGTATCCAATACTTGTTCTCCCCACTGTATATATATATACTGTATTCTATCCTATTCTACTATATCTTAGTCTATGCCGCTCTGACACTGCTCACCCAAATATTTATATATCCTCAATTCCATTCCTTTACTTTAGATTTGTGTGTATTGTTGTTGTGAAATTGTTAGATATTACTTGTTAGATATTACTGCACTGTTGGAGCTAGAAACACAAGCATTTCGCTACACCCACAATAACAGCTGCTAAACACATGTATGTGACAAATAAAAATGGATTTTATTTGTGAACGAGAGTTTCTATTGGACACATTTAAGTATGTTTTCCCCGGTTTGTTCCGTTCGCTTCCGTTTAACCTTTCTGAACCACCCATCCCGGTTCCCGGATAATTGTCATCAGCAACGCTGAATAGCATAGCGCCACAGTCAAATAATATTACTAGAAAATATTAATATTCATGAAATCACAAGTGCAATATTGCAAAACACAGCTTAGCCTTTTGTTAATCCACCTGTCGTCACAGATTTTGAAATTATGCTTTACAGCGAAAGCAAAACAAGCGTTTGTGTAAGTTTATCGATCGCTCGACAAAACATTAAGTACACTTAGCATCAGGTAACTTGGTCACGAAAATCAGAAAAGCAATCAAATTAATCGTTTACCTTTGATGATCTTCGGATTTTTTCACTCACGAGACTCCCAGTTAGACAACAAATGTTCCTTTTGTTCCATAAAGATATTTTTATATCCAAATACCTCCATTCGTTTGGCACGTTATGCTCAGAAATCCACAGGAAAAAGCGGTCACGACAACACAGACAAAAATTCCAGATAATATCCATAATGTCCACAGAAACATGTCAAACGTTTTTTATAATCAATCCTCAGGTTGTTTTTCAAATATCTATTCGATAATACACTGCTCAAAAAATAAAGGGAACACTTAAACAACACAATGTAACTCCAAGTCAATCACACTTCTGTGAAATCAAACTGTCCACTTAGGAAGCAACACTGATTGACAATAAATTTCACATGCTGTTGTGCAAATGGAATAGACAAAAGGTGGAAATTATAGGCAATTAGCAAGACACCCCCAATAAAGGAGTGGTTCTGCAGGAGGTGACCACAGACCACTTCTCAGTTCCTATGCTTCCTGGCTGATGTTTTAGTCACTTTTGAATGCTGGCGTTGCTCTCACTCTAGTGGTAGCATGAGACGGAGTCTACAACCCACACAAGTGGCTCAGGTAGTGCAGCTCATCCAGGATGGCACATCAATGCGAGCTGTGGCAAGAAGGTTTGCTGTGTCTGTCAGCGTAGTGTCCAGAGCATGGAGGCGCTACCAGGAGACAGGCCAGTACATCAGGAGACGTGGAGGAGGCCGTAGGAGGGCAACAACCCAGCAGCAGGACCACTACCTCCGCCGTTGTGCAAGGAGGAGCACTGCCAGAGCCCTGCAAAATGACCTCCAGCAGGCCACAAAAATCTGGTTGATATCCCTTTAAATGGGTGATAGGGATGCGAACAGAGAGGTTTCAGAACAGAGAGGTTTCAAAAACAGAGGCACTTCCTGATTGGATTTTCCTCAGGTTTTAGCCTGCAATATCAGTTCTGTTAAACTCACAGACAAACTTTTGACAGTTTTGGAAACTTTAGAGTGTTTTCTATCCTAATCTGACAATTATATGTATATTCTAGTTGGGCTGAGAAATAGGCCGTTTCAAATGGGTAAGTTTTTTAGCCAAAAACAAAAGTATTGCCCCCATACTTAATTAAGAAACGTTTTCAACAAAATCGGCTGAATGAATACACCCCTGATCATGTGTAAACACAGTTCACTTTCATACCAGCCACGTTGTATTCCTTCTCGCATCTATGCGCTCTCTTCCTCTCACCTTTTCCCTTCGCTTGTGGACTTCAGTACACAACACATCAGCTGTATGTGACCAGGCGAAAAAATATTCCAAACCATATCATAACCACTACACACAACCTACATCGTTGTCACCGTATTAGCTAAAGTAAGGTCATAGTCAACATAGCTAATAGAACTAACGAGTTAGTAAGCCAGCTACAATCATGCAGTAACTTTACAGTGTACAGTCAGTAAGCAGTTTAGCTCTTACACCGGCAGGCCCCGGTGACATTTAATGAGTAAAACCAAAAGTTTACCTTGACTTGGAAGAGTTCCAGTGTTGTGTTGGATAGTCATAGCCTGCTAGCTAACATAGCATCCCTCTATTTAAACAGGGTGTTTGAGTAGGCTAAATTAGCTAGCTGAATTTGCTAGCTAAGTAAGTGAAACAGAAAGTGAAAACAAATGACAATATCTCTCTCTACCTCTCTCTTGCTTCTCCTTCATTTTGGAATAAATTAATTTGTTCAAAACTGTTCCACTATTGTCTTTCTCTCTCTTTGAGTCAACTACTCACCACATTGTATGCACTGCAGTGCTAGCTACCTGTAGCTTATGCTTTCAGTACCTGATTAATTATCTAATACTTTGATTGGGTGGACAACATGTCAGTTCATGCTGCAAGAGCTCTGATAGGTTGGAGGACATCCTCCGGAAGTTGTCATAATGACTGTGTAAGTCTATGGAAGGAGGTGAGAACCATCAGCCTCCTAGGTTTTATATTGATGTCAATGTACCCAGAGGAGGACAGAAGCTAGCTGTCCTCCGGCTACATCATGGTGCTACCATACAGAGTGCTGTTGAGGCTACTGCAGACCTTCATTGCAAAATAGTGTGTTTTAATCAATTATTTGGTGACGTGATTATATTTAGTATGTTTTATCAAAAAAGGATACATTTTTAAATGTTTTACAATTTTATTTTTATGAAATTCACTGAGGAGGGTCCTCCCATTCCTCCGCTGAGGAGCCTCCCCTTAAACACACACACACACACACACACACACACACACACACACCATGTTTGGCTTTGATATAACATTTGCACAGTCAGCATTAATATTTGTTGACAAAGAAGAAATAACAATCATATGGGCCCAAATATAGTCCTTCTTGTTGGAAATAAACAATAAAAAGTACTTCATCCAGAATTTGGCACCAAGAATCAGATTTGTCAACGTCTCCTCTTTAAAACGAGCTATGAAGACGAATTCCAAATAAAAAGCGCAATGAATCTAAAAATATACCATTTACTAGCAGTGATGTCCTACTGTTTATACTGTAAAATGAAAAAAGCAACAACAACTGATTGGATGAGAAGGCTGTGCTGCAACGTTTTTGTAGGAACTATGACACATTTGCTATATAAATTCAGATATTGCTTTAGCTTTGAGTTTCCATTTGTCAATTTACCTTGATAAATCACTTGAGTGATCACTGTAAAGTTCAAAGGACAATGGGATATCACACCCAATTGAAAGAGAGGGGTATTTGACTGTGGTTTAGACTGTACTGTAAGTCAATGGTGTAACCAGCGTCTTCATGGTAGAGAGTTTACTGACTGCAGAGTATGGAATAATCCATGTGCAGATTCTATTACTGGAGCATAACTTGTGGCTGTGATCACTCTTACAACTCCCACCCACTAATGTTAAACTTGGACACGGCCCAATTCAGAACTGTCGGCGTAAGCGGTTTTATGGAGGGAGGGGGGCTGGCGAAAATGCGATGGGGGCGAGTGTAGAGCGATCAGCGGGGAGTGGCGGCGTATTTTACGGTAATGGATGTACCACATGGAGATCCGGTTAGTGATGTGTTTGGAGCGCTACGGGACTCGTGGGCTCAGTGCCCTGCTCCTCTGTGTCTGTGGAAAAAGAGAGAGATGCTTGTGGCTTTTAAAAAGATGAATCCACCTGGGGTGTGGGAGGGGGGGGGGGGGGGTAATCCAGAGAGAGCCTTTATGTCTGCTCACTTTGCAGCAAAGAGTGCAGTTTTAATGTCAGGTTGGGACTCCCCGAGCCTCACTGCATTTCCTGTGTGCTGTCACATAATCACTGTTGCATTTTAACCAAATTAACTCACACAAATGGATCCTCTTCACGCATATGTAAACAAATACAGAGATACATACATGGGTACATAAATACAGACGATGATAGATTTAATTTCAACAACAAAATATTTGGCATCCTGTTCCATTGTAGACCTAACAGCAACAGTAGCAGCAACATATCTCTCAAATGGTAAAGGGGTAGTGGCCTGTGATCAAAATATTTTCCTCCCAAAAATGGCAACCACATTTAACCAATTAGTGATTTTGTATCATTATCCAATGTGACTGGACGTAGGCCTACCATAAACAACCATAACCTACCCCATAACCTACCCCATACCGCTTGTCTTTGGAAGAGCTAAAAGTCTCCCACAATGTTGGGAGTCCTCAACCCACCTCTGGCCCAAACTCTTAATGAGATGATGAATGGTAGCATAAGGAGTGATGGAGGCCCTATCCACTGGTGGCTACTAATTTAAGGAGAGATTTATCAAACGTGGGGATGCACTCCGCTGGGGGCTTGTCTCCATAACAGGGTGCTGGGGTCCCATGAAGATGAATGGGGGTAATTACTGTCTCTCTCCTCCGTTCACAGCCCTTCTTCCCCTTTTCTGTTTCCTGTGGTTCAGGAGCTGGTCATTTGTCTCTTTACACATGGCACACCATGCATTTGAATGGCACCCCTTTATGTTTCAACCCCCCCATCACTTCACTGTGTGGTCATGATGACACCCCTTTATGTTTCAACCCCCCATCACTTCACTGTGTGGTCATGATGACACCCCTTTATGTTTCAACCCCCCCATCACTTCACTGTGTGGTCATGATGACACCCCTTTATGTTTCAACCCCCCCATCACTTCACTGTGTGGTCATGATGACACCCCTTTATGTTTAAACCCCCTTCACTTCACTGTATGGTCATGATGAAAAAGCCATGCTTGTTTTCAAAATTGCATTTCATTCTGTTTTAGAGTAATTGTTGACAACAAATGTGATCACTACTGTCTGTGCATCAGCTCAAGTTACAATATACTTTTGGTTACTAACAACTCTTGACTTTCCATATCCCTTTATACCGGTATGGGAAAAACACATTTTATACTTCCACTTCAGTAAGATATTTTTGGCAGCTTATAGCATTTTATCACTACAAAAGAAAAGATATATGCCTACATCTAGAGCCCAGCAAACTCTGAGATCTGAAGCTTGATGTGGCAGATGGATTTGACCTCATATGCTGTTGTATGTTCCATCTACAGGGAAGTGGAAATGCTGAAGGACTTCCAGCCACCAGCTTGTCCTGCCTGTGTGACCTGACCCAACCAGAGATTCAGACACACCCACTGTCTGTAGCAGCGTGCCAATCCCTGGTACCCTGTGATCCCACGGCGCTGAGTAATGTCACACACACACACACACAGTTTTGGGTTATGGGAATGGGGTGCAGAGAGGGAGTTTAAGAGGAGTGCAGGTGGCACAAGGCTGGTTCAGACATCTCCCCGTTGCTCCCTTAGCCGCACCGCTACCATCTGTCATCAGCGTGAACATCTGCAAACCCAAGGTGCCCTTGTCAACCAATGTTACAGCAGCATGTTTGGTGTTTCCATTAGCGGAACCACAGTGCAGCACCATAACCAAACATTAGATTTGAGTGCAGTGATTCAGCTGGATTGGACTTGTGCACACTGGGTAAATTCTCCTCAAGGCAAATCCGTCTGGCTCACATGACATCCCATCCACTGACTGTCAATTTGGCCTTAGTCTTCTCTTTCTTTATGAGGTTTGACTCCTCCAGATTATACCGTAGAACAGATGGCCCCATCCCCTCCTTGTTTTCACTCTCGTTCTGTAAGATTTTGGGGTAACACTGAGTCTCAGTGTGCATGTTGTATTTTTGGGAAATGTGAATGCATGATGTTGCAGTGTTTATGACTGTCAGAAATATCAGGCTTTACCGGAGTTATTTTACCATCTACATGAATGGTAAATATCACTTGGTTGATAGTATCTCCCTAAATAAATTGTATAATCATGTGTATTTTACATTCATATATATTTTCACTAATTGAACCGCATGTGGTACACAGTGCTGCAATAGTATTCAACACAGACCATGTCTATGCAGTAGTTCTGCTGACTGAGGCCTCCTCTAGCCTACTCCATATGGTGCTGAAGCACTGATCTGGATTACAGCAACAAGATCAAAACAATATGTCCATTGTCCACCATGCACGGATATAATCTCAAGGATTACTCTGGAATGAAACCAACGGCCGCCTCTAAAGATGATACAGAGAATGATATGAGGATTTTACGGAAGGCTTGGCAGAGAAGCTCTTTTTGAGATTTCCCGATCTTTGAGATTTCAAGTTTTTTTTCTTATTATCTGTGCTTGCACATGAAGCTGCTAGACTCAGAACATTGGGCAATGCTTACCTCCCACAGGTGCCTCTAAACCAATACACATGCACTTGCTCACACATGTGGAGCTCCCAAACCATCTGCTGAGAGAGTGAGGACGACTCTGTCCAGTTAATTGTGAATTAGAGGCAGCAGCTGAGGATGCAAACTGTGCCCTGGCCACACAGAGTGGTACTGCTGCTCAGTACACTAACAAATCTGCTAACTAATTCACATGCACATCAAGATTATGGGTGTCACGCTCTCACACACTCTCCCAAGAAGAGAATGAAAGTAGTGGGCAATAATTCATCATTGTCGTTGGGGAACAGCACACCATCTCTATATTGAAAGATTATACATTCTTCAGGGCCACTGGTATGTCATGTCATTTAAAAGGCCTATAACTGTGTTGCAAGTAGGCGTAAGTATATTGCTTTTCAGCTGTTGTGATTATCAGAAAAAAAACTAATCTATTGCCAAATTAACTCTCAATCAACAGCAGGCCAACTTATGCATGGGCAGGTTGGGATATGGTCAGTCTGCACTCAGAGGTGTCATGCCCATTGGAGGCACAGATAGGTTCCCAACCTCATAACTAGCTATCAAGAAGACATTTCAGGCTATCAATGAAGTTAGAGTAGCTTGTCTAACTATCTTAGCTGGCATACCGGCTGGCAAGGTTGGTAGACTTTAGAAAACCAAGTAATTACCAAATGTACTGAATAAGGCTCACATTCCTTTCAGTATTTTACCCAGATTTTAGCGGAGATGCAGAGAAGCATATTTCCTTTTGTTTTTTTAAATAGCCACCAGTCAGGAAGATACAGACAACAGAAGAGGTATGCTTAGATGTGCAGAAAAATAAACATATTTTTGACATAGAATTTTTGACATAGAATGATTATAGCTCTAGATTGCAGGAAAAAGCTGTTTCAGGTGTTTGAAAAATTAAAAGTTATTTAACTTCCACCGCACAGCCATCCTCACGTACTTTGTGCCAGTGGCGTGTATTCATGGTGCCAAAAATGTACCAAGAATTTTTTCAATTCTTTAATATTTCGTCTTTCTGTGTTTCGTAATTTTCCTTCAATTCGCAATAGGCTGAATGTATCTCATCGGAGAAAGCATCCGAGCGAGCGAAACAGCGCCCCTCTGTATGTGTAGGTCATCTATCTCATGCTATCTGGTCAAAAAGATGATGACATTGTTGCCGCCTGTAGCATTGAATGCAATCGAAGCCAGCGAGCATTTGGCCTCCCTTGATAAAAAAAAGTATACAATTACAGCCAATCAGTGTTGAGGTAAACTGAGTGAGCCCAACTGGGTCCTGGCGCACCAAAACAAAGTGTCAAGGGAAGCCAGTTTGTATTTGGCTTCCCTCCTATCACATCACATCGAGAGCAATATGTCATTGACAGAAACAACTTAAATTGTTGCATCTCATTGTCCTCCAGTGGTTAGCTAGCTAGCTAAAATTGCCCCTTTCCTAAATTAGCCATGGATGGAGATAGGGATTTAGACTTGTGGTTTTACTTAATTCTCCTTATTGGCATATGATTATAATGGCAATTCTGATCCAACCATAAATTCATACATTGTGCCCCTGGCCTGAGAGGATGGAAGTTCAATGTGTAGGTAAATGTAGTAGGCTAATATTAACTAGCTAACATTACCCATGAAAGGAAGTTAGGCTAGCGAGCAAGCATTTTAGCCAGGTAGCCTAGGGCAACAACAAATTAAAGCGTGTAGTCTACTGTATGTATGAAAGAGAGGAGGAGGGCATTGGCATTTCTCTACAAGTAGGGTGAGTCAACATGTTTTTTCTACTTGCACGAACACACACACACACACACACACACACACACACACACACACACACACACACACACACACACACACACACACACACACACACACACACACACACACAGAGAGAGAAGTCAGAACCATGGACAGCCACATCATATTTAGCTTACATTGATTGGACTAAATAGTTTTTGGTATCTTTTAGTTGTCACTGTATTAGACTAAGCAGAGGTGATTTGATGATGTTGAAATGGTGCTGGAATAGTGGAGGCAGCTCCTGTTTTCTTTGTGACTTGCGGTAACTCTCCGTGGTTCTAAATCAATAGTTGTTTAGTAGTCCAAAAATGTCAGAAACTTAAACTTTCTTCACCATGCTGTAGGTCATGTAACTGTTTGTTACATGCAATATGCTTTGTGGATTTCACTTATTTTTTGTGATAGTTGTGCTTTTTGCAGTATAACCTGTTAGTTTATATACCAGTGGCAAGGCATATGAACTAACAGGTTATACTGCAAACAGCACAATTATCACAACACATAGGTTGTAATATGGCTTTTTTTCTGGCTTGGCTTCCCTAGTGATTTTACCCACTCACCGCTACTGCTTTGTGCCCCCTCAGATTTTTGGGGTACATGACGCCCCTGACTGCACTTTTAGAAACATGAACACACTCATTATCCTGACTGTTACAGGTTTATAGTAGGCAAGACAAAATCTTGAAAGTGCCTCTTGTGACTGTGTTGAAGGCTGCATTCTGTAAATAAAATAGGCTACCCAGTACGCAAACAAATGGCCCTGCAAGCAGCTCAACCGCAAGCAGCTCAACAGCAAGCAGCTCAACAGCAAGCAGCTCAACCGCAAGCAGCTCAACAGCAAGCAGCTCAACCGCAAGCAGCTCAACAGCAAGCAGCTCAACCGCAAGCAGCTCAACAGCAAGCAGCTCAACAGCAAGCAGCTCAACCGCAAGCAGCTCAACCGCAAGTTGCAAGCAGCTCAACAGCAAGCAGCTCAACAGCAAGCAGCTCAACAGCAAGCAGCTCAACAGCAAGCAGCTCAACAGCAAGCAGCTCAACCGCAAGCAGCTCAACCGCAAGTTGCAAGCAGCTCAACAGCAAGCAGCTCAACAGCAAGCAGCTCAACAGCAAGCAGCTCAACCGCAAGTTGCAAGCAGCTCAACAGCAAGCAGCTCAACAGCAAGCAGCTCAACAGCAAGTAGCTCAACAGCAAGTTGCAAGCAGCTCAACCGCAAGCAGCTCAACCGCAAGCAGCTCAACAGCAAGTTGCAAGCAGCT
Source organism: Salvelinus fontinalis (assembly GCF_029448725.1). Classification (NCBI taxonomy): domain Eukaryota; kingdom Metazoa; phylum Chordata; class Actinopteri; order Salmoniformes; family Salmonidae; genus Salvelinus; species Salvelinus fontinalis. The sequence continues at coordinate 18,014,264 of NC_074698.1, forward strand.
CAACCGCAAGCAGCTCAACCGCAAGCAGCTCAACAGCAAGTTGCAAGCAGCTCAACCGCAAGCAGCTCAACAGCAAGTTGCAAGCAGCTCAACCGCAAGCAGCTCAACAGCAAGTTGCAAGCAGCTCAACTGCAAGCAGCTCAACCGCAAGCAGCTCAACAGCAAGCAGCTCAACCGCAAGCAGCTCAACAGCAAGCAGCTCAACAGCAAGCAGCTCAACCGCAAGCAGCTCAACAGCAAGCAGCTCAACAGCAAGCAGCTCAACCGCAAGCAGCTCAACAGCAAGCAGCTCAACAGCAAGCAGCTCAACAGCAAGCAGCTCAACCGCAAGTTGCAAGCAGCTCAACCGCAAGCAGCTCAACAGCAAGTTGCAAGCAGCTCAACTGCAAGCAGCTCAACATTCAAGATCGGCCAAAAAGTGCCTGGCAATTGGGCTGCTTTTGAAAACAGCACCTGCAAGATATGTGTCCCTCACAAGAAGGACAAAAAGTCTCTCTAAGCCTCTCCAAAAAATATTGGCACTCTCTGTTTGACTCAAAAGTTAACCAAAGCACAAGCTGAAAATTCCTGTGGATTTGTGACGACAAAGTCTCAACTCTACCGTGTAGCAATTTGTCACCTGGCTTGTTTATTTTCTTCTGCTTATTTATGATTCTCCTTTGTCCTAATCGGCTCATTAGCGGGAGCTTCGTGCCGGCAAGGCGCGAATCACAGGTTAGAGTAATAATACTCCAATTTACAGGCACCACACGGTAAATTAGGCTTGGCCCTCAACGTTGGGTAAGCTCACAAAATACAATATGGTTTCATTTTAACAATGCTATTTTCTTAACTCAACTATAGCAAACAAAAAATGTTTTTCACAGAAATACAGTATATTATATTCAACAAGGGAATCTCACCATATTGGAATGCTTTATATTCTCTACTTGAGAGGCAAAAACAACGGATTTAGGAATAGCCAACTGTAGGCTGTGTTTAAATGGTTGCCCTAAGTGCTTACAGCTCATTTCAAGTCAGTGGGAGCAAGTTTAGAGAATAGTATGGAACATAAATTTGAAGTCCCAAAGGTTTCCTGTGTTTGGCGTTGGCGACAGCAGGCCTCATGTACTTTCACAGGTGATTTATTGACGTGCCTCCACTAAACCAGTGAGTGAGAACCTTAAGCCAAGAGTTCAACTAAGGATAACATGAACTGACTTTAAGAAACATTTAGGGAGCTATGGTGTGTAGGCTGCAGTCATTGTCTTGTTTGGTAGAAGTCCTCTAAACCTATTATGTATAATTAATTACAACTCAGAGATGGGAGATCAATATTTAATCTCAAATTGTGACACTTAATAGTTCCAGGCCTTACTTCTCACTCTGAAACCTGTAGTAGCCTACAGTGATAACTTTAGTATGATAGGCCTACACATAGGCCTCCAATGTTTACTGATTTGTACATCGGTTGAAGGGAAAGTGTGTGTGTGTGATGTAAATTCATTCCTTTTTATTTGCTTTCTCTTCACTTTTCAGCCAGGTACTTTTTTTTTTTTTTTTTTATTTATTTAACCTTTATTTAACCAGGTAGGCAAATTGAGAACACGTTCTCATTTACAATTGCGACCTGGCCAAGATAAAGCAAAGCAGTTCGACACATACAACAACACATAGTTACACATGGAGTAAAAACAAACATATAGTCAATAATACAGTGGAAAAAAAATAAGTCTATATACAATGTGAGCAAGTGAGGTGAGATAAGGGAGGTGAAGGCAAACAGATATATGTATAAATAAATAAAATATAAAAAGGCCATGGAGGCGAAGTGAGTACAACACAGCAAGTAAAATAAAAACTAAAAAACACTGGAATGGTTGGTTTGCATTGGAAGAAAGTGCAAAGTAGAGACAGAAATAATGGGGTGCAAAGGAGCAAAATAAATTAATAAATAAATACAGTAGGTAAAGAGGTAGTTGTTTGGGCTAAATTGTAGATGGGTTATGTACAGGTGCAGTAATCTATGAGCTGCTCTGACAGCTGGTGCTTAAAGCTAGTGAGGGAGATAGGTGTTTCCAGTTTCAGAGATTTTTGTAGTTCGTTCCAGTCATTGGCAGCAGAGAACTGGAAGGAGAGGCGTCCAAAAAGTGTCAAAAAAAAAAAAAAAAAGTGTTAAAAAGTGTCAGCCAGGCAGGGAGAGAATGAGCCTTGCTTGATGATGGGTAGGAAGAGAACAGGAGAGAGCGAGAGCTGGACAAAGCGGGATTGGGTGGTATATGAGGATAGAGGAGAGAGAGAAGAAGGGGGGGGGGGGGGGGGGAATTCAAACCAGATGGTAATGCTGGCACCTGTCTTGTGCTGAAATCTGTTTGGAGCTGTTTTCCACATGTGAAGAAGCCAATCCTGCTTATTGTGGTGAAAAAACCTCAGGTTTAACCCTTTGTGACCAAGCCCTCCCCTGGTCCTCTATCATAATGGGATGCCCTCTCAGCACAGGAGGAGATACAAAACCGTCTCTTATTCCCTCCACTATCTCAGACCCAGGCCTTGTAGTTAAACAGAGGGTGCATTCATGGTATTAACAGGAGAGAGCCTAATTTGAAGCTTTAATCTGTAGGCCACATGCTGCACAACGCCAAGCAACAAACGGCCGTGTCAAAGTGTTAAATGCAACCGTATTTATTTGGCCAGGCAGACTAAGAGTCTCTTCCAGGTGGTTACATGTATTAGTTTTGACATTACATTTGCCTTCCATCTTTCCCAGGTCATCAGTGGTCAATGAAGCTTCTCCTTAAAAATCCAATGCAGCCGTTTTTATCTCAATATTGAATCATTTCTGGGTAATAATTAAGTACCTTACTGTGAAAAATAGCTTCTTTGCAAAGAGCAATTTCTCAAGCAACAATTTTGCTAGGACTGTCTGGGAGTGGTCTGAGTGGGGAGGGGGTGAACTAGCTGTTATTGGCAAAGAGGTTTGGAGCTCTCGTTCTTATTGATGACAACAAGGCACGCCAAAACGTACACCAAGGGCATTGTGATAATTTTCACAATTTCACAGTTTTATTCCAACCTCATAGTGTGGAAACATTTATACATTAAAAAAAATACAGAAATGTCACGTTTTTTGACTGCACTGTGCCTTTAAGAAGCTATGGAAACATTACATTGACCTATAGTTCCACACATGTTAGGGTATTAGGTTTTTGTACATAGGGTTCGCTGACTATTCTGAAGTAAAGGTCTAGGTATAGTGTCTCATTGTATGGCAGAATGAAGGACAAACTGGCCTTTTTGTTTTTCTGGAACAAATGAATCCAATGTTCTTGCAAATGATAATCTGTGAACACTATAAACAACATTTTTTTGACAGATATTAAAATAAATAATTTGACATATATTAAAATAATCATATACATATATTTCAGTATGTATTGCATTGTTCTGCAGGCATCTTCTTGAATACCACACCGATAATCACAGCCAATGAGAGGTGCACAATGCAATGTTCCAAAGCCATCAGCAGAGAGCGCCAGAGTACTCAACCTGTCAAAGGTTATTGTCGCCAGGGTGTTTCAACTCTTGCCAAACTGAAATAGCTTTCCTTCGCCTTCACTCACATATATTTTTTAAGGGGAACCACCAATTGTTTCCAGGTTTTCACACATAGTAACTTAGTGTTTGGGGCTATATGGAACAGAAACAATTACAAACAAACCTGTATTACACCACTTCTTTGTTAATGGATTTGAGTAGGAAAGAAAGAAAAATAAAACATTCAGTTTCCCCTTCAGGTTATTTTAGGTTGTGTTTATATGTCTTCATTTTCCCCATGTTTTAAGCAGAAATTTTTCTGAGTATGTACATGATGAAACTGCTTGGGCAATGCATGCTCAATGAGTACACAATGCATGCTCAATGAGTACACAATGCATGCTCAATGAGTACACAATGCATGCTCAATGAGTACACAATGCATGCTCAATGAGTACACAATGCATGCTCAGTGAGTGCACAATGCATGCTCAATGAGTACACAATGCATGCTCAATGAGTACACAATGCATGCTCAATGAGTACACAATGCATGCTCAATGAGTACACAATGCATGCTCAGTGAGTACACAATGCATGCTCAATGAGTACACAATGCATGCTCAATGAGTACACAATGCATGCTCAATGAGTACACAATGCATGCTAATGAGTACACAATGCATGCTCAATGAGTACACAATGCATGCTCAATGAGTACACAATGCACAGAAACATTTTACATTGTTTTAAGTTGCTTCACCTCAAGAAAATACATTGCAGTTGACTATGTGAAATCTTGTAGGAATGTGATGATGGAGTAATGGACAGGGCTAAAGGCTTGGTGTGGGTGTAGTTGTATCACAACCTGGCATTGCCCGTATTCTTGATCTGGGTTTCATATGAGTCTGGGTGCTCAGAGGACGCTGGCATGCAACCTGATGTGGCACACACACATAAACAAACACACACACAAACCCCAACAATGGTCTGCTTTATAATGTGCCCACTGATGCCATGGTAACCCCCTCGTCCTGGGCAAGACGGGTGGAGTGGTGTGCCAAGAAAATGCCATGGTTACTTTTTTTTCTTTAACCACGTTGCCCAGAAACCTTTGAAATGTAATAAGTGAAACTAGTGGGTCGGTACATTATGCCGGGAGTGTGAGGGAGAGCAGGGGGGAGAGTAAACTTTACATTTTAGTGTGTCCTGTCTCTGAGGCATACATTTTGCCTTGAGTGGAAAATTGCTAACATGTGATTACTGATCAGAAACGGTAGAGGGCCAGGCAGGGAAGGCCAGAGAGTGCGTCATCCACTATTAGGTACAGTACAGATGATACGGCTGTACCACTCTTATTCTACAGATTACTTTAGTGGTAAGGTTTTAGCCAATAAACTGTTTTGGGTGATCAAATCCACCTACAGTATACACCATGAGTATCTGAAAGCTCTTGAGCTGTGAGTGTATCTGGAACACTTATATAACGTTATAGCAGCACGGGAACTGCAGAGGTAAGTCGAGGTTCCAGAAGAAGGCAGTGGTGATTGTATGTTGGCAGCAACTTTTGGAGCAGGAATGGTTTTGATAAAGTCAAGAGATGAGGGATGTATGTACTGTATGTGTGTTGATGGGGTATTGTTAGGAGTTTCTCGAGCCATTTCCATATTGCCCGGGGTCATCTAGGCATTGCGCCCACTCCCTCTGCTTGTAGGCCCCGCTGAGGCCTGGCGAGATTGAAGTCAGCGCTGGGGGAAGGGAGGGGGCGTGTGGGGTCACACAAAAGGGTCCCGTCTAGCGCTTTTTAATTCAATTGGGGCGACGTGCCAAGCCCAGCTTCTCTGTAACAGCTAGCACGCCCAACAGGCCCTATAATTACCACTCATCCCACACCTCGGGTCCCCATCCAGGCTTTGTCACTCTTTCTCTCTCCGTACACAGCCTCTTCCCTCTATCTTCTGCTTGCTTGCGTACTCGTTCACACGCATGTAACATTCACAGATGACAGTAGCACTTACGCAAAATCACCTGGGAATACATGGCATTGTGGTGGCTCTCTCCTTCACAGTCTGTCAATGACTACAAATGAGACCCTGAATAAACACAAATATCTGTATCATGATCCAGCTATGACTATACTGGACAGAGACAGTGAGGCAGACAGACACAGACTATATGGTATCTGTGTAAGATGGAAATAATGACTTACAGTGGCAAACAGTGTTATGGATAATAGTACTGGTGTCTTTGGAATAAGCACAAAGTCAATGAAAGTGCAAGTTACATTTTTTTCTTAGACATTTATTTTTTGTTTTCCGTAATAGGCTTGACTAAATGGAATTCACAGTAATGTTTTCCTCATGGGCAGTGACTAAATGTTTATACCACTGAGGAAAATGGCTTTCTTTAGTTTTCATTATGCTCATCAACAACAGACTTCCATCCAGTTAGAATATGCAGGCATTATGGAGGGGAACCAAGAAGACGTCATGTCGCAAGGTGAATGAACCACAAGACAAAGGGGATTTGAGGAGGACAGGACACATGAGACACAGCTATTGAAGTCAATGGTCATTTTATTCAATTCACTATCAGTATTAACCATTTTTTGTGAAATTCCTAGTTTTTATTCACAGAGACTGAAGATAAATGTACAAGGCCTGTAACATGGAGGCACTTCAATGACGGGGCTCTGACATGTGACTTTGGCTCACAGCACCTTGTAGCATGTATCCACCATGGACTTCCAGAACAATAGGCAGCCCAACATAACATTGTAAATTCTTTAAGTACACATTGGTACATTGAACCCCCACACACACACATACACACACTGCTTTGAATTGGTTCAGAAATGGTGCTTCTCTAAGTCTACATATGGCAGGGTACTAGGACTGGCAAAGCCCGGGCACAGCTGCTTGGAGAGGGCTTCTTGGTGTTTTTGTGTCCGTGTCCTCTCCCTCACACACACAGACACACACACACACTCACACTGGGTGCATCCTGGTAACACACAGCTCCTGATTGGTGCTCCATCCGTGTTTTCCCTTATTGACTTATTTATATATTTATTAGGCATCACGGGAAGAGGATTTTGGCTGGCGGAGTGAGCGCAGGAATGGCGTCGGACAGACAGTGTGACCCAGGGCTCAGGTGGCAGCTGTGCTACGACTTCTCTGCCAGGTCATGGTGGATGGTAGGGATACTCCCTGTCTATCTCTATCGCTTTCTCCATCACTCTCGCTTTCTTCTCTCTCCATTGATCTCTTCATTAAATTGAAAAAATGGGTTTCATTAAAATGACATTTGGGTGGAGGTTGTTGCACAGGTATAGGGCATAGAAAAGGTTTTGTTCCTCTGGGTATCTACTTTTAAAATGGCAAGTTGATGGTCAGGAATCAATTGATTGAATGTTTGATGAAGTGATTTCTGGTGAGAGGATATAATGTTGTGCGAGGGTCTAGTTGACTTGGGTGAAAGTATTCCTGTAGAGAAGTTGGAGTCACCTGCATCAATTGATATTGGAATGATGGTGTAGTCATCAAAATCCTGATGACAATTGTGATCATTTTGTGTTTTCAATAATGCTTTTTCTTTGGGCTACTTTAAATGGTGAAAAGCTCAATGGTGTGTGTACAAAATGAAGTTGCTGCCCTGAACTCTACTTTCAATGTTAGTTTTGTTTAAGTGAAAGTTGGTAGATACTTAATGCCACTCACACAATTATTTAACATAATTCAGTGCAAGATTAAATATTTAAATTGCCATGGAATAAAGACTCTGACTGTTATTAAATACAATCTTATCTCTGTTGCTATCCTATTACTCTCCGAATATTGTGACTTCAAATGTTTTGAAAATACTTGTTACTCTTGGCTTGCATACATTTATCATATCATATCACCCACTGAATAATAAATGATCTCATATTTGAGATTTAAAGATAATGCCAATGGATGTAGTTTCAAACTGTACTTCAGCTTGTACTAAATATTCAGTGTTTTGCCCACAAGTCTTTAAATAAAATGGACAGAGGACTGTTTCTAATAAGGATTGATTGGAGGTATAATTATCAAAAAGCATAACATAATGATTTTAAGTCATATTTTTGCATCCACATAGCCTACATTTTTCACCCATATATATCATATATCCTGCTTTATACACATACAAAACAACTAGAACAATTTTTGCGCCTTCAGGTTCAGGACCAGGTGCCAGCCAACCAATCATTTGACCCCTTTCATCAGACCCCTTTATATTAAATAGTACGTATTGATAGCATTCTGTACCACTCTTGTTTGCATTGCATTGATTGTCCTTTGTGTGTTGGTACACAGTGCAGAGGTGTCCTGAGGCCTGACACAGTTAGAAAACCCCAGGCTTCCCTGCAGTGCCAGCCTGCTGCGCTCACTGCTATGTAGGGCACCACAAGGCCTGCTGTGCTCACTGCTATGTAGGGCACCTGTCACGCCCTGGCCTTAGTATTCTCTGTTTTCTTTATTATTTTAGTTAGGTCAGGGTGTGACATGGGGAATGTTTGTGTTTTTGTCTCGTCTTGGGTGGTTATATGGTAAAGGGGGTGTTGGGTTTAGTGAATGGGGTTGTGTTTAGTGAATGTGTCTAGGTATGTCTATGGTTGCCTGAGTGGTTCTCAATCAGAGACAGCTGTCTTTCATTTGTCTCTGATTGGGAGCCATATTTAAGGCAGCCATAGGCATTATGCGTTTGTGGGTAATTGTCTATGTCATTGTGTAGTGGTCAGTGTCAGCACCATTTGTTTATATAGCTTCACGGTCGTCAGTTTGTTATTTTGTTTCGTTCGTTGTTCGTCTCTCTAATAAAAGAGAATGTATTTTTCACACGCTGCGTTTTGGTCCTCTCTTCCAAGTCAAGACGATCGTGACAGCACCACAGGGCCTGCTGCGCTCACTGCTATGTAGGGCACCACAGGGCCTGCTGCGCTCACTGCTATGTAGGGCACCACAGGGCCTGCTGCGCTCACTGCTATGTAGGGCACCACAGGGCCTGCTGCCTTGGTGAGAGGGGGAGAGGGAGGAGGAGAGAAGGATAGGGAGGCCGGCCAGAACTGGGGCCCCACGTAGGGGGGTGGCAGGGGATGAGGCGACTGCAGGGTGCTGGGGCACAGGGGTGGGCAAGGCTAGGTTATTATGGCTGGCAAAGGAACGTTCTCGCACCCTGTGGAGAATCAGCAGGCCCTGCTAACCAGAACGTACGTGTCAGCACATCTAGTATTGTTCTAGCACTCTTACTGTCATTGCTAGGGCCTGATTCTGTGTCTTCATTGGTTGTGTTTTATGACTGCTCATACGTATGTATATAAGTCTGTAATAGACTGTTCCTTACTGTATCATTCCATTGAAACCTCACACTCAAATGTGCTTAAACACATTTCAATGTCTCTTTATCCTATGTCCCTCCTGTCCAGGAGACCTCTCCTACCAAAACTGAATGTCTGTCTGCAGACCCTCCTGCCATTATCCCTACCTTTCTGTCTCACTTTCTCCGCTGTTCCTCAACCTGTCTGTCTGATTTTCTCACTTTCTCCGCTGTTCCTCAACCTGTCTGTCTGATTTTCTCACTTTCTCCCCTGTTACTCAACCTGTCTGTCTAACTGTCTCACTTTCTCCCCTGTTCCTCAACCTGTCTGTGACTGTATCACTTTCTCCCCTGTTCCTCGACCTGTCTGTCTGTGTGTCTCACTTTCTCCCCTGCTCCTCAAGCTGTCTGTCCTCTTCCTCTCCAGACAACTACCCCTCCGGTGCCCTTATCCCTCTGTCTGTCTCTTCCACTTTCTTTTCACCCAGATGACCCTGCCACTGCCCCTTTCCTTCTGTCTGTCTATCTGTCTGGCTCTCTCTACCCAGATGCCCCGGCCACTGCCTGGCGTTCTCTGTGTCTCCCTCTCCCACTGCACAGATGCCTGGCTTGGCCTGCAACAGCTGTCTCGCCATGTGCTGCTACCAAGTGTTGCCGCTGACAGTGGGGGGGTGGGGGGTGAGTCATGAATATTCATATTCTCTTGGATCCACTCTACCAAACAGAGCCTGCCACTGCTAAGGAGGCTCTACCCATCGATGGGGGGGGGGAAAGAGGGGAGAAGATGGGGGAAACTGCAGGGAGGAAAGAAGGAGGGATTGAGATAGAGAGGGAGAGGGTACCGGACCAGACCAGACTGTATGGCCCGGTTCCATAAAACAACGCTCTCCTCTCAGAAGTGTGAAAGAGTGAACACAGGAAGCAGAGGGATGGAGCGAGGGATGGGGGCAAGAAGAGAGGTGGGAATGGGTATCACAATATGGAGAAGGATGCAGACAATTACATTGGTAGTAGCCACAATCTATTTGCAGTATTATAGCTGATCCATCTGCTAATGCATTTTTTAAAATCACAATATGGAGAAAGAAAGAAGTTAGAGATTTTACGAATAATATGAAATATTACTTTTTTTGTTCAAATGTGGTCAAATATGAATTGCGCTTCCAAGGCATCCTTACTGTACAGTTCTAGGATAGAATTGTAGCTACATCATTGTTTTCATGTAGTAGCTAAATCCCACCCTGATCTAAAAAGACTAGAATATTGGCAGCTGCTGTTGTCAAGTGAATGGATGTACATAATGACAGTGATTTCTTCATCTTTTATTAATAATATGAATCCATATTTGAAATAATGTTTAATACAAACGTAGATACCAAGAGATACGTTTAGATAAGAATAAGGAAACATTGACACAACGACATCCGTTAGGAAAAGCAAATAGATGCTTGTGCAAGCAGAGGGTGGACTAGAATTGAGAGTTAAATCAATAAATAAATTGCAAACCAAGGGATGGACAGAATAGCAGATGAAGTGGATGAATAGAGAGAGGGAACAAAAATAAGCTTTGGAGAATATAGCGAGAAAAGGAGAGCTGGAGAGAGGTATGGAGAGATAGCAGATGCATATAGACAGTAGGGGTGGGGGGTAGCCGATCTGAGAGGGCCAGTTTCTAGTGGGTCTCCCTCTCTTTCATGGAGAGCCAGGAAAACAGATTATACCAGTGCTGGTCTCTCCTGGGGGAGGACAACCCTACTCTCCCAGAACCCCCTTCCTTTAAACCCCCTTGCAGACATCCCTCTCCATGGTACTGGCTGGAGCCAGACCTGAGTAAGTCACAGAGATGAAGAAGTGTATTTCCAATGGGGCTCTGAGATGTGGAGCCACACATGTACTCAAATGACAAAAAAAATACATAATTTCACGTCTTTCCACACAGGAACGAAATGTTGGTGGCTTTGGTTTTGATTGCAGTTCATCAGCCTGTAAAAACACTGCATTGTTTCCCGCTTTGTGTGGAGAGATAACCTAGCGGATCTAAACTTATACACACAGAACACTTGACCTTGTTTAAGAAAAAGCCTTTGTGTTCCCTTTCAGTGGCTTTGAAGAACTGTGGCTGGAGCTTTAACTGAAAGACTGGGAGCTGGCACAGAGAGAAGTGTGTATCATCATTTACTTTGTTCTTGTCATGATTATCAGCATCTCCCCAAGCACTTCACTCATGCACACATGTGCAAACAATACACACACATCCAAAAGCCATACACTCATACAAACATTTACCTTTCTTATAAACACATGAACACACACACACACACACACACACACACACACACACACACACACACACACACACACACACACACACACACACACACACACACACACACACACACACACACACACACAGGCAGAGTTAATAAGGACCTCTAAACCCTCCTTGCTGGTGGACGATAAGCGGGGTGTGCTGGTAGCCCTGCCCTCCTGAGACATGCCTTCCTCTAGCGGTGCCGTGTAGGAGCCTGATAAGGCTGGGGAGTGTGGGATAGCCAGGGACCAGGGACAGCTCCACTCTAGCAACCTGCAGCAGCCACCCTGGCCCCAGGGCCAGCCAATCACAGCCCTCTGTCACATGCTATTTATCTCACCGCTGGGTGCCTGGAGGTGGACTCTATACCTGGACTGGTTAGCTGTCTGCCTTTGTTACATACAGGGCTGTGGTAATAGGCCTAATGCATTGTGTGTGTGTGTGTGTGTGTGTGTGTGTGTGTGTGTGTGTGTGTGTGTGTGTGTGTGTGTGTGTGTGTGTGTGTGTGTGTGTGTGTGTGTGTGTGTGTGTGTGTGTGTGTGTGTGTGTGTTCCCGTATACAGATGTTTTAACTCCCTCTATCTCCTCTGTGGTTCCAGAGGCTTGATAGTCCCACACCAACAGAAACTCATTAGGGGTGCAGTGTTAATTAAACAACAATACTTTAAAACTGAGATACTTTCAAAGCACCTTTTTTATTTAAAAGTCATTTTCTAGATGAAATGTACAATCTGCTGGGACACAGAAATGTACACCTTTAAGATGAAAGATCCTTTGAAAAAGCAATTTTGTTCAGGAGATTGATGGTAGGCCTACCTAGATGTTAGAGATGCAACTTATTCTCTGTCTTTGAAGCTATAACCAATTTATGTTCTGACATTTAGATCATGAAAGAACTATACCCACATGAGGACATACGGTCTGCTAACAGCAGGCTGTTCAAACAGTATTGCGCACAGGTTATAGGTCCGGTTGCCTACGCTTGCTTTGTCGTGAGCTATGACAGACAGACTGTGGATAGGGTATGCATGAGAGATAACTGTTGCATTGCTGTTTTAAAGAACTGTGTGCGAATAGGTGAAGCGATTGTGCGTAAACAGCGATTTTTTTGTCCTTCCGTATGGGAAGTTACGGGCCTACAGTACCTTTGGGGGAGAAACAGAGGCGGTGAATTAGGCTGCCGGTCTGCGGCTCTTTCAGCCAGTGCCCGTTCGCAATGCCAATGTCAGCATTCCTAGACACGCCGTTGCCTAGTGGAACTTTTGTTTCACAGTTTTTGTAAAGCTCAAGCCGAGAAAACTGGGCAAACTGTAGAGAAACGGAAGGGAATCCAAGTAAAGTCCCTGGATAGTGCAGGAGAGCGCGAGAAGGAATTGCATAATGGAATTGGGAAATAAGGGCTTACACTTTACAACGCTGCCTGAAAATCCATTTTCATTTTAACGAGAATCAGATAGCCTATAGTTGTAGCTCATGATACCTCAAGAGAAACACTGTTTCGTTTTACTTTAGCCCGGGAATGGATTGTGAATAATAGTTTGACGCATTTGGGCTCCATCAGAAACACATTTTCATTTCTTGGCCGTGGCTGTGCAACGAGAACAGTGGCTCTTTAGTTTTTGGCATATGCTTACTATAGGCCTACAGTACTACGACTCATCATGCACGCTGTGACCTTCTTTGTGTTGGGCCTAAATCTTTTGTAATTTTTGTTAGAAATTATAAACTACTTTTAGAACATGCTTAAAAACTCTTAAATCACAACTCTTCCTTTCTAAACACAGACATTTGGGTTCGCGGGGCAGGTGAAAGTGCGGAGAGCAGGCTTTATCACTCCGACATGAAAGGTTGAGTAATAAAATGAAGCAGATGCACTAGGCCTGGGCCCTACTTCAAGGTTTTTGCCGGATTGGTTAAAGACTTGTTCAAGTTCATTTGAGTTGATGTAGGTCTATTTATTTCGCCAGAAATAGAAGGCTACCTATCTATTTATCTTATTTCTTTATTTTGACTTAATTATTCTATTAACCGAAAACTTTTGGATGAGTTTTTGTTATGCACTCATTAGTGTGCCGGCCGGTGCATGAGTCTATCATATAGTGAACACAGTCAATCTGTTGTTTATAATATAGACAGCTTATTTGTATTATTCTATATCAGTGTGCAAAAATGCTGTTTTTACATTTACATTATATTTACATTACATTTCACATGCAGGGAAGTGAAGATTGACATTAAGCTATATGAGAAATCATATCAACAATGGTTTGTCTTCAACAGAAATGCATAATTTTGTGATATTACATTGTTCCCTATATATAATCGTTTAGATAAGTAGGCTTATCACGAATTCAGATTGCAGAGGCATTTAGAGCCTACATGTGTAGGGTGACACAGACAACTATAGATGAGGAAGATGTGAGAAATCAGGATATGATATGCAGCTGATACAGTGCTTAGCTTTACTAAGTTGCTTAGGCCTATAGGCTATATCATAAACGAATAAAGTGCTAAAATAAAAGATATACAATTGGTCAAATAATAGAGAATTGTAATTTGCTGTTATATCCTACACTTCCGGATGAAGTACTCCCTTGTTATTTTCTGAACTGTGTGGAACCTTCTTGTCCAAGCGAATACCAAGGTTAGGATGGTGATCATAGCCTTGACGTCTTGTGTGATGTTTGCACAATGACAAAAGGCTGAGAATGGCCATTATGTCACAAACAGGCCTAATCAATATTACATGTTTTTCTTTACACATTTGATTGTATAGATATAGGTCTACTTGTATCATATCTTCTGCCTTGTACAACTTTTCATATTCTTTAGGCCTAGAACAAAATAATTATTAGTCTGAAAGTTAACTGTCTAAACTGATACTTGGCACAAGTTTTGAAACAAATTATAGCACCCATCAATTTAAAGAAACGTTTTTCTTTTTATAAAAAAAGTTTCTAAAAATAATAATTTTAAAGCAGATAATAGGAAAAAGTATTTAGGCCTAATATCAATACAGCTTAGTTAAATGTGACAGACATGTTTTAACACTTATTCTGTTGCAAACCACACTAATATGTAGATGTAGACCTATGACATAAAACATTCAAAGAATAAACCAAATTTGTATTTTTGTGTTTTTTCCTTAATTCTTAAATGACATTAAAATGACAAGGGCAACACACATCCCGAAATTAATATTACTAAAGCTAACCTGCGGGTCTCACCTGAATTCTGGAGGATTTTAGATTAATTTGAAATTGGATGCAGCCTATTATTGGACTTGGAAACTGTCTGTTGAAGTATCTAAAATGTCATGCAAATCAACCACTTTTTAAATCCATGAATACACTTTTAAAATAGCCAAACTGTGTCATTGGGGATACGCTGCATTTATTAATGTAATCCATTTTCGTCTAAAGCAGAATTGTATTATGGTAAATGTATTTTCTCGTAGAAATTAAACAAGTGTCATTCTGATCTTTCCATGTTCAGTCTCGTTAGAATTAAATCTTTTTTTTTCTTTAAAAGTTACTGTATTCAAAGGCTTCTGCAGGCTTCTGACATTATATAGCAGAGCATCATTGAGTCTATGAAATTACAATGCAGGAATTTTGACTGGGGAGGCAATAAATGAGTACTTCCAAGGATGATTAGTAAGAATACAAGTGATTAATGGTGATAATAACAATAATTGAATGTATATATTTATATTAATCAGTGTCTAATAACAGCCTAAAAATAATATTACAGCAATTGTAATAATATTGGTATTATTGTTTTCTTTCTTATTTCTGTTATTGCTGTATCTTTATCATCATCATCATCATCATCATCATCATCAACAACATCAACAACATCTGCTCTTCTCCAGCTATTAGATTCTCCTGAAGTTATAAACCTACAGGAGCCATAATAAGCTCTAACACTAAACAACAGCTTGTGTTTCTCAGGGGTATTTCTAAATATAAGGTCATAAACTTATATTGCGGAAGAGGAGATAAACAACCAGTTAGCATATTGGAATCCCTTGGGCACGCTCATGCTTTGTGGCATCACAACACTTGCATATTCTTACCTTAAAGGTCAACGCAGAAATGTGTTGGAATAAAGGAATATTCTAATAAAGTCAAGTCCTATTAAATGTCAAATTAATTTAATTTCCCAGTATTGTTTGATATGAATAACACCACAGTGATTTGAACAGGGTGCAAAAATGATTAGCCTCATCAACCCGTGCACCTGTCCCGTTCTTGCTCTAGGCTGAGGATACGTTAAGAAATAATAGTTTGTTTAGTTGGCTGAATGTGGATGAATTCTGTAGAAAATGTAGTGGAAATCATTCTGTAGCCTACAAAACTGGTGGTAAATCCCCGTTTAATCTCGTCCTTCACTGCAAGTCAGAGGAAGTTATTCCAAACCTGCTCTGTTCTTACTAAAACGCACAAACAGGACCGTGACGGCCATACATGAGGTATATTATTATGTTGAAAAATGTCCCTTTATATTAATCTAGACTACAAAATATTTTCATATAGCTTACTGTGGCCTTATAACTGCTAGGCCTTTACTGTCAAATTCTCATCGTTGTAAAATATCTGGCATGACTAGCCTAAATAAACATGTCAAAATCTAAGAAACATATCCCTGCTTGTAGTGTGCACTGATTACATATTTGTTTTGGATAATGATTAAATGTTATCTAGACCTAATACCGATAAGAGAGGTTTGTAACTTATAGCTTATATCATTGACCAATGTTTAAATGATTTGGATTTTATCATACCACCTCCCCCTCTGCTCTCCCTCCCTCCCTGCTTCCCCGCTCTGCCTTTACACTGTAGCCGGTAGTGGTAATCCCCTGCCGTCCACAGTTTACTCTGAGTCCGTATTTAGTTCCTCTAACCCCCCAGCTGCCGTCCTGGTTACTCACTGAGCACGACAGACTGTGAACCGCTCCGTTTATTAATAATTCACCAGCCCTCCGCTCCTCCGGCCGCGATCCACTGCTGCGCCTCTGCGCGCTCTGGACCGCCACATCACCTTTTCTGGGTTTATTACACTTTAACAGCCGTTAACTCCAACTATTTCATTCACTCGTCATATGTACCGGTATTAGCGTATACATATGCGCGTTCTCGTGAAGTCGCCTGGCATAGTGGTATGATCAAGTATCACCACTCTCCAAAACTTGCCACATCCATGGTGCCAGATCTGGTACTAGTTGTAGTCTCCTTTTTATCTCGAGTAAATATGGGCATTGAAGAACAGGTGAAGAAGAACCAAAGGGAATTCCATTTTTGTATTGTTTTTTATTAGGAGGACCAGAGGATGAGGATAACACAGAGTTCCTTTGAGGCACACAGAAGCAACAGCTGATTTGTGAGCGCGTAAGTAGAGTCTACTTACTGCCGGTCCCTTGCAAGAGAGACCTCTGCTCTGTTACTTGGGAGCTGACGATACGCTAGCATCGTGCACGGATTTGCCTAACTGGGTATTCGGTGAACAGAGCGGACGGAAGGGATGGCGCACTGACAGGCGACCAGAGCAAGT
Organism: Salvelinus fontinalis; assembly: GCF_029448725.1. Taxonomy (NCBI): domain Eukaryota; kingdom Metazoa; phylum Chordata; class Actinopteri; order Salmoniformes; family Salmonidae; genus Salvelinus; species Salvelinus fontinalis. Next base: position 18,030,981 of record NC_074698.1, read on the forward strand.
CCTCACAGCTCCGACAACCGCCGTCCGTGTTTTCATGGAAGTCCCACGCGTGAATAGCGGACATAAACACCCCGAATGAAGCCGGGAAGTGGTTGACTTGGATAAGCCGCCTCCCTTCACTTTCTCTGTTGGAGGAGAACAGTAAAACTACAATTTAAAAAAATGTTCATCGGGCCACAGGCCGTCCCATCTTAGGGTTATTTTGCTTCCGGTATCAGAAGAAACGACTAGTTTTCTTTCTCCCACACTTTTTTTGTAAGCTGAACTTTTCAAAAGTTGAAAATGGTTATTTGACTGTTGGCACATTTCCCTGCTTCACAATGGTACGTGCTGTGTAAATCAATAATTTGCTATTTTATGCATCTGAAAGCTTGTAAACATCTTAATGTTTTGTTTAAACAGGAAAAACATCACTCTAGTACATCAAAAACTATTAATGATTACCCCAAAGTTATCTTGTGAGTGGGTTAAGGAGTAATACCGTACATTGCAGTCAACTTTGCACCACCCAATCTCATATTGATACTGTATAGGATTTTATGTTAAATCATATATGGAAGTGGGTTATATTTGAACAAGGATAACGCGGATAATTTATCTTCCTTTATCCTCCACTCAGCTACATTCCCGGGGCAGTTGAGCTGCTTCCAGTCATTGCAGCTCGTGGTAATGCTGTCGCCCCCCTATTGACAAGCAGAGCACGGCTCTCCACCAATCAAGCATCTACTTTGATGTATCTATATTACACACAAAGTCAAGGCAGCGTTGCACAATCCAAACGCGTCAAGAAATTGAATAAGCAGTAACATAAAAGCCGAATTCACCTAATGTGAATAGTCAACGGGCGCATTTACTTTTTTGGTTTATAAGTGCATTTTGGCTACAGTTTATAGGGGACGTTACCCTAAGAGTTGGAATTTATTGCTGAAATCAATGTTAGTTGTGGAAGATAATTGGCGAGACTGCTTTCCTCTAGTGTTAAATATTACCTACCGATATAACTTCTTACCGACGGCTGCGTATTTACGCATAGCTGTAAAAGCTATTCACTGAATTCAAGGCAGTAAGGAGAGCACAATACCATTCTAATAACCACTAGGCCCACCAAGTCCACAGCACTGGTCCTTGTGCTGCTGCTTGTGATTGCATGTTATGATATTGTAATGGAGAGTTTAGTTCAGTAGAGGTTCATTTCCTCTATGACTTGAAACATTTAACATGAGTTTCTTGAGAACAGATAATATTGCTGAGCTATAAGTAGGCCTACACCAAAACAAAGTTTGATATTCTTTACACAGTAAAATAGTAGAGTGAATCATGTCTCTAAGACTGTCAAGAAAAACTATCTGACTCCTGATTAAATGAAAGCACAAAGGACATCTATTCTGGTCCTTTATTTGTTTTGTGTATTTTCCCAAAGTAATCCAGTTGCGGGATAGTGGTTAGAAGTGGACTGCTATTAGGTTCTAAATTAGTCATGGAAAGTGTTATTTAATGAGTTATAACTTAGCTGTCAGGTTCTTGACCTTCAGCTTGATCTCTTGGCATAGGATCAGTTGAGTTGGCCATTTTGTGTGCATTGCCTATTGAGGAACCACTGACATGTAGATTCCTACAATTCTATTTGCACATGAATATGGAAAATGATTTGTATGAATAATTATGTGTTTACTTGCAAACTGAAATGGCACTAGTCCAAGTAGCTCAACAGTAACTTAATATAAAAACAATATTCAGGACAGGCCTCACATGGGGTTATGTTTATTTGTTTTTCAGCTACTTAGCAAGTCACCTCTTTTTAATGAAAAGCTAGACAGAATTTCTGCCCAACATATTCTAGACATGTAAACACACATAATCAGTATTTAAAGATGCTAAGGCAATCCTTAAAACTCATCCTGTTCATTGAGTCCTTCACTTATCCAATGTATTGTAGTTTAGGAGTGCATAAATATATGCATATATTAAAGAATAACATATGCTTTATATGCTTCACAAATTAATGTATGCTCTCTTTTCTAAGTATTCTATAATGCCGTTCCCTCTATTGACTTCAGGCACTAAAAGTTTTCTTTTTTAGTGACAGCTCTAAAAAAGTTGGCCCCGGGTCAGGATGTGTGTGATTTGTATGAGGAGGAGTACTGTATCATAATCTCGAAGGAGCTGTGTAAATTGTTAGGTAATTGAATATCCCACTCTGTAGATGTTGATGTGTATGTACAGAGGGAGCAGCTCACCACAAGATGATCAAACAGGCGGTTTCCAGGCCATATGTTTTCTGCAACTCTTGTCTGTCGCTGCCAGTGATGTCATCTCTCACTGTGTATATGGGTCCTCCTTTGCCCTTTTGTGATCTGTGGTGTAGAGGCTACCATATCCTTATTGCGTTGCAATCCAGACGAATGATAGGGTTTTGTCTTTGTTAAATAAACACTTGGGAGGTGGTGATGGCATGCATATGTGTCATATTAACCCCTGGTGGTGATCCTATAAAGGGTGCAGAGAGTTGTCTCTCAGTTCTGATACGAGGTCAGTTTCTCATTTCATCTTTATAGGTTTGGTGTCATGTAAGGTAATCTTAGATTAGCAGTTAGGGTAGACTCAAATCAAATCAAATTTTATTGGTCACATACTGTACACGTGTTTAGCAGATGTTATTGCAGGTGTATGTGCTAGTGGAGCCATAACCTATGAGGACTATGTACATAGACTATGAACATGGATCAAGTTTTGGTAGCTGTCCATATGCTGCAGAAGTTGTGTTGCGTTTTGAGCCATCCTGATTCTTCAGAATGAGGCCCCCTGTTTTAGAATGCCAGCCTCAGCCCTTAAAGGCATCTTGCAGTGTCCGCTGCAGAGAGAAGAAGATATCCACATCACACCCATTTTTACATTTTAGTCATTTAGTAGATATTCTTATCCAGAGCAACTTACAGGAGCAATTAGGGTTAAGTGCCTTGCTCAAGGGCACATCAACAGATTATTCACCTATTTTTCACCTAGTCATCTTAGGGATTCAAACCAGCAACCTTTCGGTTACTGGCACAACACTCTTAACTGCTAGTCAACCTGCTAGGCTACCTGCCACTCCTCACTAACCTCTTGTCCCGCTCTCTTGGGCACACATTAAATGTGCATTATAATGTATTTTTAGCATCAGACCAAATTGAGATGACTGTGAGCAGGTCATCTAGATGGTATTCAAAATACTGCCTCAAATGTTTGATATAGTCCAGACTCAACCATAGTGCTATGACCACACCAACGCTTAATGAGTCATTTCATTCCATTTAGTTTGGAACTCTTTTACAGTGTCTTCTGCCCTCCTAGTTTAATTTGAAAGAATGTCCCAACAATAGATGTCTTTGCCTGCTCTCCAGTTGAGGGTCTCTAATGAAGAATTAGAGCCAACACCATTATTCATTCAACTGACCTCACAGGCTATTTATGAGTCGAGTTGTATTTGCACATTTAATTTTGTAACGTTTCTTCTGTATTTAGAACCAGGTTGTGCAAACATAATAAACTTGCATCAAATACATTATCCACACCTCAGACTTCACATGGAATGCAAGAGGAAGAACCAAAGGCAAACCCCAAACAGCCCTGCAACAATAAGCAATCTCCAATCCTACACACACCCTTCTAATTATTATCCCCCCCCCCCCCCCCTCTTACTCCTCACCTCCTGAGATGCAGGTGTAAAATATCAAATTTTTCCAGAATTTTTCCCTGAGGGGGCTCTGGCGTGGACTCACACAACGCACACTTCTCCTTTCATATTTTTCCGCCACATGTTTTAACAAACAAGTTCCCCCTCCCTGTCCTCTATTTGATCTGCACAGGTTTGTTAGCTTGTTAGCGAGTATACAACGAAGCCCCATGCAGCCACTGAGTGGGACTGGGAGGATATCAGTGATGCTGTAGAAAACTAACTGGCACTATTGATGACAATGTCCAGTGGGGATGAGGAGTGATAACGATGATGATCACTGTCTGATCAATAATGGAGATGACTGTTCTTATGGATTGTTGTGAGGCCAGAATGATTGGTTTGGAAATTAGTACGGGAAGTCAGGTGCTTTTCTATTTTGTGTGTGTGTCTGTGTGTGAGAGAGAGAGAGAGAGAGAGAGAGAGAGAGAGAGAGAGAGAGAGAGAGAGAGAGAGAGAGAGAGAGAGAGAGAGAGAGAGAGAGAGAGAGAGAGAGAGAGAGAGAGAGAGAGAGAGAGAGAGAGAGAGAGAGAGAGAGAGAGAGA